>NC_044041.1:110932944-111538582 GCF_901765095.1 Microcaecilia unicolor
TTCACAACTGAGGAGAGGTGGAAGATTTTGCAAAATGCTGAGGCCATCACGCGAGAGCGTGTCCCCGGGGGGACACAGGACCCAGAGGGGTGGGTTAGAGCTCGGTTTCCTCGCGCAGCTCCAGTTTGGGATCCAAATGATGGGCAGCACTATGAACTGTTGTCTGGCTATCGCCGGGACTTACTGGAAGGTATGAGGAAAGGCATAAAGAGACCCATTAATCTGGCAAAGGTCTCTGAAATTCTCCAAGGGGCAACTGAATCCCCTGGGGCCTTTCTAGAGCGACTAATTGAAGCCTACAGAACATACACCCCATTTGACCCTGAAGCCCAAGAAAACCAGAGAATGGTGAATAGTGCATTGGTGGCCCAGAGTATGCCAGATATCCGGAAGAAGTTGCAGCGTCAGGAGGGATTCGCAGGGATGAATACCACCCAGCTAATTGAGATCGCAACCAAGGTTTTCATTAATAGAGATCAGGAGGTGCGCCGAGAGGCTGACCGGAAGATGCAGAAGAAGGCCGACCTTTTAGCGGCAGCCATTACTAATTCCACCCTTAACCGAGGTCGACCTCTAGCTAATGGGAAGCCAAAGTGGGACCCCGGACCACCAGCCAGGCCCCGAGATTCCTTCAATCAATCCCGGCCAAGGGGGGAGAATCCCAGACCAAGATTGGAGAGGGATCAGTGTGCCTATTGTAAGGAAAGAGGGCACTGGAAAGATGAATGCCCCCAGAGGCGCCAGGGACTGAGAAGGGGACCAGGAGATCGAGGAAGCCGAGGCCGAGTTCGAGAGGGAAGATATGAGCCTCCTGAATCTGACATCATCGGGATAGCCGAGATGGCAGAATGGGACGAATAGGACAGACCGGGTTCCTACAAACTGGGCTCCCAGGAACCTATGGTCAAGTTAACTATAGGGAGCCGCTCAATTCCATTCATGATTGATACAGGAGCTGAACATTCTGTTGTGACGGAGCGATTAGCGCCTGTGTCTGGAAAAACTGTCCGAGTGGTGGGTGCCACGGGGGTGCAGAACCGGAGGCCCTTCCTGACAACCCGTAGATGCCAATTGGGCTCACACATAGTCACTCATGAATTCCTGTATATGCCAGACTGTCCAATCCCTTTGTTAGGTCGAGACCTGCTGTCCAAGCTTAGGGCCCAAATTTCCTTTGACTCTGATGGCCAGACTTCAGTCTCCTTTCGGCCCCCAGCATCCAGCCCTAAGGGTATATTGAGTTTCTGTTGCCCCCTTGAGGAAGAATGGCGGCTGCATCAGTCGCAGGGCCAAGTTGACCTACTTCTGGCAGACAGCTTTCAGGTTAGTGGGGTATGGGCAGAAGATAATCCCCCAGGGTTGGCCCGAAATATTCCTCCTGTACATGTAGATTTACTTCCAAGTGCCCGGCCAATCCATCTTCGCCAATACCCAATTCCCAGAAAGGCTCTGGAAGGGATCCAAGCACATCTGAATCGTCTGTTATCCCATGGAATTATTCGACCTTGCCAGTCTCCATGGAATACGCCATTGTTGCCAGTTCAGAAGCCAGGGACTGAGGACTACCGGCCAGTCCAAGACTTACGAGTGGTTAACAAATCCACTATCTCATTACACCCTGTAGTGCCTAATCCATATGTCCTGCTAGGATTGATACCTTCTGGAGCTACCCATTTCACGACACTAGATCTAAAAGATGCCTTCTTTTGTATTCGGGTGGCCCCCGCCAGTCAATTGCTTTTTGCCTTTCAATGGGAAAACCCAGTAACAGGAAGGAAGCTTCAGTATACATGGACTCGCCTGCCACAGGGGTTCAAGAACTCCCCCACCATTTTTGGGACTGCCCTAGGACAAGACCTTAAGACTTTTAAATCTGAGCCTTCCAGGCGAGTTTTACTCCAGTATGTAGATGACCTCCTGATTGCAGCAGTGACTCAGGAAGAGTGTTTTGAGGCTACCAGAGAATTGCTGGAGCTACTCTTGGATGCAGGCTATAAGGTCTCACGCTCAAAGGCCCAACTCTGTCAGTCAGAAGTGAAGTATTTGGGCTTTTGCATTTCCCAGGGAAGTCGGAGACTGGATGCTAGTAGGAAGCAAGCGGTAGCTGCAATTCCCCAACCCAAGTCCAGAAGGGAAGTTAGGGAATTCCTGGGAGCAGCTGGATTCTGCAGAATTTGGATTCCAAATTTTGCATTGATGGCGAAACCCCTTTACCAAGCCACAAAGGGGGGTAAAAAGGAACCATTTGAATGGGGACCTACTGCTCAACAATCCTTCATTGCCATAAAGAAAGCCCTACTCCAAGCCCCTGCGTTGGGCCTTCCTGATGTGGAGAAACCTTTCTCATTGTATGTTCATGAGCGACAGGGGGTTGCTCTGGGTGTGCTGACCCAGATGATGGGATCCTGGCAGAGGCCTGTTGCATACCTGTCTAAACAGCTGGATGGAGTGGCTAAAGGATGGCCAGCCTGCCTGAGGGCCATTGCAGCAACAGCCTTACTGGTCCAGGAAGCTGATAAGTTGACCTTGGGGCAAGAACTGGTTGTTAAAGTCCCCCATGCAGTTCTCACCCTCATGGAGTATAAGGGCAACCACTGGTTTACAAATAACCGCATGGTTAAGTACCAAGCTAGCTTGTGTGAGAATCCACGGATACACCTGGAAACAGTGGCTACATTTAATCCTGCCACTCTTTTGCCAGCGTCTGAGGGACCACCGGATCATGATTGTATCCAAACCATGGATGAAGTGTACTCCAGTCGACCAGATCTTAAAGATGTTCCGTGGAGGGACCCAGATGTAATTTATTTTACAGATGGAAGCAGTTATGTGGAGAACTCCAAGCGATTGGCAGGCTATGCTGTGGTGACAGAGGACAAGGTGATAGAAGCGAGAGCCCTGCCCCAAGGAACTTCAGCCCAGAAAGCAGAACTTGTGGCCCTCATACGAGCTCTGGAGCTAGCAGCAGGACTGGTAACCAATATTTATACTGATTCCAAGTATGCCTTCACAACTCTACATGCTCATGGAGCTTTGTATAAGGAAAAGGGACTCATAAATGCTGCAGGCCAACCTGTTAAGTATGGACCCGAAATACTTCAGCTGCTAGAGGCTGTTTGGGCCCCTAAGAAGGTAGCTGTCATTCACTGCAGGGGACACCAAAGAATAGATACTCCAGTGGCCCGAGGGAACCACCATGCTGATCGGGTGGCCAAGGAAGCTGCTCGAGGACCCCCAGCAAGTACCGTGACTCCCCTGTTCCAAATTCGACTGCAAGAATGGACACCTATGTATACCCAAATGGAAGAGAAATGGGCTCAAGAGGAAGGTGCGGTAAGGAGACCTGATGGCTGGTTACATCTCCCTGATACCAGAGTTCTGGTGCCACGCCATCTAGCTTGGCCTGTAGTGTCTCAAGCTCATGACCTATCACACTTAGGGGAAACAGCACTAGCCCGCCTACTCAATCGAGTAGTGGTGCTGGAAGGATTGGATAGTCTGGTTGCCACTGCCTCTGCCCGATGTACTCTCTGTGCCCAGAATAATGCTCGTCAGGGACCCCGTATTCCACCAGGAGTTCAGTCTAGAGGACTAACACCCTTTGAGTCCCTAGTTATAGACTTCACAGAAATGCCCAGGAGAGGTAGGCTCCGATACCTCTTGGTCATGGTCTGTACCTTTTCTGGATGGGTGGAAGCATATCCTACAGTCACTGAGAAAGCCACAGAAGTAGCTCGAGCTCTCCTTAGGGATGTCATCCCCAGGTATGGACTGCCCCTTGCCATAGGTTCAGATAATGGTCCCGCCTTTGTTGAAGCTACACTTCAGGCCCTGTCCCGCGCATTGCGCATTACCTGGAAATTGCATTGTGCCTATCGTCCCCAGAGTTCAGGGCAGGTTGAGCGGGCAAACAGAACCTTGAAAAATAGCCTAGCAAAGATTTGTCAGGAAACCCAATTGAAATGGCCACAGGCATTGCCACTAGCCCTCTTTCGCCTCCGATGCACCCCAACTAGAGGAACAGCCCTCTCTCCCTTTGAAATTGTGTATGGGAAGCCCCCAGCCATTTTACAGGGAATTAAGGGAGACATAGGGACTTTAGGGTCTGCCCAGGTGCAGGAGCAGGTAGCCCTCCTGGGTAAGATAATTTCTGAGCTTCAGTCTTATGTGAGAGAAATAAACCCTGTCCCCTTCCAGGCTCAGGTACATTCCTTCCTGCCAGGGGATAGAGTTTGGGTGAAAGACTGGAGGCTCCAGCCTTTGGGGCCCCGGTGGAAAGGACCTTTTACTGTTTTGCTTTCTACCCCTACAGCTGTGAAGGTCGCAGGGATAACTCCATGGGTCCATTGGTCTCGAATTAAGTCTGCTGACCAGACTGAGCCCAGCACGGATCAGACGGAGCCTAGACAGTGGAGAGCAGAAAGTGATCCAGCGGAGCCATTGAAGTTGCGCTTGACCCGAACCAAAGAATCTACTAGCTGAAAAGAAGGGTCAACTGCATACTGCAGGAGCGGCTGAACTTCGGCTTCATACTGAGACTCTTTCTTGCCCAGATTCTGGCTTTCTTGGAATTTGAGAGCTTGATCCTTATCAGTTGAGGGTCTATCCCAACTGGTATAAGAACTCAAAGACTGAGAACATTATATTAGAGTAATCTGTGATTAGCACAGACTGTTGAAATATTATTGCTTAATTAGTTTGCTGTATTTGTTTTAGATTAGGAAGAAAGAAAATGTTAGTAGTTTGGATGCTTTTGTTGTTTTCTACTCCTTGCCTCCTTGTTCCTAATACCCCAACTCGCTCCAACCTTTGGTTACACTCTGTCCAGGAACTAATTAGCCAGGCAAAGATTACTTCCCCTTGTATTGTGTGTTCCCGATTTTCTCCTTATACTACAGATGTCCCAGCTGTTCCTGTTCCTGTGCAGCTCCCAGCTCTTATACCTCCCTACTTTTCGAGTTCAGGCCCTTGGAGCCAGGATTATACTTGGTGGTCCTTTTATAATGCTACCTCCCCCTCTGAATCTTCTCTAAGGCCAGTTTTTACGTCTCCCTATCCAGCTTCTGGAGTGTTTTGTTTAACAAGAAACATCTCAACTGTTCTTCCCATTCCCTGTAACTATACTAATGTTCTCCCAGAAAAAGGAGAATCTGTGTGGGTAGTTTCTCCAGGTACTCCTATGTGCCCTACTACCGTACCTGCAGATTATGACCCAGGTGATTATCTGGCTCCTAAGCGTACCACTGAGAGGACTATAGCGTCCAAGCTTATTTTCTACTTTCATAAGTCCCCGGGGTATGAAGAGTTACTAACAAATGAGCAGCCTGTCACAATTGGGGATTGGCACCTATGGTGTGCAAAGTCTCCATTTCGTCTTCGTTCCCCCTGGGATAGGGGCTCGCATTATGGGCACCCTAAGTACCTTGTCCAGCCTGAGCCAACATTTATTGGGAACTTTCCTCACCCTCTCCTTGGTCATTACTGGCTCTGTGATAATGTCCTCCACATGATTCTTCCCCCTACATATGATTTTTGTGTATTGGTAACCTTGAATTATTTTCCTAAAGTTATTCCTCTTAAGCCACTATCCCCGCACCGCTCTAAGCGAGAGGCCTTGTCCTTACCCTCCTCCGTTGCCACAGAGGATGAGGCGATTGAATTAGCCCTCCAGTATATTAATTCTACTTATCCTCTGACTAAAAAGAGACTTGTAGCCCTTTCTGCCACGGCCTGGATTCCAATTGGGGGCCCGGTAGCGGGTATTACTGAACTAGGTATGGCTACCCGGAGACTTCAGTCCCTACTTCATGTTTTAGTTCATGAGCTGAACGTGGTAGTCAATGCATTGCAGGATCAAATTAATGAATTAAGTATAGTTTCTCGGTATAACCGTATGGGTCTCGACTATCTCTTTGCAGCCCAAGGTGGTCTCTGCACAGTGCTAAATTCTTCAGAGTGCTGTACTATTGTCATAAATAGGACGCATGTAGTTAGGCATGCCATGGATAAAGTCCTACAGTTGGCTAGCCTTAATGTGGAGGATTACCGAGGAGGATTAGACCTTACCTCCTGGTGGTGGTCATTGACCTCCTGGATACGTCCCTTGTTTATTTCCCTAATAGTCTTAGTTCTAGCAGGGTTGTTGTTTTGTTTCCTGGCCTCATGTGCTTCGGCAGTATGCCGTCGGACCTTAACAAGTAAGGTAATGGTGATTCACAAGTCTATTCCCAGTTAGGATCACTATAATCTCCAGAGTTTGAGTAGTGAGACTTATCTCTGCATAAGCTGATTTTAGTCTCAAAGGGGGGAATGAGGCAGTGGGCAAAGAATAATTCTAAGAAATCATATTAAGGGTTAATTTTGTTTAAAGGTGCTCAAAATACTATTTTAAATTCTCAGTCCTGCAAATGAAGGGATGCAAGCTGGAGTTAATTATTTCAATGTCTGGCTTGGCTGAGCCAAAGGTTAGAAAGGTCAGAGACAGGAATTTCTTTCACCCTTGTGATTGATGGATTGCTAAGCAAACACATATGTATTCTATTATGAGCCGGCATATTGCAGGCAGTTTGTTTAGGATTAAATTGAACACTGCTTAGAAGGAAATAGTTAGATTCTAAATAATTCTAGATATAAATGAGTTAGAATTTAGAAGTTCTTGATATGTAGAATATGTTTTATAAGGATGCTTACTTTAGAATATGCTGTATTCTGTGTAAACTAATAATTCTGTGTGGAATGTTTGTTCAACTCTCTGTCTGACGTTCTGAGTAGGGCTGCAGTGAAGAGGCCAACATGTGTTTTAAGTTATCTGCAGTTCTGGCTGGTTCAATGTATAAGCTGATAGGTGAAAGAGGTCAGGACTAGTCAGCTCTCTTCTCCTTGATTAATTATAGGTAAAATGTAGAAATGGTCTTGAAAGTAATAACCTGATATGTATGCTATTAAGTAAGATTGGCCCTTGACCCCTTTAATGAATACCAGAGTTTAGTTAGCAGTTAGTACTAGGAATATGAGAAATCAATCATAATAACATGTAAGAGACTGGAGCCCAAATGTCTGGTGTAAGGGGCCCCAGGTCACAGGTCAGTTTAGGATGTCTGGAACCTATGTAACTGATATTTGTATGGAGCTGATTGGTTGAGGCAAGGTAATCAATCTATTCCTTAACCAATTGGAGAGTAAGGGGGCTAGGCTAGGCTAGATAGAACTGTATTTAAGTGGGAGCAGAAGCAGGTTACGTCAGAAGAAAGGAAGAAAGCTGGAAGACAACAGGAGAGACAGCAGAAGAGAAGCAGCTGAGACAGAAGCCACATGACACAAAAGAGCTGAGAGAAAGAGAAGAGAGCTAGAACTGATGTCCTGCTTTGTTTGCTGGCAAATAAAGAAGATTACTCTCTCATACTGGTGTGTGCTGTCTGACTCCTGAAGTATCACAAATTCCTATCTCAATTCCTGCAACAAGTGTCCCTTCACTTTGGCAAGGCTAGTTATTGATGGGTGTAGGATCATATCCTTTCATCCAAATCAACAAAATGTTTTACATAAAGGGACCCCTTAATATATTAACATTGTACAGAAACTTTAAATTCTCTGCCAGTAAAATGTGGTTTGAATTCTGCTGCTGTTCTTTGAATATTTCTGTAGTACAAATATCACCAGTTCTGGAGGCTATACCGCCAAAAAGGATATTGTGCAGAGGCAGTTGGTATGGAGCTTACTAAAAGCCCTACAAGATTTAAATGAGTAGACTCAGAAGTACCAGAAGACAATATGTCTTCACAGAAAGGGTGGTGGAAGCTTGAACAGCCTCTGAGCACAGGAGATGTGGTAAAACCACTATTCAAGAAAGTCTGAGCCAAGCATGGAGAATTCTTAAATCTGAGGGGATAGACCAGGATCAAGCAGACTAAATATGTCTGGCAGTCTTTTGTTCTGTCATATTCTGTGGTTTTGTAAAGCAGATATGGTCACTGCCAATCAGGAAGAGACAGGGCTACCAGTAATGCACTTTGTAACAGAGTAATACAAAGAACATAGCAGATAAAACCAAAATAGCCATCTAGGTTGCCCAACTGACTCATGCTCTTGTATAGATGGGATGTACACAGCAATTCATATGCCTAACTCAATTTATCCCCCTCCCCCCATCATTTACCTGACTTTTCACTCCCCACCACTCCATATCCTCCTCAGTACACCTTAACATTTGCTTCCATAATGACCCCTCCCCTCCCCCTCTAGTCACTGATCTTGCAATCTTCAACACCTAGGCCCGTTTTGTGTTAAAATTCAGCCTCTTATTAAAATTTTGGGTTTACCAATTTTGGAGCTTTCTTGGAGACCCACTGCTGTTCAGGTGTATGAACCTGGTGCACAGTTGCAAGGACTAACACTGACCACCTTCTGCACTTTACATGGTCAGGGTTAGTTCTTGCAACAGAAAGAAAGTTTTGCTGCCCCTGAGTTTTAAGTCCAAGACACAATGAAAGATCCCCCACACCACTTCTATTTTTTAACACCCTATTCAGGTGAAAAGCCTAGAATAGTGAATGGCTATCTTCAGGTTGCTATGTCTCTTTTTCTATAGGGGGAGGCGGGGCTAGTGCTGGGCAAGACTTCTACGATCTGTGCCCTGAAAATGGCAGATACAAATCAAGGTAAGGTATACACAAAAAGTAGCACATATGAGTTTATCTTGTTGGGCAGACTGGATAGACCGTGCAGGTCTTTTTCTGCCATCATTTACTATGTTACTATCACGCTTATTTTAAAAAGAGAAGGGCGCCCATCTTCCGACACAAATCAGGAGATGGGCGTCCTTCTCTCAGGGTCACCCAAATCGGCATAATCGAAAGCCGATTTTGGGCGCCCTCAACTGCTTTCCGTCGCGGGGACGACCAAAGTTCAAGGGAGCGTGTCAGCAGTGTACCGAAGGCGGGACTGGGGCGTGGTTAAGAGATGGGCGTCCTCGGCTGATAATGGAAAAAAGAAGGGCGTCCCTGACGAGCATTTGGCTGGCTTTACTTGGTCCCTTTTTTTTCACGACCAAGCCTCAAAAAGGTGCCCCAACTGACCAGATGATCACTGGAGGGAATCGGGGATGACCTCCCCTTACTCCCCCAGGTCACTAACCCCCTCCCACCATAAAAACAAGTTTAAAAATACTTTGCCAGCCTCAAATGCCATACTCAGGTCCATCGCAGCAGTATAAAGGTCCCTGGAGCAGTTGTAGTGGGTGCAGTGTACTTCAGGCAGGCGGACCGGGGGGGGGGGGGGTTGGGGGGCTCAGCAGGCAAGGTAAGGGAGCTGTACACCTGGGAGCAATTTGTGAAGTCCACTGCAGTGCCCCCTAGGGTGCCCGGTTGGTGTCCTGGCATGTCAGGGGGACCAGTGCACTACGAATGTTGGCTCCTCCCACAACCAAAGGGCTTGGATTTGGTCGTTTATGAGATAGACGTCTTTGGTTTCCATTATGGCCGAAAACCAGGGCCAACCATCTCTAAGGTCAACCTAAATGTTGAGATTTGGGCGTCCCCGACCGTATTATCGAAACGAAAGATGGACGCCCATCTGGTTTAGATAATACGGGTTTCCCTGCCTCTTTGCCGGGACGTCCTTAGAGATGGGTGCCCCCGTTCGATTAGGCCCCTCCACGTTACTTTCTAGGGAACAGGGCCTGTGTTCAGTGAATGACTATCTTCGGGTTGCTATGTTTCCTTTTCCACAGGCCTTTTGCATACTTTCACCAGGGAAAAGGGCCTGTGTTCACCTCACACAAGTAACTGACCCTTGCACTGTCCTTGCTGCAGCTACTGGATGCAATGGGAACATTATATGAAGAATAAAGGCTGTTTTTTAATATTTATATTTCTCAGAGGACAAGCAGGCTGAATCCTTCTCACAAGTGTGGGTCGACAATCCGCATCAGTCTGGGAACTGGCATGATAAATAGCAAAAATTTGTCTAGAGCCTTCTGATACGCATTCTGCGCACCACTGCACATGCATTATATGAAGAATAAAGGCTGTTTTTGAATATTTATATTTATTTTAGTGAGGGATATATATGAGATTTAACAACAATTAGTAAGATATTGTGACATCACTGTTTATAGTTTGTGTTAACTCAGGATTGTATTGATATAATGAATATAAGTACATAAGTAATGCCACACTGGGAAAAGACCAAGGGTCCACTAAGCCCAGCATCCTGTCCACGACAGCGGCCAATCCAGGCCAAGGGCACCTGGTAAGCTTCCCAAACGTACAAACATTCTATACATGTTATTCCTGGAATTGTGGATTTTTCCCAAGTCCATTTAGTAGTGGTTTATGGACTTGTCCTTTAGGAAACCGTCTAACCCCTTTTAAAACTCTGCTAAGCTGAGGGTCACGTGACGCTATGGTGGAGAGAGGTTTGAGTGATCTTCTCTCCGCTGCCTGCCTGCTCTTTTTAGTGCCTGCAAAAGAATCAATCTCCCCCATATTGCAAAAAACCTATAGAGGAAGACTGCGCAAGTGTACCCGGTGAGTTGGAACAGCGGGGACCCCGATCATGGCAACGAAATCGGCCCAGAAAGAACAACAGGGAAAGACGCCGGAGTACAAGATGGCAGCGTCTCCTCCCGATACAGCTTCCTCTGTATCGTCTGCTTGGGTAGCGGAGATTACGTGCGAGCTGACAGTGGTAATGGAAGCACTTTTAGATCGGCGCCTTGCCCCGCTGGATCAAAAACTTGATCAAAAGTTGGAACAGCTAAACGCTAAATTAGAAGATTTAACTAAAGAATGTGTAGCGTTCCAGAATAAAACTAGCGAGGTGGAAGAAAGAATGGCGGGAGTAGAAAACACTCAGCAGGACTTGCACAAAAAACTGTCTTACCTGGAATCCAAGCTTGAAGATTTGCAGAATCGCTCCAAACGGAATAATATCCGTCTGGTGGGACTGCCTGAAGCCCTGGGGGGAAGGCAATTGGAGAGATTCCTTGAACCAGTGGCGTAGCCAAGGATGGGCTTGGGTGGGCCCAGGCCCACCCACTTTGGGTTCAGGCCCACCCAGTAGCAGCATACCTATGATGTGGTTGGCAGGGATCCCCAAGCCCCACCAGCCGAAAACTCCCAACAGGTGTCCCTCATGCATACCTTGTAAGTAGCAGATCTTCGCCTGCAGTGAGCAGTGACATACATACTGCTCGCACCAGCCCCACAGCCTTCCCTCTGATGTATTTCTGCCTAGGCGGAAACAGGAAGCTGCATCAGAGGGAAGGGTGTGGGGCCAACACGAGCAATGCGTATTAGTTGCTGCTCGCTGCTGGTGAAAATCTGCTGTTTAAAAGGTATGCGGAGAGGGGGGATGTTTGAGAAAACCATATGGCATGAAGATGAGAGAGGGAGAGACCAAATCACCTGTGGGACAGGGTGAGGTTCTTCTGCCCACCCATCTTGGGCCCAGGCCCACCCAAAATTGGGTGTCTGGCTACGCCCCTGCCTTGAACAATGGCTGACGGAAAGCATTGAGTTCCCTGCAGCACTCGGCCCTCTAAGAATAGAGCGAGCTCACCGGCTGGGGGTAAGACAGATGGAAAATGCTAAACCACGGGTGATAATATGCCGGGTGTTAAATTTCATGCACAATCAGCAAATATTACAAGCAGCACGGTCAACTAATTCCTTGACTTATGAGAATAAAAAAGTTCTCTGTTTTCAAGATTATTCTGTGGGAATAGCAGCAAAAAGGAGGGCATTTTCACCAGTATGCTCGAAGCTCTTTGATCTGAAAGTTCGTTTTACCTTACAATATCCTGCTACCTTGAGAATAACACATCAGGGTAAAATGAGATCCTTTACGTCTGAAAAGGAAGCGAAAGATTTTGTGGACAGACTGGAACAGCTAGAGCCATCCACATCAGCAGATACAGTGCCTGCATGAGCCAGCGAGGAACTATAAAAGAACTGACAGAGTTCATCTCAATACTCCTTAAAAAGGTTACACTTCAGGCAGCACAGCTTGTGAGCTTGGGAAGAACAAGTTAAGGATAACTTGAACAGTTACCGGAACAAAGAAGAAATCTTTAAAGTTACTGATGGACGTTCACTTATGTTATGGACACTGTTAAGAATTCTGTTTTGGGAGCACTGTGGGTGAGTTATTGATGGGGATTCCATATGTATAGATTAAAGTATGTTATGGTGGAGATCCTGCAGAATGAAAGGAGACAAGGAATCTAGAGAGTTTAATTGTAGATATGGGGAGATAAAGGGACACTGGGGAGTGTAGGGGAATGTAGAGCTGTATGATAGAAGAGTAGATGGGTAAGCGTTAAAAAGGTAAAATTATGTATAATCATACCTGATAATTTTCTTTCCATTAATCATAGCTGATCAATCCATAGACTGGTGGGTTGTGTCCATCTACCAGCAGGTGGAGATAGAGAGCAAACTTTTGCCTCCCTATATGTGGTCATGTGCTGCCGGAAACTCCTCAGTATGTCGATATCAAAGCTCCATCCGCAGGACTCAGCACTTAGAGAATTACACCCACGAAGGGACACTCTGCCCAGCTCACCACCGCCGAAACGGGGGAGGGGAATTAACCCAGCTCATCCCCACACAAGTGGGGGAGGGGAATCCGTCCAGCTCATCCCCGCGGAGCGGGGGAGGGACACCACACCCGCCGATGCGGGGGGATCTGGCTTATCCTGCAACCGCAACCGCGGGAGGAGCTGACTGACCCTAACACCGCCGAAGCGGGAGGGGTACAAAGCTGCCCTACAGCCGCACGAAGCGGGAGGGAGTGCCGGCAGAATTTTAAGTCTCAATCCAGCCCCGTAAAACGGAGGGGAGAGGAATGCAGCAGCTCACTGTAACACAAACTCGTCTTAACTCTTGAAGAATCCAAGTGAAAAAACTTGAACACGAAGTCTTTCTGAAGTAACTGAAGACTAAACTTGAACCTGAAATGCAACCAGAATAAAAACAGTACAGATATCTGGGAGGGGCTATGGATTGATCAGCTATGATTAATGGAAAGAAAATTATCAGGTATGATTATACATAATTTTACCTTCCATATCATCAAGCTGATCAATCCATAGACTGGTGGGATGTACCGAAGCAGTACTCACCCAGGGCGGGACATTGAAATCCCTGACCTCAACACTGAAGCTCCAAACCGGGCCTCCGCCCGTGCAGCCACAGTCAAACGGTAATGCTTGGAGAATGTATGAGCCGAAGCCCAAGTTGCCGCCTTACATATCTCTTCCAAGGAGACGGATCCGGCCTCTGCCATCGAGGCCGCCTGAGCTCTCGTGGAGTGAGCCTTCAGCTGGATAGGCGGCACCTTCCCCGCGGCCACATAAGCCGCTGCAATGGCTTCCTTGACCCATCTTGCCACTGTAGGCTTAGCAGCCTGCAGACCCTTACGAGGACCTGCAAACAGGACAAACAGATGATCCGATTTCCGGAAATCATTGGTCACTTCCAAGTATCTGATGATGACTCGTCTCACATCCAGATATTTAAGAGCAGAGTACTCCTCTGGGTAGTCCTCCCTACGAAAGGAAGGGAGACAGAGCTGCTGATTCACATGGAAGCGAGAAACAATCTTGGGCAGGAAGGAAGGCACTGTGCGAATAGTCACTCCTGCCTCAGTGAACTGCAGAAAAGGCTCTCGACATGAGAGCGCCTGGAGCTCGGAAACTCTTCTGGCTGAAGTGATAGCCACCAAAAAGACTGCTTTCACCGTCAGGTCTTTCAGAGATGCCCTCGACAAGGGTTCAAAAGGCGGCTTCTGCAATGCTCTTAGTACCAGGTTGAGATTCCACGCAGGCACCACTGAGTGCAGAGGAGGGCGCAGGTGATTAACTCCCTTGAGAAAGCGCACCACATCTGGCTGCGAAGCCAGGGAAGCACCCTTCAGGCGGCCCCTGAAGCAAGCCAGAGCCGCTATCTGGACTTTAAGGGAACTGAGCGACAGGCCTTTCTCCAGACCTTCTTGCAGGAACGCCAACACTGAAGAAATTGGAGCAGTGAAGGGAGAAAGTGAGCCTGCTTCACACCACGCTGCAAAGATACGCCAAACCCTGGCGTAAGCAGTAGAAGTAGAGCGCTTCCTCGCTCTCAGCATAGTGGCGATGACCTTGTCTGAGAAGCCCTTCTTCCTCAGACGCTGCCGCTCAATAGCCAGGCCGTAAGACCAAAGGGGGAGGGATCCTCCATCACCACGGGACCTTGATGTAACAGGCCCTGCTCCACTGGCAGCCGCAGAGGATCGTCGACTGAGAGCCTGATCAAGTCCGCATACCAGGGACGCCTGGGCCAATCCGGACCCACCAGGATTACCCTGCCGGGATGCTTTGCCACCCGGTCTAGCACCCTGCCCAACATGGGCCAGGGCGGGAACACATAGAGAAGCTCTTGTGTCGGCCACTGTTGGAGAAGAGCATCTACTCCCAGGGATCGAGGGTCCCGTCCTCTGCTGAAAAAGCGCGGCACTTGGCAATTGGCCAATGACGCCATCAGATCTAGGCTCGGCTGGCCCCAGTGCTTCGTGATGTCCAAGAACGCCTGAGCAGATAGCTGCCACTCTCCGGGCTCCAAGGTATGGCGACTGAGAAAGTCCGCCTTGACATTCATGACTCCGGCAATGTGGGCCGCTGAAAGCTGCTCCAGGTTCGCTTCCGCCCACTGGCAAAGATTCATAGCCTCCTTGGCTAGAGGGGCGCTCTTGGTACCTCCCTGGCGGTTGACATAGGCCACAGCCGTGGCATTGTCCGACACTACCCGTACAGGCTTCAACACCAGTACCGGGATGAACTCCAAAAGCGCCAACCGAATGGCTCTGAGTTCCAGGAGGTTGATAGACCACTTTGCCTCTGCAGGAGACCAGAGCCCCTGCGCTGTCCTTCCCAAGCAGTGGGCTCCCCAGCCCGACAACGAGGCGTCCGTCGTGACGACAATCCACTCTGGGGTCACCAGAGGCATTCCCGCAGACAACTTGTCTGTCTGCATCCACCAGCTCAGCGCCTTGCGCACTGCTGGGTCCAAGGGAAGGCGCACAGCATAATCCTCCGACATCGGAGTCCAGCGCTGCAGCAAAGAGTGTTGAAGTGGTCTCATATGAGCCCTGGCCCAGGGCACAACTTGCATCGTGGCCGTCATAGAGCCCAACAGCTGCACATAGTCCCAAGCCCGAAGGGGAGAGGCTACTAGGAACTGGTCCACCTGAGCCTGAAGTTTGACAATCCGATTGTCTGGCAGGAACACTCTGCCCACTTGGGTGTCGAATCGAACTCCCAGGTACTCCAGGGACTGAGTCGGGCGCAGCTGGCTCTTCTCCCAGTTGATGATCCATCCCAGGGAGGTCAAAAGAGCAACTACCCGGTCCACAGCTTTGCCGCACTCTGCATAAGAGGGGGCTCGGATCAACCAGTCGTCCAGATAAGGATGGACTTGTACCCCTTCCTTTCGTAGGAAGGCCGCGAAGACCACCATTACTTTGGAAAAGGTCCGCGGAGCAGTAGCCAACCCGAAAGGGAGGGCTCTGAACTGGAAGTGTCGTCCCAGGACTGCAAAACGCAGAAAGCGTTGATGAGGAGGCCAGATGGGAATATGCAGGTACGCTTCCTTGATGTCCAAGGATGCCAGGAACTCTCCTGCCTTCACTGCTGCTATAACAGAGCGGAGAGTCTCCATGCGAAAGTGCCGCACTTTCAAGGCCCGATTGACCCCTTTGAGGTTGAGGATAGGCCGGACAGAACCTCCTTTCTTTGGTACCACAAAGTAAATGGAGTAACGTCCCTTGCCAAGCTGACTTTCTGGCACCGGAACGACCGGGCCCAGGCGGATCAGATTGTCCAAGGTCTGCTGCACTGCCACAGCTTTGACCGGAGACTTGCAGGGAGAGAGTACAAACCCGTCTTTTAAGGGTCGGCAGAACTCTAGCTTGTAGCCGTCTCTGATGACTTCCAGCACCCACGCGTCTGAAGTTATTGTGGTCCACTCGCCCAGAAACGAGGACAGCCGTCCTCCAATCTGCACTGGGGCGTGGACCAAGACCCCGTCATTGGGTACGAGACCCTGGGGGAGGACCGGAGGGAGCACCTCCGGGACGGCGGTCTCTGCGAAAGGAATGCTGCTTGGGGGAGAAATTCCTCTTGAAGGAAGAGGGGGCAGAGGAACCCGACTTGCCCGGGCGGTACCGACGGGCTTCCTGCAACCGTCCTCTGGAGGTACCGGGACGAGTACTAGCCCGAGCCCTGACCTCTGGTAATTTCTTGCCCTTAGACGTGCCGAGATCAGTCACGATTTTGTCCAGCTCGACCCCAAAGAGCAGCTTGCCTTTAAAAGGCAACCTAGCCAGGTGGGATTTAGAGGCGTGGTCAGCAGACCAATGTTTCAGCCAAAGCCACCGCCGCGCAGAGATTGTCTGAGCCATGCCTTTCGCTGAGGCCCTCAAGACATCATACAGCAAGTCTGCCAAATAGGCTAAGCCCGATTCCAGGGCCGGCCAATCAGCCCTCAAGGAATGATCCGAGGGGGAAGCCCGCTGCACCATAGTCAGGCACGCCCTGGCCACATAGGAGCCGCAAACTGAGGCCTGCAAACTTAAAGCAGCCGCCTCAAAGGACGACCTTAAGGCCGCCTCCAATCTTCTGTCTTGGGCGTCCTTTAGGGCCGTGCCACCTTCCACCGGCAACGCCGTTTTCTTAGTCACCGCAGTGATTAAAGAATCCACGGTAGGCCACAGATAGGCCTCACGTTCACTCACAGCCAAAGGATAGAGGCGGGACATAGCCCTAGCCACTTTAAGGCTCGCTTCTGGGACATCCCATTGAGCCGAAATTAAGGTGTGCATGGCATCATGCACGTGGAAGGTTCTAGGCGGGCGCTTCGTCCCCAGCATAATGGCAGAGCCAACAGGGGCTGAGGGAGAGACGTCCTCCGGAGAGGAAATCTTCAAAGTGTCCATGGCCTGTAACAACAGGTTGGGCAAATCCTCTGGGCTAAAAAGCCGCGCTGCAGAGGGGTCATCCGCTCCATCCGAGCGGGGATCCGTCTCCTCCAAGGAATCCGCAAAGGACCGTTGGGAGACCTCAGACACGCTGCCCTCATCTACATCGGAGGAGACAAATTCCTCCAAGGCCTGGGAATCAACCCGAGGGCGTTTACCTCTGGGAACCTCAACCTCTTTACCAGACGAGGGAGCAGGGGCAGCGTTGTGCATGAGGAAGGCCTGATGCAGCAGCAAAACAAACTCGGGGGAGAAACCCCCCAGACTGTGCACTTCCGCAGCCTGGGCAACAGCCCTAGACGCACCCTCAACCGGCGCTCGCAATAGCGGGGGAGAGACATGCTGCGCATCCAAAATGGCGTCCGGCGCGAAACTCCGCGAAGGAGCCGCGCGGGAAGAACGGCTCTTAACTTTAGCCGCTTCTGTGCCGTCGCCCAAATTAAGGGCGTTCATGGCATTAATGTCTCCAACCTCAAGGGCGGCCCAAGAAGAAGCCGTCCGAGCCGCGTGGCCGGCCAAGATGGCGGAGGCGAGGAGCAGGGGATGGGCGTTTATGGCGGGAAAAACCGCCACGCCGGAGGAAGGACCGGGACATTCATCGGCCACGAAACTGTCACCCAACAAGGGCGAATCAGGCTTTAAGACCCCCGCATCCCCTCTAGAAGCGCTCGAGCGACCCTTTGCGCCCTCGCCCTCCGACGCCATATGCCACGAGGAGAAGAATCGGGGAACCCCCTGCCCGCTATAAAAAAGGTAAAAATTACCTGCTGTCAACTCCGAGTTCTAACGACCTGGTGTCCCAGTGAGTAGCTGCAATAGACGCTTAAATAAACGTCGAAATAAACGCCTTTAAGGACGTTCAAAATTTTTTTTTTTTTTTTTTTTTTTTAACGGAGCCAGCGGGAGGGGGGAGAAAAGGAGGGACCTGGCACCACCAGGTTTGCACTTGCTCAAAAGAGCCCTCAACCCCAGGCACTCAACAAAACCTAAAAATTAGGCTTGGAGGCCTAGCCAGAGCTGCTGCTGTGTGTGACCACCACCTGCTGAGATAGAGAACATACTGAGGAGTTTCCGGCAGCACATGACCACATATAGGGAGGCAAAAGTTTGCTCTCTATCTCCACCTGCTGGTAGATGGACACAACCCACCAGTCTATGGATTGATCAGCTTGATGATATGGAAGTGACGGTTTCCTAAGGGGAAGCACATGTCGGGCGGGTATAGAAGGGAAAGCAAAGGGGGGGGGGGGGGGGGAGAGGAAGGGGGGAGGGATTAGGGGAAGGTTTAAGGGAAAGGAAGGAAAACTGAGAGGACAAATGGAATGTGTGTGGATGATGGGGCTGAATGTGACTGGTATTTCATACTGCATTCTTTATTTTTGCCAATAAAACAGATGCTTGGTAAGAAAGGCGGGTGCCAAAGGCTAGGATGGCACCTCTCAATTAGTACGACTCACTATTGGTTGATCTTGACTGCTTCTCTTAAGAAAGATGATTAAGCTAGTAACATCGAACGTGGGAGGTATACATTCACCTATTAAAAGATCTAAAATCCTGCAGTACCTCCAAAGAATAGGAGCCGATGTGGCCCTTTTGCAGGAGACACATCTCAGTGATCAGGAACACACAAAGTTAGCTAAATGGTGGGTGGGAGACTGTATTGCTTCATCTGCGGTGGGCAATAAAGGAGGAGTAGCTATTCTTCTTAGGAAAGGGGTGGCGTCACAAATTCAAAATGTGCATAAAGATCCAGAAGGGCGCTTTATTTTCTGTAATGTTACCATTGCTAGGCGGCAGATAATTTTAGGTAGCATATATGCCCCAAACACACTAGACCTTAAATTTTATAAACGAGTACTCCAGACCCTCACTAAGATGGCACCACTTCCTATGATGCTGGGGGGGTGATTTTAATATGACGTGGGACCCGCAGATTGATAAATCCCATCCACATCTGAAAAAGGGGGCAATCAGCACTAGAGGACTGCCCGATATGTGTGATACATTAGACCTTATAGATGTTTGGCGTACATTACATCCGACAGAAAGGGAATATACTCACCTGTCTAGAGCCCATCAAACCCAATCAAGGATTGATTATTTGCTGACATCACTTCAGACTTTTACAGACATTACTGACACTGTTATTGGCCCCTGTGTGATCTCAGATCACGCCGCAGTTTGGATGACTTGGCAAGTGGGAGATAATACTACGCAAAAAAATAAGGGTTCGGCGTTTCCCAGTTATCTTTATAAAGATTCTAAATTTCGGGAATTCCTTATTGCTAAATGGGAAGAATACAGACATCTCAATGAAGGGTCAGTGGAAGACTTGTCGATATTCTGGGAAGCAGCGAAGGCGGTCCTAAGAGGGGAGATTATTAGCTATGTCAGTCACTATAAAAAAGCTCGAGATCGAGAACTACTGCGCTTGGAAAAGCAATTAATAGGTTTGAGAAAACAATATGGTAAGACTCCGTCCCCTGGGGTGCGAAAAGAGTTGTCGGTTCAAGCAGCGGTGAACTCCCTGATAAACGAGAGAGTGGTAAAATCACAGGTGTATTATCGGTTCCAGCTGTATAAACATGGCAGTAAGGGGGGTAAACTGCTAGCTAAAGTAATAGCCTCACAGTATGTTTCTAGGCATATAGTGGCTGTTAAAGATAAGGATGGGAAGTTACTACATACAGATGGGGAGATAAGGGAAGCCTTTCATAGTTATTTTAAACAACTTTATAGAGCAGGAAGCAGCCAGGGCCTGCAAAGTGATATGTATTTACAAAATATAGAAGCCCCCTTGTTAACACAAGCAGAGATTCAATATTTGAATGACCCTATAAATTGTGACGAAGTGGCTTGGGCAATCAGCCAAAGTAGATTAGGAAAGACACCCGGGGCAGATGGCTTCAAACCTGAATTCTATAAATTGATGGGCAATCAAATTGTCCCCACACTGACCAAGGTATTTAATGAATGGGTGGCAAAGGGAGGGCTACCGGACGGCCTCAATTTAGCCCAGATAGTGGTATTACCCAGGGGCATATCTGGAATCCGGCGGTAGGGGGGGCCAGAGCCAGAGAGGGGGGCACATTTTTGCCTCCCCCCTCCCCCCGCGTCAGACGCCGAACTGGATTCAACCAATCAGCACTGCAGCGTTACTTCCTGGAAGCACATGGCCACGGAGGAAGACGAAATATGGAGATTGCGGGTCGGACCTCGGCTGGCGGGGGTTGGGGCCCCCCGCCAGCAAAAGTAAGCAGCGGGGGAGGGTTGACGGCGGGGAGGGGGGCCAGGGCGAAATCTGCGGGGGCCCAGGCCCCTGTGGCCCCACGCAGATACGCCCCTGGTATTACCTAAACCGAACAGAGATGGAATGTTGTTATCTTCCTACCGACCTATATCCCTGTTAAACTTCGAGGTAAAATTGATTGCAAAAATACTGGCTAACAGATTGGGAAGGGTATTACCAAACCTCGTTCATGAAGCACAGGTGGGCTTTGTTCAAGGCCGTTCGGTTACTAAAAATTTGCGTAGTATCTTGATGGCATTGGAAACGTTAAGGAATTCTGCTGAACATGCATTATTGATCAGCTTCGACGCTGAAAAGGCGTTCGATCGTGTAGAATGGCCCTTTTTATTTTCTGTCCTCACTAAATACGGATTTACTGGTTGGTTTGTGCAAGCAATTCAAGCCTTGTATACCTCTCCTCGAGCACGGGTCTTGGTAAATGGAACGTGGTCAGAGAATTTTGAGATTAGTCGAGGAACCAGACAAGGATGCCCACTGTCACCGTTATTCTTTGCTTTTTATCTAGATCCTTTAATCTGGGATGTAATTTCGAATAGGACTATTAGAGGAATATCGATTGGATAGGCGGAGTTTAAAATCGTGGCATTCGCCGATGATTTATTAATGACTCTTACTAGTCCTCGTAAGTCTCTTGCGGATCTTTTAGAAGTTTTTGCAGAATTTGGAGATTACTCCGGTTTTAAGCTTAATCTAGAGAACTCGGAGGCTTTGGCTATTCCTTTGACTACCCGATTTTTTTGGAAAGATGATTTTCCTTTGAGATGGGCAGAGGGCTCGTTTCGGTATTTGGGAGTTTTTCTGACGGCTCAGATGGAGGACATATACAAGTTGAATGTCACTTGGTTGCTTAATCACACTGTGCAACAGCTGGAAACCTGGAGGGCCTTACCTTTGCCGTTGATAGGTCGGGTTAGCCTTATTCGAATGGTAATTCTACCCAGGTGGTTATATGTCCTGCAGGTTTTGCCGTTGAACTTACTTCAAAAAGACATTAAACAATTCTATCAATTAGTGGGGCAGTTCTGCTGGGCAAGAAAGAAAGCTAAGCTCAAGATGCACTTTTTGCTGGGGGCCTGGCAACAAGGAGGATTGGGTCTCCCTAATTTGCAATATTATAACCTTGCTAGTTTAATGCGGGTGGTGAGAGATTGGGTTTTCTCTTCACACACACATACACCTCTGGAGTTGGAGAAAGCTTATTTTAGCCCCTATGACTTAATCACCCTACTACATATAGAAAACATTTCACTGCCACAGAGGTTGAAACATTGTATACTTTTATTGCCTTTACAAGCAGCTTGGAGAGGTTTGGCAAAGAAGCTGGGGGGTAACCCGAGTGTATCAGAACTGTTGTCAATAAGGGGAAATCCGATGTTCCCACCAGGGTTGGAAAATCCGGTCTTTATACAATGGGAGGAAAAAGGCCTTGTATATTTGAAAACAATCTTAGATGGAGAAGGGAGATTAAAACCCCTAGAACAACTCACACTAGAGGGAGACTGGAGGCACATTTTTAGCTATGGTCAGATGAAGCATTATATTCAATCCTTGGATGGGGAGGCGCTAAAACTTCATTTAGGTGAGAAAATTCAGAAGTTTTTTTGATGATATCTCCGATGAAGGCCCATCAATCTCGCAGCTTCAGAGGACGTTGTGGACCCTGACGCCGCGAGTGGAGTTGATTCAGCTCTGTCAGCGGTGGGAGGCAGATACGGGAGTGGATTTATCTAACTGGGATGTTGAAGCCTACATTAAAAGTATTCCCCGACTAATCAGTGGAGCCAATTACAGGGAATGTGCACTCAGGGTGTTACACAGAGCCTATATCACACAAGCTCAATTGTCTCGAATGAGAGGAACCCTTACACCCATGCGCGACCGTTCCCGCTCAGTTAAATGACAAGCAAAGGAATGAGGAAAAAAAGCAACTCCAAAGGGGAGGAGGGAGGGTAGGTGAGAACAATCAGCCTGCTGTCCTCAGAGAACACCTGCTACAGGTATGTATCATTCGCTTTCTCCGAGGACAAGCAGGCTGCTTGTTCTCACGACTGGGGTATCCCTAGCTCTCAGGCTCACTCAAAACAAGAACCCAGGTCAATTGAACCTCGCAACGGCGAGGGCATAACAGAAATTGACCTACGAAGAACAACTAACTGAGAGTGCAGCCTGAACAGAATAAATCGGGTCCTGGAGGGTGGAGTTGGATTCAAACCTCAAACAGATTCTTCAGCACCGACTGCCCGAACCGACTGTCGCGTCGGGTATCCTGCTGGAGGCAGTAATGTGATGTGAATGTGTGGACCGAAGACCACGTCGCAGCCTTGCAAATCTCTTCAATAGTGGCCGACCTCAAGTGGGCCACTGACGCTGCCATGGCTCTAACACTATGAGCCGTGACATGACCCTCAAGAGGCAGCCCAGCCTGGGCGTAAGTGAAGGAAATGCAATCTGCTAGCCAATTGGAGATGGTGCATTTCCCGACAGCGACCCCCTTCCTATTGGGGTCGAAAGAAATAAACAATTGGGCGGACTGTCTGTGGGGCTGTGTCCGCTCCAGATAGAAGGCCAACACTTGCTTGCAGTCCAATGTGTGCAACTAACGTTCAGCAGGGCGAGTATGCGGTCTGGGGAAGAATGTTGGCAAGACAATTGACTGGTTAAGATGGAACTCCGACACCACCTTTGGCAGGAACTTAGGGTGAGTGCGGAGTACTACTCTGTTATGATGAAATTTGGTATAAGGAGCATGAGCTACCAGGGCTTGAAGCTCACTGACTCTACGAGCTGAAGTAACTGCCACCAAGAAAATTACCTTCCAGGTCAAGTACTTCAGATGGCAAGAATTCAGTGGCTCAAAAGGAGGCTTCATCAGCTGGGTGAGGACGACGTTGAGATCCCATGACACTGCAGGAGGCTTGACAGGGAGCCTTGACAAAAGCAAGCCTCTCATGAATCGGACGACTAAAGGCTCTCCAGAGATGGCTTTACCCTCTACACGATGATGGTAAGCACTAATTGCACTAAGGTGATTCCTTACTGAGTTGGTCTTGAGACCAGACTCCGATAAATGCAGAAGGTATTCAAGCAGGTTCTGTGCAGGACAAGAAAGTGGTTCTATGGCCTTGCTCTCATACCAAACAACAAACCTCCTCCACTTGAAAAAGTAACTCTTTTTAGTGGAATCCTTTCTAGAGGCAAGCAAGACACCCTCATACAAACCCAACGAAGCAAAATCTACGCCCTCAACATCCAGGCCGTGAGAGCCAGAGACTGAAGGTTGGGGTGCAGAAGCGCTCCGTCGTTCTGCGAAATGAGAGTCAGAAAACACTCCAATCTCCACGGTTCTTCGGAGGACAACTCCAGAAGTAGAGGGAACCAGATCTGACAGGGCCAAAAAGGTGCTATCAGAATCATGGTGCAGTGGTCTTGCTTGAGCTTCAGCAAGGTCTTCCCCACCAAAGGTATGGGAGGATAAGCATACAGGAGGCCGTTCCCCCAATGGAGGAGAAAGACATCCGACGCCAGTCTGCCGTGTGCCTATAGTCTGGAACAGAACAGAGGCAGCTTGTGCTTGGTCTGAGAGGCGAAAAGGTCCACCGAGGGGGTGCCCCACTCTCGGAAGATCTTGCGTACCACTTTGGAATGGAGCGACCACTCCTGCGGTTACATGACTCTGCTCAGCCTGTCGGCCAGACTGTTGTTTACGCCTGCCAGGTATGTGGCCTGGAGAAGCATGCTGAACTGGCAAGCCCAACGCCACATCCTGACGGCTTTCTGACACAGGGGGCGAGATCCGGTGCCCCCCTGCTTGTTGATATAATACATTGCAACCTGATTGTCTGTCCGAATTTGGATGATTTGGTAGGACAGCTGATCTCTGAAGGCCTTCAGTGCGTTCCAGACCGCTCGGAGCTCCAGGAGGTTGATCTGAAGATCTTGTTCCTGGAGGGACCACAGTCCCTGGGTGTGAAGCCCATCGACATGAGCTCCCCATCCCAGGCGAGATGCATCCGTCGTCAGCACCTTCGTGGGCTGCAGAATTTGGAATGCACGTCCCAGGGTCAAATTGGTCCGAATCGTCCACTGGTGCAGCGAATTGCGGCAACTGACAGACAGGCGGATGACATCTTCTAGATTCCCGGTAGCTTGGCACCACTGGGAAGCTAGGGTCCATTGAGCAGATCTTATGTGAAGGCGAGCCATGGGAGTCACATGAACCGTGGAGGACACATGGCCCAGGAGTCTCAACATCTGCCGAGCTGTGACCTGCTGAGACGCTCTGGTCTGGGAAGCGAGGGATAGGAGATTCTGCGCCCTTGCTTCGGGAAGAAAGGCCTGAGCCATCTGAAAATTCAGCAGAGCTCCTATGAATTCCAGAGATTGGACTGGCTAGAGATGGGACTTCGGGTAATTTATCACAAACCCCAGCAGTTCCAGAAGATGAATAGTGCACTGCATGGACCGAAGGGCTCCTGCCTCTGAGGTGCTCTTAACCAGCCAATCGTCAAGATATGGGTACACGTGCACCCTCAGCGTGCGTAGATACGCCGTAACCACCACGAGACACTTCGTGAACACCCGTGGTGCAGAGGTGAGCCCAAAGGGCAGCACACGACACTGAAAGTGCCGTGTCCCCAGATGGAATCGAAGATACTGCTGTGAGCTGGCAGTATCGGGATGTGAGTGTAAGCGTCCTTTAAATCCAGGGAACATAGCCAATCGTCTTTCTGAATCATGGGTAGAAGGGTGCCCAAGGAAAGCATCCTGAACTTCTCTCTGACCAGATATTTGTTCAGGCCTCTCAGGTCTAGGATGGGGCGCAACCCCGTTTTCTTTACCACAAGGAAGTACCTGGAATAGAATCCCTGCCCTTCCTGCCCGGGTGGCACGGGCTCGACCGCCTTGGCGCTGAGAAGGGCGGAGAGTTCCTCTGCAAGTACCTGCTTGTGATGGAAGCTGAAGGATTGGGCTCCCGGTGGGCAATTTGGCGGGGTGGAGATCAAATTCAGGGTGTATCTGCACCGCACTATTTGGAGAACCCACTGGTCGGAGGTTACGAGAGGCCACCTTTGGTGAAAAACTTTCAACCTCCCCCCCGACCGGCAGGTCGTCTGGTACGGGTACTTTGATGGCGGCTATGTTCCCATGGATCCAGTCAAAAGCCCATCCCCTGCTTTTGCTGTGGAGGCGCATGGGGCTGCTTAGGTGCACGCTGTTAACGGGAACGAGCGCGCTGGGACTGTCCCTGTGCCTGAGGAGGCCTTGGGGCCGGCTGGGTGTACCTGCGCTTGCTGTAGGCTTAGGGCGCAGCCTGCCGGGCCTGGGAAAAACGTCCACCTGCAGAGGTGGATGCTGAAGGCGCCCGGTGGGAGAGCTTGTCGAGAGCGGTTTCCCACTGGTGTAGTTGGTCCACCAACTGCTCGACCTTCTTGCCAAAAATGTTATCCCCCCGGCAAGGGACATCCGCCAGTCGCTGCTGGGTGCGGTTGTCCAGGTCAGAGGCACGCAGCCAGGAGAGTCTGCGTATCACTATACCTTGGGCCGCAGCTCGAGATGCCACATCACAGGTGTCATAGATACCCCTGGACAGGAACTTTCTGCACGCCTTCAGCTGCCTGACCACCTCTTGAAACGGCCTGGACTGCTCCGGGGGAGCTTGTCGACCAGGTCCGCCAGTTGCCTCACACTGTTCCGCATGTGAATGCTCGTGTAGAGCTAGTATGATTGGATGCGGGTCACGAGCTTGGAAGATTGGTAGGCCTTCCTCCCAAACGAGTCCAGAGTGCGAGACTCCCGCCCAGGGGGTGCCGAGGCGGTATCCCTCGAACTCCGTGTTCTCTTGTGAGCAGAGTCCACGACCGCCGAGTCATGAGGCAATTGAGGCCGCATCAACTCTGGGTCGGAGTGGATCCTGTATTGGGACTCCGCTTTCTTGGGGATGGTGGGATTAGATAGTGGCTTCAGCCAGTTCCGCAGCAGTGTCTCCTTAAGGACATTGTGCAACGGCACCGTGGAAGACTCTCTAGGTGGTGATGGATAGTCGAGGACTTCGAGCATCTCCGCCCTCGGCTCATCCACAGTAACCACAGGAAAGGGAATGCAAATAGACATATCCCTGACAAAGGAGGCAAAGGAGAGGCTCTCAGGGGGCGAGAGCTTCCTCTCCGGTGAAGGAGTGGGGTCGGAGGGAAGGCCCACAGACTCCTCTGAGGAGAAATAGCTGGAGTCCTCCTCCTCCCCCCACGAGGCCTCCTCCTCCTCGGTGTCGGACATAAGCTCTCTCAGCTCAGACCGCAACCGGGCCCGTCTCGACTGCGAGGAACTACGTCCTCGATGATGGCGTCGAGCGATGGACTCCCGCGCCAGCGGGGACGAAGCTGCCTCCAGACGTCGACGGGGACTCCACCTGTGTGGCGATAGACACCGGTGCCGCAAGTGGCGTCGGGGGCCTTGGCATCGGGCCAGAGCACACCGGTGCCTCCATCAACGGCGCTGGGGGCGCAAGCACCCCTGGTGCCAGCAGAGCCTGGCTCATCAGCCCTTCCAGGATCCTGGGAAGGATGGCTCGGAGGCACTCGTCAAGGCCCGCTGTCGGGAAAGGCAGGGGGGCCGGTGTGGGTGTCGGTGCCGGAAGCTGCTCGGGTCCAGGAGATGGTACCGAAGTACCCGCTGACTGACGCACCGACACCTCTTCAACCGAGGGGGAACGCTCCTCCCAGCGCTGCCACTTCCTGGGCGTCGAGTCGTCCCTTGAAGTACCAGAGCTGGCAGTCCCGTGGGCGACCGATGACGGTGCTTCTTTGCTTTCTTTTGATGCCTGTCATCGGCGCTCGGTGGTAGAGACAAGGAGGAGGTGGAACCCCCCGGCCTCGAGGAATCGGATCAGACAAGGCTTCAGTCCCGATGGCCCTGGGAAGAGGGAGTAGCCAGGGCAGACTGCCCGCACGGCTGCTCACTCCCGCCGTCATCGGCAGGCTGGCGGGCCAACGGTACCTGTACTCCTGGGGTCGGTGCCAGAGTCTGCACCGATTTCGTCGTCATCGGTACCGAAGACCCAGCCGTCGACACCAATGCCGTCAAGGTCGACGTCGAAGGGCCGGCGCAAGTTCCAAAAAGATGGTCCCGAAGAACTTGCCTCGCCACCTGTGTCCACTTCCTCAAGCCGAGACACAAGGTGCACGTCTTGGAATTATGCTCCGGCCCGAGGCACTGGAGGCACCAAGCATGGGTATCGGTCTGCTGGCCGCACCGACCACACTTTTTGAATCCACTCGGGACCTTCGAGGACATCGATGGAAAAATCGCGTCGGCGAGGTCAAAGTCGTCGATGGTGGCGGTGAAAAGCACACCCGAAAAAGAAACGACCGCGCAGCCACAAGGCCGCGACGAAGCACCTTTGCGGCTAAGAACGACGAGGACAACTCCTTTTTTTTTTTTTCCTAAGAAAAAAACCACACGAACGCGTATGCGAAACAAGAAAAAAACGCGGCTAGGCTGCAATCCGGTTTCCGGGGCTGACAGAGAGAGAGACGGTAACGCGTCTCTCTCCAGCGCGGAATAGAAAAAACTGAGCGGGAACGGTCGCACACGGGCGGGAAGACGGCCGCGCATGTGCGGTGGACTTGCCCTGCATGCGGGACCGCCCGCGAAGTTTTCTTCCGGTTGGTGGGGGCTGCCGTGGACGTCAACCCAGTCTTGAGAACAAGCAGCCTGCTGGTCCTCGGAGAATATAATTTATCTTAGATGCTAGTACCATTTTTATAGATTCTGTTCTTCACTACAAATTGAGAAACAATGTTGATCAATGGTCGAGTTTATTGTTACAAACTACACCAATAAACAAGGGAGAGATCCCTAAAAAACAGTCCAAATCTATACAAATATTAATAGTAGGGATACTCCTTTTGGGTCTGACTGAAAAGAACTGCGGCGTGTTGTGAATATACAAGGAGGAAAAAGCCTCAAGAAGCTCCCGGCTACGTCAGGCAACAGGAACAGGACTTCTTCATCATCGGCACAATATACCTCCTGTTGTCTTTCAACAACTCCTTAATGATATAGCCACAGAAAGTTTCTTTATTCTTGATACTATTGCTTGTTGCTATACTACTGCAATATAGCGAATGCTACATACCTGTAGAAGGTATTCTCCGAGGACAGCAGGCTGATTGTTCTCACTGATGGGCGACGTCCGCGGCAGCCCCTCCAATCGGAATCTTCACCAGCAAAAGCCTTTGCTAGCCCTCGCGCGCCGATGCGCACCGCGCATGCGCGGCCGTCTTCCCGCCCGAAACCGGCTTGAGCCGGCCAGTCTCATGTGTAGCAAGACAAAGACATGGGAAGACACAACTCCAAAGGGGAGGCGGGCGGGTTTGTGAGAACAATCAGCCTGCTGTCCTCGGAGAATACCTTCTACAGGTATGTAGCATTCGCTTTCTCCGAGGACAAGCAGGCTGCTTGTTCTCACTGATGGGGTATCCCTAGCCCCCAGGCTCACTCAAAACAACAACCATGGTCAATTGGGCCTCGCAACGGCGAGGACATAACTGAGATTGACCTAAAAAATTTACCAACTAACTGAGAGTGCAGCCTGGAACAGAACAAACAGGGCCCTCGGGGGGTGGAGTTGGATCCTAAAGCCCAAACAGGTTCTGAAGAACTGACTGCCCGAACCGACTGTCGCGTCGGGTATCCTGCTGCAGGCAGTAATGAGATGTGAATGTGTGGACAGATGACCACGTCGCAGCTTTGCAAATTTCTTCAATAGAGGCTGACTTCAAGTGGGCTACCGACGCAGCCATGGCTCTAACATTATGAGCCGTGACATGACCCTCAAGAGCCAGCCCCGCCTGGGCGTAAGTGAAGGAAATGCAATCTGCTAGCCAATTGGATATGGTGCGTTTCCCCACAGCCACTCCCCTCCTATTGGGATCAAAAGAAACAAACAATTGGGCGGACTGTCTGTTGGGCTGTGTCCGCTCCAGGTAGAAGGCCAATGCTCTCTTGCAGTCCAATGTGTGCAGCTGACGTTCAGCAGGGCAGGAATGAGGACGGGGAAAAAATGTTGGCAAGACAATTGACTGGTTCAGATGGAACTCCGACACGACCTTTGGCAAGAACTTAGGGTGAGTGCAGAGGACTACTCTGTTATGATGAAATTTGGTGTAAGGGGCCTGGGCTACCAGGGCCTGAAGCTCACTGACTCTACGAGCTGAAGTAACTGCCACCAAGAAAATGACCTTCCAGGTCAAGTACTTCAGATGGCAGGAATTCAGTGGCTCAAAAGGAGGTTTCATCAGCTGGGTGAGAACGACATTGAGATCCCATGACACTGTAGGAGGCTTGACAGGGGGCTTTGACAACAGCAAACCTCTCATGAAGCGAACAACTAAAGGCTGTCCTGAGATCGGCTTACCTTCCACATGGTAATGGTATGCACTGATTGCACTAAGGTGAACCCTTACAGAGTTGGTCTTGAGACCAGACTCAGACAAGTGCAGAAGGTATTCAAGCAGGGTCTGTGTAGGACAAGAGCTAGGATCTAGGGCCTTGCTGTCACACCAGACGGCAAACCTCCTCCATAGAAAGAAGTAACTCCTCTTTGTGGAATCTTTCCTGGAAGCAAGCAAGATGCGGGAGACACCCTCTGACAGACCCAAAGAGGCAAAGTCTACGCTCTCAACATCCAGGCCGTGAGAGCCAGGGACCGGAGGCTGGGATGCAGAAGAGCCCCTTCGTCCTGCGTGATGAGGGTCGGAAAACATTCCAATCTCCATGGTTCTTCGGAGGATAACTCCAGAAGAAGAGGGAACCAGATCTGACGCGGCCAAAAAGGAGCAATCAGAATCATGGTGCCTCGGTCTTGCTTGAGTTTCAACAAAGTCTTCCCCACCAGAGGTATGGGAGGATAAGCATACAGCAGACCCTCCCCCCAATCCAGGAGGAAGGCATCCGATGCCAGTCTGCCGTGGGCCTGAAGCCTGGAACAGAACTGAGGGACTTTGTGGTTGGCTCGAGATGCGAAGAGATCCACCAAGGGGGTGCCCCACGCTTGGAAGATCTGGCGCACCACTCGGGAGTTGAGCGACCACTCGTGAGGTTGCATGATCCTGCTCAACCTGTCGGCCAGACTGTTGTTTACGCCTGCCAGATATGTGGCTTGGAGCACCATGCCGTGACGGCGAGCCCAGAGCCACATGCTGACGGCTTCCTGACACAGGGGGCGAGATCCGGTGCCTCCCTGCTTGTTGACGTAGTACATGGCAACCTGGTTGTCTGTCTGAATTTGGATAATTTGGTGGGACAGCCGATCTCTGAAAGCCTTCAGAGCGTTCCAGATCGCTCGCAACTCCAGAAGATTGATCTGTAGATCGCGTTCCTGGAGGGACCAGCTTCCTTGGGTGTGAAGCCCATCGACATGAGCTCCCCATCCCAGGAGAGACGCATCCGTGGTCAGCACTTTTTGTGGCTGAGGAATTTGGAAAGGACGTCCCAGAGTCAAATTGGACCAAATCGTCCACCAATACAGGGATTCGAGAAAACTCGTGGACAGGTGGATCACGTCTTCTAGATCCCCAGCAGCCTGAAACCACTGGGAAGCTAGGGTCCATTGAGCAGATCTCATGTGAAGGCGGGCCATGGGAGTCACATGAACTGTGGAGGCCATGTGGCCCAGCAATCTCAACATCTGCCGAGCTGTGATCTGCTGGGACGCTCGTACCCGCGAGACGAGGGACAACAAGTTGTTGGCTCTCGCCTCTGGGAGATAGGCGCGAGCCGTCCGAGAATCCAGCAGAGCTCCTATGAATTCGAGTCTCTGCGCCGGGAGAAGATGGGACTTTGGGTAATTTATCACAAACCCCAGTAGCTCCAGGAGGCGAATAGTCATCTGCATGGACTGCAGGGCTCCTGCCTCGGATGTGTTCTTCACCAGCCAATCGTCGAGATATGGGAACACGTGCACCCCCAGCCTGCGAGGTGCCGCTGCTACTACAGCCAAGCACTTTGTGAACACCCTGGGCGCAGAGGCGAGCCCAAAGGGTAGCACACAGTACTGGAAGTGACGTGTGCCCAGCTGAAATCGCAGATACTGTCTGTGAGCTGGCAGTATCGGGATGTGTGTATAGGCATCCTTCAAGTCCAGAGAGCATAGCCAATCGTTTTCCTGAATCATGGGAAGGAGGGTGCCCAGGGAAAGCATCCTGAACTTTTCTTTGACCAGATATTTGTTCAGGGCCCTTAGGTCTAGGATGGGACGCATCCCCCCTGTTTTCTTTTCCACAAGGAAGTACCTGGAATATGTTAATATATGGCCTAGCTTTAAGGCTACCACTGGAATAGTGATGGCCAAAGCTATGCAGCCGAAAACAACTGAAAAAGTACTGATTAGGCCAAACAACAAGTAAATGATTTAATATTTGAGAATCTGCAAAGAGCAGGTCTGAATAATGACTTCTGACACAAATTGGTACAATTTTTAAATCAAATATAGCATCTGTAATGAAAGATCAGATGAATAAAATGGAGCTTATTAGTTTTGGTATACAATGATACAGAGGTAATACAGAGTTCATGAGAAAGGTATGAAAAGTATTGCAGCCGGAAGATGAGAAACTGTTATCTCAACGCTTCCCAAAACATGTTGATAATTAGCAGTAGCTGAGAACGGAAGGAGGTGGGCACATCAGATAGCAGATCGCATGGGAAAGTATGATCTCAGAAAGTGAGAAAGATTAGGAGCAAGGTATCTCACCATTCACTTCTATGGAGAAGATAGGGTATAAAAGAGGAGAGATTTTGGCTCAGTTTGAGAGTCCTCTCCAAAGCTTCTGTCAGACGGCGAAGCCCTGTGCGGCTGAAACCAGAATCTGATGTCTGTATTTGTATCAACTTGAAGACTTGTGTTTGGGTAAGAAATAAAATGTACCTATCTATCTAAACCTATCTCTGTCTCTATTTTTATTGATTCTATCTTCTCTTTACCTAACATTTAGCCTACAAGGTAGATCACATACAAGTGACACTCAGTTTTGGACAGAAAGCAGTAGCTATGGGAATTAGTTTTCAATTACGGCTCCTAATGCCACTCCCTTATGATTGGGTGACAATGGAGGTTAGAGAAACTATACAGAACCTAATATATGAAATAAGTACCTTTAGTCCCCTGTGGGAAGGAGTCAGAAAGAGGTCTATAAGGGGGGGGGAATTAAAACAGTGGTGAGCCCCGAACGCTGACAGTACTCGCTATCCTTCTTTATCTTCTTTTGAACGCAAGAGGGGATACTTAATTTTGTGCGTTCAAAGGTTCTATGTTTTCTTTCTCTTATCTTTCCCTGCTGTTATTCCTTCATTTTGTTCCTCTTCCTTTTTCTCCTTCTCCCTATCACGGACACTGCCCACTTTAGGGGTATTGGGCACTATTGTTCTGTCCAATTTTCTTGTTCTTACCCCTGTCTTTCTATTTTTTCTGTCTTCTCCCTTTGTTCTTTGCAGGTTCCCTTCTTTAGCACTAAACTTGCACACTTTTTTTGACCCCTATCTTACATACTCTTCTCTGCCCTTGTCTATGCTGATCTCTATCTGCGTTCGAACCTTCGTTTCTGTCTTTCAATATTCTGTTCTGTTCTTTCTCACCCCCTTTTCTTTCTCCTATCCTGTCCATCTCTTTGATTTGCGTGATGTGCGCAAGAGTGTGCTTGTTGTGTGAATGAAGCATAACAACGAATCCAGGCGACTGCGATTTGGGTTTTGCTGTAAGCTTATTTCAATGTTCAAAATCTTTGGATTGGTCTTTATGCTAGCAATTCTCGCTTAACAATCCTTAGAGATTGCGCATTTTCTGCTTCCAATCCCACCCTGTGTTCTGTCTTAATCCCTCCTTTTCAAATCCCTGTTCCCCTGTTCTTATCATGTATCCTGTTCTTTCTTCTTCTTCTGTTGACCTTATTTTCCTCCCCAATCCCTTTTCCTGTTCTCCTTCATCCTAACTTCTTCTACCTACCTCTCCTATTAGTCCCCTGGGTCTAATCCTGCTCTTTTCTCTTCTGTATGTTCCCGTATCGAGGGAATTTCCTTTACTCTAGGAGAACAGCACGCTTTCAAATTGCTCTCTCCCTTAAAATCCTTTTGAATTCTCTGTTCTTATAACCACTCCTCAAAACTGACAGCCCCCACCTTTTCACATCTGCTATTGCCTTCACTCTGTGTGTGCGACAGTTATCCACGAGATTCTTTTTACGTCTCGGGACTGTCCCTTTTATTATTCCTCCTCATTTTTTTCCTATTGGAAACAGTAATTACGGTGTTCAGCTTTGTAGCTGCTTACCGTCGTCCAACTGCTGTTTTCCTCTTATCTAATCAGTTCCTTCAGTCTTCTGAACTATGCTTTCTCTCTAACCACTCAGCCCACAGCCCCCCCTTCCTGTCCACACTTTTCTCGGCTCTTTTTTAGTGCAGCATGAATAACTGCGTAGTATCTCTTATTCCGTTCTTTTTCCTTTTGCATCTTTGTGTGTGTCTTTGCACTCTGTCTGACTGTTCCGTCTCTGCTTTTCTTATTTCTCATTTCCACCTGTCAAAATCTTTATTATTTACTGCGTAGTTCAACTGATTGCTCTTTTTCACAGCTGTTCAGTCCTGTGCTCTCACCCCACCCCCATAGCCATTTTTCCTTCCTTAAGTCCAATCTGAATCCCTTCCTCCACAACATTTTGTTCTTGTCCCCCTTTCTCTGCCACAATAATCCTCCCTGCCCTCCTCTCTGATGCTCTACCGACTCCTACACTATATGTCTGTGGTCCGTGTAAAATTTATAAGGTACCAATTGGGGTAACTTAATACCTTACATACACCTTTTTGGCTTCTTGTGCAAACCAGAAATCATATTTTGTTTTGATTTCCTAGAAAACTTTTCTTTTTCTTTCTCAGTCCCATGTGCTGTGAGGGTTGATTCTCTTTCCGGAACAAAGCTTATTACATTACTATTAAATATATACTCCCTCTTGGGCTTCGAATCTGCCTTTGTAAATCTATTTCACCTTGCCCGAAGAATTGTAAGTTCTAAACCCCTTTTTCTCACATTTTTTAATATCCTTATCCAGGCTTCCGAAACTGCCATTTCTTTCTGTAGCTTTTAAAGGTTTTCTCTAACAAGTGCTGTAGTTCACTATCTCAAGGACATGAGAATCTGGGAAGCTTGCCCACTTTAGCTGCCTTATCAGTCCAGCACTGCTTTGGCAGAGGAGGCTCTACAGTTCACTTTTAAAAGCTAAGAAAGTGATTTTTTTTTTTCCCTCTCCCCCTTTTCCGTTCGTTTTTTGTCCCTGTTCTACGCTGAAGTGGTACAAGTTAAACAGTCATTTACACAGGTATTCTTTTTAACCCTCTGTCAACTGTATTGTTCCTAAAATCCGTCTAACTAACTCTCTCTCATGTCTTTCAACTCCGGTTTCCCCTCATAATTGTAAAATGACTTATCTTTTCATGCCTCATGCTGCCAAGTCCGTTATACGTGCACCTCTGAGCATGTAAGATTGTACGGATGTATTTTTTGCTTTCACTTTTAAAATTATGGCACTGCATTTTAGTCTTACTCTGCATTCTCCTTTTATCAGGGCATACTTTTTTCTCCTCTTTTGTGTCATTTTATTAGGACGTTGTCCCCCACTTTCCAAAATTTTCTGCTCATATTGCTTTGACTTTTGAGCGTTTCTTTCTCTTTTATCTCATTTCCCTTAAACAATAGACCGTCTGAGACTCTAATGCTTTCTCATTCTGTCTCTGAGCCGTGATTTTAACCCCGAGACAGGTTTTTCTTTCTTTTTGTGCTGCAAGTGACAGTTTGATAGACCTTATCGTGCCACACCTTCAAACATACATTACTTGACTTTCCCCTTTAAAAAAACCAGCTTTCTCCTTCTTTGTCCTAGTGTGGTTTCCTGTGATCACATTACAATGCTTCTAGGAAGCCTTAGTCCGGAAACTAAAAATTAACCCTTACTTAACAGAATCAAGCGATATGCTGGTAGTAATGAAATTTAGATTGCCGTTATTTTAAAAAAACACAGTAGAAGACATTAGAAATTTTTGCCTTAAAGGAGCTGTCGTATTAAGTGTAGAATTGACAGTTTCAGCTTTCATATGAACACATAACGCAGTTAGAATTGTCATACTTTCTCAAACATTAACTCCCTGGTTCCTTACACAATAGTTCCTAAGGACTGCAATACGTTTGATCTGATATTTTAAGGACTATATTATAACGTTATCTACAAGAAATACTACACTTCCTCGCTTGCATTGTGATTTTCGTCCTGGCTTATTTTAAACACTTGTAATAATGAGCTATGTTATAACATTTCCTGATGAATATTTCCACGTCCTGAGAATGACAATCATTTTTAAATAATATGGTTCTATAATGAATTAAATTGTGTAAGTCTTTATAACAAATTTTCTGTTTTTACTCGACAGCATTGTAAACCGGGATCCAACACAGAAAGTCACATAAAATTACAGTGGTTTATTGTTACATTAAGAGCTAGATAATCCCTTGTATAACTTATATGATAGTAGAAGTATTATGTACTATATAGAAGCATTCCTTTACTTTTACCTTAATAGATATGCATATAAAATAACTTTTACCTTTTTGGTTGAGAAGATGATGGCTGCGTGCCATGATAATACAGCGTTACTTCACTTCTTCAGTTATTTCCTGTTGGTTCTTTATAACCCTGCCTTATCTTTCCTTCTAATGCTGCAGCTGTTCTGTTTGTCATCATTTAGACATACCATTTCAGTCACTGACTAGTATGTATGTTTTATGCCGAATCATTAGAAGTTCTTGGTGTAAGAATCACATGTTTTAATTTGTTTCTTTTCCCTTTCACCTGTTTAAGCACAACAGCCTCCTGCCATTGCATTTGGGTTTATTTTATTTACTATGTTCCTTTTCTGAGTGTAATTTGTCATATTTATAGGTATTAACTTGTCATCTTTGCACCACGATTTTGGCGTCCTGTTTGACAATTTATTGAATTACATGCTTCTCTTATGTTTTCCCGTTTAGATGCTACTTCCAACCTATCCGGTACCCGCCCCAAAAGCATTTAATATGTATTTAACTTTATTTCATTTATTCTAGGGCTATAACTCCCGACTACACATGTTATAATGTCTTTGTTAATATACATTTTCTTGCCTTTTGTTGAAATCGGTGTTTCCTTTCACTGGCTTGTTGGCTAGAAAATTCTATTTTCCATTGCTGCATGACAAGTGATGTCTTTGGCATTTTTAGGTCTGGTAATGTGTTCCAACTAATGACTTGTTTATGACTGTGCCTTCCCCGAAGAGCTTACATTTGTTTTGTTTTGCCTTGGAATATTTCGTTTTTCTCTCTATTTTTCTACCACTTCTATAGTAATTTTCAGGGGCTTTTTCCTGGGACATACTATACTTTTATTGTTTTCTTATATACCAGTGTCACGTTATAACTATTGGGTTTGATACCGATGCCTGGGGGCTTACATCCATCGAAGGTGACCCTTCAATGGATGACGGTATCTCAATTTGTAGGAGCAGACTTCCATTCCATTTTCGGAGTGGCCTGCGGTTTCGGAATTATTGCCCACCTATGGGTTACCTGTATAGATGATCGCTGTGGCAATACAGGGACGCCTAAGACATTAGTTGAGATTGTATACAGGTTGACTCGGGCAATTCTAAATTATTACGTGTATTTCGGTTTGATGAATAGAGCGGAATCTTCAGTTGAATTGAGCAGACTCTTCATTCAAAATTGTTAGGTGTATATTAAAATATCCTATGGAGGGTAGTTGAATTGAGCAGAATCTTCATTTGAATAGAGCAGAATCTTCCTAACCAGCGAAAATCCATAGGGTGTCTGTTCTCCGAGTTCAGGGAACTAGTTTCGCAGCTTCCTGAACACTTTCAGGGGTAGTAGTCTCCCCTCCTTTGAGGGTTCTACCATTGGAGCAAATCATGGCCAATGGAGCTGCATCTTGGCAGCTAGTAGAGCAGAATCCTAATTGTAGAAGCCTACCCTGGGGAACAGTTTTCTTTTATTAGAGTAGTATAGATACATAATAGCTGACACCATTTACTTTTTGTACATTTTTCTTAAACTCTTCTTTCCTCTTTGTGACTGTCATTTGTCTGTTAATTTAATCTGCGGCAAAAGCATTGAGCTTTCCGCCCATTAGTAATTTTTATTTTTGGGTCCCTATGTTGGAGAACATTACCAGATGCGTGTGTTATGTCTCTGCATGTTCTACTATCAGGATATTCATCGCATGTTTTTATAAACTGTTAGCACATTATCATTTCTAGGTCTCCCTGTTATCCCTGAAGCTGCCTTTTGAACCACAAACCTTGTACCAGGGTCTAGGTCTGATCAATATATATATATTATTAATCTAGTTCATTTTTCTATAGCATGTTACAGGTCAGTAACATATATGGTTATCCCCTGTTACTCTTATTATAGTATGTTGTAGTTTCCTGTCTTGTTTAATATCTACATTTTGTTTCCATACACAACTCCCAACATAACTTTACAGTTTATTTTCTGCCTTACATTACCAATTAGGTAGGCCCAGTTTTTACCATATAATATGTACACTTTACACTTTATTTTTATTTCGCAGCTGGATCTTTAAAGTCGTCAGAATCGGCTGCCGCCCTTAAGGTGCCCTACAGTTCGTCCCTCATATACGTAAATATACAGACTTGATGCCAAGCTCTGCTGTTCCAGGCTGGAGATTATTGCCAGGTCCTTGTTTACATTTTGTAATTTAAAATTGGGAAATTTTTACTCCAATTCCCTATACTCTATACCTTTTATATTTCTATATCTTTATCTTGCAATACGTTAGAACAATTGACAATTACTGGTACTGGCTGGGATTTCGGTAAAACACCCCATATTGGGACTAATATCTGCCATAAGCAGGTTAACCGTGGTTGGGGTGATAGTAACTAAAAATATAGATTTTGGAATATACACCTGTTTTAAGGTGTCCTCTAATGAAGTGTTTGATTTCGCGTAACTGGTATATCTGGCCCCCTTGGATATACTTATAGCTGGTGTCGATCAGTTGCTTAGATAATAGTAACAGATAGTAGTGATATAAGTGTTTTATAAGACTAAATTTGCCAATATTATTTGACACAGATATCGGTGTTCTACCATACCAGAGTTCTGGTACCCAATTCATTATGCTGCCTCTTGAGAGAGTGATAAATCACTTCCCAGGAGACCACATAAATCTTATAAAGTTTTGCCAAATATGGCATTCCTGGAATAAGTTTCAGCCTGGACTCTCGTGGCCCCGTAAGGGCACTTTTAATACCAAAACTTTGCAAAGGTTATTAAATTTTATTTACATATACACACCCGATTCCACCCGTCATTTCCACTATCAGATTCTCAGTAGATGGGTATCGACTATCACTGATTACGTGATCCCAGACACTGTCGATCTGACATCGTTATTGATACCTGGTGAGGTCAATCTTAATCCACGACCTAGTAGACGGCCCCCTGCAAGAGCCGATTCACCCATTCCACATAAATTCAATGGTCCTAGTGCTAACAATCAGTGCCGGGATTGTCGCTCTCAGCCTACTCCCAGCCACCGAGCTGAAGTACAGTGCAACCTTTGTTTCCAATTGGGACATTGCGCCATGGAATGTCCATGCTGGCACTTTGCTCATAGACAAAACCGTCAACCTCCTTCAGACTCCCCATCGCTACATGTCTCGCAGCTACAGATACGACAGCCACAGAGAGACCGCAGGCGACTGAGTGACCTCCCCTCGATAGATAACCCACGCCGCCAAGACTGTAGAAATGATTACCCTGATAATCGTGGCCGCCGGTCTCAACCTGAAAAAGGCCCACCCATCACTAATATACGACCTGATCGTTATATAGATGTTCAGTGTTATCGTTGCCAACAATTTGGTCATTATGCAGCTCAGTGTTCTCAGCCGCCGTCCCATAGAGTTGCAAGACAGCTCCGCCTAAATCCCCCAGAACGGCAATCTTTCCCTTTGTGGAACCCGGATCAACGCCGTCTACAGTGACCACAGACCTAAGAATCTATATTACCCACCCCATAATGACTAGGCGTTACCCCGAACCTGATTTGATTTTGTTGCTCTCAGTTACTTATACTACTCAGCTCCTCATTTAGTATCCATAAAAACATTTCTCTGTATATGTATTGGTGTGATGTTTCTGTTTATATTGCAGGTGACATGTCTTTATCTTATATTTTTCGAGATTTCATTGCAAGTGTATATTTATGGTACCATACAAATGACCCCCCTGTTTTCTTTTCCACAAGGAAGTACCTGGAATAGAATCCCAGCCCTTCTTGCCCGGATGGCACGGGCTCGACCGCATTGGCGCTGAGAAGGGCGGAGAGTTCCTCTGCAAGTACCTGCTTGTGCTGGAAGCTGTAAGACTGAGCTCCCGGTGGACAATTTGGAGGTTTTGAGGCCAAATTGAGGGTGTATCCTTGCCGGACTATTTGCAGAACCCACTGATCGGAGGTTATGAGAGGCCACCTTTGGTGAAAAGCTTTCAACCTCCCTCCGACTGGCAGGTCGCCCGGCACTGACACTTGGATGGCGGCTATGCTCTGCTGGAGCCAGTCAAAAGCTCGTCCCTTGCTTTTGCTGGGGAGCCGAGGGGCCTTGCTGAGGCGCGCGCTGCTGACGAGAGCGAGCGCGCTGGGGCTTAGCCTGGGCCGCAGGCTGTCGAGAAGAAGGATTGTACCTACGCTTGCCAGAAGAGTAGGGAACAGTCTTCCTTCCCCCGAAAAATCTTCTACCTGTAGAGGTAGAGGCTGAAGGCTGCCGGCGGGAGAACTTGTCGAATGCGGTGTCCCGCTGGTGGAGCTGCTCTACCACCTGTTCGACTTTCTCCCCAAAAATGTTATCCGCACGGCAAGGCGAGTCCGCAATCCGCTGCTGGATTCTATTCTCCAGGTCGGAGGCACGCAGCCATGAGAGCCTGCGCATCACCACACCTTGAGCAGCGGCCCTGGACGCAACATCAAAGGTGTCATACACCCCTCTGGCCAGGAATTTTCTGCACGCCTTCAGCTGCCTGACCACCTCCTGAAATGGCTTGGCTTGCTCAGGGGGGAGAGCATCAACCAAGCCCGCCAACTGCCGCACATTGTTCCGCATGTGTATGCTCGTATAGAGCTGGTAAGACTGAATTTTGGCCACGAGCATAGAAGAATGGTAGGCCTTCCTCCCAAAGGAGTCTAAGGTTCTAGAGTCCTTGCCCGGGGGCGCCGAAGCATGCTCCCTAGAACTCTTAGCCTTCTTTAGGGCCAGATCCACAACTCCAGAATCATGAGGCAACTGAGTGCGCATCAGATCTGGGTCCCCATGGATCCGGTACTGGGACTCGATCTTCTTGGGGATGTGGGGATTAGTTAAAGGTTTTGTCCAGTTCGCAAGCAATGTCTTTTTTAGGACATGGTGCAAGGGAACAGTGGACGCTTCCTTAGGTGGAGAAGGATAGTCCAGGAGCTCAAACATTTCAGCCCTGGGCTCGTCCTCCACAACCACCGGGAAGGGGATGGCCGTAGACATCTCCCGGACAAAGGAAGCGAAAGACAGACTCTCAGGAGGAGAAAGCTGTCTTTCAGGAGAGGGAGTGGGATCGGAAGGAAGACCCTCAGACTCCTCGTCAAAGAAATATCTGGGGTCTTCTTCCTCTTCCCACGAGGCCTCACCCTCGGTGTCAGACACAAGTTCACGGACCTGTGTCTGCAACCGTGCCCGACTCGACTCCGTGGAGCCACGTCCACGATGGGGGCATCGAGAGGTAGACTCCCTCGCCCGCATCGGCGAAGCTCCCTCCGCCGACGTCGTCGGGGAGCCTTCCTGGGAGGTGGCGGCGCCGACGCCGGAGACCTCACCTCGGGCGATGGGCCAGCCGGCGCCACGCTCGATGGTACCGGTGGCGCAAGCACCTCCGGTACCGGAGGGGTAGGGCGCAACAGCTCTCCCAGAATCTCTGGGAGGACGGCCCGGAGGCTCTCGTTCAGAGCGGCTGCAGAGAAAGGCATGGAAGTCGATGCAGGCGTCGACGTCAGAACCTGTTCCGGGCGTGGAGGCTGTTCCGGGCTGTCCAGAGTGGAGCGCATCGACACCTCCTGAACAGAGGGTGAGCGGTCCTCTCGGCGCCGATGCCTGCTGGGTGCCGACTCCTTCGGCGACCCAGAGCTCTCGGTACCGACATGGGAAGGGGACCGGTGACGATGCTTCTTCGACTTCTTGGGACGAAGCATGTCACCGGAGCTTCCCAGTACCGACGAGGAGGACGTAGAATCCAGCCGTCGCTTCCTCGGGGCCGAGACCGAAGAGGGTCGGTCTCGGGGGGGCTGTACCGCAGGAGCCCTCAGGGTAGGGGGAGACCCACCCGAAGGCTCACCGCCATCAGCAGGGGAATGGACAGCCCTCACCTGCACTCCAGACGAAGCACCACCGTCCGACGACATCAGCAGACGAGGTCCCGGTACCACCGACGTCGATGCAGCTATCCGATGTCTCGGCGCCGATGCAGAGGGTCGATGCCTCGATGCACTCGATGCACTGGCCGCCGAGGTTGAAGGTCTGGACGCTGAAGACGTCGATGCACTCGATACCCCCGGTGCCGATGCCGACGAAGAGCCCGAGAACAAAATGTTCCACTGGGCTAACCTCGCTACCTGAGTCCGCCTTTGCAAAAGGGAACACAGACTACAGGCCTGAGGGCGGTGCCCAGCCCCCAGACACTGAAGACACGACGCGTGCCTGTCAGTGAGCGAGATTACCCGGGCGCACTGGGTGCACTTCTTGAAGCCGCTGGAAGGCTTCGATGTCATGGGCGGAAAAATCACGCCGGCGAAGTCGAAAGACGAAATGGCGAAATTTGGCACAGAAAAAAGGGAAATTTCGACCGGGGCCTAAGTAAGGCCTACCCCGACGACGAAAGAAAACTTAACGGGGCGAAAGAACTCGAAGTAGAGGAAAAGGAAAAAGCGAAAGTGGCTAATCCAAAAAATTTTTGGTTTTCACACAGAAAAATGTCGAAAACGACGCGCGAGGTCGACTTTCCGGGGCACGAACGGTAAAACACAACCGTACCAAGCGCGGAGAAAAGAAGACTGGCCGGCTCAAGCCGGTTTCGGGCGGGAAGACGGCCGCGCATGCGCGAGGGCTAGCAAAGGCTTTTGCTGGTGAAGATTCCGATTGGAGGGGCTGCCGCGGACGTCGCCCATCAGTGAGAACAAGCAGCCTGCTTGTCCTCGGAGAACACCAAATACAGGGAAATTAGATTTGCTTGTACTTAGCTTATATGGTGCTTTCTTTTCCAAAAGTACAGACCGTGACCTACGATGGCCAGCATTTCATCCGCCTGCTTCAGGGTCTGTCGGTCAAAGAATAGCATGGAAACTCCGTCCATATCTTCGCCGAGGAGGGAAGGAGTTGTTGAAAGACAACAGGAGGTTTTTTGTGCCGATGATGAAGCAGTCCTGCTCCCGTTGCCTAACATAGCCGGGAGCTTCTTGAGGCTTTTTCCTCCTTGTATATTCACAACACTCCGCAGTTTAGAGTTTATTGTTAACCATTTGAATAATGTGATCTAGATTAAGTTTTATAGTTTGTGAATGATTTCTGCTGTACCAAATATCTAAATATTTAACATTAGTAAGAAATGCCCATTTTGGAAAAAAATGAAATGGGCGCTAGCAAGGTAATTTCCTGCCCACCATCCTCCCTCCCTCCCTTCCGAGTTCCACACCCCCCTCTCCCTCCCTCAGTCACTTGGTTGCGAGTTTGTGATTAAAGTTCGCAGCGCTGTCCCCGCTGCTGTCACCTGAATGTGTGTGACTCCGCGCTGCTGTCACTGAATCCCTGGAACGGGTGTGTTCCCCGCCCTCTACGTCGTGTTTTGACGCAAGGGCGGAGGTACACTGACTGCAGGCCCGTCCCGCCCTCTGCATCATCGTGTTTTGACCGAGGGCGGAGCTACACTGACTGCAGGCCAAACCGGATATCTCGGGCACCTCATGTTTCCGGCTTGAGGCTTCATTGGAACGTTGGAGGTGCCTTTTATATATATAGAAGATTCTCTGCTCTCATTTAAATGGAAAGTCAACAATCTGGTGCTGCATGGTGTGAAGAGATAAAGGCATAGCAGCTGACTTTGACCAGCTGATTTTGTACCCTGAAAAAAGGAAGAAAGTAGATGCATTTAAGAACTAAGGGAAATGAATTAACTGGTGTACAATAATATATGATCAGCATTGATCGACAGATTGAACGAATGGGCATTAACCTGAATACAGTGGATGACGTCTCGGCTTTAATTACTAGAGCCAACAGCTCTAGTGCTAAATTAAATAGGAGGGAAGAGAGTGGACAACATTGTTTTGTTCCTCTGTTCAATGGGAATTGTTTAGAAAGGTTTCTGTTAATCATTCTAGAAGTTATAGGGTGATCATATAAAATTTTAATCATATGGATAAAGGAGTTGCTAATGCTGAACCATTTTAGTGTGTAAAACAGGTAATCCCATTCTATTCTGTCAAACACCTTTTCTGAGTCAAGTGATACTGCAACTTGAAGGTCATCAGAAGTGGTGCCCTACAGACTGTTCCATAATACTCTGGAATTGTGGCTGGGGAGTCTACCAAGAATAAACCCATTTTGATCTCTCGAGTAACAATGGTAGTATTTTACTCAGGGAAGTAGCCAATATTTTGGCATAGATTTTGTTTATACTAATGAAATAGGCCTATAATTTTCTACCTGTGATCTGTCTGGTTTTGGTGTAACAATAATGGTGACTTTGAGAAACAAATTTATTCTGTGTGGAAGAGAAAAGGGATTGTACAGGGAAAACAATTTAGGAATGAATGTTATCAGCAAAAGCTAAAAGAAAAAAAAAAACCCCTTACCCTTAGGGACTTGATGGCTGCCAAAATTTCTGTACGAGTTACAGGTTTTTCTAATTCTCCATTTTAAATTGAGGTTACAGTTGAATGTAAAATCTCTCTATATAAAACGCACCTCCAACGTTCTAATGAAGCCGGAAGTAATGTGAAGTTGTGTAGATCGCTGTTTGTCCATGAGTGTCTGCCCCGCCCTCACATCACAACGTGATGACGTCGAGGGCGGAGCAATGACACCGAATCGCATCGCTCACCCTACGCACGTCACACGCAACAGCTGACCAACCACAGGTGGGAGGGCGGGTGCACAGCAGCAAATCGATGCGGCAGGGGAGACAGAAGATTCGCAGGGTGTCTGGAAGGGGGGGGCACAGCCCAGGGAGAGAAGAGCATCGGTGGGGGCAAGGGAAAATGGAGAATCGCTGGGTGGCTGGAGAGGGGCCACAGGAAAAACTAGAATCAATGGCTGTCTGGAGGGGGGGCAGGTGAGGACAATCACTGGGGGGAGCGAAGAGCATCCCTGGGTGGATACGGGGGGAGGGGGCAAGAAAAAAAGGATAATAGCTGGGTGGCTGCAGGGGACAGAGCAGACACACTCACACCCAGCAGTCTCACTCTGTCACAAACACATTCACTCTCTCTCACACACACTCTCAAACATACACTCCGACAAAAATCTTGCTAGCGCCCGTTTCATTTGTGTCCAAAACAGGCCTCATTTACTAGTTTTCTATAAAATCTTTTGACCTTAGTATTGGGGGAAAAAAAAAAGGGATTTCCAACTGTATAGGTTCTAATAGCTGAATTATTGTGCTATGCTTTTCATCTGTGTTTATTACCTTGAGAATGTGTGACGAGTTGTTCCTATTTAGCTTTTGAAAACTGGGCTACCATATGACTGGACCTATTGTCAACACTGAATTTTGATTTCTGTGCAGCAATGTATGACATAGCCTCTTTAGACAACAAGGAGCTGTAATTATATTTTAATTTCTGTTAAAGTCTGTGTTTTTGATCTTGAGATATATCCTAATCCAAGCTATTCTATTTCAGAATCTAGATCTGTTTCTTTGCCCCTGCTGAGCAATAAATACCCCCCCACCCCCCCACTCAGCATTTATCACACAATCTTCTTATGTTATTGCCTATAGGGCATACTGGACATCTGCCAGAAGCTTTCTAACACCTCCTCTACATGTTGGTCCTGTGCCTAAGAACTTAAGTTACCTTTAGTTCCAATGCCCACGTGTTTTGGACAAACTCTGGGACAGAATAAGTTATTCCAGTGGAAAACCTACTTATATATGCTACAGCGTTGTCATTCTATATTTTTCTAGTCCCACTCATTCCCTTCAGGAAAAGTTTACCAGGCTGTTTCATATCATGCTAACAGTTTCTCCTATGATTATTCTACACAGGGAAACAGTAGGAAAGGCTGGGGCATCAGTTCAGAGAGTCTGCAGAACTGCTGGGGTCAAGAGAGGAGGCTGGGAGAGAGATTCAAGATGGCTGCCACGCAGGTTGATTGCTGAAACGCTCTCATTTCTATGAGCAAATAATTCTTTTTTCAAATAGAAAATGCCCCACTTTAAACGAAAAGGAATTGTGAGATTGGTACCTCCACCCACCTCAACTTCACCAGCTCAGACGTCCCTTGAGCGTTTCTTTCTCGGCGCCACCAGACTGCAGCGAGGAGCGGATCCCATAGCAGGGAAAGCCGGAGGAGCGGAATCCCCACCGGGAGAGGAAGTCTCCTTATCACCACCGTCCACCTCGCTTATTCCTCCTAACCCAGCGTTGAGAGCGGTCCTGGCGGGAAACCCCATCGGCACCGATGACGCATCAATAGGGGCGACAGTGGAGGACCCAGGCATGCAAACGGCGACCCGGGGCTCTGTGGGTAGTTTGATTACCACGGTGCAGACCTCGGAGGTAACTCTACAGACCTTGAAGGTGATGTTGGACCAGATTTCCACCACCCTACAGAAAACGTCAGGTGATGTGGTCAATTTAAATACTAAATTTGAAGAATTACAAAGTACTGTAGATTCTGTTAAGAATGATCGACGCAAGTCCAAGCTATAAAGAAAGAAGTTGAAACCCTAAACTCCTTTAAAAATGTGGTAACAAAAGACTCTTTGGACATTAGGAATAAAATTGAACAACTTGAAAACTTTAACAGGCGCCTAAACCTCTGTCTACACAACTTTCCAATAATAGCAGGGGAAACTAACATTTTTCGGAAATACTCGATGGAAGTTTTGAATATTCCTTCAGAGGCTATACCTCCGCTAAATAAAATTTACTATATTCCTGTTAGAAATGAGGGTCAAGGTCCTGTTGAAGACAATCTTGATTTGCAAAATATCTCTGATATTTTAGAACAATCCTCGGACATAATAGTGAACAGAGCTAGTCATTGTATCGCTCGTTTTTGAGCAAGATTATAATACTATCTTAAGACTCTACTTTAAAAACCTTAAGTCACAATTTTATGGTGCTAAGGTTTGGGTATACCCTGACGTTACTAAGTCAACTCAGCAAAAAAGGAAGCAATTTCTTTCTTTAAAACAAAATACAATTGACATTGGAGCTTCCTTTTTTCTTGCATATCCGTGCAAATGCGTGGTCAAGCTGGCTCAAACAAAATATACATTCTTTTCACCGGAACAGCTAAAAGTGTTTATAGAGATGAAGAAAGTGAAGTGAAAAGTAATGAAGCACTGGTTAACAGCCTATACCTATGAGATTATTCTCTTTTTTTTTTTTTTTCTATCTTCTCTCTTTTCTCTCTCACATCACTATTGAGGTCTAAGAAAGGCTGTAAATATTATTTTGTATAAATGTACCAATAGATATTTTTCTTTAGAGTGTTAAATACTTTGTTAGTATGAATGGAACATTATTCCTTTATATTAATTTTTGCCTTATTTCTCTTACAAGGTTTATCCTTGTTAAAAAATGTATTAAAATTATAAATAAATAAATAAAAAAAGAGAGGAGGCTGGTACTAGCTGTATGAAGTGGGAGCAGTCCTCCCTGTGCTTGACACTTCTCAGGTGCTGACTCCTTTGGCATCGCAGAGCTCCCAGCATCATATGTGGAGTGCTATGAATGCTAATGCTGGTCATTGAAGCACCTTGGTGCTTGAGGATGTTAAATCCTCCTGTCACCTGGAGGGTGGGCTGTGTCTGACATAGGTTGGTCCTGGGAGCTCTGCATAGCTGCTCCCAGTGGCTACAGGTCTAGCAGCTATAGTGGACTGATGATGACCCTAAAGAGACTAGGCTCCAAAAATCTTCTCTCATTGAGCCTCTCTGGCCCACCAAGTCCTTTTCTTCTTGCAAAGACACAGGACAGTTGTAAGGGCTATGATCAGGCCCCAAACACCAAAGAAACCAACAATGGGCATCTTTACTAGAGATGGCCATATTGCACCAGGAACAGCAGTTAAAGCCACTGGAAACCTTCATATGGAAGGAAAAACTTCAGTGGCCAAATCAAATAACTCAATGGTGCTGAAAAAGGGGCAAAAGCACCAGAGAAAAAAAACCAAACACAAATGGAGAACCAGACTAAAGGCCTAAATACAGCCTAAAGATGCAGAAAAGGAAACTTCAAATATGAAAAGCGGGAACAACAAAAAAAATAAGGGAAGGGAAAAGAACCCACACACAGGAAACAAGAAAAACATGGCCAAAAGAGACACTACCTGCTTATAATCGAATGAGAAAAACGCCCAAGTTCCGACCTAAATCGGGAGATGGACGTTTATCTCACAAAAACGAATAAAGTGGTATAATCGAAAGCCGATTTTTGGACGTTTTCAACTGCAATCCGTCGCGGATGCGGACAAAGTTGATGGGGGCGTGTCAGAGGTGTGGCGAAGGCGGAACTGGGGCGTGGTTATCTGCCGAACAGAGATGGGCGCATTTCACCGATAATGGGAAAAAAGTATGCGTTTTTAGCTAGAATTTAGGACACTTTTCCTGGACCCTGTTTTTTCACGAATAAGGCCCCAAAAAGTGCCCTAAATGACCAGATGACCACTGGAGGGAATCGGGGATGACCTCCCCTGACTCCCCCAGTGGTCACTAACCCCCTCCCACCACAAAAAATGAAGTTTCTCAACTTTTTATTTTCACCCTCAAATGTCATACCCAGCTCCCTGACAGCAGTATGCAGGTCACTGGAGGAGTTGTTAGGGGGTGCAGTGGACTTCAGGCAGGTGGACCCAGGCCCATCCCCCCTACCTGTTACAATTGTGCTGCTTAATGCTTATTAGTCGTCCAACCCCCCCAAACCCACTGTACCCACATGTAGGTGCCCCCCTTCACCTCTTAGGGCTATAGTAATGGTGTAGACTTGTGGGCAGTGGGTTTTGAGGGGGATTTGGGGGGGCTCAACACACAAGGGAAGGGTGCTATGCACCTGGGAGCTCTTTTACCCTTTTTTTTTGTTTTTGTAAAAGTGCCCCCTAGGGTGCCCGGTTGGTGTCCTGGCATGTGAGGGGGACCAGTGCACTACGAATCCTGGCCCCTCCCATGAACAAATGCCTTGGATTTATTCGTTTTTGAGCTGGGCACTTTCATTTTCCATTATCGCTGAAAAACAAAAACGCCCAGCTCACACATTGTTGAATAAAACATGGGCGTCTATTTTTTTCCCAAAATACGGTTCGGTCCGCCCCTTCACGGACCCGTTCTTGGAGATAAACGCCCATGGAGATAGGCGTTTTCGTTCAATTATGCCCCTCACTAGTCACTCAAAGCTCTTTCCAAACCAGACCTGTGAAGAGCAGAGAAAATGGTGTCCACACCCCACCTGGTAATTAAAAAAAAACCCTGCTGGTACTGCACTGGTGGCAGGCAGGCACTTGCCTATGCACAGCAAAGCGTGACTCACACTCCACAAAGCTCTTACAAGCCGATTAGAACTTCTGTGACGGCAACATGGCTCATGTTTGTTTATCCACATGAGAACAGGCCTGCTTGTCCTCAGCAAAATTACTGCTCACTTCTGCACAGTTTAAGTCACAAAATACACCTTACCGAGTAGAGAGGGAGGTTTTGACCCATGCTGTCAGTCAAATCTGCCACAAGGAAAAAAGGAAACTGCTCCATGCTTGAAAGAGGGCAGAAGTGCACACACTCACAGTGTCAGAGTACTGACTTGGAAGGGGGGGGAGCAAAAATGCTAGAAAATAACATGGCACAAACTCATCATGCTGTCTTCTAAAGGAAAGGAACTAGAGCCAACAAGGCACTCAACTGATACAAACTAGATCAAGAAAAAACAAACCTCAAAGCCCCCCCCCCCCCCCCCCCCCCAATTTGGCAAAGAAAGCCTCCATAGAATGAATTATAGCTCAACTGAAAAATAGCTTAGACCAAGTCAAGAACTGTGGGAGGAGGGGGTCCATAAACACCTCCTGCCAGCAAGTCAAAAGTCTGGGTGCTGCCAAACTGACCAAAACAAAAAGACTACAGAGCCCTGCCAAACCAGAAGTTTTGGGATTTTTTTTTTTTTAACACAAGGCAAAGATGAGGCTCACCTTCTAGGCACTCGAGGCCCCTAGACAGCACTAGGGATTAAGGCACAATAAGGGCCTCCATAACCAAGGAACCCCTCAGGGCCAAGGAACCAGAAGGGATAGGGACCTGGCCATTTGGGTTTGATCCCCATGGGCCCCAGCCCCAGCCAAGAAGCCCTGGGAGAGAAGCAGAAAAATTAGGAGCCAGAATGAATTACAAACACTGCTAACCCCTTAAGATTAGGAATCCCCAGGTCTACCAGCCGCACAGGTTTGCACTTCTACCACCTGCCGAGAGACTGCAAGGACTATCATTAACCACACCCTCACCTCTCCAAAAAAACATTACACAATGTGACACCAAAAAGCAAGCCTGTAGATACGCTGTAGCATATATAAGGTTTCTGGAATGCATTTCTGAAAGGCTTCACTTAACACAAGACTATCTCTACTTCAGGATGCAGGTGAAAGCTTGGCTCTTCAACTAGGCCTTTAATCATAGGCACTGACTGTGGGTACTCGAGCACCCCCAATATTTTCTAACCCGCCGTCCCCCAACCAGAATGAGCCGTCGGAAGTTCCGGTTCCAACCCCAGCCCAACCTCTTCTCCCAACAGTCCTCCATCCTCGCCTTCCTGCCGCCCAGAATTTAAAACTCATTTTACCTCAGGTTGCAGCGGCAGTGAAAGGCAAGCAGGCTCGGCTTCAGCCTTCCCTTCTCTTTCAGCTCTGGTCCCGCCCTCATTGTAGCTAATGAATTTACTAGTCAGCCAAATTAACAAAAATAATAAAAGCAATGAGAAATCAGGTATCAAGTTTGTTTCAGAAGGATTTAGCACAGTACAGCCCCACATTATTCATATACAAATTTAAATTGGTATTTGGCCAAATATGAATAAGGTATTTGGGGCACTATTCAGGGCCAAATCGAATATTCAGTACAGCCCTAATATCCATAATGTTAAGTACTGAGGCTACTTTTTTGTATCCATGACTGTTTAATAAAGATCTCTTAACCATACAAGCCAAACAAATGTTGCTTGTTATAGGAAGATGTATGTCTATATATTCAAAAGGACAACCAAACCACAGTGAAACTTAACTATTCAAAGTTTTATTTAGTCAAAATAAAGTTACACATTTTTACAGTAATGATCATTAACAACAAATACACAGACTGAAAAAGAAACTACTTAGTCAAACTGGATCAGATGAACAGGCCATCACGTCCAGCTACTCCAATAAGTTTCAGGTCTCCTACACATACCCAATCATTGAGGTACTACAGTATGTGCAGTAGCTCTGGTTTTGGGAACAACACTGCTATTGATGCAGGCTTTTACAGGAACCTACTAAAGGCTGCAATAGGGAGGCTGAGGAGAGATGAGGAATTTTTTCACTATTGCTCTAACAATGTGAGAGCACAGGATATGGGGGTGGACAACTGGAGGGTAGAAATGATAGTAACGGAGGGTTGTTTAAGACAGCCAACTAATTCAAATACCTGACAAGATTCCCAAACTGCTTCAGGTTAAGTAAAACTAGAAAGCCCACCAGCAATTAAAGGATATATTTAAGAGACCTGACCTCCAGAAACTTGTTTGGACTCAGCTTTACTTGCTTATCTCGGCTGTAACTCCAGCTTGCTTTTAGATGTTTAAAAAGTTTTTTTTTTATTTGCTACAAATTTCTAATGTCCCCCCTAACCCCATTTTAAAAGCATAACATTTTTTTCTGTGTTCATGCTTTTATACATTTCTCATTTCATATATTTAGACATCACCATACTGGGACAGACCAAAAATATAAATAAATTGCTATTGGCTGGGAGACTGAGAAAATAGAGGCTAGGGTCACGTGACCAGGGCTCCTATTGGCTCGCTAGAGTCAGAATTTTTTCTCAGTCTCCAACCTGCTGGAAGGCGAGCACAACCCATCAGTCCAATCCTGGGCCGGTCCGGAGGGATGCTAAGGAATTGCTATTTGGCTGAATATAAGGTATTTGTGGTATACAAGTAACAAAATCTGGCCACTGTTGAACTAGCACAATCCCAAAAACAGTAAAACAGATTTTATGCTACTTATCCCAGAACAAGCAGTAGATTTTCCCAAGTCCACCTTAACAATGGTTTATGGTCATCTTTTAAACCCTGCTAAAAATAAAACCCACCCAATAAAACCTGCTTTTACCACATTTTCTGGCAACAAATTCCTGAGCTTAATAATTAAAGTTTCTCCGATTTGTTTTATATTACTTAGAAACTTTATTGCTTGTCCCCTAGTCGTGGTTTTTTTTTTTTTTAAAGAATAAAAGTTCATGTCTACCCATTCCACTCCATTCAATATTTTATAGATCATATCTCCCCCCTCAGCCTTCTCCAACCTGGAGTCCTAGCCTTTTTGGCCTTTCCTTATAAAAGTCATCCCATCCCCTTTACTTTTATCACCCTTCTCTGTGCCTTTTCTAATTTCACATTTTTTTTTCTCAGATGCAGTGACTACCTGCACCCGTCTGAGATGAAGTTGCACTAGAATGATACAAAAGCATAGACGAGTAGACGAGAATCACTTGTTTACTCTTTCCAAAAATACTAGGACTGGGGGGCATACAATGAAGTTACAAATTAGTAAATGTAAAGCAAATTAGAGAAAATATGTCTTCATTCTACATGTAATTAAATGCTGGAATTTGTTGCCAAAGCATGTAGTAAAAAAGCATGTAGCTTAGTGGGATTTAAAAAAGGTTTGGATAGCTTCTAAAAGAAAAGTCCATAAGCCATTATTAAGATGCACTTGGGAAAATCCAATGCTTATTTCTACAATAAGCAGCACAGAATGTATTGTATTATTTTGGGATCTTGCCAGGTGCTCGTAACCTGGACTGGTCACTGTTGGAGACAGGATACTGGGCTTGATGGACCTTCAGTCTGTCCCAGTATGACAACACTTTTGTCCTATTCTCCATTCCTTTCCTAATTCCTAGGATTCTATTTGCTTTTTAGCCACTGCTGCACAGAGCAGTGTTTCATCATTATCAACAATGACACAAATTCTTTTCCTGGGCAGTTATGAAAGACAATCCTCATTTTACATATTCCTTTCCAAATCATTCTTACTGGAATTTTTTTTAGCCATCCATATCCAATGTTAGAGTGTGAACCAGTGTGGAGGAGTGGCCTAGTGGTTAGGGTGGTGGACTTTGGTCCTGGGGAACTGAGTTAGATTCCCACTTCAAGCACAGGCCTTGTGACTCTGGGCAAGTCACTTAACCCTCAATTGCCCCATGTAAGCTGCATTGAGCCTGCCATGAGTGGGAAAGCGCGAGGTACAAATTAAAAAAACTGTGGAACACATTTACCAAATATTTATGACTGACACTTATACCCCACATTAGCCTGAGTAGAACTCAGGCTCAATGTGGCTTATATAATTAGAAAAGCATAAACATGTTCAAAATATATTATGTAAAATAATGTTAGACCAATAAAACTTGAGCTAGGAACAATGTTAGAACTATGTAAGCCACATTGAGCCTGCAAATAGGTGGGAAAATGTGGGATACAAATGCAATAAATAAGCTTGATAACTGAAATATGGAGGAAAAAGGTAAAGGGCTAGGATTAACTGGGATAAATTATGAAATATGATTTCTTATACTCCATTTAAATTAAAACTGAATTTAGATGCCCATGTCACCAGTCTTACCAGTTCCACGTGTTCTATACTTTTATTGTGCTTTATCTAATCAACAGTTTCATGTCATGTTTCCCCAACACACACACACACACCTTCCCCCCCCCCCCCCCAAAAAAAAAAAAAAACAACGTACGCATGACGTTAAAAATATACATATTAACGTCATGGGGGCCTTTTAGGCCCCCATGCACATAATGTAGAAAAACACACTTAAATAACTTTCACAAGTTTATTTCAAAATTGCTCAATAAAATATGAATAGTGGACAACATTTTAATTATAATTTCACAGAAAACACCAAAAAATCTTTTTTTTCCCAAATTTCACGCAAAGACATGAAAACACACAAAAATGCATAGAAATCTATAGCAAACTAGCTGCAGCTACATTTTTATTCTAACTTTCTTTTCTATTATATTAGTCTTCCAAACAATTCTGACATGTTATTTTTTCAGAAGAGTGTTCTTTGCAAACAGTTTCCTTACAAGTGGAACAATATCGCTCAGTTTTCCTCTCCATGTTTCTTGGACACATGAAACAACGCTTTCGTTTTCTTTCTCCTGGCTCTGGAGTAATCTGAAACTGTACGCCACACCGTTTCATTGCTTCTTTAGTTTTCTTTGGCAAGCATTTCAAGTCGCTTCGCTCTATCATGTGAGGTATTACAAGTTCATGACAAAGGTCCTTCAAGAATAAGCGTCTCCTGTCCTTCCTCTGTGCATGAAATTCAGGATGAGTTTCTGTATAAATAATGAATGAATTTAGGGCTGCTACATCAAGCATATTTGAAAATAGTACTACAGGCCATCGTTTTGTTTGCCTCTTACACGAATATTCTCCCACCATCTCATCCATTTTATCTACACCTCCTTTTGTTGCATTGTAATGCAGGATGATTTCTGGTTTCAATTTTTGGTTATTGCTGTCAACACTGCAATCGTGATGCATGGTACTGAGTAAAATTACAGATTTCTCCTTCTTTGCCTTGTAAGATACCAAAGTCGCTTTGTTATTGAATCCAAAGACACTCTCATAAAGTGCTCGCTGACGATTGTGTTTGAGTGCTGCTGGAATTTCTCGTCTGTTTTGCTTTATAGTACCAACAAGTGTAATAGCTTTTGCAAGCAGAAAATTGCCTAGTTCAACATTGGTGAAATAATTGTCCATGGTGATGTTTCTACCTGAATTGAATATTGGAACAGCAAGAGTTTTGACTATTTCAGACCCCAGATCCTTCTGTACTGGTGCACCAACCTCTTTGCCACAGTAGATTACGCCATTTATGCCATAATAATTTGCAGAATCACACATCCAGAAGATTTTTATACCGTACTTGGCTGGCTTGCTGGGCATGTATTGTATGAATTTGCAGCGTCCTCTGAACGGTACAAGTTGCTCATCTACAGTAACATTAGTACTAGGATTGTAAAGTTTTGTGCAATTTTTGATAAATATGTTCCAGATATAACTGATAGGGGCTAATTTGTCTGTTTCAAACCTCGCTGCACGAGTTCGCTTATCATCAAAGCGAATGATCCTTCTAATTTCATCATATCTGCCCACTGACATTGTCGCCTTATAGTGTGGATCAGAAAGTGGGTCCAGAAATAATTCTCGTATTGGGACATCATACGATTTTTGACTCCCTGCCAGCAGGAAAAGTCCAATATATGCATAAAGTTCCTCTTTTGAGATATTTTTCCAGGACTTATTTTTTGCTGAAGCGATACGTCTTCCTTCTAGGTTTGAACATAATAGGACCTCTTCTGCAATATTGTCAGAAAAATAAGTACAGAATACATCTTTAGGGGTAAAGTAACTGGGACTTCCCACAGCTCCTTGAGCCTGTCTCACAATATTGTGTATTGGAGTATGTCCGACTAATGTAGGATTACTGTCCCAAAAAACATTCGTTTTGGATGTTCTACTTATCACTTCTTGAGGATCCACTAGATTCACTTCTTCATCATCAGAAGAATCACTGGATGAGGATGTTTGATTAGCTGGTAGCAGATATTCTTCATCAGACAAAGATAGTTCACTTTCATCATCGCTTTGAAACATAATCGCTTCAATCTCTTGGTCAGTCAGACACTTGGAGGAAGACTGTGCCATTGCTGACTAGATGTTAGAAAATGAAACAGATTTCCTCTCAACAGCTTATCTTATCACAGGTCCTTCAGCAATTAGCTCACAGTGTATACTGTCCTCAGTGTTCAGAGGACCTGAGGTGATGTCATGGCCTTATCACTCCCTCCAAAAATCACATGACATCCTCACATGTTATTATCCACACCCTGGCCCCTCCACCAGCATTACTGAGTACAAATAAAGTAACTTGAGACACAAACACTTCTGAGAACATGATAAAAACAGTGGGGGCCTAAAAGGCCCCCAATTCGTACAGATGTAGTTTTCACCAAACAAGCATTGTTACACCATAATGCCTATGAAAAAAAATTATATGAACAACTGGATATTATCAACAATGACATACTTGAGTAATACCTTGAGTTTCAAAATTCTAACTAAAGTAATTTTGCAGATAATAGCAAAAATGTAAGCATTAGGCCCCCAATATGCGTTCTATTAAACAAGCTGGTACCAGTATTGATGTTTAGCGCACACTAATGTTCACCTCTCTCCACTGGCAAAACTGCTCGCTAAGAAAGCTATTACAGCTAACTGATCACAGAACATTTCAGTATTCAATACTTGAAAACTGCATGCACCCTATACCAAAGTAAACAGAAGCCCCTATCTTCTTTCCAACGTGTAGTTAAGTCAGACCACAAAAGATGAATACCATAACAAAACTAGGTAGTGCATCAACTCTTCAGACGTGCAGTTTCATATCTGGTACTTTCTCCCACTCAGATTCCACCATGCTCGTTATAGCCGTACACCTGGAACACATGAAACAGTTACGAGAAAAGCAATTAACACCTTCACTTTAAACTTTTTTTTTTTTTTTTTTGGGGGGGGGGGGGGGGCGCAGAGGCAGAAAGGAGAAAAATATACAGCAAGAGACTTAATATGTGGCCTGTTGTGCCAACACTGACCAAAAAAAGTTACCTGTGTACCTAAATATAATCCGCAGAGCGGTAAAAAAAAAGACCTAAATAAATGACCGGGACGGTGTACGATGGAATCCGGGAAGATCCCGCTGGATCTGGCTTTTACATCGTCCCACTAGGCAGCCCTGGGAGGTACCTAGCGTTATCTTGTGCCAGTGATTGAGGATAGAACCAGCTCAAGTAACGAACTGGCACCGAAGACATAGCACTGGAAACATGCTCTGCCTCCGAACATTACATACACACGTACTGAACAACCTGTGTATGCCAAGAAAAAGAGGCGTTAAACAGAGAGACCTCGTCTATCCCCGACCAAGTTCCACCATCTACCACCTCCCCTCAAAAAAAAAAAAAAAAAATAGAACCGTCGGGGAACAGAAGACATACCCCCAACCCCACCAAACAATTTAAAACACTAAAAAGGGAGAGAACTATCGCGTTAACAACTGAAAACTTCACAGCACTAGAGCACCAAAAACACTAACCATCTTTCTCCCACCCTGTATATGGCGAAAAAAAGACTTCACCACGCTGCCGCACAAGCTTTTATACCACCACCCCCCCCCCCTCCCGGTCGCGTAAACGTTATTTCCGCTTTTTGGCAACGTCTCTCACACGCACTTCCGGCGGACAAGCTCAGGCCTGAGCGAGGCCTCTTGTTGTACTCGTGCCTAGGAGATTTTTGATTTGTATCACCTATCTTGTACTTATGTCCTCGCTGGCACCTCCTGCAGTGCCTGCACAGCGGCCTCCTTCCTCTTCCCCCTTCGGACAGTGCTGGGCATGTCGTATTCTCTGTAGCTCTGGTCTGATCCTTGCGGGGGGATACGTGTTCTTAGGGGCCCGAAACGCCATGCGGAGGATAGGAACGCCACCGGGGCCCGGTCTCATCACGCAGGTGGTGTTCGCTATCAGTGAGTATCGGGGAGGGAGCGAAAGGTGCAGTCCTTGGCCACCTCGAGTGTGACCTATGTTCTTCCGCCAACCATCTTCTTAATGCTTTACTTCAAAATGAGCGTGCCCCTCTATCGTTCTCCACCATTCTACAGAGCAACAGCTCTCTGGAGAGGCAAGCCTAGCCAGTAAAGGTGTTCAGGATTTTACCATAACGGATATGCATGCAATGAGTCTGATCTCTGCAGATTAATAAGGTTTTTCCTGAAAACTGACTGGCAAGGTGTGCCTCCAGAAGTACTGTTAAAATATGTGTGAAATGGCATTACACATATCCTTTTACCCACGTAGACTTTGGCAAATCTACAACACGCCATCCCAATAACTCGGTGGATCAATTAAACTTGTACTTTATAATATACTCCATAGATCTTAACTTATGTATTGATCAAATACTCTAAAGTAAGGCTCAGAATCTTATATGTACACTGCTCCTGCAAGCAGGTCAATAAGGGATAATTTTGCAGTAATGAATATTATTCCTTATTGGGCAGCTTGGATGAGAGGTGTATATATAAGATTCTGAGCCTTTCTTAGGGTATTTATTCAGTAAATAAAAGTTGTGATCTACAGTATATATTATTAAAAGTAAAAATTGATGCAGTTATTGGGATGGTTTGTTGACATGTCAGTGTGGCTAAAAGGGTTAGCTGGATACTCAAAAACAAATCTACTACTGTTTCAAGTCTATAACAAAACATTTAAAAACACACACCTCTTGGGCACTAGTGGGTATTTAAATCTATCGCATGTATAATAAAGATGTCCTGCAAATAGGACCACCTTTTGGCCCTCCAAGACTGAACTTGGACAAACCTGCAAAAATTGTGTTTAAAAAAAAAAAAAAAGCAACTGCATAAAGATGTTTTTTTTGGTCCCCTTGCTTGGATTTTTTCAGATTTTGTAACAACAATGTGTATGCCTTTTATAGAATATCCTCACTGAATGCTCCCACACAAAGTTACTTCCGCTCAGAGGCAGGAGTAACTTTGTACATACACCAGTAATTGGCATATACACACTTGTATTTTACAATTGCAAATCCTATCCTTGGTCTATTCATTCTCCACCCTAGGAGTACTTACACTGATTTTGCATAAAAGTAGGTGTTATGTTTTCTGGGCACCCACCTTCATGCAGATATAAATTTGTGCATGGATGTATATATATTATATGTGTGTGTCTACTTGAGTGCATAAACTGTTCTACCAGGTCAAACTGCTTCTAAAACTACCCCATTCTGTGACATTTTCAAAGTACATTGACTAACAAAGTTCCATAGGTTACTATCTAACTTTATTTGCTGCATTTATATCCCACATTTTCCCACCTATTTGCAGGCTCAATGTGGCTTACAATATAATACAACAACCTAAGTGCTTTGAAAATATGCCTCATCATAACCTATGGAACTTTGTAAGTCTGTGTGCTTTGAAAATGATCCCCAGAGCCAGGTAACTTGGCAGTCTGACAGTTCTTCTGTTCCATCTTAAAATCAGCTGTGGAATTTAAATATAAATACTTTACTCTTATTCAGGCTAGATGTTCTAGTGGAGTGGAGGAGTAGCCTAGTGGTTAGTGCAGCGGACTTTGATCCCGGGGAACTGGATTTGATTCCCACTGCAGCTCCTTGTGACTCTGGGCAAGTCATTTAACCCCCCCCCCCCCCCCCCCCAGCTACAAATAAGTACCTATATATAATATGTAAACTGCTTTGAATGTAGTTGCAAAAACCACTGAAAGGCAGTATATCAAGTCCCATTTCCCTTTGGACGACATACGTATTTTCAAAAATGTAGCAGATAGTTTGAAAATTACCCCTCCCCTCTATGTTACAGCCACTCAACTTCAAACCCCATGAACTTGCTGTTACTTACACCAAGGCAGTTATCATGCCCACCTCCAGCTTGTGTTGAATAGATGAGACTGCACACTGAACCTCCTCATCTTAACTCCATTCCACTAAACTTACAGACTACTTTGATTGTCTGCAAGGGCTCACATCCTGTTCATACACTTCCATGGTGCAAGCAGTGTCCCATGGTTCAGATTTAGCTCAGAAGCTCAAACTTTACTAGGAGTGGTTAGGGTGGTGGACTTTGGTCCTTGGGAACTGAGGAACTGAGTTCGATTCCCGGCACAGGCAGCTCCTTGTGACTCTGGGCAAGTCACTTAACCCTCCATTGCCCGCCGCATTGAGCCTGCCATGAGTGGGAAAGCGCAGGGTACAAATGTAACAAAAAAAAAATAAATTATGTGGTCTTCAGCAAGTCATTTTATTTCCTTGGGAAAACAAGGCATACAGTAGCGTGGACAGGCATAACTAGGCAGGCTGATTAGCCTATTGGTCTTTCTCTACCATCATGTAACCATGTTTTACTCTACAGTTCATTTTTTTTAAATATAAAAAGTTGACAGTAAATACTTGAATTTCTAGAGCTATAGCCTATATATGTGTAACAAGGTTTTCCCCCCATCTTGGCAGGTTTGGCATCTTGGGGTGTGGTCCTATTGGTGGATCCGGTTGGAAAAGCAGAACGAAAGGTGTAAAAGGACTGCAGAACAGACACACTGGCCTTGGCAGATACTTGTCACCTTTTATCATAAAGGAAGCAAATATATCATACAAGGATATTTCATTTGGACATTACTCATGCAGAATTCCATTGTATTTTCAGAAAAATTATAAATAAAAACGTTTTTTAAAACTACATACAGACATGGGTCTTGGGTAAGTAATCCTGTGATGCAACAGCTGTTCTGCTATACAAAGTAGCTGTGATGGACCACAGAAGACAGACAACCACATTTTCCATAGTATGTCTCATGGCCATTAGCCCCTGAAACTGCACAGAGGCAAAAGGACAACCTATCTTTTTATGCAAGCACTGAATAAAAAAAGAAAGCATTCATACGCAATCCATCCAGGCTGGGAGAATGTCTCATAGGCCCTCATCATCTTAGCAGTTACTGAAAGGAGACAGACTGAAGCGAAAGAATATTTTATTCAGTTGCAACTGCTCTGTCCAGTTCAACCTATCACATTAAAGGAGTCCAACAAACAGAAAAATCAGTAACCAGTTCAAATAAAATGAGTCTAGAAAAAAAAAAAAACAAGAGCAGAAGGGAATCATAGGGTCTGTGATTTTTCCCACTCCTTTATCAGTGTTAGAGATAAAGACACACGTCTGGGAATATCTCTGAACTTTGAGGATGATCATGTTGTTGGGAAGGATCTTAGCTACTGCCCAGGGCGGAGGGTCACTCCTTCAAAATAGCTGGAGGGATAACTTGTCTGTTCAGTTATTTTTTGGCAACAATCAGCACAGCAGATGGTACCAGACCTGCAGAGACAAAAGAGCATATACTACAGATTGTGCCCCTCACTGCTGTACAAAGACAAGTATATAACTTTGTGCCCCCCACCACATAATCAGGGAGAGAGATGTATAACAGATCATGTCCCCCATACCTGCAGAGGGAGATTATCTGTAATACACCACGTGCTGCATTGAGAGAAGCATGTAAAAAGAGATCATACCCCTCATACAAACAGAAAGAGATAAAGGCGATAACGACCAAGCCCACACACATGTACCCTTGGATTCCATATATGGTAACAAATTGTGCGTGCGAATTGCCGATTTGTATGCACCACTTAATTGATTGAGCCAATCAGCGCCAATAGTTGGCTGCTAATGACCAATTATTGGCAGTAATTGGGATTTATGCGTGGATCAAGATTCTATAATGATCCATGCGTAAATTCAAGGGGGTGTGGCCAGGGTGTTTCCCAAATTATACATTGTTACAGAATAGACCCCAAAGGTGCACAATTTAGGCACCAGCATTTGGCGTAATTGCCGGCACCATAAGTTAGGTGCCATTTATGTGCTTAGCCGCTGTTCTATAAAGGATGCAGATCCTTTATAGAATAGCGCTCAGCGCTTAAATTGTTTGCTGCCATTTATAGAATCTAGTACAAAATACAGTGCTCCCTACACCTGTTCAGACAGGCAGATGCAAACATTCACATTTCTGATATTGTTTTATTATGGCAAGTCCTATTATTAGGATTCAATTTGTCATCTCCAAGTTTACCTCACTGATTGCATGCATGTTTGTTTTTGCTTATTTTACTACTGATTTAACAAAATTGTAAGCTTTATGCCAAGCTCTACCTGCTGTACACTACCTTGGGTGAATCTTGTCATAAAGGCGGATAATAAATCTCTATAAATAAATAAATGTTCTGGAGAAGTGTGTGTCTCACCAAGCTCTTGTAAGGGTTTCTCCATGTCCTCTGCTGTAAACACACGACGGGGAAAGCTGGTCATGAGGTTGAAGGGGTGGTCCCCATCATGGAGATTCAGCTCCACATAGAGTCGCACGGCTGCCAGCTGCTCCTTAGCCTGAAATGTCTGAGTGAGAGAAGAGCCATCCAGCAAACGGACCTAGAAAGGAGCAGAAAGCAGTGTTTACACACACATTCTGTTCCTTCCCCATTAGCTGTATTTCTGGTACAGTCCCTTGGAACAGAGTTTCATATACCTGTATCCGGCACTGGTTATATTCTTTCTTACTAGGAGGCTCCTGGATTGGAGATGATGGGACAGGTGTGACGTGTGTTGATTCTGTGGGAGAGGTCTGAGATCCGCTCCCACCTCCAAACTAGAGAAAAAGAGAGAGAAGGTTAGCAAGAGTGGACTGGAAGGCTCCACAATGGAATTAGGAGGACTGGGCCCATCCAGCAGTGCTATGCCATTTGTGTAGCTGGTGGGGATCCCCATACCTCACCAGCTGAAGACTCTGCTGCCCACTGACACCCTTCAAAAATTGAGGCTGTCAGCAGCAACAGTCTAAGCCTCTGATGCCAGCACCACAGGCATGCTCAGTGCATGCGTGCTACGAGCATTAGAGGCTGACTGAATTTCAATTACAGCGCCAAAACCAGCCAAAACTCCTTTTTCTGCCTAGTTTTGGTTTTAGCCAAAAGATGTTAATTTTCAGCCATGTTTTCAATTTTGGCCAAAAATGCCCATGTATTTTCAATAAAAGCCAAAAGAATCTGTGCTTTGTCCCATTTTCACCCGCCCTCCCTCCAAAAGGATTTGGCCCTCCTTTCTCTCCCCCCAACACAGGCTCCCCTGGGCCTATCTTACAATCCCCAGTTCCATATCATCAAGCTGATCAATCCATAGACTGGTGGGTTGTGTCCATCTACCAGCAGGTGGAGATAGAGAGCAAACTTTTGCCTCCCTATATGTGGTCATGTGCTGCCGGAAACTCCTCAGTATGTTCTCTATCTCAGCAGGTGGTGGTCACACACAGCAGCAGCTCTGGCTAGGCCTCCAAGCCTAATTTTTAGGTTTTGTTGAGTGCCTGGGGTTGAGGGCTCTTTTGAGCAAGTGCAAACCTGGTGGTGCCAGGTCCCTCCTTTTCTCCCCCCTCCCGCTGGCTCCGTTAAAAAAAAAAAAAAATTTTAAACGTCCTTAAAGGCGTTTATTTCGACGTTTATTTAAACGTTCATTGCAGCTACTCACTGGGACACCAGTTCGTTACAGCTCGGAGCGGACAGCAGGTAATTTTTACCTTTTTATAGCGGGCAGGGGGTTCCCCGATTCTTCTCCTCGTGGCATATGGCGTCGGAGGGCGAGGGCGCAAAGGGTCGCTCCCCGGATCGCTTGAGCGCTTCTAGAGGGGATGCGGGGGTCTTACAGCCTGATTCGCCCTTGTTGGGTGACAGTTTCGTGACCGATGAATGTCCCGGTCCTTCCTCCGGCGTGGCGGTTTTTCCCGCCATAAACGCCCATCCCCCGCTCCTCGCCTCCGCCATCTTGGCCGGCCACGCGGCTCGGACGGCTTCTTCGTGGGCCGCCCTTGAGGTTGGAGACATTAATGCCATGAACGCCCTTAATTTGGGCGACGGCACAAAAGCGGCTAAAGTTAAGTGCCGTTCTTCCCGCGCGGCGCCTTCGCGGAGTGTCGCGCCGGACGCCATTTTGGATGCGCAGCATGTCTCTCCCCCGCTATTGCGAGCGCCGGTTGAGGGTGCGTCTAGGGCTGTTGCCCAGGCTGCGGAAGTGCACAGTCTGGGGGGTTTCTCCCCCGAGTTTGTTTTGCTGCTGCATCAGGCTTTCCTCAGGCAAAACGCTGCCCCTGCTCCCTCGTCTGGTAAAGAGGTTGAGGTTCCCAGAGGTAAACGCCCTCGGGTTGATTCCCAGGCCTTGGAGGAATTTGTCTCCTCCGATGTAGATGAGGGCAGCGTGTCTGAGATCTCCCAACGGTCCTTTGCGGATTCCTTGGAGGAGACGGATCCCCGCTCGGATGGAGCGGATGACCCCTCTGCAGCGCGGCTTTTTAGCCCAGAGGATTTGCCCAACCTGTTGTTACAGGCCATGGACACTTTGAAGATTTCCTCTCCGGAGGACGTCTCTCCCTCAGCCCCTGTGTTGGCTCTGCCTTTATGCTGGGGACGAAGCGCCCGCCTAGAACCTTCCACGTGCATGATGCCATGCACACCCTAATTTCGGCTCAATGGGATGTCCCAGAAGCGAGCCTTAAAGTGGCTAGGGCTATGTCCCGCCTCTATCCTTTGCCTGAAAGTGAACGTGAGGCCTATCTGTGGCCTACCGTGGATTCTTTAATCACTGCGGTGACTAAGAAAACGGCGTTGCCGGTGGAAGGTGGCACGGCCCTAAAGGACGCCCAAGACAGAAGATTGGAGGCGGCCTTAAGGTCGTCCTTTGAGGCGGCTGCTTTAAGTTTGCAGGCCTCCGTTTGCGGCTCCTTTGTGGCCAGGGCGTGCCTGACTATGGTGCAGCGGGCTTCCCCCTCGGATCATTCCTTGAGGGCTGATTGGCCGGCCCTGGAACGGGCTTAGCCTATTTGGCAGACTTGCTGTATGATGTCTTGAGGGCCTCAGCGAAAGGCATGGCTCAGACAATCTCTGCGCGGCGGTGGCTTTGGCTGAAACATTGGTCTGCTGACCACGCCTCTAAATCCCGCCTGGCTAGGTTGCCTTTTAAAGGCAAGCTGCTCTTTGGGGTCGAGCTGGACAAAATCGTGACCGATCTCGGCACGTCTAAGGGCAAGAAAATTACCAGAGGTCAGGGCTCGGGCTAGTACTCGTCCCGGTACCTCCAGAGGACGGTTGCAGGAAGCCCGTCGGTACCGCCCGGGCAAGTCGGGTTCCTCTGCCCCCTCTTCCTTCAAGAGGAATTTCTCCCCCAAGCAGCATCCCTTTCGCAGAGACCGCCGTCCCGGAGGTGCTCCCTCCGGTCCTCCCCCAGGGTCTCGTACCCAATGACGGGGTCTTGGTCCACGCCCCAGTGCAGATTGGAGGACGGCTGTCCTCGTTTCTGGGCGAGTGGACCACAATAACTTCAGACGCGTGGATGCTGGAAGTCATCAGAGACGGCTACAAACTAGAGTTCTGCCGACCCTTAAAAGACGGGTTTGTACTCTCTCCCTGCAAGTCTCCGGTCAAGCTGTGGCAGTGCAGCAGACCTTGGACAATCTGATCCGCCTGGGCGCGGTCGTTCCGGTGCCAGAAAGTCAGCTTGGCAAGGGACGTTACTCCATTTACTTTGTGGTACCAAAGAAAGGAGGTTCTGTCCGGCCTATCCTCGACCTCAAAGGGGTCAATCGGGCCTTGAAAGTGCGGCACTTTCGCATGGAGACTCTCCGCTCTGTTATAGCGGCAGTGAAGGCAGGAGAGTTCCTGGCATCCTTGGACATCAAGGAAGCGTACCTGCATATTCCCATCTGGCCTCCTCATCAACGCTTTCTGCGTTTTGCAGTCCTGGGACGACACTTCCAGTTCAGAGCCCTCCCTTTCGGGTTGGCTACTGCTCCGCGGACCTTTTCCAAAGTAATGGTGGTCTTCGCGGCCTTCCTACGAAAGGAAGGGGTACAAGTCCATCCTTATCTGGACGACTGGTTGATCCGAGCCCCCTCTTATGCAGTGCGGCAAAGCTGTGGACCGGGTAGTTGCTCTTTTGAGCTCCCTGGGATGGATCATCAACTGGGAGAAGAGCCAGCTGCGCCCGACTCAGTCCCTGGAGTACCTGGGAGTTCGATTCGACACCCAAGTGGGCAGAGTGTTCCTGCCAGACAATCGGATTGTCAAACTTCAGGCTCAGGTGGACCAGTTCCTAGTAGCCTCTCCCCTTCGGGCTTGGGACTATGTGCAGCTGTTGGGCTCTATGACGGCCACGATGGAAGTTGTGCCCTGGGCCAGGGCTCATATGAGACCACTTCAACACTCTTTGCTGCAGCGCTGGACTCCGTTGTCGGAGGATTATGCTGTGCGCCTTCCCTTGGACCCAGCAGTGCGCAAGGCGCTGAGCTGGGGGATGCAGACAGACAAGTTGTCTGCGGGAATGCCTCTGGTGACCCCAGAGTGGATTGTCGTCACGACGGACGCCTCATCGGGCTGGGGAGCCCACTGCTTGGGAAGGACAGCGCAGGGGCTCTGGTCTCCTGCAGAGGCAAAGTGGTCTATCAACCTCCTGGAACTCAGAGCCATTCGGTTGGCGCTTTTGGAGTTCATCCCGGTACTGGTGTTGAAGCCTGTAAGGGTCCTGTCGGACAATGCCACGGCTGTGGCCTATGTCAACCGCCAGGGAGGTACCAAGAGCGCCCCTCTAGCCAAGGAGGCTATGAATCTTTGCCAGTGGGCGGAAGCGAACCTGGAGCAGCTTTCAGCGGCCCACATTGCCGGAGTCATGAATGTCAAGGCGGACTTTCTCAGTCGCCATACCTTGGAGCCCGGAGAGTGGCAGCTATCTGCTCAGGCGTTCTTGGACATCACGAAGCGCTGGGGCCAGCCGAGCCTAGATCTGATGGCGTCATCGGCCAATTGCCAAGTGCCGCGCTTTTTCAGCAGAGGACGGGACCCTCGATCCCTGGGAGTAGATGATCTTCTCCAACAGTGGCCGACACAAGAGCTTCTCTATGTGTTCCCGCCCTGGCCCATGTTGGGCAGGGTGCTAGACCGGGTGGCAAAGCATCCCGGCAGGGTAATCCTGGTGAGTCCGGATTGGCCCAGGCGTCCCTGGTATGCGGACTTGATCAGGCTCTCAGTCGACGATCCTCTGCGGCTGCCAGTGGTGCAGGGCCTGTTACATCAGGGTCCCGTGGTGATGGAGGATCCCTCACCCTTTGGTCTTACGGCCTGGCTATTGAGCGGCAGCGTCTGAGGAAGAAGGGCTTCTCAGACAAGGTCATCGCCACTATGCTGAGAGCGAGGAAGCGCTCTACTTCTACTGCTTACGCCAGGGTTTGGCGTATTTTTGCAGCGTGGTGTGAAGCAGGCTCACTTTCTCCCTTCACTGCTCCAATTTCTTCAGTGTTGGCGTTCCTGCAAGAAGGTCTGGAGAAAGGTCTGTCGCTCAGTTCCCTTAAAGTCCAGGTAGCGGCTCTGACTTGTTTCAGGGGCCGCCTGAAGGGTGTTTCCCTGGCTTCACAGCCAGATGTGGTGCGCTTTCTCAAGGGAGTTAATCACCTGCGCCCTCCTCTGCACTCAGTGGTGCCTGCGTGGAATCTCAACCTGGTACTAAGAGCATTGCAGAAGCCGCCTTTTGAACCCTTGTCGAGGGCATCTCTGAAAGACCTGACATTGAAAGCAGTCTTTTTGGTGGCTATCACTTCAGCCAGAAGAGTTTCCGAGCTCCAGGCGCTCTCATGTCGAGAGCCTTTTCTGCAGTTCACTGAGGCAGGAGTGACTATTCGCACAGTGCCTCCCTTCCTGCCCAAGATTGTTTCTCGCTTCCATGTGAATCAGCAGCTCTGTCTCCCTTCCTTTCGTAGGGAGGACTACCCAGAGGAGTACTCTGCTCTTAAATATCTGGATGTGAGACGAGTCATCATCAGATACTTGGAAGTGACCAATGATTTCCGGAAATCGGATCATCTGTTTGTCCTGTTTGCAGGTCCTCGTAAGGGTCTGCAGGCTGCTAAGCCTACAGTGGCAAGATGGGTCAAGGAAGCCATTGCAGCGGCTTATGTGGCCGCGGGGAAGGTGCCGCCTATCCAGCTGAAGGCTCACTCCACGAGAGCTCAGGCGGCCTCGATGGCAGAGGCCGGATCCGTCTCCTTGGAAGAGATATGCAAGGCGGCAACTTGGGCTTCGGCTCATACATTCTCCAAGCATTACCGTTTGACTGTGGCTGCACGGGCGGAGGCCCGGTTTGGAACTTCAGTGTTGAGGTCAGGAATTTCAATGTCCCGCCCTGGGTGAGTACTGCTTCGGTACATCCCACCAGTCTATGGATTGATCAGCTTGATGATATGGAAGGTAAAATTATGTATAATCATACCTGATAATTTTCTTTCCATTAATCATAGCTGATCAATCCATAGCCCCTCCCAGATATCTGTACTGTTTTTATTCTGGTTGCATTTCAGGTTCAAGTTTAGTCTTCAGTTACTTCAGAAAGACTTCGTGTTCAAGTTTTTTCACTTGGATTCTTCAAGAGTTAAGACGAGTTTGTGTTACAGTGAGCTGCTGCATTCCTCTCCCCTCCGTTTTACGGGGCTGGATTGAGACTTAAAATTCTGCCGGCACTCCCTCCCGCTTCGTGCGGCTGTAGGGCAGCTTTGTACCCCTCCCGCTTCGGCGGTGTTAGGGTCAGTCAGCTCCTCCCGCGGTTGCAGGATAAGCCAGATCCCCCCGCATCGGCGGGTGTGGTGTCCCTCCCCCGCTCCGCGGGGATGAGCTGGACGGATTCCCCTCCCCCACTTGTGTGGGGATGAGCTGGGTTAATTCCCCTCCCCCGTTTCGGCGGTGGTGAGCTGGGCAGAGTGTCCCTTCGTGGGTGTAATTCTCTAAGTGCTGAGTCCTGCGGATGGAGCTTTGATATCGACATACTGAGGAGTTTCCGGCAGCACATGACCACATATAGGGAGGCAAAAGTTTGCTCTCTATCTCCACCTGCTGGTAGATGGACACAACCCACCAGTCTATGGATTGATCAGCTATGATTAATGGAAAGAAAATTATCAGGTATGATTATACATAATTTTACCTTACTTCTGCCCATTCCAGCTCTGCTCTAAAACGGCTGCTATGACCGGGACATCAGGCCTGCCCTAACTACACCATGAGAACACCAGGGATTGTAAAGTAGGCCTGGAGGGCACTACTCTTTGTATTCATTTTTTTTAATATTGCGACCACAAGTAATGCAGTTATGATCTTGCACAATAATTTATATGGTAAATAGAGTGCTAAATAAATGCTCAATAAAAAGTTTTAGAAAATTTAAGTCTGTAAATTTGGGATAAGCTCCTTAGGAATTAGCCTCTCTGTAGAGTTATGACATCATCTGTCGTTCCAAGTGTGGCACAAAGTCAGCCATTGCAAAAGCACTGTGACTTTTAGTTTCAGTTTTCATTAACTGCAGTCCATGTGTGTGGAGGCTATTTTGCTTGGAGGTAAAATACGGTCTTTCATTATTTAAATTATATCCTGGCTTGGATACTGTTTAGGAGAGGGGTGCAGACTGCAAGCTCTGACCATTCCCAGCGGCCCTCACTGGTTCACATTCACACAACCAAACGAGTTTTCAGCTCCAGACAAAATCAGGTAATGAGTTTTAGTTTCAGTTTTCGTTGAAAGCTTTCAGTGGGCCTCTACTCAGCATGCTTGAAGTGCCAGCATTCGTGGGTTGGAGAGCTGCAGCTGACAACCATGGTTTTCTGAAAGGGATCAACGGACTGCTGAGTCTTCAGCTGGCAGAGTTTGGACAAGCCCTGCTTGCTAAGGTTAATTTAATTTTTAAGTTTGTAGGTATGGAGAGCAGGTAGAGGAAATGTATGCTTCCTCAGCGACCCTCCAGACCAGTCAAGACGCTTGGGTTATGCACTCCTACCAGCAGAGGGAGACTGAGAACACTAAAACGGTAACAGTGTATAAGCCACCTGCCAACCCCCAAACAGCCAGTAAATCTCAGTCTCCAGCAGAGGGTAGACGTGCAGCCTGAGCAGTCAGTCTGGTCTGGTAGGCCTGGGATTTGTTTTAGGCCTTTTGTTGGTTAGCACCCTGTACTTAGAATTTGTGTGCTTCGGGGAAGTGGGTCCGGTGGAGCTCTGTTTTTCCCCTGGGGTGTAACAGCAGGTGATCAGGTCCCTCCCCCTGCTGTGCTCTCCTGAGCAGTCAGCCCTGTGCCTCAGCTCCTGTGTGATTGCAGGAACCTTAAGAGCCATAGCCCTTGTCAACTTTTAGCAACCGGGCTGAGAGGTAAGAAGCCAGTTGGAAAAAAAAAAAGAAAAGCTCTGCTTGTTTGTTCTGGGGCTGACCGGGAGAGCTGCAGTGTGTTTGTGAGTCTGGGTGCTGCTGCCTGTTGGGTTGCTTACCTCCTTTCTTCCCTGAGGGATATCGGCAGGGAAACCGTCCCGTTGCCGGTTCTGTGTGCGCCAAGGTGTGGATGCGCCTGGGGCACAATGCAGGCTCTGTGGGGAGCCGAAACTGCCTCTTTCTTCGCCTCCGGTATTGTCCGCAGAGGTTTCCAGGGTCGGCTCGGGCTCTGTTAATACGTCTTTGCTCCCGGGTGCTGTAGCGGCGGTTCCGATTTTGGTGGGAACCGCCGCCATCTTGGATTCCTCCGGCCCTGCGGTTTTGCCTCAGACGTTGCAGGATTTTCAGGGGCAGAACATAGGCTGGTCTCCTGAGTGCTCAGGGGGCATGGGATTTCCACCTGATTTTATTTGGTCGATCTTTCCAGGCGTGGAAGTCAGGATCCCAGCAGGCAGACCTTCAGAAGAGGGTAGGTCCCTTAGTTGCCAAGCGCCCTTGTCTGGAGTGGTCAGAAGACCCTGAGTTTTTGTCCTTACAGCACTCAGAAGAAGAGTGCTGTGATCTTGGAGATGACGTTCTTTTGGACACCTGTCCTGAGGAGGAGGGGTCCTTGCCAGGTGAAGATCCCTTGGTAGTGAGGATCTTTCATAGAGATGAGCTGGCTGAATTGATTGATCAGGTGGTTGCTACACTTACATTTAATTCTCCTGAGACCACGGTGGTGGAGGTAAAGCAGGTAGACCCGTTGGTTAAGGGTATTCGCCGGTCTTCCCGTTCTTTTCCCATGAATAAAGACCTCAGAGATATGGTCATACAGGAGTGGTCTTCCCCAGATCCTGCTTGTAGGGTGGCTAGAGCTATGGCGAGGCATAAATCCTTTTCTGCAAGAGGATAGGGACTAGAGAGCTGCACGGCTTCCGTCCCCGCGGGAATCCCGCGGAACCCGCGGGATTCCCGCGGGAACGGAGGCAGTTCCTGCGGGGTTCCCGTGGGGATGGAACCAGTTCTGCGGGGTTCCCGCGGGGACGGAGGCAGTTCCTGCGGGGTTCCCGCGGGGATGGAACCAGTTCTGTGGGCTTCCCGTGGAAGTGTAAGCTGCACCTGCACCAGCCTCTCATCTATCGAATACCAATTTATTTGAGTGCTGTCTCCTCCTCCTCCTCCTTGCTTTAACAGCATAAATGTGGAAAGTCTTCCATTAAGGAGGTGGTAGAGTCATAAATGATGACGGAATTCAAAAAGGCGTGGGATGAACACAGTGGATCTCTAATTAGAAAATGGAAGTTATATAAAAGCTAACCTTAAATGGCTGCATGTGTGTGGATATGTCAAGTGACACTTAGATGGCGACTCTGGCTGTGATGAACTAGAGCTGATACCTGGCAGACTTGTATGGTCTGTGTCTCATACATGGCAATCTGGTGTAGGATGGGCTGGAAAGGGCTTAGACAGCAACTTCAGTGGCTGGAACATGAGAACAGTGCTGGACAGACTTTTACAGTCTGTGTCCCACAAATGAGAACATGAATAGGCTGGAGTGGGCTTCGATGGCAACTCCAGCAGTTGGAACATAAGGATGGGGCCAGATAGACTCCTGTGGTCTTTGTTCCAGAAACACGAAAGAAAGACCATAATCAAGTATATAATATCACACTCGTTGATTTAATGATCATGAGTGTGACTATTGGGCAGAGTGGATGGACCGTTCAGGTCTATTTGCTGTCACTTACTATGTTACTATTAATCCTCTTTGCTCCCAGGCTGGTGCACAGACCTCAGCTCTGACAAAGGCACGAGAATCAGATGTCACCTGACCTACTGGCGCGTGCATGTGGCAGCCTCTCAGCACACACTGCCAGTGAATCAGAGACAAATCTTACATGTGCGCACCAGAGTGTTCCAAGTTCCAACTTCCATTCCTTCCTTGCCTACAGTGCTGTGGCTCAAATCCAGAAAGAGACTGAGGGAGCTGACTGGAACTTTCTTTTATGTACTATTAAATTCTTACAGGGATGGGTTAAATTCTTACGGGGATGGGTGGGGATGGGTTAAATTCTTGCGGGGACGGGTGGGGACGGGTTGGGATGGTTTAAATTTTTGCGGGGATGGGTGGGGATGGGTAAGATTCCAGTGGGGATGGGTAAGATTCCAGCAGGGACGGGCGGGGATGGGTTGGATTTCTGTCCCCGTGCAACTCTCTAATAGGGACTCCTTAAAGTCTCCTACAATAGACGCAGTGGTGACGGCGGTCACTAAAGCCACTGCTATTCCTGTTGATGGGGGGGGGGGGGGGGCTGCTCTCAGGGATCCTCAAGATAGGAAGTTGGAATCCTTTATTAGGCGTAGTTTTGACCTGTCCACCTTGTCGCTGCAGGCCTCAGTGTGTGGAGGTTTAGTAGCTTGTGCTTGCTTCCGCTGGGCTGAAAAACTCTCAGATGATCCGGCGGTGGATAGATCTTCCTGGGTGCAGGAACTAGCCAAGCTGAAGATGGGCTCTTCTTTCTTAGCGGATGCTCTTTATGATTTGCTGCGAGCGTCAGCAAAAAATATGGCATTGGTTGTGGGAGCTCGTTGGGCTCTTTGGCTTCAAGGTTGGGTCGCAGATGCGGCCTCTAAGTCCAAGTTGTGTTCTCTCCCCTTCAAGGGTTCTATGGAGAAGAGCTGGATAAGTTGGTATGCGGTCTTGGGGATGCTAAGGTTCCGCGCCTGCCAGAGATGCATCCCAGAATAGGTGGTTGAGGGCTATCGGGCCGTGGTTGTCTGCGAGATGCCAGGCGGTACAGGCCGGGTAGGGCCAATAGTCACGTCGGATCAGTGGGTGCTCGAAGTGGTGCATGACGGGTATGCCCTAGAGTTCGATGGTCCTCTTCCCAGTTTTGTTTTGGGATCTCCGTGTCGCTCTCGTCTCAAGGCCAGGGCAATTCGCCAAACCCTCCTTCGGTTGATCGATCTGGGGGCTGTGGTTCCTGTACCCACCTCAGAGAGGGGGGCGGGTTGTTACTCGATTTATTTTGTGGTTCCCAAGAAGGAGGGTGCCTTCTAGCCTATTTTAGATCTGAAAAGGAGTCAATGGGGCGCTGAAGGTTCCCTCCTTCCGGATGGAGACTTTGCGTTCGGTCATTGTAGCGGTTCAGTCGGGGGAGTTTCTCACTTCGTTGGATCTGACAGAAGCCTATTTACATATTCCCATCCGGGCGGCGTATCAGCATTTTCTTCGTTTTGCAGTCTTAGGACAGCATTTTCAATTCTGTGCTCTGCCGTTCGGTCTTGTGACGGCGCCTCGTACCTTTTCCAAGGTTATGGTGGTCGTAGCGGCGGCATTGAGGAAGCAAGGAATCTTGGTCCATCCATATCTCGACGATTGGCTGATTCGAGCCAAGTCAAGGCAGGAGAGTGTAGAGGCGACTGCAAGTGTGGTGAGTTTCTTGGCATCGCTTGGTTGGGTAGTGAACGTGGACAATAGTCACTTAGTTCCGTCGCAGTCCCTGGAGTATCTGGGAGTTCGTTTCGACACATTGAAGAGGCGAGTGTTCCTACCGTCAGCTCGGTTTGTCAAGATGCAGGCTCTGATTCGTCAGCTTTGCTCCAAGAGACTTCCTTCAGCTCGCTCTTATCTGCAGGTATTGGGTCTCATGGCAGCATCGATAGAAGTAGTTCCGTAGGCCCGGGCTCACATGTGGCAGTTACCGTCGTCCCTGCTGGATCGCTGGTCTCCTCAGACTCAGGACTTGGAGAGACTCTTTTTGCCAGATGCTCCCCGCCTCAGCCTTCAGTGGTGGCTTCACACACCGAATCTGGAGAAGGGCATGCCCTTGGATCCTCCAGACTGGATTGTTCTCACCACGGATGCCAGTCTGGGAGGTTGGGGGGCCCATTGCCTCAGACAGGTGGTCCAGGGCTGTTGGTCATTGGAGGAGGCCGGATAGTCCATCAATCATCTGGAAACACGGGCGATCTGTTTGGCTCTCCAGGCTCTTCAGTATCTTCTAGGCGGCAAGGCGGTCCGGGTTCTGTCCGAGAATGCCACGGCCGTCGCATATGTCAATCGTCAAGGGGGCATGAAGAGTTGGGCAGTTGCCGAGGAGACAGCTGAGCTAATGCGTTGGGCAAAAGTTCGTCTGCAGTCTCTCTCAGCAGGTCATGTGGCCGGCGTGGACAACGTGAGCGTGGATTTTCTGAGCAGACACATTGGACCCCAGAGAGTGGTTGCTTCATCGTCCGCTGTTTCATCGTCTGGTGAAGGAGTGGGGTCTGCCTGTGACGGACCTCATGGCGACGTCCGCCAATGCTCAGGTGCCCCGGTTTTTCAGTTGTCGTTGGGATCCGCGGTCCGAGGGGATCAACGCCCTGGTGCTTCCATGGCCTCCTCAACAGCTGTTGTATGTGTTTCCTCCTTGGGCCCTGGTAGGTTGTGTAGTTCAGAGAATAGAGCGGCACTTAGGCATGGTGATTCTGGTAGCTCCGAATTGGCCTCGTCGGCCGTGGTACGGAGATCTAGTGCATCTGGCAATTCGGGGTCCGCTGTCTCTGGAGGAGTCGATGTTAGTGCAAGGCCCCATAGTGATGCCCGATCCATCTCCGTTCTCGCATACGGCTTGGCTCTTGAGAGGAACAGGTTATGGAAGAAAGGGTTTTCGTCCAGAGTAATTGATACTATGTTGCAGTCCCATAAACGGTTCACCTCTGTCGCTTATGTTCGCATGTGGCGAATTTTTGAAAATTGGTATCATTCTTATTCTCCTTGGCGCATTTCGGTTCCGGAAGTGCTAGAATTTTTGCAAGATGGTGTGGATAGAGGTCTCGCTCTTTCCTCTTTGAAGGTACAGGTGGCGGCTTTGGCTTGTTTCCGAGGGAAGGTACAGGGTGTATCCTTGGCCTCTTCTCCGGACGTGGTTCGTTTTTTGCGGGGCGTGAAGTTCATTCGTCCGCCGCAGCGTCAGGTGGTTCCTCCATGGGATTTGAATCTGGTGTTGGAGGTGTTGGTGGGTTCCCCCTTTGAGCCATTGGAGGTGTTGGTGGGTTCCCCCTTTGAGCCATTGGTTTCGAGTACTTTTAAGGATCTCACTCTGAAGACGGTGCATTTGGTGGCTATTGCTTCGGCTCGGCGGATTTTGGAGTTGCAGGCTTTGTCTTGTCGTGCTCCTTTTTTGACTTTTTCTAAGAAAAGCCCATTCCATCCTTTTTGCCTAAGGCGGTTTTCTCTTTTCATGTGAATCAGGACATTTCTTTGCCGGTTTTGGGTGATAGGTCGGGAGATTTGACTCAACGCTGTTTAGCTAAATTGGATATTTGTCGAGTTTGCGTTCTTACTTGACAAGGGCTCAAGTGTTTCGGGCCTCTGATAGGTTGTTTGTGTTGAATGGGGGACCTAAGAAGGGTGCTGCACCTTCTAAAGCAACGATATCCAGATGGTTGAAAGAGGCAGTCTCTTTGGTATACTTGCTCAAGGGGCGTGAGGTGCCTTCGGTACTTAAGGCACATTCTACATGGGGGGGGGGGGGGGGGGGGAGAGGGGCTTCCTCCTGGGCTGAAATTAGTTTGATTCCTCCTCAAGATATTTGCAGAGCGGCTGTCTGGTCCTCTCTGCATTCTTTTGTGAAGCATTATAGGATTAATGTACAGGCTTGAGAGGATACGAGTTTTGGTGTGGTAGTTCTGACTTCTGGTTTTCCGGGTTCCCGCCCTTAAGACTATTTACTGCTTTGGTACTTCCCAAGCATCTTGACCGGTCTGGCGGGTCGCTGAGGAAGATGAAATTAGGCCTTACCTGCTAATTTTCTTTCCTCTAGACCCTCCAGACCGGTTAAGAACCCACCCGGTATGTTTTAGTCTAGTGTGGTCTGCAGACTGGTTTTGGTTTTGTGCCTCAGGGTTGCTATGGCTGATAGGTCTTTAGTTCTGGACTTCTCGTTTTCTGAAGTTCAGTGGTAGTAGCCTCTGTGTTGTCAGGGGTGGACCGCAGCGCTTTGGCGTTAGGTCAACAGAAGCACATTCATGTCTGTTTTGAGTTCTGAGTACAGGGTTCTATGTATTCATTTTATGTGTTTGAATGTTCTTTTCTGCTTTGTTACTGATTTACTGGCTGCTTGGGGGTTGGCAGGTGGCTTATACATTGTTACAGTTTTAGTATTCTCAGTCTCCCTCTGCTGGTAGGCCTGCATAACCCAAGCATCTTGACCGGTCTGGAGGGTCTAGAGGAAAAAAAAATTAGCAGGTAAGGCCTAATTTCACCTTACCCAAAAATTGCCTTCTGGCTATGGCACTGAGTGTTCTTTCTTGTTCCCTTAAAAGGTCTCATTAGAATACAGATGCATTTAGAGATTTCAAGAGATCCGCCATGGCTACCAGAGAGCTGACCGCAAGGCACTGCTCCCATTCTTTTCTGCCCCAACCATCTGTTCCCCCTTACAGCTCACCTTCTGGGCTCTCTCTGCTTTGTCTCGTTCAATCTTGTCCCGCACTCGCTGCCTAAAAGGAAGCAAAAAAAAGATAAGAACTGATTTTATGGCTCCCACCATGTACGGAATCACTTACAAAAACATGGAAAAATACGTTTTCTGTTCGCCTTACATATGCACAGACAGACCTAGACTTGGGAATAAATCTAAAAAAATGTTTCTCCAAAGAAAAGATGGTGGATGCATATAGTGGCACAACAAGTCACAATTCAAGAAGTCTTGGAGTAAGCATAGAAGATTCCTAGCTGTGAAGAAGTGAGAGGAAAGCCAGAGACTGACTGACAGTTCTGTGGCAATTATATGAGACAAACTAGATTCTCTGGGGACAATAAAGAAATTCTGATGGCCACTGTCTGAATAAACACCACCACTAGCTAAGTAAGACCAAAATATTCACTGTCAACTCTTATCTGGGTACTGGCGGTATCCAGAAGTTATTTGAGTATGGCTGATATTCAGTGCTATACTTAGATAGCTAACCAGGCATACTTAGGATAGCATTAAATGCAGACCAGCATGCCCAATTAGCTAGCTGGGCACCAGCACTGAATATCTGCTGTGTCCAGATAACGTCCAGCCCTGGCACCAACAAGATGCTGCCGCAGCAGTCACGGTAAATATTTGGTGGCACTCTCCAGTCAAGTGCCTCAAGAGTATCTGCTCTAGGGCCAGCCAGTGCAATTTAAGCAGGCAGGAGCTTCTCCTGGCTGCTTACATTGTTTTAAAAATCAACCCCTCTGTTCCTGTGCTTTCACCTTGCAAGCCTCTCTTCAATCTTTTCTCTCCGTCTCTCTTCTGCTATTTTCTTCATTTCATCTTCCTGCAACTTCTGCCGGATCACAGACAGTTCCTGTCCCTGCTTTCTTCGTTCCTTCTCCCTTTCAATTTGTTCTCGCTTCTCTCTCTCCTCCCGCTCCTTCTGCTTCTGTGCGATCAGTTCCATCATCCTGAGGACAAAGCAGAGTTGTGAGAGGGAGGAAGAAGTACCTGCCCCCAATCCCAGAATCTCTCAACCCAACTCTTTTTCTTTTTAACATCTAATCTAATCTAAATTGGCATTTATAGCTCACTTCATCCCTATGAAGGTACAAATCAATAAAACTACAGAACAAAATAAAAACCATAAAATTTAATTCCTAAACCTATCAAAAAAGTTTTCAAATCCTTTGGAATAAATCAAAAGAAAATAGATATTTGAGATCTAACAGTAATTCATTCCATACTCAAGGATAAGAATGAAAATCATAAAAATGTATTAAATTTAGTGCCTGTAAATGATGGGCTAACCAGGTCCATCTGAGGTAATAATCCACTAGAGTTTATCCTGGATGATCGCAGGACTAATTGAGAAACCTGCGAAGGTATTAGACCATGCCAGATCTTGTAAATTAAACAGCATGCTTTAAAAAGTATTCGTGCTTGCAATGGCAAGCAAAAACAAGAGCAAAAGTCACCAAAGAACACAATCAAACTCGGGTATACGTATAAAGTATCACATACCATGTAAAATGAGTTTATCTTGTTGGGCAGACTGGATCTGCCGTCATTTACTATGTTAAGATCCTAAAGACAACCAATGAAAATGCCCAAGAGCAGAGCATCAGTGCACATAAATGTGTGCAACAAAAAAAGTTTGTGCCAGAAGAATGAAAATAGATGAATAGCAAACCAATATAATTGACAAAAATGTCTTTGTGAATAAAAAATTAAATATTGAATGTGTCTTGTAGTAGACAGAATGAATAGTGACTGTGTCTGTGAGAATAAATGAGACCTGTAAAGATCTCTTTTGCAAAGGTCAACTCTATATTTGTCTTAAATTTGTGTTGAGCTTTTAAATACTCTCTCTGTAATGCACAAGTATTTAATGTATTTGTTTTTTTTTTTTTTTTTTTTTTACTAAGGAGTACATTTTGCATATATATATTGTTTTTATGGGTATGCGTTTTTGTTTTTCTTTTAACTACATGGATTTTATGTTCTTTGTATGGTAGTAATGTTTTAATTAATGTGTTCTATGCGCAGCCATCATTTACTATGGATTTTTAAGGACTAACTTTATGCCATTTTGCCAATTATTATATATTCTTGATATTTATATAACTGATATATTTTTTTAACATTTTATAGTATGTGCTGCTGATTCATTTATTAATTTTTAATTTCTTCCCTAAATCTATTTCTTTGTTCATTGGTATTTTTCATCACTCAGATTCACGTACAAGTTTCAGCTCACTACTTAGTTTCATGCCTTTGATGATATCACTCCACAGGTATGGTTTCAAGGCTTTATTGTACACACGGGTATTTCTCTGATAATTGATTATGTTTTTTTACATCACAGTTTTGTGCTAACTTGCATTCAAGGGGTCTTTTACTAAACCTTAACTTGAGTTATCTGCAGCAGGGCCCATTTTATTGCTATGGGCCCTGCTGCAGGTAACTCAAGCTTTAGTAAAAGACCCCCTCAGTATTCACATTGCTTTAACATTTTGGGTTTTCAATACACAATGTCATAATGACATTTCATTAATAAATATATTCAGTATCTGTGACATCATTACCTACTCTTAAACGCCACAGATAGGGGTCTTTCTTTTCTTTTTCTGTTGCATCCGAGCTATGCAACTGTACATCTGCAAAGCTTAAGTACATAAGTAATGCCACACTGGGAAAAGACCAAGGGTCCATTGAGCCCAGCATCCTGTCCACGACAGCGGCCAATCCAGGCCAAGGGCACCTGGCAAGTTTCCCACACATACAAACATTCTATACATGTTATTCCTGGAATTGTGGATTTTTCCCAAGTCCATTTAGTAGTGATTTATGGACTTGTCTTTTAGGAAACCATCTAACCCCTTTTTAAACTCTGCCAAACTAACCGCCTTCACCACGTTCTCCGGCAACGAATTCCAGAGTTTAATTATGTGTTGGGTGAAGAAAAATTTTCTTCGATTTGTTTTAAATTTACTACACTGTAGTTTCATCGCATGCCCCCTAGTCTTAGTATTTTTGGAAAGCATGAACAGACGCTTCACATCCACTCCACTCATTATTTTATATACCTCTATCATGTCTCCCCTCAGCCATCTCTTCTCCAAACTGAAAAGCCCTAGCCTCCTTAGTCTTTCTTCATAGGGAAGTCGTCCCATCCCTGCTATCATTTTAGTTGCCCTTCGCTGCACCTTTTCCAATTCTACTATATCTTTCTTGAGATGCAGCGACCAGAATTGAACACAATAGTCAAGGTGCGGTCGCACCATGGAGCGATACAACGGCATTATAACATCCTCACACCTGTTTTCCATACCTTTCCTAATAATACCCAACATTTTATTCGCTTTCCTAGCCGCAGCAGCACACTGAGCAGAAGGTTTCAGTGTATTATCGACGACGACACCCAGATCCCTTTCTTGGTCCATAACTCCTAACGTGGAACCTTGCATGACGTAGCTATAATTCAGGTTCTTTTTTCCCCACACGCATCAGCTTGCACTTGCTCACATTAAACGTCATCTGCCATTTAGCCGCCCAGTCTCCCAGCTTCACACTCAAGGCAAAGTTTGAGTATTCTTTTAGGGCTTCTTTTACAAAGCCACACTAACAATTCCCGTGCAGCAAATGAGAGGAATGGGCTTCCTCTCATTTGTCGCACAGAGAATCAGTAGTGTGGGTTTGTAAAGAGGCCCTTAGATTGTTCTATATTTTTTAGACTGCTGTATGGCTTGGCTCCCAAAAAGTTGTGGGACACACTTTTCCTTAAACATTTTGGCACTGCACTTGTGGTTGGTTTTTCATCCTGCATACACACTTTGCTCTTGTGTCCAGAATTACTCATCAGCATTTCGTTATTTGCACAAACACTCTTATGGACACTATTGTATTTTCTGTATACTGGGTCACCGCTACTGATAGTAACAGCTTGGCTGTGTGTATTATATCCCATGTATTTCACGAAACGTTTCATTGTTGACGCAATCTACCATTATTTGTACGCAACAAGGTATTCATATAGACCTTTTATTTATCGGATTGGTTACTCTTTTAGTCTATTGGCACACTATCCATGATAACTGACAATTTTTTATTAGAACTAATGGGACACCTCCCTCTTGCGTCTTCACTCCTACTTTAATTCATTAAAGATCATGCATGTATTCATTGCTGACAACTTGGTTGGGAACGCATCCTTTGTATTTTATAGTGTGCTGTACTGCCATTTAATTATATGTATCTTCACGGTTGACAAGCATTTGCGCTTACCGTTGCGGGCTTTTATTTCACAGTTGCAGGCTTTTATTGCTGCCTTATAGGTATGGCCCATTCTCTGCAGCATTTCCCTATCACTTCATTTCATTATCACATCCTAATTTCCCCCCCCCCCCCCCTAGGGTTTTTCACATAATTGAAAGCAAATTGGTGGTAGTTGTTTATGTTAGTTTTTATACTGCGTCGGCCTCTCATTTATTCTCACAGACACAGTCACTATTCATTCTCTCTACTACAAGACACATTCATTGTTTAATTTTTTATTCACAAAGACATTTTTAATCAATTTTATTGGTTTGCTATTCATCTATTTTCATCTGGCACAACTTCTTTGTCATACACATTTATGTGCACTGACACTCTGCATTAGAATGCATTGTAAAATTATGCTTTATTTATGTTTTTACTTTTCTATGAGGACCCCTGACGAAGGCCTGTGTGCCGAAACACAGCCTGTATCAGGTATTGCCTGTATAGATTTGAAAGATATGTTTTTAACTGTAACCAAAAAACAAAAAGGCACCAACCTGCTTGCAAAAAAGCATAAACAAACAAAAAAGCAGGATGAGGTTAAAAAGGTTTAATTGGAACAATACCTGACGTGGCCATGTTTTTATTTCTCATTTTGGCTATTTTATGATGCATATTGAAGCATATGATAACTATTTATGTGATTTGTATATGTTAGTATTATTATATACTGTTTGATATTGGAATGTTGCATGATTTATATGTATGGTTTTATATGGCTTTTGTCTTGTTTTTATAGTTTTACCCCTGACGCAGCCTGAGGGCGAAACGTGGCCACGTCGGGTATTGTTCCAATTAAACCTTTTTAACCTCATCCTGCTTTTTTGTTTATGTTTTTAACTGTTACATTTGAAGAATAAACACCCTTGGACATTTTTATTGGTTGTCTTAGGAACTTGTGTTCTTTGGTGACTTCCACTCTTGTTTTTGCTTGCTGCTTCTTTTGCTCTTTGCTTGCAATGGCAGCCAGTGTAATTCCCTAAGCAAAGGAGATAAATGTTCAAACTTGCTCTTCTTAAATATCATATGAGCTGCCGTATTTTGCAGCAACTGCAAATGATTCCTTAACTTAATCAATATTCCTAAACACAAGATAAGCAATAGTCTAATTGAGCCAGTATAAAGCTCGGAACTAAATCTGAAATAATAACTCATGAAAATATGATGCCACAGATTGAAGTTGTCTTAATTTCCAGAAGACTCTCTTGCATAAATTATCTATCTGTAGTTCAAGAAGCAATTTTGTATCTAATATCGCACCTAATACTCTTGATGATCGTTCAACCTTTAGTTTATCATAGTGACCTATATGGATATCATCTGGTAGACTGCCTATTTGATTAGTAATCAGAGAACCTTTGTCTTGTTTGCATTTAATTTCAACATCCTAGAAATAACCTATGCTTTTAGATTTTCAATACATCATATTACTTTATTCCAGGTATGTTGATTGTTACTCAATACAGGTATCAATATAAAGATATCATCTGCATAAGAATAGATGATTTCATAGGAAGCTAGAGATAAAAGACCCAAGGTAACTCATGAAACACTGAAAAGAATCAACAAAAGTGGAGACCCCTACGGTACTCCACAATCAGGTGTCCAATCTTTAGAGATAGTCCCTTCATTTTCACTGCATATTTACACTGAACCAAAAATGTCTCAAACCAAACCCCTAATGCCCAACTTCTGCAGTCTATCAAGCAACAGCTTATGATCAACCATGTTGAACGCCGCCAACAGATCGAACTAGAGCAAGATCACCTCCATACCTGTTGCCAGTAGAGTCCTGACCTTCATCACTAATGTCAGTAACAGTGTTTTAGTACTATATAGAGCCCGAAACACAAATGGGAAGGAAGCAAAACCTGATAATCATCTAACTTGAAAGTTGTCGAGCAACCACTAACTCTACTACTTTAGTGAATAAAGGAACACTTGCAACTGGCCAATAACTAGCTGGTAGAGATGAGTACAGATCTACAGATTTCAATATAGGAGTCAGGATAATATTACTAATAGAAGGATGAAAAAGCCAGTTTTCAAAATGTTCATAAGCAAAGTAATCCACTGTATGACTTCCATAGGAAGATTCTGTAGCAAAATAATGTGGGCATGAATCAAGCAAGCAAGGTTTGTAAAAAAAGTTCTTCAACATTGTTGAAGAGGCCCAAAGCTTGTCTCCGAAAACATCCAAGGTTAAATTGCTATTGGAACTACAATTTTATCAGTTGTAGATTCTTGCACTAGACTGTCCCATTAAGATTATCTTGTCTTGAAAATATGAGGCTAGAGTATCAGCACTAGGCTGTTCTTTTTAACTAAACCAGAAGGGTCTATCAACTCCCTCACCAATTTAAACACCTGTGGTGACAGAACCTATCAGGTCTGCATAGCAATGTCTTCTTGCTGCAGCTAATTCAAATGTATACTTATTTATGTGTTGTTTCCATGTCTGCTTATCAGAAGAATTTGATTGAAAGCAGCACATAAAACATTAAGAGGAATTGTGGCAGATAATTTTTCTAACAGGATGCCTGGTTTAAGAGAGAAAGTAGGTACTTATACAGGCACCTGTGTGTTTATGTGAAATACTAACATAACAGGCAGAATGCACACCTTGAATGCAGGTGTGGATACATATGCCGTGTAAATGTTTGCAAATATGTGCCTAAATTAAGGTATTCTGTAATTATTGCATGTAATTGCAGATTTTGCCCACACTCTGCCCAAGCCACACCCTGGGCTATGCCTACTAGCAAGTACACACCATTGTGTGACAGTTCATAACGTTTATAACGGTCGGAATTTTATAAGAAGCCCCATTCGCATGAAAACGGCCTTATAAAAATCACCCCCTTAGAGCATAAGGACCCATCTCTTCACAAACACCCCCCCCCCCCAAAGAATAAGCATGAAGCCAATCTTTGGTAACAAAAGCTAATACAAACATGATAACAGAAGACATGTCATGTTGGGTCCAGCACTCTATTTCCAACAATAGCCAGTTTGGGTCACTTCAAAGTGTCTAGCAAATCCTATTAGGACAGCACATTCCATGTCTACCTGGCTAATAATCATTAAATCAGGCCTTCCCCAAATAGGGGTTGCAAGCAGGCTGTCCATAGATACGTCATCAGTCTGCGCCTCTTGGGGGGAGGGGTTACATGTTATCTTTAGCAACAAAAATGGGGTCATGGCCACAGAAAATTGGATAAGCACCCCATTAAATTGACCTTTCCTTTGGAAAACTTGTCTACACCCTCTAGTAACAACATATTCCCCAGCAAAAGCACCAAAGTAATTAATAACCCTCAGGAATGTAAGACATCAAATACCTATATAGAAAGGGGGGGGGGAGAGTAATAGCTGGAGAGCTCTGTATACTAATGTATGGGAAACAACTTTCTAGATCTAGAAGCTGCAATGATAGAAGCAGACGTGGATTTAGTGGCGGTCACGGAGACGTGGTTCACAGAGATCCATGAATGGGAGATAGTTATACCTGGCTATAAATCTATTCAGGAAGGAAAGTGTAAGAAAAAAGAATGGAGGAGTGGCATTATATGTTAATAATAATATTAAAAGGACATATGGGGTAAGGAAGAAGCATGGTGGGTTAAACTAAAAAGGGGGAATGGAAAATTTATTTACACTGGTATAACTCTTCACAGTCAGAAGAAATGGACAGAGATTTAATTGAAGACACAAGATAGATAGGAAAGGGGAAATACTACTGATAAGTGGTTTTAATATGCCAGATGTCGATTGGGGTGTCCCTGCTGTGGGGTTCTCTAGAAGCAAGGGGATCTTGGATTCTCTACAGAAAGAATTGTTCCAGCAGTTGGTAACGAAACTCACATGGGATGGAACTATTCTAGACCTGGTGCTTACAAACGGGGAGAGTGTTTCTGATGTTATGGCGGGGAATCATTTGGCATCTAGAGATCAAATGGTGTGGTTCAATATTACTGCACAGGAGAAGATGGCTTATTCAAGTTTGAAGGTCCTAGACGTCAAAAGAACTTTGCCAAGATGGGGGAATATCTCATGGAACAGTTAGTTGGATGGGAACAGCTGAAGAGTAGAACATCAGTGGGCAAAACTGAAAGGAGCTATTTTAAAGGCAACAAACCTTTATGTTAGAAAAGTACATAAAAAGTAAGTGGAAAAGAAGGCTGCTCTGTTTCTCAAACGTAGTAGCTGAAAAGGTAAGGGAAAAAAGGGTCATAAATTACAAGATGGCTCAGAAAGAGGGCGATAGGCAAAAATACCTGGAACAGCTAAGAGTAGCTGGAAAAGCTATTACGAAAGCAAAGATGTAGCCGATGTAAATTGGGGGGCAAAACATTTTTTAGATATGTAAGCGATAGGAGGAAGTGCCATAAGAGCATTGTGAGGCTCAAGGGTGAGGAATATGTAGAAGCTGGTAAGGATAAAGCTGAACTGCTTAACGGTTATTTCTCTTCTGTGCTCAGGGATGAAAGGCTGGGGACCGCAGAAAACAAATGCTAATGAGGATGTATGTATTTATTTGTTACATTTGTATTCCACATTTTCCCACATATTTGCAGGCTCAATGTGGCTTACATAATTCCGTAAAGGCATTCACCAAGTCCGGTAGGGGATAAGTACAATAAATGTTGCAGTGGGATAGGGAAGCTAAGAATCAGTCAAGTTGGGTTTAAGGTAAAGGGTTTGTTAATGTCTAATACGATCTTTGAAGTGTTGCATGATTGAGGCATTTAAGTTGGGTCAGTCGGGTATGCCTTTCCGAATAGGTGAGTCTTTAATAATTTCCTGAATTTTAGGTGATCGCAGGTTGTTTTCACCACTTGTGGCAGTGCGTTCCACAGGCGCGTGCTTATGTAAGAGAAGTTGGACGCATGGGTTGTCTTGTATTTTAGTCCTTTGCAATTTGAGTAATGAAGATTCAAGTAAGACCGTGATGATTTGGTACTTATGTATGGTAGACCAGGATCGATTCTCAGAAGACTGTGTTCGTGAAGAGCTAGCAAAATTAAAAATAAACAAAGCAATGGAACCTGATGGGATACACCAGAGGGTACTCAAGATACATGGAGACGTTCTGGCAGTTCCGTTGTTGGACCTCTTCAATGCTTCTTTAGAGCCTGAAGTGGTCCCTCTACACAAGAGCAGAAATAAGGAGGTGGTTAGGAATTACAGACCTCTCAGTCTGACCTCAGTGGTGAGTAAACTAATGGAAACGCTTCTAAAATGGAGGCTATCTAAAGGAGGGCCTCTGGATCAGTCTGGTTGGATTAAAGCGAGCTTCACAAACTGTGGGTTGGACCGCAAATGGAGTCATAACCTGACTGAGCTCTCCATAGGTTTGTCATTATTCGCAATCTCTGGGGGGTGGGGGGGGTGTCACACAGTTTTATTTGGCCACAGTCATAAGGTCATGGCTACAAAAGACTGACAAGTACCGAAAGGAAAGATTACCAGGTAAGACTTTTTAACATATTTATAAATGATCTAGAGATGGGAATAACTAGTGAGGTAATTAAATTTGCTGATAACACAAAGTTATTAAACGTTGTTAAATAGCAACAAGATTGTGACAAATTGTCCAGTCTCCCAATCTTGTAAGGTCCTCTTGCATCTAAATGGCAGATGCTATTTAATGTGAACAAGGATAAAGTGATGCACGTAGGGAAGAGGAACCCAAACTATAGCTACGTGATGCAAGGTTCCACATTAGGAGTCACTGTCCAGGAAAGAATCTAGGTGTCATCGCTGATGATATGTTGAAATCCTCTGCTCAATGTGCAGTAGCAGCTAAGAAAGCAAAATAGAATGTTAGGAATTATTAGGAAAGGAATGGAAAACAAAAATGAGAATAATGCCTTTGTATCATTCCATGGTATGACCTCACCTCGAATTGTGTGCAATTTTGGTCACCGTATCTCAAAAAAGATACAGCGGAATTAGAAAAGGTACAGAGAAGGCCAACCAAAAGATAAAGGGGATGGTACAACTTCCCTGTGAGGAAAGAGGCTAGGGCTCTTCATCTTGGAGAAGAGATGGCTGAGGGGAGCTATGATAAAAGTCTATAAAATACTGAGTGGAGTGGAAACGGTAGATGTGAATCACTTGTTTACTCTTTTCAACAATTCAATGACTACGTGGCACGCAATAAAGCTACTAAGTAGTAAATTTAGAACAAATCAGAGAACATGTTTTCTTCACCTGACATGTATTTAAAATCTGGCATTTGTTGCCAGTGAATGTGGTAAACGCAGTTAGTTTAGCTGGATTTAATAAACGTTTGGATATTTCCTAAAAGAAAAGTCTAAAAGCCATTATTAAGATGAATTTGGGAAAATCTACTACTTTATTTCTAGGATAAGTCAAAAATCTGTTTTACTCTTTTGGTATACTGCCAAATACTTGTGACCTGAACTGGTCACTGCTGGAAACAAGATACTGAGCTTAATGGTCTGTCCCAGTATGGCAAAGCTTATGTTCTTATGACTTAATTTGTCCTTCCTTGACATCCACACCAGACCAGTTGAGAATCTGGGGGATATAGCAAAGTAGTCCTCAAGATGAGTAGGATCTGGAGATACCTGCTCAAATTACTTTAATTCCCAAAACCACCTCCACTCAAGCTCCTACATCTAAGGGCCTTGTTTACTAAGGTGCACTAGCGTTTTTAGCATGCGTGCTAATGCTAGAGACATCCATATATTCCTATGGGAGTCTCTACTGTTAGTGCGTGTTAAAAATGTGATAATGTCTTGTAAAGTATGAAGGGAAAACCACGTTGCTGTTGTTCTGCATATATTTATTTATTTGTAACATTTGTATCCCACATTTTCCCACCCATTAGCAGGCTCAATGTGGCTTACAAAATATCTAGGGGAGATACTGCTCTCAACTCTAACCATTAGGCCACCAAACAGTCTCCTTGCCCGGGCATTCACTCTGGAGTACAATGTCCAAGCAAAAAGAGTTTGGAATCTTAGACATAAGGACTCCCTAAAACAAAGAGGGATCGTGAACACACTGACTGGGAATCCCAGACTACCTGCTGAGGCAATACAGCCTCTACCAAGAAGCTTCCCCTTGAAATGTGGAAGCTCAAGTAATCTCATCCAGGGGCTCTCCCCTATTCAAAAAGGGGTTTCCAGGTTTTCTGCCCAGACTGCCTCATTCTGTGCCAGGCTGTAACAAGGCCACGTTAAGGAAACACAGCTGAGTAGAAACAAGAAATCAGGAAGCTTAAAATGGCCACCGTTCCCACCTCTCCAGAAGGGGGGGGGGGGTGAATATGTGTATAATACAGCACTGAAAAACAACTTATCTGGTGTGTGGGGGGGGGGGGGGGGGGGTGGGGGGAACCACACACCACCACCTAAGGTACCATATCCTTCCTTCCTTCCTGTAAGGTTGTCTCCTGAGTCCAGGCAGTTTGCTGGTCCAACATGGTATCCAGCGCCTTATCCTGAACTAATGCAGCACCACTCACAACAGAAGCGGTGTTGTGTCTGCTCCACAAGATTCTGCACACCACTCAAAAATACTGCTCCTTATAGCTGCAGAAACTGTATCTAGCCTCAGAGAAAGAGCGGCCCTACGTGCACCGCTTTTAGCAATCCACCGGGGTCTCCAAAGCTGTTTGAAAGAAAGTCACTTTTGGCACCAAAACAAATTTTGCACAGCAAAGGACACTGCTAACAGAATACTGTTAAAAGGCAGAGACCATCATTCCTGACAAAGAAAAAAAAAACTTGAAACAGGACGCTGTCTGCCCTAGCTCCCTTACAAGAGCACTATAAGGAGGTCCTTCCACTGAAGCATTATCCCTGCCAACCTGAACGACAGAGACTGATATGTTGTCTCCAAAGCAGTGCGCCCTGTATTATGGAGGAAAAGGACTCAGATTCCTCTGAGCATTTCTCTAAAGAGGAACTGTTTGTTTGTTTTTTTTTAATTAACAGTCAAATAACAAAAAACTCCTCTACTGAAATAAATGTAAAATACAGGAAGCAAGGCCACTGCTTGAAGTCTCGGCAGCCATTTTAAACAAGCGGTGTTGGCAAGAGGATCAGCGGGCAGGAAAGCATCTACCTATCCCCATCCGTAGGAGAGAGAAATAGAATACTGATTATAAGGCTGCATGCTGCCCTTAAGAGGCAAATCGCATAGAACTATTTTACTTCTCAGTCTCTCTCCGCTTATTGAAGGACATGAACCACAAGTTCTGGAGTGGTCTAAAGAATTGCAGTTTATATATCTTTGCAATAGCTAAAATTAAAAATAAAGTTTAAAAAATAGAAATTCTTAAAGACAATGGTCTTGTTACCGAATTTGCTCTAGGCTCAGTGGTCATTCTTGAATTTGAAGAATTTTCCACACCAGGCTGTGGACATGGAAGAGCCTGGATCTTTAGCAGCATATTTTTATGTGTGTAAAGCCTTCACATCCATCTGTTACCTTTTTGTTTGTTCTTCCCTTTCTGCTTCTGTCAGGGGTTGCTTCCTGTCACCCTCTGTGGATCCTTCAGACACAGGCTCTGCAGAGAGAAAGAGAGAAAAACATCATTGTTCTACCTCTCCAACAAGTGAGTACCTATGGACAGCTATAAGCAGCTCAAGTTTCGAGAAAAAACCCTTGGCTACAACCCTAACACACAGGTGGGGTTGGAGCCAAGTGGCTGAGAGCAGCTCTGATTCTTTTGATGGGTGCTAGGTAGGGCCTGGAAGAGAGAACTTCAGGAACAGGCATGAGTCTAAGAAGGCACCCTCTACAGCAATCCTATTTCCCGTAAAGATGGGAGGCAGTATCCAGAACTGAGGACCTAAGCTTTGCTCACACTGTTTTTGGTGGGGTTTTAAAAATTGTTTCAATAAAATATGATTTCCAGATTTATACCGATTGTGTTTTCCCTTTTATTGCACACATATTTTACTATGATTGTTGTGTTCCACGATGCCTTTGTCAGAGGAAGGTGTGCTAAAAATTAAATTGTCTGCATGGACAAAAGTAAGGAGCAGGCCCTTATATACAACGTAGAAAAAAAATTATATGTATTCCGCTGCAAACCAAAAAGGCTCAGCACAGATCACAATTAATAAAAAGCAGCTAGCTATTTCCAGAGACTTTCACACAGGCAAAAGACTGTTACTTTACTTTGGGGTCCTTTTACCAAGCGGTGGAAGGGCTACTGCACAGGTAGCATGTGGCAAAACAGCACTACTGCCAGCACACCCAAGTCCCCAGCAGTAGTTCTGAGTTTGCCATGTGCCGCTTCCTGCACTAGAAAATAATTTTTATTTTCTAGCATGGGGGGGGGGGGGGGGGGGGGGGGGGGGGGGGGGGGGGGCCAGGAGTAGACATTCACAGTAGTAAATTGGGCAGTGCGGACACATTGCCAAGCGCTGTCTGATTACCGCTGGGTTAGCGCATTAGCCCTTACTACCTCCTAAATAAGTGGCAGTAAGGGCTCAGGAAGTAAATGGCTACACGCTAATTTTTATATTAGCACAAAGCCATTAATGACTCCAATACAAAAAAAATGCCTTTTTCCCACTGCAGTAAAAAGTGGATTCAGCACGCAGCAATTCCACACGCCAACACTATTACCGGTCACTTTTTACCACCGCTTGGTAAAAGGCCCCCTTTACTGTAAATCAACAGATGACATGCTTCACCAACCTCACTCAAGGCAATAATCAACACAATAAAAAAAAAAAAGTTTCCACTCCCTAATCACACTGTGTCCCTACACCATAGTGCAAAAAACCCCAAATATGACAGGAATCTTCCATAGTCAAACATTCATTTAAGAACCCACATTTTTCAAATGCTTTTTACACGTCTCAAAGCATTGCATCTGCAATAATTCCAATGTGAGATAATTCCACAACAGGACCTAATACCCAGAATGATCACTTGGAAGTAGACTGCAATTTAAGTCCACTCGATACAATGAGATAAAACCTTGCTAGAAAGATCAGAGGTATCTAGACGGTTCATGTGTTCCTCAGAGATCTCGTAAATACATAGGACTCTCGAGATGCAGTGCACTAAAGACAAAGCATAACAATCTGAAACAAACTCGCTGGTCAATTGTTGTTCAGATTTTGAAGGTGCCATCTGATCACCGTATCTGGGAACTCCTGCCCCTCGCCACCAGGTAGAGTTCAAGAAACTTGAGGGAGGATCTGGAGAAAGGACCAAAGCTAGTTGTACATACCATCATGGTCAATTACTGCTTATATTATACTAAGATTGTATTATGTGTCTGGTATTTTAATTCCAGTGCTTTTAAATGTGTATATTTTTGATACTGTTTTATGGTAGTTCTATTATTAGGTTCAATTTACTGTTTTATAAGCTGATATGATACAGACGTTCAAATATTTGACAGGTATTAATCCGCAAACTAACCTTTTCCGGAGATACGAAGGCGGTAGAACAAAAGGACATGAAATGAGATTGAAGGGGACAGACTCAAGAAAAATGTCAGGAAGTATTTTTTCACGGAGAGAGTGGTGGATGCTTGGAATGCCCTCCCGCGGGAGGTGGTGGAGATGAAAACGGTAACAGAATTCAAACATGCGTGGGATAAACATAAAGGAATCCTGTTCAGAAGGAATGGATCCTAAGGAGCTTAGCCGAGATTGGGTGGCAGAGCCGGTGGTGGGAGGCGGGGATAGTGCTGGGCAGACTTATAAGGTCTGTGCCAGAGCCGATGGTGGGAGGCGGGGATAGTGCTGGGCAGACTTGTACGGTCTGTGCCCTGAAAAAGACAGGTACAAATCAAGGTAAGGTATACACAAAAAAGTGGCACATTTCTTGGGCAGACTGGATGGACCATGCAGGTCTTTTTCTGCCGTCATCTACTATGTTACTATGTAACTGTGTTTTCTGCTCTGCAGCATTTGCTCCAGTTTCAGCCCCACCCACTATCCGCTGCATGTATTCCCCACAACTAAACTGACATCATTTCTCAACGGCCCTCAACAGTTTAGGGTAGGGCACTAGAACCAATCTCTAGCTGTGCTGGAAGCTTCTCTCACCTGTGACTGAGTGCATGGACTCTGGAGTCCCACCCTCTGATGGCTCTTCCATTCCCAGGATATTCCCCTGTGGTGGAACAAAGGGCTCATCTATGTCAGCATCATTTTCATGTTCCATCAGCCTGGAAAGAGGAAAATCTCAGAATACACATTTTTACGAACCCTCCCCAAATGACATGCACACATAGCCCTTTAACTCTCAATCAAAGTTCTGCAACTACCAACACACCTATATCCAGAGCCCTATATCACTCACACACACAAAATCATATAACAACATGCATGGCTATACATCTCGACTGCCGGAAGATGTTGTCAGAAGGTATTTACACAGAAAGGCAAAATAAGGAAACACAGCCCATCTGCTGTACAAGCACTAGAATACTATTGTGCCAGAATAACAATGAGATCATAACTCCAGCAGAACTGCAGAAAATGAGGTCATTATGATCACCTGGGTTATTTCCATTCTCACCAATAAAAAGCTTAATGCTAGAAAACCAAACACTATGGTAAAGGAGAAAAACACAGGCCTCAATGCTCAGACCTCCTGTGGTAAGCCAAAAGTGCTGAAACAGCTCGCCAATGCTCACCGTTAAAGTGAGAGCAAGGAGGAGGGGACGAGGTTGCTACATGCGCAGAAGAGTTTTACGGTAAGTCCAGCTTCTGTTCACATGCAACAGGCAAACCCGAACATAAAGCACACACTGGCATCTGTTTTATAAGCTTTTCATTGTTTTGGGGTTTTCTTTTCTATTTTTTTTTTTTTTACTTGAAAGGCTTATATTTAAATGCAGGAAACAGGTGCCAATGTGTGCTTTCACTTTCGGGTTTGCTCGGACTCATGCACATTTGTTTCCCACTACTGGTGCTTAGGGGCTTGCATGGGCTTCCTTCTGCTTCAAAATTAATGAAAAAACAGCAGATTTTTAAGAGAGGATCATGAAGAGAGGATTTCTCAAACATCCTAATGCCTGCTTTGAGATGGTGTTATTTTTTTCAGTGGTAAGGGTTTTGTTTTGGGCGCTGTTCTCTGAGCTTTGGGAAGGAACAGGAAATGACCTCATTAACATTCGTTTGACTACATTAACATGCTATGGGCTAGGTTTACTAAGCGGCGCTATGGGCGCGTTAGCATTCCTAACGTGCATCTATATTCTACTACTATTTATCATTTCTATAGCTCTATAAGGCATACGCAGCGCTGTACACCCCTATCCTAGGCCTGTAAGATGGCCCGGCTAGCCCTCAGATTTCCTAGTTTGCTGTCATCAGCATAATTTTAGTTTCTCCCTGCAGCTGCATGTAAGCAAGAGTGCTTTATCACATGACAAGGAGGAACTGAGGCTATGCTGCCCATATATGGCAGATACACTTGGATGTAACTTTGATGGTGATGAGAGACTGAAGCAGGGGCGTATCTGCGTGGGGCCTCAGGGGCCTGGGCCCCCGCAGATTTCGCCCTGGACCCCCCTACCGCTGCCAACCCTCCCCCTCCGTTGCTCGCCTACCTTCGCTGGCGGGGGACCCCAACCCCCGCCAGCCGAGGTCCGCGTCCTCCTGCCGCTGCCGGCAGCCTTTGGTCCTTTAATTCTTCCATTGAAGCAGTGGCGCCGACGAAAGTTTCTTTTGAGTCTGACGTCGCTGCACGTTGTACGTGCAGGACGTCAGACTCAGAAATTGTTTCTGAGTCTGACGTCCTGCACGTACAACGTGCAACGTGCAGCGACGTCAGATTCAAAAGAAACTTTTTCGTCGGCGCCAGCTTCAATGGAAGAATGAAAGGACCAAAGGCAGCCGGCAGCGGCAGGAGGACGCGGACCTCGGCTGGCGGGGGTTGGGGTCCCCCGCCAGCGAAGGTAGGCGAGCAACGGAGGGGGAGGGTTAGCAATGGCAGCGGCTGGGGGGAGGGGGATCGGCAATGGCGGCGGCGGCGGCGGCGGGGGGGGGGGGCTATAATGTGCCCCCCCTCTCTGGCCCTGGCCCCCCCTACCGCCGCAGTTCAGATACGCCCCTGGACTGAAGACCCTGCAAAGTTCATGATGTTCCAACAGAAATATGTGTTCAGAGAGGAAGGACATCAGGTGTTTCATACTAATTTGCTACATGGTTTTGCACGCTGTGATCACGCTTTACTGATAAGGAATTAGCCAATTGCCACAAAGTGTGCATGTGAACAAAGTAGGAGAGGATGGCAGAATATAAGAAATTGCCATTTTTGTATATTACTATATTGTGTGATGGAAGGAAACAGGAAGATCCATATATGATCACAAGTTAGTTTAGGAGAAATCACATGATTTAGGAGAAATGAAACTTACAACAGTATATATGCGATGGCTAGGAAAGTTTTGCTGAGCAGACTTTGTTATTCAGTCTTTGCGTCTGGCTTTTTCTGTGTGACAAACTGCTGCAGAGAGAACAATTATTTTGTATTGGCTTAGTGAGATACCAATGAAGATTTTTTATTGGTTGTGCCTATATCTAAGTCTGACTGTCTCTCTTATTCCAGCCTCTAGGGCTGAAGTGTTTTCCCCTCCCCAGGGGCAAGGGACAGGATTACACATGCGTAAATGGTTTACATGCGTTAAACACTAACGCGCCCATAGAAATGTATAGGCGCATTAGCGTTTAACGCGCCTTAAATTTACAGGCGTGTTAAAAACGCTAACGCACCTTAGTAAACATACCCCTATATGCACTAATCATTTGCACACTAATTTCCCAAACTACAGCCTCTGAGCGTTCTGCACTCACTAATGCGGGCGCTAGTCTAGCGCTAATGGCCTCTAGCGCCTGCATTTGCTTCTGAGCATCAAGGCTTCAGTGACAGTGTCAATACCAAGCCAGTATTCTATATAGCCAAGGTGAGAACAAAAGAGAAAAAGACAAATCCTTAAGCTGCAGACGCAATCAGAAAAAAAAAAAAAAACATGGCAGAAATTGTTCCAACTGTTTTGGGATCCACCGATCTGATTAAAAAGAACTTCCAAGTTGCCTATACATGATAACACTGTATTAACTCCAGAAGAACTTCCTCTTTTTGGCACAATGACAGTAATAAGAAAAACACTAGCAATAATATACCCTGACTTAAGAATAAACATCTGAGGAGCAGCCTAATGGTTAGAACAGAAGGCCGAGAACCAGCGAAGCCACGTTCAAAGTCAAGCCCCACTGCTGCCTCCTGTGATCTTGGACATGTCACTTAACCCTCACAGCTCAGGGGACAGGAAAATACCCCTACTGTGCCTGAATGCAACTCAGCTTGAACTACCAAGACATGAGCTAAATCCAACCCCAAAATCCATATTTAGCAGCCTGATACCTGATTTAATGGACTTATCTGGTTAAATCAGGTCTCCGAATACAAGCACTATGTGTGTGGCCTGACTTAACTGGGGTGCTGAGTATCAAGAGATGTTTTAACTGCATTAACTGGATAAATTATATCCAGCCAACTAAATTCATATGTTCTGAAGGGAGGGAATTTTACAAACGCAAGAAGAAGGAGGACTTGCCTACTACTACTACTATTTAACATTTTTAAAGCGCTACCAGGGCCTAGTGGTTACAGCAAGAGGATAATGGCTAGGAAATCATGGTTCAAATCCTACTTCTCCCACTGATGCTCTGTCATTTTCGTCGTCATGTCACCTCAGAACAACTCGGATTCTAAGCTACCTTGGGCAGGGAAATAACAACAGTACCTGAATTGTAACTCGCCTTGAGCTCAAATTTGGAAAGGCAAGTTATTCAATTCGAAATCCAATTCTGAATACATAAGATTTGTCCATTAACTCCCAAGGTTATCTAGACAAATTTTTTGAACGTTGACCTTAAACTAGGGGGTCCTTTTACTAAGCTGTGGTAAAAAGTGGCCTGCGGCAGTGTAGGCACGTGTTTTGGGAGTGCACTAGGCCAGTTTTTACCGCATCTGCAAAAACGGGATTTTTTTTTTTTTAATAGGGCGGGAAAAGGGCATGCAGTAAAACTGAAACCGGCACGCGTCCAAAACTGGCCTGAGCCCTTAATGCCACCCATTGATCTAGTGGTAAGGGCTCACATGCTACATATATATGGTGACTGGTCGGCGTGCTCCAACTGCCAATTACCACCAGAAACGGTGCGTGTGGGAGGATATAAATTTTTTTTTTAAATCACCCAAGCGTTACGGGTGCACGCCAAATCCAAAATTACCACGGGGGGGGGGGGGGGGGGTTGTCCTGGCCTGGTAGTAGTCTCGTTTTGGCACGCACTGCAAGCGTGTACAGCCTACCACAGCTTAGTGAAAGGGCCCCTAAGCAAACACATGCAAAGAAGCAGATTGCTCCATAACACCACACAAATGCAGTCAGCGGAGACAAGCACTCACCCACAACCTTATAACATCACTCTCACAAACATAGACAGTAAAACCCATAAGCATTAACTGGGGGAGCAAAAGAACCATAACACACATAGGAGGCACCTGCATGATCATTGTTTTTTTTTTTACACAGGGCCAAGATATGAAATGTTTCTGCTCACCAGTCCATGGCTCGCTCAATGCCTTGGTGTCCTGTGAGGGCTAAAGCTTTCTCCCTATAGACAGAAATAAAAGACATGAGACCAAAGCACCACCGCTAGAGCAGCAGCAAAATGAGGAGAAAACTGAATATAGTGGTAAAGAGAAAAAAAAACATGAAAATGGCATTGATAACAGTGACATTTATAGAAGGCAACTGCTGTTGAAAGCGGACACATGTTGTACACCTTGACAATGCTTTTGGTGAAACTTGGCCACAGTTGGTGTGTGTTGAGAATGAAAACAGCTTTAAGTTTGATCTCTTATGTTTACGTCACAATTTTGTTTTGGATCCACAAAGCCTGGTTCAATAACAGCTTTAACAAAAATTATCTGAAGGGTTTTTTTATGCTTGTGAAGTGATCTTACCCATTATATTCCTACCACTGTTTCTTCCAAAGCTTGGAAGTGGATGAAGGGTTCTGAGGCTTTCCCCCCTTAGTTTATTTTTGTACTCTATCAAATATTTTTGATAGAATTAAGTACAGTCAGCTCCTGTTGTAGAAAGAGTTTAGTGTGAGATTGTATATTTGATCTCTTTCTCCCTCTGGGATCAAATTTCACATTGATAATTGAGATGCCAAGTGATTATTCTGTAAATCATTTGGAGAGAGAAAATCCTCAAGTATTAAGCAATGTCATCAGATACAGAAATATTTCCCATTGTACTGGGTGTCACAGGATTGATCAAAAGGAATTTTCAGGCACAGGCACACCTTCATAGGTTACCTATACAAGTAATGTCTTACAAACTCCAGATGGAATATCGCTGTCATGATGCAAGTTCTACAGCAAGTATTAGAAGTAAATTTGAGAGAATAAGATCATACTCTGATATTTTCCCTTTCTGCACCGTTTTGTATTTGTACTATATGCAAAATGAACCCATTTGGAGACACTGGCATGAGGATGAAGAGAGACACACTGGCAAGCAGAAGCTGTCTTTCTTTCTCCCTTGCAGGGAAAGGGAAGTTAGGATGCATATTCCTCCTTAGATGTATTCTATATGATATGGCTTTACTGTGTTTTATGTGTATTTGTAATTTTTTTGTAAGTTGCTTTAAGTGTCCCTTTGGGTCTGAAAGATAGCATATATTTGAAAGATGAAAAGTCCAGTGCAGAGATGGAACAGAAAGAGAGATACCCTTGTCTCCCTATTCCCCACTGGGAAAGCGCAGAGGATGAGTAGTCGTTCAGAATACAGCGAATTCCAGCTCAGCGAGACAGCAAGGGTTGCTATAGTAAAGTAAAAAAAAAAAAAAAACCAACCATCATGAACTAGAATCTACCATGCAGGAGAGAGGGACTTACACTCGATTCTGGGGGAAGCCCATTTCAATGAGACTCTCCAGTGCCGTGCACTCTGCCATATCTACTTCCGCAGCCTGTGAGTAAAATATGAAGCAAAACACAAATATAACGAGACAGCAGTGCTAAGAGGCATATCTAGCTGTGTATGGAGGAGAAAAAAATGGGATGGGATGGGAGGGGGGGGGTAGATGAAGAATGGTAGAATACATTAATAGAGATGCATAGGAAGGGGATCTTGGTACAGATTAGAGTGTATATGGGAAGCATGGAGTGAGGACCTGGAATAGAACAAGAAGATGACATGGAATGAGATGGGATCAGTTGGGGACGTATGGAGTGGAGGAATAGCCTAATGGTTAAGGCAGTGGACTAGCAAGCCAAACTTCAGCTGCCACTGATGCTTCTTCTTGTGATCGCGGGCAAATCGCTTAGCCTGCCACTGCCCAGAGACACAAATCACACGCATCGAGCACTCCTCTTTACAGGACCGAGAGCCCAGAACCCCTCCTCCGAGATCTACCATCTCTTTTTCGGTGCCCTGTCCAGCATGGTTTCCCCTCTCCTCCCAACTGCGGTTCGGCACCTGTCGCTCATTCTGAAACTTCCCGATCCCCCATCTCACCTTCCAATTCGTGTTTGAAGTCACCCGTAACCAACCCCGCAATGTTCCTTCTCCGGCGTCCCGCCACCTCTGACGCAACGTCTTTCCCTCAACCGCGTCCCGCCCCGCCGGAAACAGGAGGAAGTGGCATCAGAGGGGGTGGGACGCGGCCGAAGGAATGACAAGGAGGTTAGATTGAGACGTTATTGTTGTGTCAGAGGTATAACTGCGAGACTAGTCATCATGGGCGACTTGAAAGATAAGTTTGATACAGGCATAAGGAGTTTGAGAATGAAAAAGCGAGTATTCTGGGCTGGGGAGAGAGAGAGAGCGTCTTTTTTCAGCTTCGCCTCTTACCTCTTCAAGCAAGCCTACACAAAGGACTTGACTTAAATTAAGATCAATCTGCGCTTCCCGGATCTGACTTTATGACAGAACCTGAAATACGCTTCCTCCTCTTTTACCCTTTTTTATTTCATCCCTCTTCCAGCCATCATTATACATTCTTCCTTAATTACAACACACTATCCCAATTTACACCCTCTTCCCACTCCCTATCTCTACCACCTTCCTCCATTACCCATCTTCCTTACCCACTTTTTATTGTCCACCTCTTTATATGCTATATTCAGCTGTTTTATCCATTTTGTGTTATCTTGTAAACCTGTTATATTTGTAAGCTGCATTGAACCTGCTAATAAGTAGGAAAGCAGGGTATAAATGTTACAATACAATACTGCACGGAGGAGCTCTTTTACAAAGGTGCAATGGGCTCTACACTGTTTAGCGTCAAAATGAGACTACTACTACATGTCCTACCACATGCAGCATTTCCAGCGTTAATCGCTAGTTGGTGTATGCCGACCGGTCACTGTACATGTAGTGTGTGAGCCGTTACTAGATCAATGGGTGGTGTTAACGGCTCAGGCTTTAAATAGGCACGCGCTGGTTTCAATTTTACTGCAGGCCCATTTCCTGGCCCTTTGGCAAAAAAAAGGCCTTTTCCCAAACACGGTAAAAACTGGTCCAGCGTGTGCCAAAAACACGTGCCTACACAACCACAGGCCATTTTTTGCAGCGGCTTAGTAAAAGGACCCCTTAGGGCTTCTTTTACAAAGCCATGCTAGCAATTCCTGGTGTGGCAATTGAGAGGAAGCCCATTCCTTAGAGACGTTGATACATTGGGGCAGCATCAATCTTGTTGAGGTTGTTAGGGAGTTATCCGGAGTCAAGGCGCAAGACTTGTTCTTGGAATTCCCTAAGGAGAGCGCGCTCCTGCCCATCCAGTCCCCGTCCAGTCAAGAGCTGCAGTTTAGGCTATGCGTATGTCCAGTAAAGAGAAATGGGACTTGATATACCACCTTTCCAAGGTTTTTGCAACTACATTCAAAGCGGTTTACATATATTCAGGTACTTATTTTGCACCAGGGGCAATGGAGGGTTAAGTGACTTGCCCAGAGTCACAAGGAGCTGCAGTGGGAATTGAACTCAGTCTAGTGGACTTTGATCCTGGGGAACGGAGTTCAATTCCCACTGCAGCTCCTTGTGACTCTGGGCAAGTCACTTAACCCTCCATTGCCCCAGTACAAAATAAGTACCTGAATATATGTAAACCGCTTTGAATGTAGTTGCAAAAACCTCAGAAAGGCGGTATATCAAGTCCCATTTCCCTTTCCCTTCCCTTTACTGAACACATGCATAGCCTAAACTGCAGCTCTTGACGGGGTCTGGATGGGCAGGAGCTCGCTCTCCTTAGGGAATTCCAAGAACAAGTCTTGTGCCTTGACTCCGGATAACTCCCTAACAACCTCAACAAGACTGATGCATCAAGAGCCTACAAAGCGTCTTCTACATGCACTCAAGTTTACACACACATGGACTGTACGTTCTCACACTTACTACCTTTTGAATTTGTAAATGCAAGACTTTTTTTTAATGTTTAATTTCTTTATTGATTTTCATTTAACACAAAAATACAATCTGATCAGATAACCAATACTTCAATAACATTCTTCAAGAAGAAACATTGTGTTAATATAAAAATAAATTATTGGTTTTAACAGTCCACAATTGAGAGAGAAAATCCAATAATATACCAAAGGAAGTTGGTCTAATATTCTTAGTTCTGCCAAAGGAAATTAAGCAGGAGGTTACCCCTATCAATTGAACCGCTTCACATCTGGTTCTCCTTATTACTTTGCATATTTAGAAAGTTTTACAACTGTTCTGGTTCAAAGAAAACATATCTCTAATCTTTAAAAAGTACTAAGCATTTGCAAGGAAATCTCAATTGAAAACGAGCATTTATCCCAATAGATTCTTGTTTCATATCCAGAAACTTCTTCCTCCTCTGTTGTGTCCATCTAGAAATATCAGGAAATATTGAAACTTTGCTTCCTTTAAATTCAGGATGAATATTCTTAAAATAAAGTCTTAATAAAGCTTCTTTATCTTGAAGAAATACAAATGTAACAATTAAGGTTGCTCTAGTTTCAATTTTAGAATGTTCCAGAAAGTCCGTTATATCCAATGTTTCTATTAAGTTATCTTGTTGTACTGGAACATTTTGTTGTTGTTTTAATTTTGTTTCTAAGTAATAAAGTCTCTGTATAGGTGGAAGAGATTCTGAATATTTAGAGATCTCTTTCAGGAATTTGAAGAACATATCTCTTGGAGTAACATATTGAGAATGTGGAAAATTTAGTATATGAAGATTTAAATTTCTTGAGAAATTCTCTAAATTTTCTATTTTCCGATGTGATAATAAACGATCTCCAGAGATTTGAGCTTGCTGTTCTTGTAATTTAACCATATGTGTTTCCAAAGAAGATTGTTAAATTAAGACACCTTCTATTTTTTTCTTTTAAATTTCTTACTGGAGTAGCATTATTTAATGAAACAGATATAAAGGAAGCACAAACCTTATGCAAAGATTCAAGAGCAGTCCAGATACATTCCAGGACTTTTTTTTTAACCATATATCTTTATTATTCTTGTAATATATAAAACAATGGTGTACTAGATAAATAATTTTCTTAAAGTTTTCTATTTTAACAACTAACGAGATTTCTGGAGGGTGCAACAACTTTAAATTATTTTCATAGTTGTTATATAATATAACCCAATTCTACCATATATGGAAAGAAAGAAGTGAGTTATCTTCCAATGATTAACAATAAATTTAAGGGCACAGAAATTAGAGTGATTTCCAAATAATGAGTTTCAAAGAAATAGTGGTTGACAACTGGAGGATATCTGATATTTTACTCCAAACATTGGACCAAAAAATTTGGAGATTGCTGCAGTCAAATAGCATATGGTAGAGTGTACAAGTTGCTTTGCAGCATGACTAGCATTGATCCGACGGAGATTGACCACTGGCCATTGCTTTCCTGGGAGTCCAGAGTGAGCAATGATATATGAAGTATAAGGATTGGGTGATTAAAGCGGACATCAAGGCTCTAGGGCCATGGCTCCAAAATGAGTGCCATGATTCTTCTGGTATGTGAGCAGTGATTGGTTGGTCCATTTCGGGGTTGGTTACAGGAGACTTCAGACACAAATTGGAAAGTGAGATGGGGGATCACAGAGGTTATCAAGAGATTATTTACACTTTTATCCTAGATATATATTTATAGAACTCATGTTTTCCCTGTAGTACTTTGTTGTACTGTTCTTGTTACTATGATACATTTGTAACTTGTTTATACCTGAATTCACTCTATGTTTTTGTATTTACTATAATACTCTATAAAATATATATATTTAAAATAAAGATATAAAAACAAACAAGACATACAAACTCGAATGCAATCATAAACTGTTAGTAGTTATTAAAAAGGAAGCATTTTTTATTTGTTACATTTGTACCCCGCACTTTTCCACTCATGGCAGACTCAATGTGGCGGGCAATGGAGGGTTAAGTGACTTGCCCAGAGTCACAAGGAGCTGCCTGTGCTGGGAATTGAACTCACTTCTTCAGTTCCCCAGGACCAAAGTCCACCACCCTAACCATTAGGCCACTCCTCCACTCCTAGATACTAAAAATTATTGAGTATTAGGTAAGAATCCAATGTTTTTCTATTTACGAAAAGTGGAGCGATTTGTTAAAAAAATTATGAAGTGTAATGGCTTTGTATTTTTTATACAGCAGTACCCACGGGCAGATTCTCAGAACTCCTGTGGTAAGCTAACAGCACAGAAACCATACCACTGGAGCAGCACAGAAATCTAGCTTGCCAGTGCTGAAAGGAAATGGTATTCAAATTATATGTGTGCTGTAAAAGCAAAAGCTGGCGTTATTTTTTAAGCAGTAAGGTAGCTTTGTTTTGTGCGCTGTTGTCTGAGCATTGGGAGGGAAGAAAAAATGTTTTTTTTACCTGATAATTTTCTTAACTTTAGTTGCAGCAGACAAATCCAGAAACTGGTGGGTTGTGACAATCTACCAGCAGGTGGAGATAGAGATTACTGTACTGAATGCAGTGACATGGGATGGCCACCCCTTAGTCAGCCAGTATATGTCTCATCACAAAGCAGAAGAAACAGAAATCACTAGACAGGCATCCTCACAATTCAGACAAACAGAACAAAGCAGATGCCATTGGCATTCAAAGCAAGCCAGAAACAGTGCCTGTAATAATCGAAACCTGTCCCTCATCAGTAATCATCCTGTGCTCAATGGAATGGAAAACTGGACCCCTGTCCCGACCTCCCACCATAGAGACCCCTGTCTACGACCACACCCGGAAGCGTGGTGCAAGGGTAATATCCTGCATTCATCTGCTGCGATTAAAGAAAAGAAAATTATCAGATAAGAACATAATTTTTCCTTCTTTAGGCTCTGCAGCAGACAAATCCAGAAACTGGTGGGGATGTACAAAAGCAATCCCTAAGTAGGGTGGGAAGCTGCAGTTCCCCCAGACAAAACAGCCACGCCAAAAACCGCCCGCAAGGCTACATCCAAACTAATTCCGTGAAAAAGTATGAAAGGAGGCCCAAGTAGCCACCCGATAGATCTCCAGTGAAAACACACGTGTCTCTGCCCACGAGGTCACCTGAGTCCGAGTAGAATGTGCTTGAAAAGCCGATAACGGCTACTGTCCTGCCATTATGTAGGCTGAAGAAACCACCTCCTTAAGCCACCAAGCAGTGGTCGCCTTCGATGCCACATTGCCTCTACCCAGACCCGAAAGGAGGACAAAAAGATGATCCGCCCTCCAGAAATCATTAGTCACCTCCAGCCAGCGGAAGAGCACTCTTCACACATTCAAGTATCACAGTCCAGCAAAATCCTCTTGATAGTCCTGCTGCTGAAAAGACAGCAGAAAGAGTGGCTGGTTAAGATGAAAAAACAAAATGACTTTAGGCAAAAAAGAAGGAACCATATGGATTGTCACACCTGTGTCGGAAAACCAAAGAAACGGGTCCTGGCATGACAAAGCCTTCATCTCCAACACCTGACATGCTGATGCCAATGTGATGAGGAACACCTCCTTCAGCATAAGATCCCTTATTAAAGCACCTCTCAGCGGTTCAAATGGTACTCGCTGCAAAACCTTAAGCACCAAATTAAGGCTCCAGTTCAAACATGGCCAACGAAGTGGAGGTCTAAGGTGATTCACTCCCTTAAAAAAATGCACCACGTGCAGATGGACTGCCAGAGAGGCCCCTGCCAGGTGCCCCCAATAACCGGTATCAAATTATAGGCATAAGAATAACTATACTGGATCAGACAAATGGTCCATCTAGCCCACTATCCTGTTTCCAACAGTGGCCAAGCCAGTTCACAAATACCTGGCAGAAACCCAAATCATGGCAACATTCCATGCTACAAATCCCAGGGAAGCAGTTGCTTCCCCATGTCTGTCTCAATAGCAGACTATGGACTTTTCATCCAGGAACTTCTCCAAACCTTTTTTAAACCCAGATATGCTAACCGCTGTTACTACATCCTCCGGCAAAGAGTGCCAGAGCTTAAATATTTGTTGAGAGAAAAAATATTTCCTCCTATTTGTTTTAAAAGTATTTCCATGTCACTAGTGTCTCCTATTCTTTGTACTTTTGGAACAAGTAAAAAAAATCAATTTACTTCTACTCGTTCTACACCACTCAGGATTTTGAAGACCTCAATCGTATCTCCCCTCATCTGTCTATTTTCAAGCTGAAGAGCCCTAACCTCTTTTCTAATTCCACTATATCCTTTTTGAGATACGACGACCAGAATTGAACACAATACTCAAGGTGAGGTTGCACCATGGAGCAATACAGAGGCATTATAGTATTTCATCTGCCATTTGGATGCCCAGTCTTCCAATTTCCTAAGGTCTTCCTACAATATTTCATAGTCCACACATGTTTTAACAACCTTGAATAGTTTTGTGTTATCTGCAAAATTAATCACCTCACTTGTCATTCCAATTTCCATATCATTTATAAATATGTTAAATAGCAAAGGTCCCAGTACTGATCCCTGTGACACTCCACTGTTCACTCTCTGTTTTCTGTCCAATAACAAATTCCTAATCCACACCAGAACATTGCCTCCTAACTCATGACTCTTTAATTTTTTCACGAGTCTCTCATGAGGAACTTTATCAAAAGCTTTCTGAAACTCTAAATACACTACATCAACCGGGTTACCTTTATCCACGCCGTCAAAGAAATGAAGCAATTTGGTGAGCAAATTGGTGACTTCCCTTGGCTGAACCCTTGCTGATTCTGTTCCTTTAAATCATATTTGTCTATGTGTTCCATAATTTTATTCTTTATAATAGTTTCCACTGTTTTGCCTGGCACCAGCATCAGACTTACCGGTCTGTAATTTCCTGGATCACCCCTGGAGCCCTTTTAAAAAATTGGTGTCAATTGGCCGCCCTCTTCAGATACTACGGATGTGTCGAAATATGCCTGTGTCAAAGTGTCCCAGTGACGAAATGTCCTAGTGCCGAAATGTGCTTGTCCCAAAGTGTCCCAGTGCTGAAATGAGCCTCTGCTAAAGTTTCCCAATGCTGAAATGTGCCTGTGCTAAAGTGTCCCAGTACCAAAATGTGCCTGTGCAGAAGTTTCCCAGTGCATGTGCCTGTGCAGAAGTGTCCCAGTGATAAAATGTGCCTGTGCGGAAGTGTCCCAGTACCAAATTGTCCCAGTGCTTAAATGTCCCTGTGCTGAAGTCTGCAAGTGCTGAAATGTGCCTGTGCCAAAATGTGCCTGTGCGGAAATGTGCCTGTGCTGAAGTGTCACAGTACCGAAATGTGCCTGTGCCAAAATGTGCCTGTGCCAAAGTTTTCCAGTACCAAAATGTGCCTGTGCCAGAATGTGCCTGTGCCGAAGTGTCCTAATGCCGAAGTGTTGTAAGTGCTGAAATGTGATCCTGCCGAAGTGTCTCAGTGCCGAAATTTCTCAGTGCCAAAATGTGCCTGTGCCGAAGAGTTCCAGAGCCAAAATGTGCCTGTGCCTAAGTGCACCAGTGCCGAAATGTGTCTGTTCCAAAGTGTCCCAGTGCCGAAATGTGCCTGTGCTGAAGTGTCCCAGTGCAGAAATGTGCCTGTGCTGATATAAGCCTGTGTCAAAGTGTCGTAGTGCCGAAATGTGCCTGTTCCAAAGTGTTCCATTGCCGAAATGTGCCTCTGCTGAAATGTTCCTGTGCCGAAGTGTCTCAGTGCACAAATGTGTCTCTGCCGAAATATGCCTGTGCCGAGATGTCCTAGTGCAGAAATGTGCTTGTGCCAAAATGTGCCTGTGCTGATGTGTCCCAGTGCCAAAATGTGCCTGTGCCAAAGTGTCCCAATGCCGAAATGTGCCTGTGCCGAAATGTGCGAGTGCCGCTGTCCCAGTTCCAAAATGTCCTAGTGCCGAAAGGTGCCTGTGCTGAAGTGTCTCAGTGTCGTTGTGTCCCAGTGCCAAAATATGCCTGTTCTGAAGTGTCCCAGTGCCAAAATATGTCTGTGCCAAAGTGTTCTAGTGCCGACAGGTGCATGTGCCAAAGTGTGCCTGTGTAAAAATGTGCCTATGCCGAAATTTGTCTGCACTGAAGTGTTCCAGTGCTGAAATGTGCATATGCCGAAGTATCCCAGTGCCAAAATGTACCTTTGCTAAAATGTTCCAGTGCCGAAATGATCCTGTGCTGAAGTCTGCCTTTGCTGAAATGTACCTGTGCCGAAGTATCCCAAAGCCAAAATGTGACTGTGCCGTAGTGTCCCAGTGCCGAAATGTACCTGTGCCGAAGTGTCCCCAGTGCCAATATGTACCTGTGCCGAAGTGTCCCAGTGCCAAAATGTGCCTATTCCGAAGTGTTCCGGTGCCGAAATGTGCCTATGCTGAAGAATCCTAGTGCCAAAACGTGTGTGTCCCAAAGTGTGCCTATGCCGAATTGACCCAGTGCCGAAATGTGCCTGTGCAAACTTTGCCTGTGATGAAGTATGCCTGTGCTGAAATGTGCCTATGCTGAAATGTTCCAGTGCCGAAATGATCCTGTGCCGAAGTCTGCCTTTGCTGAAATGTACCTGTGCTGAAGTATCCCAAAGCCGAAATGTGACTGTGCCGTAGTGTCCCAGTGCCGAAATGTACCTGTGCCGAAGTGTCCCCAGTGCCAATATGTACCTGTGCCGAAGTGTCCCAGTGCCAAAATGTGCCTATTCCGAAGTGTTCCGGTGCCGAAATGTGCCTATGCTGAAGTATCCTAGTGCCAAAACGTGTGTGTCCCAAAGTGTGCCTATGCCGAATTGACCCAGTGCCAAAATGTGCCTGTGCAAACTTTGCCTGTGATGAAGTATGCCTGTGCTGAAATGTGCCTATGCTGAAATGTGCCTGTGCCAAATTGTTCCTGTGGAAAATGTGCCACCGTGAAAATGTGCCCGTGCTGAAGATTCCCAGTGCTGAAATGTGCCTTTGCCGAAATCTGCCTTTGCTGAACTGTCCCAGTGCTAAAATGTCCCAATGTCGAAATGTGCCAGGGTCCCAGTGCCGACATATGCCTGTGCCGAAGTGTCCCAGTGCCGAAATATCCCTGTGCCGAAATGTTTTATTGCTGAAGTGTAGTTAAGTGTAGTCAAGTTATGTAAAGTTAAGTATAGTGTAGTTAAGATAAGTGTAGTTAAGAGAAGACAAGTTAAGTGTAGTTGTTAAATTAACTGTAGTTAAATTAACTGTAGTTAAGTGTAGTTAAGTATAGTCAAATTAAGTAAAGTTAAGTGTAGTGTAGTTAAGTGTAGTTAAGATAAGTGAAGACAAGTTAAGTGAAGTTAAGTGTAGTTAAATTATCTGCAGTTAAGTGTAGTCCTGTGCTGAAGTGTCTCAGTGCCGAAATGTAACTGTGCTGAAGTGTCCCAGTGCCGAAATATCCCTGTGCCGAAATGTTCTATTGCTGAAGTGTAGTTAAGTGTAGTCAAGTTATGTAAAGTTAAGTATAGTGTAGTTAAGATAAGTGAAGTTAAGTGTAGTTAAGAGAAGACAAGTTAAGTGTAGTTGTTAAATTAACTGTAGTTAAATTAACTGTAGTTAAGTGTAGTTAAGTATAGTCAAATTAAGTAAAGTTAAGTGTAGTGTAGTTAAGTGTAGTTAAGATAAGTGAAGACAAGTTAAGTGAAGTTAAGTGTAGTTAAATTATCTGCAGTTAAGTGTAGTCCTGTGCTGAAGTGTCTCAGTGCCGAAATGTAACTGTGCTGAAGTGTCCCAGTGCCGAAATGTGCCCGTGCCAACGTGTGCATGTGCCGATGAGTGCCTGTGCTAAAATGTACCTATGCCGAAATATGTCTGTGCCAAAATGTTCCTGTGAGAAATGTGCCTGTGCCGACGTATGCATATGCTGAAGAGTGACTGCACTAAAATGTACCTATGCTGAAATGTGTCTGTGCCAAAATGTTCCTGTGATGAAATGTCCCTGTGCCAAAATGTGCCTGTGCTGAAGTGTCCCAATGCCAAAATGTGCTAGTGCCGCTGTCCCAGGACCAAAATGTCCTAGTGCCGAAAGGTGCCTTAGCTGTAGTGTCCCAGTGCCGAAATGTGCCTGTGCTTACATGTGCCTGTGTTGAAATGTGCTTGTGCTAAAGTGTCCCAGTGCCGAAAAATACTGGTGCCAAAATGTGCCTGGGATGAAATGTGCCTGTGCCAAAATGTCCCAGTGCCGAAATATGCCTGTACAAACTGTGCCTGTGCTGAAGTATGCCTGTGCTGAAATGTGCCTGTGCCAAATTGTTCCTTTGCCAAAATGTGCCAGCGCGAAAACGTGTCTGTGCCAAAGAGTCCCAGTGCAGAAATATGCCTGTGCCAAAATGTGCCTTTGCTGAACTGTCCCCATGCCGAAATGTCCCAATGTCGAAATGTGCTGGGGTCCCAGTGCCGAAATATGCCTGTGCCGATGTGTCCCAGTGCCGAAATATCCCTGTGCCGAAATGTTCTATTGCTGAAGTGTAGTTAAGTGTAGTCAAGTTAAGTGTAGTGTAGTGTAGTTAATTTAAGTGTAATTAAGTGTAGTCAAGTTAAGTAAAGTTAAGTGTAGCGTAGTTAAGTGTAGTTAAGATAAGGGAAGTTAAGACTAGTTAAGAGAAGACAAGTTAACTGAAGTTGTGCAGTTGAGTAGTTAAATTAAGTGTAGTTAAGTTTAGTTAAGTGTAGTGTAGCGTTGTTAAGTGTAGTTAAGTTCAGTGCAGTTAAGTGAAGTTAAGTGAATTTAAGTGAAGTTAAATGTGCCAGTGCTGAAATGTCCCAGTGCCAAAATGTGTCTGTGCCAAAGTGTCCCAGTGCCGACATATGCATGTGCTGTAGTGTGCCTGTGCCGATGTGTGCCTGTGTCAAAATGTGCCTGTGCCGAAGTTTACCTATGCCGAAATGTACCTGTGCTGAAGTGTCCCAGTGCTGAAATGTACCTGTGCCGGTTTCCCAGTGTCCCAGTGGCGAAATGTGTCTGTGCCAAAGTGACCCAGTGCCTTATTGTGCCTCCGCCAAACTGTCCCAGTATTGAAATGTGCCTGTGCCGAAGAGTCCCAGATCCGAAATGTGCCTGTACCTAAGTGTACCAGTGCCGAAATGTGTTGGTACTGAAGTGTTCCAGGGTCAAAATGTGCCAGTGCTGAAATGTGCCTGTGCTGAATTGTTCCATTGCCAAAATGAGCCTGTGTTGTAGTGTTCTGGTGCCGAATTGTGCCTATGCCGAAGTGTCCCTTTGCCAAAGTGTGTCTGTGCCAAAGTGTTCCAGTGCCGACATGTGCATGTGCTGTAGTGTGCCTGTGTTGAAATGTGACTGTGCCGATGTGTGCCAGTGTCGAAATGTGCCTGTGCCGAAGTGTCCCAGTGCTGAAAGGTGCCTGTGCCAAAATATGCCTGTGCTGAAATGAGCCTTTTTTTCGATGTGAGCCTGTGCCAAAATGTTCCTGTGCCCAAGTGTCCCAGTTCCAAAATGTCCCAGTGACAAAATGTGCCTGTACGGAAGTGTCCCACTGCCGAAGTGTCCCAGTGCCATAGTATCCCAGTACTGAAATGTGCCTGTGCTGAAGAGTACCAGAAACGAAATCTGCACGTGCCTAATTGTCCTAGTGCCGAAATGTGTCGGTGCCAAAATGTCCCAGTACTGAAATGTACGTGTGCTGAAGTGTCCCAGTGTAGAAATGTGCCTGTGACGAAGTGTCCCAGTGACAAAATGTGCCTGTGGCAAAATGTTCTTGTGCCGAAGTGTGCCTGTGCTAAAATTAACCTATGCCAAAATGTCCCTGTGCCAAAATGTTGCTGTGATGAAATGTGCATGTACCAAAATGTGCCTGTGCTAACGTGTCCCAGTGCCAAAATGTGCCTGTTCCAAAGTGTCCCAATGCTGAAATGTGCCTGTGGTGAAATGTACCAGTGTTGCTGTCCCAGGCCAAAATGTCGTAGTGCAGAAAGGTGCCTGGTCTGAAGTGTCCCAGTACAGTAGTGTCCCAGTGTCGAAATGTGCCTGTGCCGACATGTGACTGTGCCGAAGTGTGCCTGTGCTGAAATGTGCTTGTGCCAAAGTATCCCAGTGATGAAATGTACCTGTGCCTAAGTGTCCATGTGCCAAAATGTGCTGGTGCTGAAGTGTCCCCGTGCCGAAATGTGCCTGTGCCAAACTGTGCCTGTGCTGACGTGTCCCGGTGCAGAAATGTGCCTGTGCCAAAATGTCCACCTGCCGAAATGTGCTGGTGCCGATGTGTCCCCGTGCTGAAATGTGCCTCTGCCAAAATGTGCCTGATCCAAAGTGTCCCAGTGCCGAAATGTCCCAGTCAGGAACTGTGCCTGAGCCGGTGTCCCAGTGCCGATATGTGCCTGTGCTGAAATGTCTCAGTGCCGAAATGTCCAAATGCTGAAATGTGCCTGTGCCAAAGTGTCCCAGTGATGAAATGTGCCTGTGCAGAAGTGTCCCAGTGCCAAATTGTCCCAGTGTTGAAATGTGCCTATGCCGAAGTGTCCCAATGCTGAAATGTGCCTGTGCCAAACGGTCCCAGTACCGAAATGTGCCTGTGCCGATGTGTCCCAGTGCCGAAATGTGCCTGTGCTGAAATGAGCCTGTGCCGAAGTGTCCCAGTACCGAAATGTGCCTGTGCCAAAGTTTCAGAGTGATGAAATGTGCCTGTTCCAGTTTCCCGTTGCCAAAATGTCCCAGTGCCGAAACGTGCCTGTGCCGAAGTGTCCCAGTGCCAATATGTTCCCGTTCCAAAATGTGCCTGTGCCAAAGTGTCTCAGTGCTGAAATGCGCCGGTGCCAAAGTGTCCTGATGCCAAAATGTGCCTGTGCCGAAATGTGCCTGTGACAAAGTGTCCCAGTGCCGAAATGTGCCTGTGCAGTAGTGTCCCAGTGCTGAAATGTCCCTTTGCCAAAATGTACCTGTGCTGAAATGTGCCTGTGACAAAATGTCCCAGTGCTGAAATGTGCCTGTGCAGTAGTGTCCCAGTGCTGAAATGTCCCTGTGCTAAAATGTGCCTGGGATGAAATGTGCCTGTGCCAAAATGTCCCAATTCCGAAATATGCCTGTGCAAACTGTGCCTGTGCTGAAATGTGCCTATGCTGAAATGTGCCTGTGCCAAATTGTTCCTTTGCCAAAATGTGCCAGCGCGAAAATGTGTCTGTGCCGAATAGTCCCAGTGCAGAAATATGCCTGTGCCAAAATGTGCCTTTGCTGAACTGTCCCAGTGCCGAAATGTCCCAATGTTGAAATATGCCGGGGTCCCAGTGCCAAAATATGCCTGTGCCGATGTGTCCCAGTGCCGAAATATCCCTGTGTCGAAATGTGCTATTGCTGAAGTGTAGTCAAGTGTAGTTAAGTTAAGTTAAGTGTAGTTAAATTAAGTGTAGTTAAGTTAAGTGTAATTAAGTGTAGTTATATTAAGTTAAGTAAAGTTAAGTGCAGTTAAGTTAAGTAAAGTTAAGTGTAGTGTTGTTAAGTGTAGTTAAGTTAAGGGCAGTTAAGTTAAGTGTAGTTAAAAGGTAAGTGAAGTTAAGTGTAGTTAACTGCAGTGAAGTTAAGTGTAGTTAAGCTAAGTGTAGTTAAGTGTAGTATAGTTAAGTAAAGTTAAGTGTAGTGTTGTTAAGTGAAGTTAAGTTAAGTGTAGTCAAGTTACGCAAAGTTAAGTGTAGTTAAGATGAGTGAAGTTAAGTGTAGTTAAGTTAAGTGTAATTAAGTATAGTCAAATTAAGTAAAGTTAAGTGTAGTGTAGTTAAGTGTAGTTAAGATAAGTGAAGACAAGTGAAGTTAAGTGTAGTTAAATTAAGTGTAGCTAAATTATGTGTAGTGAAGTGTAGTCCTGTGCCGAAGTGTCTCAGTGCTGAAATGCGCCGGTGCCAAAGTGTCCTGATGCCAAAATGTGCCTGTGCCGAAATGTGCCTGTGACAAAGTGTCCCAGTGCCGAAATGTGCCTGTGCAGTAGTGTCCCAGTGCTGAAATGTCCATTTGCCAAAATGTACCTGTGCCGAAATGTGCCTGTGACAAAATGTCCCAGTGCTGAAATGTGCCTGTGCAGTAGTGTCCCAGTGCTGAAATGTCCCTGTGCTAAAATGTGCCTGGGATGAAATGTGCCTGTGCCAAAATGTCCCAATGCCGAAATATGCCTGTGCAAACTGTGCCTGTGCTGAAATGTGCCTATGCTGAAATGTGCCTGTGCCAAATTGTTCCTTTGCCAAAATGTGCCAGCGCGAAAATGTGTCTGTGCCGAAGAGTCCCAGTGCAGAAATGTGCCTGTGCCAAAATGTGCCTTTGCTGAACTGTCCCAGTGCCGAAGAGTCCCAGTGCAGAAATGTGCCTGTGCCAAAATGTGCCTTTGCTGAACTGTCCCAGTGCCGAAATGTCCCAATGTTGAAATATGCCGGGGTCCCAGTGCCGAAATATGCCTGTGTCGAAATGTGCTATTGCTGAAGTGTAGTCAAGTGTAGTTAAGTTAAGTTAAGTGTAGTGTTGTTAAGTTAAGTGTAGTTAAATTAAGTGTAGTTAAGTTAAGTTAAGTGTAATTAAGTATAGTCAAATTAAGTGTAGTTATATTAAGTTAAGTAAAGTTAAGTGTAGTTAAGTTAAGTTAAGTGTAGATAAGTTAAGTGTAGTCAAGTTACGCAAAGTTAAGTGTAGTTAAGTGTAGTTAAGATGAGTGAAGTTAAGTGTATTTAGGTTAAGTTAAGTGTAGTTAAGTTAAGTGTAATTAAGTATAGTCAAATTAAGTAAAGTTAAGTGTAGTGTAGTTAAGTGTAGTTAAGATAAGTGAAGACAAGTGAAGTTAAGTGTAGTTAAATTAAGTGTAGCTAAATTATGTGTAGTGAAGTGTAGTCCTGTGCTGAAGTGTCCCAGTGCTGAAATGTAACTGTGCCAACGTGTGCATGTGCCGATGAGTGCCTGTGCTAAAATGTACCTATGCCGAAATGTGCCAGTGCCGACGTGTGCAAGTGCCGATGAGTGCCTGTGCTAAAATGTACCTATGCCGAAATGTGTCTGTGCCAAAATGTTCCTGTACCAAAATGTGCCTGTGCCAAAGTGTCCCAATGACGAAATGTACCAGTGCCAAAAAGTGCCAGTGCCGACGTGTGCAAGTGCCGATGAGTGCCTGTGCTAAAATGTACCTATGCCGAAATGTGTCTGTGCCAAAGTGTTCCTGTGACGAAATGTGCCTGTGCCTAAATGTTCCTATGACGAAATGTGCATGTGCCAAAATGTGCCTGTGACGAAGTGTCCCGGTGTCAAAATGTGGCTATGCTGAAGTATCCCATTGCAAAATTGTGCATGTGCCAATGTGTGCCTGTGCCGAAGTGTCCCAGTGCCGAAATGTGCCTTTCGCAAAGTGTACCAGTTCCAAAATGAGCCTGTGCTGAAATGTCCCAGTGCCGAAATGTGCCTTTCGCAAAGTGTACCAGTTCCAAAATGAGCCTGTGCTGAAATGTCCCAGTGCCGAAATGAGCCTGTGCCAAAATGTGCCTGTGCCGAAGTGTTCCAGTGCCAAAATGTGTCTGTGCCGAAGTATCTCAGTGCCGAAATGAGCTTGTGCCAAAATGTACCTTTTGCTGAAATGTGTCTGTGCCAAAGTATCCCAAAGCCTACGGTGATTTACGTGTTTTATATGTTTTGTTGTCAGACCCCTGAGGCAGGCGTTGTTTCACGCCAAAACACGGCCCGTGTCGGGTCACTTATCAATAAACTATTCCTGTTGTCTCAGTCTTGAAGGCCCAGTGTTGCTTTTTTTGTCTGTACAAAATGTATTAGTCCATAGTGTACATATAAGAACATAAGCATTGTCATACTGGGACAGACTGAAGGTCCATCAAGACCAGTATCCTGTTTCCAATAGAACCTGGCAAGATCCCAGAACAATATAACAGATTTTATCCTGGCCATGGTCAAGCCTTCTGGAGTGGCTTTAAATCTACATTAAATCTTGTAATAAAAAAAAAAGAAAAAAAGAAAATAAGATAAAAAATAGAAAAAAAAGATGATTGCAGTTCTTTAAAAGGAAAAGGAAAGAAGTAAAAAAGAAGTCTGCATCTCACAGATTCTGATCCTCTCTTAGCATTTTATGTGACTCTAGTAGTTGGGGGAAAGTACAGATCAACAGTAAGAACTGGAAAGGTGGAAGATTCATCCAGATACATCATGAAAGAGGTAAGTTTTGAGGTAAAAAAAAAAAAAGTTATCTAGACTATATTCTAAATGTAATGAAAGAGGAAGAGCATTCCATAGTGGCCTAGTAACATTGAAAATAGAACTCGTAATGGTTTATGAGTTGTATTTCTAATTATGCATTTCCTCACTGGAGACCCCAGCTTAGCACTTCTGTCTAAGAGCAGGCAGCTCAGGGCCTTTATAGAGAGATGTGCTTAGGCCCTGAGAGTATGGGGTGCAAGGAGACAATGGATCAAGGATCCCAATCTGCTGAAACCATCCCTGCCATCCTAGGCTTAGGATGTCTCCGACAACTGAGAGAAGGCTAGAGAAGATCTTATGAGTGGCCAGAAGGAAGAGAAGAGTGAGATCAGTGGGAAAATCCTCCCTTCTCTCCCCCTCCCCACAAAAAATACATATCCTTTAAAAGTTTGGCATTCTACCAGTCCATCAGCAGGATACAAACATCTTAATAGGCCTCTGACCTATGCAGCTTGATGATTTTCAGGAGTTTGCAGAAAACTCAGGCTTCTCAAGTACCGGAAATGCTGGAGATGCAATAAGCCTGTTGAATTCATGGAAATAAGACTTTTCTTCTATTCACATCTTATTGCAGGCTCTGTAAGTGTCCTGATGGTGACTGGAAGCCAGGCCTTTTTGTTCAGCCTTAGCTGGTGGAATGATTGACATCACCTGTCCTGCTTAGAATTTACATCTGATGATGTCACAAGGGCTCCTGAGCAACATAGGGAACTACTGAACTTGACAACAAGATGAAAATTTCCATTCCTCTGCCAGTCTGGGACTCTATGGCATAGCAGAGCAATACGGGATTATGGTAAGGAGAGTAAAGGTAAAGCCTTAGCCAAAATTGTCCCTGGAGAGGTAAACACTAAGAGACCCCCCCCCCCCCCAAAAAAAAAAAAATCTGTCAGTCATATGTAAAGTACAGAAACAAGAGAGCTTCAGCCCTCAAGTGGGCCCTAGTGCAACCTCAGCAGCTTCTAAAACTGCTCATTGATAAGAGGTTATGAGCCCCCTATGCTGCCTCCATACGGTTCCTGTTGGCAAAATGAAATAAAACAGTCCAGAAGTATTTATTATCAGGTAACTTAATTTAGTCTAATAACAATATGGGGGACAATGATATACTACTGTATGTGTATGTATATGTGTGTGATTGAGATCTCAGAGGGTGATGAGAAGGAGAAATAAGAGATGCTACTATACTAACAGCAACCTTCAGGAATCAGAACAGTAGAATTCTCTGTCACCTGCTCTGGTTGTAATGGCAGATTCTGTACTCAGGGCTTTCTCTACACTTTGCTCACCTTCCCCAGGCACAGGAAAGATAGAGAATAAGTCTGAAGCTCTCTCATGCTGTTTTCCCACCAGGCAGAATCCAGCTGTGACCCTGCTATCTGTCATTTCCTTGTTTCAGGTGCAGGTGAGGTCTAAGACTCTAACAGCTGCATTGGGCTCAGAGCCATCTGTGACCTCCAGTCTGCTGCTGGATGGTTCGCCCGCATCAGAAGCTCGCATTGGTCCCCATCTCCCCCAGCAAGTGCTCCACCTGGCTCCCAGTGAGGTGCTGCAGCAGCAGCAGCAGGACCTTCACTGCCCTGATCCCCCAGCCACTGCCCTGAGCCTCAGGAACAACATCAGGAGAGAGCACAGTTACTGCACCCAGCGAGAGACTGCCCGAACTGTACGGGCAGCCTTGCGCTTCCACAAATTCCGCCTGCGGAGCCGCCGGCAGGGCCAGGGCTATACCACGCAGTTTGAGGGCAGCAGGAAGGATGTGCCTGAAGCGTCTGTCTGCTACAGCTGCACTCCTGAGCAGGTTTGTGACTCTCTTGTCTGTTGAGAAGGAAGCCTGAGGCATTGTGCTGTGCAGGTACCATCTATCAGAGGGGGTGGGAAGGGGATAATTTACCCTCCTCTGGATTTTATTGACTAATTTTTTTTTGTAATTATATTTATGATTTTGCACTCTGCACCAATTTCTCCAGGCACCCAGGACTCTCCACTGGGAGTCGCTGTGACGTGTTAGTTGCTGTGCACTTAACTTAAGGGAGGGTTCACCTAGAGGCAGACGAGTGGCTATGACAGGAGGGTAGGAGCATTAGAATGCCTTCTGTGGTGTAGCAGTGATTGATAACATTTAGAGCCAGGGGACGATTACTACTACTACTACTACTTATCATTTCTATAGCGCTACTAGACGTAGTGCTACCAGTACAAATCATTGCACAGTAGATCTTTTGGCCTGCCTGGGAGATCTGCATTACGCAGACATTTGACAGGGAGAAACCTAAAATGGAGATTCTGTCTCCTGCAGGGAGGTGCCAGCGTCACTGCAAATTATCCCAGCAGTCTCGAGGTGCGGCGGGCAGGCAAGGAGGTCAAGTCAGGGAGGAACAGCCGGCTGATAAAGGTCCATGGGCTGCTACTAGACGAGTACCAGAGGCTCTTTCGCTCAGTGGTGGAGAAGGCTGTGAGCCGGAGGCAGGCGCGACGTTGCAGCCTGGAGCAAGCTCGCAAGATCAAAGAGCGGCTCTTCTCAGCAGTGCGGTGCCCACACTTCCATGAGATCGTGCAGCCTGGAGGGCAGGTACGGGTACTGGAGTTCTATAGTAAGCCCGAGCTAGCCCAGCCACCCCCGCACTATGACATTGACACTGGGGACGAGGTACCCTCCCCAGGCGAAGATCCCTCCCGGGAACACAAAGCCCCACTCCAGGATTTGCTCTGATCTGTATAACACCACAGCAGGTGCAGCAGCTCCACTAATTACAGCATGTTGTATCGCTCCTGGTCTCCAAGTGCCCTTACAAAAGGTCTGCTGGCGAGATGTGCGTGACTTCCAGTTGTTAAGGTGGTGTGTGTGTGTTGGGGGAGAAGGTGTGTAGAAAGCTCTGCCATAATTGCAGGTGTCCTGCTTGTACTGAAATGCAATATGTGGCCCAAAGTGTACACACACAGGCTGCCACTGTGCAAGAGGACATCCATGCAGGGAGGCTAGCACCATGCAAGCTGACAGTTTCATACTTATACATAGTACTTCTTCTGTTCAAATGTGTTACCAGCTACCAGAAATATCCATTCTTTCCTTGGGGTAGAGGCACCCAGACTCCCCATTATAGGCAAGAAAATAACATTTTGAACTGATTAATGTCTCTAATCCAACATTAGGGATTTAAAGAAAACACTTGTGCTTTGCCAGTTTTGGTATGTTTTGTCTACAGTACTCAAAGATATTCTGTAAATACATTTCATATCATGGTGGACACTGGAAAGACAAAAGGAATCCTATAGGGACTGATGCAAAAAGTTTGTGTTAGAGACGTGCAGTGGTGGCTGAGCGCACAGCTGCTTAACACAAGCGTAACTCCCAATTTTTGCTCGCTGTTGCAGTAAAGAAACTATATGCAAACAGGATTTGCGCAAAGCTTGTGCGCTAACCAGGACGCATGCACACAAGGTTCTGTGCCAAGGGCAACTAGTGCTGTGGCATATCTGAGCATATGTTGAAATGCTATTCTGTACATAAAATGTTTGGAATGCTGATGTTTATGTACAGAATAACATTCCAGCAGATGTGCGCCAATACAATTTTTTCTGCTTATTTATTTAGATTAGACTTAGACTTCTGCGCACCTCTAGCTGCCCTTAGTGCAGAGCCATCACTGTCCACATTGTCTTTCCCCCCCCCCCCCCCCCATGCTCTTCATGAAGCCCACAAAAAAAGCTGGCAAGTCTCATATGCTTGCCAGAAAAAGAAAAGCAAGTATTAAATCCTCATAGACACTACTGCAGAAGAACATGCTACCTTTCAATGCCTCCTCAGCAGGGCTGGTGTTAGGGGAGGGCGAACAGGGCAGCTGCCTTGGGCCACAGAGCTCCAGGGGGCTCCTATGGGATGGCACCCCATCTGACATCTCCCTCACCTTCCCAGTCTACTTTGAAAATGCATTTTTCTTTGCCAACGGTTGCCAGCATGGCAGCAATTCTGATGTGCTGCCTGCAGCCCCCCTAAGTGCTTTCCCTCTGCCATGGTCTACCACCCTCTGAGGTAATTTCCTGTTTCCACTTGGGTGGACTGCATCAAAGGGAAAGTGCCAACGGGTCTGCAGGCATCATATCAGAATCATTGCCACACTGGTGACTACCTGCGAAGAAAGATGCATTTTAAAAGTAGTCCGGGAAGGTGAGGGAGACGTCGAACAGGGGTGGAGAGAAGGGGAAGACATGGGGGCCCCCTGGAGCAGCTGTTTTTAAAGTTGACCTGGGGAGGGGTTCAAAGAAAGGGAGGAATGCTGGACCAGGGGAAGAAATGAAGGGCCCAGAGAGGGAGAGAGAGTTTGGTACACAATGGGATGGAGGGAGGGAAGAGAAAGGGAGAGAAATTGGACTGGGGGGTGTGAGGGGGAGAGAGATACTGGATGGGAAGGCAGTTGGCCTAGTGGTTAGGGTGGTGGACTTTGGTCCTGAGGAACTGAGTTTGATTCCCACTTCAGGCACAGGCCGCTCCTTGTGACTCTTGGCAAATCACTTAACCCTCCATTGCTCCAGGTACAAATAAGTACCTGTATACAATATGTAAGCCGCATTGAGCCTACCATGAGTGGGGAAGCGTGGGGTACAAATGTAACAAAAATAAAAAAAAATAAAGGGAGATATGGTGGACCTGGGGGTGGTCCAGAGGGAGGGAGAGAGAGATATAGGATGGGAAGGCAGTTGGACAGAGAAGGGAGAGATGGTGGACAAGGAGTGGTGTGGAGGGAGGGATATGGGATGGGAGGGCAGTTGTGAAGAGAAAGGGAGAGATTGTGGACCTAGGGGTGATAGGGAGGGAGGGAGGGAGGGAGAGATATGAGATGGGAAGGCAGTTGGGAAGAGAAACAGAGAGATGTGGACCCGGGGTGGTGGGAAAGAAGGGAGGGATAGATGTAGAATGGGAGGGCAGTGGGAAAGGAAAAGGAAGAGATGATGGACCTGGGGATGGAAGAGAGGGAGAGATGTTGGATGGAAGTGCAGTTGGGAAGAGAAAGGGAGAGATGGTGGATCCAGGGGTGACGGAGAGGGAGGGAAATATGCTGATGGGAGGGCAGTTGAGAAGACAAAGGGAGAGATTGCGGACCTGAGGGTGGTGAGGAGGGAGGGAGAGATACTGGATGAAAGGGCAGCTGGGAAGAGAAAGGGATAGTGGACCTGGGGATGGTGGGGAGGGAGGGAGAGATGCTGAATGGGAAGGCAGTTTGGAAGAAAGAGAGAGAAGTTGGACCGAGAGAGGGAGGGAGGGAGGGAAGAGAAGGGGAGAAATGTTGGATCTGGAATGGAAAGGAGGGAGAGATGCTGAATAATGGGATGGATGGGGAAATAGACGCCACATAAAGAGGGTGGGAAGAAGAACAGAAAAGAGAGGGAGTAATGTTGGGAAGGCAGTTGGCCTAGTGGTTAGGGTGGTGGACTTGAGTGAGAAAGCGCGGGGTACAAATGTAACAAAAAAAAAATCAGCAATTTCATGTGTGAGTTCTTTCAGTACCCTGGGGTGTATGCCATCTGGTTCCGATTATTTATCACTCTTTAACTTGTCCAGGGCCGCCGAAAGACTGGGCCGGGCCCGGGACAAGGCCGCCCCCGGGCTCCCGGCCCCGCCCCCACTGCCACCCCTCCCAGGTTGTCGTCCCGGCACCACAGTCCCACCCGCCTCCGCCACCGGGCCGGGCCCCTTCCACCCGAACCTCCGCCAACAGAAGTGTTGTCTTCTGACTCTGGCGTGCGCGGCCCACACAGACGCGCTCCTCTCAGCTGATCTTCGCTGTACTCTGCAGGGCTTCTGTGCGTCTGACGTCCTGCATGTCAGACGCACAGAAGCCCTGCAGAGTACAGCGAAGATCAGCTGAGAGGAGCGCGTCTGTGTGGGTCGCGCACGCCGGAGTCAGAAGACAGCACTTCTGCTGGCAGGGGTTCGGGTGGAAGGGGCCCGGTGGCGGTGGCAGGTGGGACTGCGGTACCGGGCCCCCTTGAAGGCCCGGGCCCCGGGAATTTTGTCCCCCCTGTCCCCCCCTCTCGGCGGCCCTGAACTTGTCAATTGGCTCAGTACGTCTTCCAGGTTCACCGAGATTTCTTTCAGTTCCTTTGCATCATCACCCATGAAAACCATTCCTGGTACAGGTAGATCTCTTACATCTTCTGTAAAGACCGAAGCAAAGAATTAATTCAATCTCTCTTCTATTGCCTTGTCCTCCCTGAATACCCCTTTTGCTCTTTCATGATCTAATGGTCCCACAGATACCCTCACAGGCTTTCTGTTTCTGATGTACCTGAAAAAAGTGTTATTATGAGTTTTTGTGTCCACGGCAAATTTTTCATCATACTCTTTACCATAGGCATACATCACACTTGTTAGGGCTTGTACTGCACTCTTTCGAGACAGGATGCGAGCAATGAATTTCATACAGATCAGCGCAACAAGATAACAACTTTATTGTTTGCGGGTAATAACTTTGTTCAGTTGTGGGAAAAACAAGGCCACCAACATCAATACCTCTGGGGAGCACATGAGCTCTGTTCCTTTAAGTCCTGTGCCTTGCCCCGCCATCAGCCAGCTGGGGCATTTAATCTGCCATAGATGCGCAATGACCCACCATCAAAATGTCCAGCTAATTCACACATGTTTCAGTCCATGCCGCCTTACTCTGGAAAAATGTTACTCAAGAAAAATGTTAGGAAGTATTTTTTCACGGAGAGAGTAGTGGATGCTTGGAATGCCTTCCTGCGGGAGGTGGTGGAAATGAAAACGGTAACGGAATTCAAACATGCGTGGGATAAGCATAAAGGAATCCTGTGCAGAAGGAATGGATCCTCAGGAGCTTAGTCAAGATCGGGAGGCGGGGCTGGTGGTTGGGAGGCGGGGATTGTGCTGGGCAGACTTATACGGTCTGTACCAGAGCCGGTGGTGGGAAGCGGGACTGGTGGTTGGGAGGCGGGGATAGTGCTGGGCAGACTTATACGGTCTATGCCACAGCCGGTGGTGGGAGGCAGGGATAGTGCTGGACAGACTTATACGGTCTGTGCCAGAGCCGGTGGTGGGAGGTGGGGCTAGTGCTGGGCAGAGTTATACGGTCTGTGCCAGAGCCGGTGGTTGGGAGGCGGGGCTGGTGGTTGGGAGGCGGGGATAGTGCTGGGCAGACTTATACAGTCTGTGCCCTGAAGAGCACAAGTACAAATCAAAGTAGGGTATACACAAAAAGTAGCACATATGAGTTATCTTGTTGGGCAGACTGAATGGACCGTGCAGGTCTTTTTCTGCCGTCATCTACTATGTTATTATGTTACTTACTCTGGAGCTGGGTGTTACCACTCTGCAGAGCGTCCATTGTTTATTAACTTTGCTCGGCGAATACTCCACCAAACATGTTTCTGGATGACAACTCAGGTACTCCCCTTCCTGCCACAGCCCTGAGCAGCAAAGCCTGCCTCAGGTCCCCCACCCCAAGTAAGGGAGTAATATAAGCTGGAATAAAGTAAGTCACAACTAAGGAATTGTGTCTGAAATAGTTCTGAAGAGCCTCTTGAAAGACGTTGAGGAGCAAATCCTGCACTGCATCGGAAAGATGTATGTGGTCCTTGAGGAAATTCTCTGGGATTTAAGTATGACCCAGTGGTGCCATATTTTTTGGCCACCTAGAGAGTAGTTCCATAGACCAATCTGCCTGTTCACTTTCTTGAGGCTGTGGCCCCAGAGGATAGACGTGGACCATCTGTACCTTGGTATAATATCAGACCAGAAGATTCATGTAGCTGGTAAGAGGAGTGATAGCTTGAAAAGATCGACTTTAGCTAAGTTGATCAGCTGCTTGCAGAAGATAGAATTCAAATTGTTGCCTCCAAGGTGTAAGATCACAACAGCTGGTGGTGCAGTTATGGTCAGCAGTTCTCAGATGTAGAGTAGGAGTTGATTCCTTGTTATGCCCCTGATAGCATGCCAGTGAATGTACACATGGTTGGCGGCTAGCCCCAAATGGAATCCTAGAGGACGTGGTTTAGCTCTCTTGGCAGCATGATAAACATTGAATTGTCCAATGATCCAGATTGTTATGAGGCGTTGCTGACATCCCTGCAGGACACAAAGACATATTAATGTCTGTGAGAACAGCTGCTGTTGTTCAGCGGGCATATATAGCCAAGATACACATTGGATTTCCATCTGGTGATGTTTTATTTGGCTGGGCTGGGCAGGCCCAGCTGAGCCGCTGATGTGACAGCGCCAATCCGGAAGGAATGGGTCCCAAAATCTGATGGACAGTACCCTGCCTTGGTGAGAGCTCTCTTCAGTATTGTATTGAACTGGAACTGTGTGAATGGTATTAGGTCCTCGGGCACTAGCAGATGATAGCCTCCCTCTGGGTGTAGCCTCAGATACCAGCGCAGAGTTTGCGGCAAGCAGGTGTTTAACCAGGAGACTGTGCAAAGTCAGCCAGTAATCCAAAGTTAATTGGTCCGATTTTGATCTTGCAGTTCGTATCCGGACTTTGTCTTCTTGCACAGCAACATCATCGAGGACCAGGCCTCCTTTCCTGCTGGACTTGGACCTTGCTGTGAGTTCACTAATGTGCAGGACAGCAAAAAAGGCCAAACTAAATGTGGCTCTGAAGAGGGTGGTCTCGTAAGTGGAATGGCATACTTGATGCAGGATTTCTCACAAGGCTATCAGCAGTTTGTGTGTTATAGGCCTCTGCATATCTGAAAGGGATGGGCAGGAGTGGAACCATCTTCTGAGAATGGTCTTGGGCAGGAAACTGGAATGCGGGATTCCCTAGCCGTGAAGCTTAGCGAAGAAAGAAAAGCCTGCCAGCTTGGCTGATACTGTGGATCTCGAGATGCCCCGTTGGAACTCAGCGGTGATATAGTTGGCCAGCAACATTTCTGGGATGGAATCAGCCTGCCACCCTTGCAGCAGTAAGAAATTGGAGACATCGTGGAAGGTGAGCTGATATGTACTCCAGGTTGAAGAGGCAACAGATTGGCGAATCAGTTCAATCATTGTGGGCTGACCAGCTTCCAAATTTCGGGTGGGACTGCTGTAGGCTTCTCATCTGCACTTGGAGCAAGAGAGAGAATTAAAAACGTGAGAGAGCATCAGCTGCACTGTTATCTAATCCTGGGACATGTTTGCTCATGCTTTTATATTAAGTTGAAGGCAGTGCAAGACGAAAACTGTGAGTAGTTCTGCGACCCTGGGACACTTAGTGGTTTGCTTGTTAATAACCAAGATGACTCTTCGTTGTCTGACCAAAATATTATTCTTATATTGCTCAGTTGGGTACCCCAGATATACAGAGACACAACCATGGGGAAAAGTTCCAGGAAGGCAAGGTTTCTTATGAGAGGTGATTCCAGTCTGTCGGCCATGAAGCAGCACACCAGGTGCCATGAAAATATGCACCGGAACCAGCTGAACTTGCAGCATTGGTAAAGAGATGAATCTTGTTACTGGAAACATACTCCGATGACAGGTGTGCCTTGAAATCTTTGAGGAATTGGTTTCAGATGCCGAGGTCTTATCTGAGTGGGGCGGTTATGCGGATATCTCCAGGCGTAGATCCTCCCTATAGAGATGACTCTGCATGCGAAGTTGAGTGATCCCAGAAGGGATTGCATCTGTTGCAGTGTTAATTTCATCAACTGCATGGCAGTGGTAATTTTGTCCTTTAACACTAAGAGCTTGTCTTTGGGCAACCTGGTCATAAATTTCAATGCCAAGGAAGGAAATACAGCTGGTGGGTTCCACAATTTTCTCCTCTGTGAGGGGCATTCCAAACTCCTTGGATGTGGACCGGAAGATGTCCAAAAGATGACAAGTGTAGGAATGTTCTGGTCCCATGAAAAAAAGTAATTGAATTAGTAGATGAAATTGAAAGAGCCTTTTGCTCGACTACCCATTGTACAAATTTGCTGAAAGTCTCGAACAGGTTGCATGATACAGAGCAGCCCATAGACATGCATTTATCCAGATAGTACCTCCCAGCAACTGAGAATCCCTTGGTAAAAGCCAGAATGCAGACTTGATATCTGCTTTTGCCATGAGGGCGTTGTGTCCAGTAGCACGGACAAGGTACAGTGCTCTGTTGAAGGAGATATGCTGCACCATGGTGGCTTCAGAGGGAATGAAATCATTTACTGACATCCTGATTGAGTGAAATAAGTTATGTATGTCTGTATTTGCCACGTTCCTTCTTGGGGATCACTGTGACTGTACCTGTGGATAAAAGGAGGGTCTGGGAAAGGCCGGCCATTCTTTCTAGTGCAAATTTGATGCGGATCTTATCTTTCAGGATGCTCATTAGATGTGGGGGTAGAAGGCAGACTTATGCCGAAGTCAAGGGTAGCGGAGGTCCTTTGTAAGAGATGCAGAGACCAGAGGTAAAGCCTTCATAAAGAACGTGTGCACTGCATTTGTAAGGGTATTTTTCAACCACAGCTCCATTTTCTCTACCTGTATGGGGGTTGGCGCTCGCTGCAAATGGCTATTACTTTTTGGCTTTCTTGTTGCATGTAGCACAGTAGTGTTGAAACTTTCAGTCGGATGCAGAACAGGCTCCCTTGTTGTAGCACCAACACACGTCCCTAGGCATGAAGGAGGGCTGTCTTGGCGCCCCATGGGGGGGAAATTTAAGAAAGGGATGTCTGAGTCCTGCTGGAACAGCACCTGCTAAAACATTCTTAAGCCATAGCCCACCATCTTCTTCATCCCAGGACACATGCGGTCTTGTCGCCTCTTGTCTTGAAATTGCTCATCAAATGCCAACCAATCTGAGCCTTCATGATGCTTGTATATGGCAAGGACATGGTCCAAATAACAAAGCGTGGACCCAATCTGTTGCGGTTGTTTCCTGGTGACGATGCTTATCGTTCTGGCGAATGAGATCACCCAATTGAGAAGGTTATGCACTCAATTGAGAAGGTTATTTTGTTGTGGCCTTGAAGCATGTCACCTTTTTATCGTTTGCGTCCCTCGAGCAGCTTGAATATATCGAAATACTCTGTACGCAGCACTTTTTTCCTGAGAGACCTAGGTACGCATTCCCAAAGTTATGTTGCCTTGGATCCATGTGAAGTATCGTGTGCAGTTTGCAGCACAGACCTTCTAGATGAGGAGGAAGTGCTAGAGCTGGATGAAGAGGAAGAAGACCTCCTGGACGCTTGTGGTTCTTACTTTTTTTTTTTCTCTGTGTAGATTTGTCCCTGAGCTTGGTAACAATATTTGAAGAGGTTGTCACTGTCACTCTGGAAACTGAAGGGAGAGCTGATAGATTTCGATGGTCAGATTGATGAGGTGACATCGCCATTGTAGGAACCACCATGGCAGGAACAGTTGTGGAAACGGTTGTAGCAGCTGGAGGCATGTAGCTCAATGTTGGCGGTCCAGGGTGTTGCTGGTGCTCGCTCAGTGGAGTTGGTGAACATCCTCTGGAAGTGCACAGGGTGTGAGGTCAACGAGGCAAGGAGTGGTATGTGAGCTCATGTCAGAGCGGTGATCCCATGTAGCTTGTGGTGTCCGATGGTAGTCATATGAATGCCCGCATCTACGTGGGCTGGTTCTGTAGTAACCTTTGGGTGACTCCCAGTATCTTCGGGAGTACCAGAAGCCAGCATAATGCTCAAGTGAGCCATAGGATGGGCTTCTAACCCTTCGGTGGTACTTCTCAATGCAATTGTGGAAATATTGAGGAGAGGTAGCGAGCCACTCGTGAGACATAGAAACTTCTCTGCTCAGTCTAGGAGAGGCATCATAAGAGTGACTGGGTAGATTAGTTTACGCAACTGGGTTTTGTGAACTGGGCTTATGAACAGAAGTTGGGGAGAGGGGTCTGTGGCCAATCTGTGCACTTGTGATTGCCTCCACTGAAGATGGGTTGAAAGAAGCTGGAGTGTCAGAGGGTTGTTGCACATGAGCTACTGGTGCTTTTTAAGGAAAAGCTGACACAGGCTGGAGCAGTGACCGTGGGAGAGGCTAAGTCCACTGAGTTCAGGTGGTCTCCACAGACTTTTAGGTGGAGGAACAGGGGCAGGATCTGTTTCCAGGTACAGAATGGGTACTGTGGCAGCATTATCAGTCTGCTGGCCAGTCTTTTGTATTGCTTCTTCATACTGCACGGCATAGCTGTATGGCTGCAGAAATGGCCCCTTGCCTTTATTACAGGAAGATGTGGTTGCTGTGTAGGACTTGGGAGCGGAGAAATGGCACAGCATGCAGTTCTCTAAAAAGGTTACCAGGTGTACCTTGAATATGGTTTCTCTTTCTTCTCTTCTGCTTGATAGGGAAGACTGCAGTGGGACTTGAATCTGTAACCCTCTGGATCAATTTTACCATTGGCCAATTGCTTTAACCATTGTGATCTTCCTGCACACCGCGAATGGGGAGCCCTATTAAGAAGGATGAGCTGTAGTCACACAATCCACGAGCAAAGGGCTGAAGGGCCTGGATGAGCGGGAGGAAGAATGCATCTTCTTTTTTCTTGTTTTTCACTGGTTGCTATGCCTTCTCCGAGGCGATGAACAAAAGCCAGAGTGTTGGCAGCAAGGGAAGCAAGACCCAGTTTCCCAATTTCATTCAAAATGTCCAGGGTGTCTGTCTCTGCCTTGCCCCCTCACCCCATGGCCCACCAATCACCTGGCTCACCACCCCCCATGTCAGCGGCAACATGTGCATTGTCATCGCTGATGAAAGGGGCCCAGCCCAGTTGCAAGGAGAGAATGAGGGGGCGATGGTGGAGGTGCCCTTCCATGTAGCTGTCACCAGGTTACCTCTCGGCCGCTCACAATGCCACGGCGGCCTTTCCTTTAGCCTTCTTTATCAATGCTTTGCATCTAGCTAGACACTGCTTATGTTGCTTCTTATTTTCTTCATTCAGATCTTTTTTCCATTCTTTGAAGGATGCTCTTTTGGCTCTAATAACCTCTTTCACTTCTCCTTTTAACCATTCTGGCTGTCATTTGCTCTTCTTTCCACCCTTGTTAATACATGGAATACATCTGGTCTTGGCTTTCACAATAGTATTTTTAAACAACACCCATGCCTGATTTAAAGTTCTAACCTTTGCAGCTGACTCGTTCAGCTTCTTTTTTATTTATTTATTTATATACTTTTATCAAACATAATAAATCCTTATGAGTGATAATACACATAACAGCAATTTGTAAACAAAAATTCTAACAATCACACTAGTATATCCTACTATCGCTCCCAAGTTAAGGTAATGATCCAAGAGTTATAGAAAATTTCAAATACTTAAATATAAAGCATAATCACCAAATAAGTAAATCAAAAGAGCAAGTTACATCTCGAGTGGCTGACTCCAAGCTGCCTTACAGTGGTGCATGTGTGGCTAGACTTTTACATTTACCTCTTCTCTGCTTAACAGAAATTCCTCCAACTGTTTTGGATCAAAGAATTGGTATTGCCTGGATTGAAATTTTATTCTACATATACATGGGTATCTCAAGACAAAATCTGCACCTATTGCTATTATTCTGGGACGTAGAATCAAAAATTTTCTACGCCTTTGTTGACTATCCCTAGCCAAGTCAGGAAATACCCTAACCTTTGATCCCAAAAACAGAGAATCCAAATGTCTCAGGGAAAGGACTGCATCTCTATCTATTTCCAACGCAAATGTCACCAAAAGTGTAGTTCTTTGAGTTATAACCTTCAAAGAAGACTCAAGAAACGCCGTAAGATCCATTGCACCTTGTTGCTGTTGATTTTCAGATGATTTCGCATCCGTTTGTATATAATAAGCTCTAGTTATAGGTGGCAAGGAATTTTCCGGCATTCCCAGAATCTCCATTAAATATTTTCTGATCATTTGGGTTGGCACCACCCTAGGGGACCTAGGAAAATTTATAAAACGCAAAGTCAGTCTCTTTGAGTAATTCTCCAAATATTCCAGGCGTCTCAAGGTGACGTTTTTGTCTTTAATTAAAGTTTGTCCCACAAGATCATATTTCTCAATTTTTTCTGACAATCTTCTAACCTCAGTAGCTTGGGATTCACTAGTTTTAATCTGTTTTAGAGCAGTTTCCGATAAGACTTTGATCGTCTCCATATTTTTCAAAATCAAATTTTGTAAAGCTGAGTGAGTAGATGAAGTCAAGTCCCACAGTGTCTCTAAAGTCACTACAGCTGGTTTTTCTACCCTTCCCATTGAAAAAACCGGTAGGGGGGCCTTGGCAGCTTGTTCCAGGGTACTCACTGTCTTTTCCAAGGCTTGAGCAGCTGTTAATCCTGGTTCAGCTTGCAGTGTGGCTACAGTTGTCCGCCCGTGCAGTCTCCCTTCCTGATCATCTGGCTCTCTTCCAGACGCCATGGCCCCAGGACTTGCAACAGAAGCTTCCCTTCCGGGTTGTGGGGGCGCTGCACGCTCGACGGGGCTCAGGGAAGCCCCGTCTCCACTGCTGTCTAGTGTCTGAGCGCTAGCACCGGCTAACGGAGTCGACACCAACTCGGGACCGGACCCAACGCAAAAGTGATCCAGCGTTGTCTGGCATGGCTGAGATGTGCCGTCCGGTACAGAGGGAGCCACCCAAACTTTACCTCTTCTCTTGCCCATCGCCACGACAGGTAAGGCGCTCACGCAAGTCTAGGCTAGGAGCAGCTTCGAGGTGCGTCCGTTTAGCTTGCTCAAACAGCTGCCATCTTGCCTTTCAGCTTCTTTTTAACCATTTTCTTCATTTTGTCATAGCCACCCTTTCGAAAATTAAATGCTGCTACAGTAGATTTCTTTAGTGACTTAACTCCAGATATCGGCTCAAATTTGATCATATTATGATCACTGTTTCCCAGCAGACCAACACCGTTATCTCTTGTACCATGCCCTGCATTCCACTAAGGACTAGATCTAAAATTGCTCCTCTTTTTGTTGGTTCTTGTACCAGTTGCTACAAGAAGCAGTCATATATTACATCTAAGAATTTTACTTCACTAGCGCTCCCTGATGTAGCATTTATCCAGTCAGTATTGGGGTAAATTGAAATCACCCATTATTATAATGTTGCCAATTTGCCAGCTTTCCTAATTTCTGTGAACATTTGTTCCTTTGTCTGTTTCTAGTGGATGGTAGTACAGCCCTACCTGTATACTCTTTCCCTTCACACATGGAATTTCTATCGACCAGGATTCCATGATGCTACCTGTTTCATGTTATTTATTTTGTTTGACTCAATTCCCTCTTTAACATATAGCACAATCCCCCCTCCAATTTGATCCACTCTATCATTGTGATATAATTTGTACCCTGATAACACAGTGTCCCATTGATTGTCCTCCTTCCAACAGTTCTCTGGAATATGTTAGCTTTGGAATATGTGCATCACAAATGTTTTTGTATTGTATTCAGTGGCATAGCCAGACAGCTGATTGGGGGGGGGGGGGGGGGGCTTGAGCTCAAAATGGGTGGGCACCAATTTTTTTCTCATCCTGAATGCAAAATATAAATAGCAGGATCCTTAAGCCCTGCCAACTGAAGACCAGCTTCTCCAGTCTGAGAGCCAGAAATCTCTAAGCTGTACAGCTGGTGGCAGTATCCCCAAGTTGCCACTACCACCTCCGCTCCCTCAGCATGCATGTTCAGTTTCCATGTATGTGTGAAAGCGGAGCTGGTGTGGGGGAGGGGGCAGCAGCTCTAAAATACTGCTGCCAGATGCAGAACTTGGAGAGTTCTGGTGGTTGGATCTGAGGAAGGGGAGAAAATGATCATCAGCTGGTGAGGCTTGGGGACCCCATCAACCACAGCAACAGATATGTTCAATTTTCTTTGGGGGGGGGTCTAAGTCCAAAGTGGGGAGCCCAGCCCAGCCCCCCCCCCCCCTCATGGTTATGCCACTAATTATGTTAAGTACAAAATGAAGTGCATTTCTGTTTGTATTTTTCAAGTGTTGCAGTACTTGCCAAGTTTAACTTCTTGGGGTTCCCGGTTCAGTTGTGGTGTTCATATTTCTAATTTGTGATCTGTATTTGATGAAGGTCTGTCTGTGTTTTGTGTATTAAGATCTCATTTAAAGTTGCTTTATGTGTGGTAGTAATGGTGAGTGGCAAGATCGGAGGAGAGGGGATTGGGGTCCCCCTCCTGAATTTATGCCCTGGGCCCCAGCAGGTCGAACACCGGCCCTGCTCTTCAGACATGATGTTAAAGCTCCTGTGTTGTGTCTTGCACACTTTTCTGCATCAGTGCAGAATATCTAATTAGCCTCATTAGCATGGTTTTAAATATGCTGTGCACTAGTGTCTAAGAAGGCAGTGCTTTCCAAACCTATCCTGGGATAACCCCAGCCAGTCAAGTTTTCAGTATATCCGCAATGAATATTCATGAGTTGGATTTGCATATACTGTCTCCATTGCATGCAAATCTAACCTATGAAAATTCATTGCGGATATCCTGAAAACCCGACTGGCTGGGGTTGTCCCAGGACAGGTTTAGGAACTACTGGTCTAAGGAAAAGCTTGTGAACAGAACCCCTTTGTGCACTGTGTTCCCACAATATTTTGCCTTAAAGCCACGTGAACCCTATGCAAAGCCTGAACGCACTTATTGTATCAGCTCCATAGTGGTCAGAAAATAATGCTGTCTAGGTAATCCTGTCCACACGATGAAGGATTGATGCCAGTGGCTTTCAACCCAGGTCTTAGTGATCACCTGGCCACTTGGGTTTTCAGGATTTCCACAATAAATATGAATTAGCATGCACTTCCTCCATTGCATGCAAATATGCATATTCATTGTGGGTATCCTGAAAACCTGACTAGCCAGGTGGTCCCTGAGGACTAGGTTGAAAACCACTGATCTATGCTAACTACCACCCACCCAGTTTGACTGCTTGTAACCTTTGTCTCCTTCCTGCAAACCTATTGTAATCTTCCTCATTTTGCTGTCTTGGGCAGATGAGCAGACAAGATCCCTCATTTTGTTCACACCTGCCACGCTCACTTTGCTTTCCACATCTAACCTCAAAACGCTACAATAATTAAAAGATCTAATGATACTGGCATGGCTGTAGCCTGCACTTCTAGACTCCTTAATTGCCTCTGTAGCTTGCCAGACAAATTCCCGGCTATGTGGGCATCTGCATTTCATTAGGACTGCTAAATGTTCATATAATCCACTGAAGCACCAAGCCAAGAGTGGGTAACAAGCGATGGTCCTTTGGAAGTCAGGACATAGGACACCAAATTGTCTTAAAAGCATACTTGGAGACTCGACATGGAACCGTGTTTCGGCAAACGTGCCTTCATCAGGAGTCTCATTGTAATAGTAGAATGACAAATCTCTCACGCAGTTGGTAAAACCCCTTGGGTGCAGCAATCTTGAAAAAGACATACAAACACTCTGGAAAAACGCTATTAGCACCAGGTAATTGCTATATCTGTCTTGAAAAACCGTTCAGATATCGCGATTACCTGGTACTAATAGCGTTTTTCCAGAGTGTTTGTATGTCTTTTTGAAGACTGCTTCACCCAAGGAGTTTTACCAACTGTGTGAGAGATTTGTCATTCTACTATTACAATAAGACTCCTGAGGCAGGCATGTTTGCCAAAACATGGTGCCATGTCTTCAGTAAAGTACATTTTTAAGACAATTTGGTGAAGGATCGTCACTCGTTACCCATTCGTTATTTGGTGCTTTGTTGTGTATTCGTGGGTTCACGTTTTTTTTTTTTTCACTTCAGTGGGTCTCCTGTGCATATTATCCACTGGCTATTGCTTGTGGACACCCCAACATTAGTTCCAGGAAACACTGTCTAAGGCAGGGATGGGCAATGATGAGCCTCGAGGGCCACAACCAAGTTGAGTTTTCAAGATTTCTACAATTAATATGCATGAGATTAATTTGCATGTATTATTTCCATTGTGGGCAAATAGATCTCATGCATATTGTTTATAGAAATCTTGAAAATCCGACTGGGTTGTGATCCTGAGCTCCATAGTTGCCCAGCTCTGGACTGAGATATAATTATGATTCAGATTAGTTTTGCAAAGCTCACCATGATATCAAAGTGCAATTAGAGTATTCCATAAACTCCAGACAGTGAGGGGTGATTGTACAGTGCTATGAGACCATAAATTATTTTATTAAAACAATGTTTAAAATATGACAAATAATAACGTGCTCCTAATATTATTTTAATATCTACAAGGAAAACAGGAAAAAACTTCTATGAAGAACACAACACAAAGTACAGGGTGACTCATAACTCTCGACAGGAGTAGTAGATGAACAGTCTTTATTAAAGGACCAAAGTAAGACCCGACACGAGTCCATGTTTTCGGCGGGCTTGCCACCTGCCTCAGGGGTCACAGGACTGTATAAAAACATATATACAATTATTAAATAAACCCGTGTTGTGTCTTACTTTGGTGCCTTATCTACTACTCATGAAAGACTACAGAGGAAATTGGAGAGTCATGGGATAGGAAGTAGTGTCCTAGGTGGATTAAAAACTAGTTAAAAGATAGAAAGCAGAGTAGGGTTAAATGGTCTGTATTCTCAATGGAGAAGGATAGATAGTGGGGTTCCGCAGGGTGTGGGGACCACTGATTTTTAACATATTTATAAATAATCTAGAGATGGGAATAACTAGCAAGGTAATTAAATTTGCTGACGACACAAAGTTATTCAAAGTTGTTAAATCACAAGAGGATTGTGAAAAATTACAAGAGGACCTTACAAGATTGGGAGACTGGGCATCTAAATGGCAGATGATGTTTAATATGAGCAAGTGCAAAGTGATGCATGTGGGAAAGAGGACCCCAGACTATAGCTACGTGATGCAAGGTTCAACGTTAGGAATCACCGACCAGGAAAGGGATCTAGGTGTCATCGTTGATGATACGTTGAAACCTTCTGCTCAGTGTGCGGCGCTGGCAGTGGTGACTAAGAAAGCAAATAGAATGTTAGGTATTATTAGGAAAGGAATGGAAAACAGAATTGAGGACATTATAATGCTTTTGTATCGCTCCATTGTGTAACCGCAACTTGAATATTGTATTCTTCTGGTCTCCACATCTCAGAAAAGATATAGTGGAATTAGAAAAGGCACAAAAAAGGGCGACGAAAATGATAAAGGGGATGGGATGACTTCCCTATGAGGAAAGGCTAAAGCAGCTAGGGCTCTTCAGCTTGGAGAAAAGATGGCTGAGGGGAGATATCATAGAGGTCTATAAAATAATGAGTGGAGCGGAACGGGTAGTCGTGAATCGCTTGTTTACTCTTTCCAAAAATACTAGGACTAGGGGGAACACAATGAAGCTACAAAATAGTACATTTAAAACGAATCGGAGACAAGGTTTCTTCACTCAACGTGTAATTAAACTCTGAAATTCGTTGCCAGAGAATGTAGTAAAAGCAGTTAGCTTAGCGGGGTTTAAAAAAAGGTTTGGATGGCTTCCTAAAGGAAAAGCCCATAGACCATTATTAAAATGGACTTGGGGAAAATCCACTGCTTATTTCTAGGATAAGCAGCATAACATGTATTGTTCTTTTTTGGGATCTTGACAGGTACTTTTGACCTGGATTGGCCACTGTTGGAAACAGGATGCTGGGCTTGATGGACCTTTGGTCTGTCCCAGTATGACAATACTTATGTATTCCTGTCTTGAGAGAGTCGTGTGTCACCCTCTACTCTGTGTTGCACCTAATATTATTTTTACATTTTAAACATTGTTTTAATAACATAATTTATGGTTCAATTTTTAAGTTGGTTTTCTTTTTAGTGCACACTCCTTGTTTTCGTTTGGTCATGCATTGGGCACTGTGCTTCACCTTTCCTTTTTTGCAGTGTTATATTAGTACGTTGCCTACTGCTGTAAAAATATTCTGTTTGTACAGCGCTGTGTGCCCTCTTAGTGTTATATAATGTAACCAACTGATCATATAGAGTTACAGCCAATTCGAACTTCCAAAGGACAGGGGGAGACAGAGGCCAGGAAATGGGACTAATCTTTGTCCTGTCATGCCTTACAGGAAAACTTCAGGGTATACAACTGACTCATTGCTGAGTCTGGTTCAGCAGTCCTGCAGCAAGTCAGAATTTGCTGACTAAAGATGAATACCACAAAATGTTGAAATGTAATTCTTGGAAACCACAGAGGCTCAACATTTCCCAAGTTGCTCAAAGAGATTGAAAGCGTACAGGAAAGGGCACAGCAGCCTGCCTGTCTTTCCCTGAGATCCTTACAGACAATAAATCCGTAAGAAGCTCTGGACCTGTCAATCATAGACAGAGATGCCAAGATACCCAGTACCAGGCTGGAGACTTTTTGCAGTGTGGGATTTGTAATGCCTTTCTGCCCATTGAAATCAGTGCTGCAAGTCTCATAATGTTCCAGGGTGGAGTGGTTAGAAACCCAGGACTGTCCCAAAACTTCCAGTCTGGAACTGGGTAACTTGGCTTCTCTGACAGGACTCCGGTTCTGGAATTGGAAGGATTTGTGCAATCCCCCTGCAAACGCCAAGGTGCAAGGAGAATGCAGATAACCAGAGTACTTATTTTAAAACTGTGAGCCAGTCCTTCCCTTTTCTAAAGTGATTAACATGAGGACTGGAAGGGGGGAGAGTGGAGGAAAGATAAGATACGAAAACATGACACAAGTGACATCTTCCCGCATCCACACAGCTGTGACTTACCAGTTCCAGAAGGGAGATTCTAGGTCGGTCCTGGATTTCTCACAATCTCATCCTGATGCATTGTTAAACCTTCAGCATTGGTTTCAATGGTAGAATCTAGGACTACAAATCCCACATTGCTTCTGGATAAAGTTCAAACACAGGACTGACCAAAACGTCTCTCTCCCTAGGTAACTTGTTATCTGATCATCCACCACACACACAATGAAGGACAGCTGGCACTTAGGGAAGCCCAGGAATAAGAGTATCGTAGCTGTTTTAGCACTGATGTAATCAGAGATGCCAAGTTACCCAGTTCCAGGCTGGCGATTTAGGAACAGTCCTGGTTTTGAACTTACATCCCAAAGCAGTGTGAAAGTTGAACTGTCTGATCCTGCCCATTGAAATCTTTGCTGCAGGTCCCATAATACAACAGGATACAGTTGTCAAAAATCCATGCAATGGGGTAAACCCAGGACTGGATAAACCCTATCCGAATCTGGATCCAGTTGGCAGCCTTACCTTAAACACATTTTAAAACTCCGACCCTGAAAAATTTACATCTCTTTAAAATGTACCTCTCAGACATTCTGAGGAAAAAGAGACCCATTCTAAGGACAGAGTCCAATAAGGTAGCTTGAATGACACACATCACCTCCATTTAATATTAAATTCTTTCAGAAATAAAATAAATAAATAGACATTTAAACAAAGGCCCTCAGCGTTTCAAAATGTTCTGAGATTCAAATGCAGTTAAAATCAACAAAGTCACATGACATAACTGGCCGTCTGAACCTGTCTGCAGTGCATATTCCAGTTCAAGATAGTCCAGGAAGGCCTGGAGGCCTGTCCAACCTCCAGTAAGTTCTCTGAGTCATTTCAGTCCAGGTTTGAGGGGTCCCAGGATTGTACCATCACCTATAGCTTAATCCAGGCTCTTTCCAGCTCTTGCTCAGGGCCCAGGGCGTGAAGGTCCTTGTTAGAGTTGTTCCACGCTCTCGCTTCTGTAAAAGGGGTTAGGTACACCAGCTGCATCTGCAATGTTGGGTACAGATCCCCTTAAAATGGACTTTTTCTTTCTGGCCCAGAAGTACCAGCCCAAGGTGGCCAGCACCAGGAGGATGAGAGCTGCAGCAATGGCCAGAGCTACATATAGATAGGGCAGTTGGTGACCCTGAGTCCTGATTGCCTTACAAGGCCCATACAATTCATCTTCTTCATTCAATAGACTGGTCCCAGCGCTGTTAGAGGCCTCCACACAGACCATGTAAGAGGTTGCAGGCTCGAGGTCAGACAGAGTGACCAATCGAAAGGTGCCATTAAGGGCAGGGCTTCTCCTAATATCCTGTTCCCCTCCCCTCCAGTACAGCACATGATACTCACTGACTGTGGACAATGGAGCACACCAGTGAACACGAACAGCGTTCTCAGAGACATGAATATCCTGGATTCGGGGGGGATCTGGGCGTTCTGCAGGGCCTGAGATCCCTGGGCACAAACAACGCTGTTGTCTCTGCATTTGCTCACAGGGCACTTGCAAGTGACGGCAACGATCATAGTCACAGGGCTTGGAAGGGGCAAAGGTAGGGGGGTGAAAAGGGGCCTCAGTTTCATCATCAAAGTCCTCATAGTCCTCAGGAATACCAGTGAAAATCAGGATCCGCTCCAGTGTGCTTCTTAAAGATCTTGCTGTTGGCTTGGTGTCAGGAGCCTCAGAGCTGAGGGTCTCATTTGACTGGTCTTCCAGGTGCATCCCAGGTTGAAGAGAGGAGGTGCTGTTGTCTTCTGGGTTAGTGCTGGTAACATTGCCTCCCGACAAGGGCTCTTCTGTAGTCACTGGCATTCTAGGTCGAAGAGAGGATGGTTCCTTAGAGGTGCTGTTGGGTCCCGGGCTTGAGCTGATGACACTGCTTCCCAGCAAAGGCTCTCTTGTAGTCATTGCCAAAGCTCCACTCAGGAGAAAAATGACTGAAGTACTCGCTACGATCTGCCCCAAAATTCTCCGTCTGATCTCCATGTCTTCTGGATCAAGGAAGAATAAAAGCCTTTGTGAGCAACCACACTGTAGAAAGACATGCAACTGGTACAGGATGTGTTTGTCTCAGAGAGTGCAAACTCACAGCAGTCAATCATCAGTGGGCAGCTGTCTCTGCAAGGTCTACACTGAGCTATTTCTATACAGTATTAACACTATGTGTCAGTGCTCTATAGAAACTTTGACACCTTAATGCCTAAATATCAAAATCTGTCACTGGAGCCTTGAAAATAACACGTTTTAAGTGTATTTACCAATATAAGATAAAACAAATTAAAATAAGAATTAGAAATAGTTTAATTTTAAATATATTTACCTATACTTGAAAACATGGGGTCTAGGCAGCGCTAATGCTTACCTGTTTGAAGAAGGAGAGAGTCTCTCTGTGCCTGGTAGATCTTTGAGCTGGAAGGAAAGGGTTTCTGCTCTCAGTTCTGGGATTGGTACTCAGTTCTTCAGCCTAGGATTATTTGCTTCTTTGGAGGGAAGTGCAGAGTTTTTATACCCTTAGCTATGATGTCACCCCGATCCACAGCCCAGCCTAGGGAGGAAAGGATGTGGAGCCTCCTGATTCAAATGGGGGTGGGGACAACAGTTCAAGCCAGACTCCAGGTGTCTGGACTCGGATCAGACTTTCCATATAAGGTTATCTCCTTCCTAACTTGGTGTCCTCTGAAGAGGAGGGTCTGGCACTCCTATTAGGGCCCAACCTTGCATTCCTGGCCAGGTGTGCTTACCTGTGGAAACAGGCTAAAGAACTTCTGGGATGTTGATTGGAGTCCAGAAATCCACCAGCTTCTTGAGGAAGGGACTAGACTGGGCCAAGTAAAATAAAATTAGTTAGCTGGTTTTCTTTTATATATTGTGGACAGAAAGGAAAAAATACAAGGACCCCCTTTAACAAACCAAAGGGGCCCACTGCACCATCACAGGAAGGAAACCAGAGGCTAACAACCAGATGAGACCCATGTCCCTAAAGGAGTCATTTGTTATCATCAGAGTACAAACAGAAAAGACCCATGTGGCATGTGCCCAATAGAGGAAAGAGATAAAAAGGGCCCCGCTATAAGGAAGCAAGATCCCCATCAGAGGAAAAAAAACAGGAAACCATAGATGTGCACACGCTTCCCCCCTGTGCACATGAGCAGACACACACAGCTCGGTGTGCTGCAGATTTTTTTGCTGAGGTGATATGTCACTTTATCCTGCACAGGATCCAGTCACTGCCAGGGCATGGCAAGCAATTCCTAAACAGAGAAACTTCATCTGGAGCAACACCAGCTTTCAGAGTACCAGCTGAGTTAGCAGACCTCTGTGGGGATATGAGTAAAGAGGAGAGGCCAGACTTTTCCTTCTTACATAATTTTATACAGATGTGCTGCAGCTGGGACTTGCACAAGAAAGGGAGTCAACCACCTAAAGAATGAAAGGCTGTGATCCCCTCTCTCATACACGCAGGGCATGAACAGCAGCTGGACAAGTTCTCTGTACCTTGAAATTGAAGGCCTTTGAATTCCCCCTCCCTGCCTCCCCCCTCCCCCCCCCACCCTTTTACACACACGGCATTGACAGCAGTTGGACAGGCTCTGGGGTCTCTGTACCTTGAAACTGAAAGCCTTAGCATCTCACTTCCCCCCTTTTACGCACAAGGCACTGACAGCAGCTGGACAGGCTCCTCATTTTCAAGTTGTTTCCGTATGGAGCTCGTTACCACTACAGTTTCAAATCTTGACCAATTATGCTTTTAGGAAAGTTCTTAAGTCATTTTTATCTATGAAATTTAATATGAGTTGATTGTAATCTCAGATCTTGTATGCTGGCTTGTAACCAGCAATATATTGGTTTTTATTGTGGTCCGCATCAAACCATTTATGGTATTTGCGGAATATAAGCACCGCATAACATAACTTAAAGCCTGCAATCCTCCCTCTCACACACAGGGCACTGACAACACCTGGATAGACGCCAGGATCTGTACCTCAATACTGAAGGCCTGCGATCCCCCCTCACACAGGGCACTGGCTGACAGCAACTGGACAGGTTCCAGGGTCTGGTTGGTGCAACAGCTTAGAAACTGGGTTTAATTCTCAATGCCCCAAGTACAAAATAAGTACCAGTTAGACAGTTGCATAGGGGACAGAAATTTCTCCCATCCCCACCTGTCCCTGCTGGAATCTCCTCCATCCCCACTCATCTTCGCAAGTAATCTCTTCCATCCCCACCTGTCCCCTGTGCTAAAATAATCAAACAACAGTAGCTGGTGTTGACAACTTCCCCTTTCAGTGATTATGGGGATTTCAATGCTAATAACCATATCCATTCATTGTTTTAGTGCTATTATAATTTCCATGGAACAAGGAAAGGATAAATAGATTGGCCTAGAATTGCACTTCTGCGGGAGAGTCTCATGGACCTGGAGGGGATCCTGCGGGATTCACACTAACTCTGTTCCTGTGCAACTTTCTAGTACCAGTCAGTATATAATATGTAAACCACTTTGACTGTAACCATAGAAGTAGTACTAGTAGAAATTCAGTACATCAAATCCCATCCCCCTTTCTTTCTTAAAGCCTGTGATCCCCTTCATACATGCAAAGCACTGCTAGCAGCGAGACAAATTTTGGAGTCTCTGTGTACCTTGAGACCAAAAATCTCAGAACCCTACCCCCCCCCCCCCCCACACACACACACACTGACAGCAGTTGCACAAGCACTGGGGTCTACACCTTGAGACTGAAAGCCTATGATCCCTCCCATCCACACACACATAGGGCATCAACAGCAGCTGGGCAGTTTATACTGAATCAGCTTCTGTGGTCCAGTCATCTCTAACACAAAACATAAACTCAAACAGAGGTGGCAGAGGCCAGTTCTGCCTGAGCAGAGCCAGAACTCCTGCCTGCCTGCTGAAACATTAGGATCTAGACCAGTGATGGGCAACCTTTTGAGCTTGGTGTGTCAAAATTCACCAAAAAACCGAGCATAACTCGGGTGGTGTGTCACTTCAAGAAAAATCACTGCTACTAGGACCGCCCCAGGGCCCCCCCTACCCGAGATCGCTGCCCACCCGAGGTCGCCGGGCCCCCCCTCCACCCGCTACCGGGCCTGGAACTAACCTTAAAGCCTCCTTTCACGTTGCAGCAAGCAGCAGCAGGGCAGACCTCTCCTCCTTCCTTCTGTGCTCCGCCCTCGCAGACGTTACGTCAGGCGAGGTCAGGACACGGAAGGAAGGAGTGGCCTGCCCTGCTGCTGCTTGCTGCAACGTGAAAGGAGGCTTTAAGGTTAGTTTCCGGGAGCGAGGAGGGAGGGCGGACCACACTGCGGCGGCGCCGCGTGTCATCAAAAATGGCTACGCGTGTCAGTGCTGACACGCGTGTCATAGGTTCGCCATCAGGGATCTAGACCTCAAGGGGATCCCCAGCTCTCCCCTCACTTCTTTCCAATTAGCATCCTCTGAGCTTACTTGCACAGTTTCTTAAATTCCATTATTACTTTTTGCACCCATCATCTTTTCCATTTTACAATTTTATTCCCAAGTCTACCCACTTGGAACTATGACCTTGTGCAAGCACTTAATTTCCAGTGTTTACCTCTTGTGCATTTCTGCATTCTTCTCTCAAAATTTCCCTATCTTGTTCTTCTCCAGGGTAACATATATTTAGAATCACATGCTGGAAAGCTACAGCCAAGCACGGCAGGAATTACAAAGCCTGGTGTTTTCCCACCCACAAGACAGGCTTAGGGGATCCTCAGTCACAGCTGGGAGGACAAGCAAAGGACTTGTTGGTCAGAGGCTGCTGAGAAATTCTTGGAGTACAGCAGAAGTCCTGGCCTGAATTACTCCTAACCACACTCCTGGGACAAGTTACATAAGTGGGAAAGAGGAGGAGCAGGATGGGGGAGGGGGGGGTTACACTAGCGCTTGTCCACATGCGACTGTGCAGGATGTGGGTTTGGATGCTGTTGGTAACAGAACCAGAAAACTACCAAAAATAGGAAAAAAAGGGAGAGTGGGCAGGATCACAGACAGAAAGAAGAGGAATTATAAAAAGAAGACGGGAGAGAAAATGAAGGGAGCGCACACAAGAGGAGAGGAAGGAGAGAAGGAGGACCTGGTAGCTGGTAGAGTATCATTACAGTGCTTATCACATACCTCTGAGTCACTGCAGGTATTGAGCGTATAGATGGATTGTGCAACAAGTGGCCTTCTCTTACCTAAATACACACAGACACGGGCCTGCCCTGGCACCAAGAACAGCGAAACATATTAAATCTGGTGTCTGTCTCCAGGGGCAAGGCTGAGGGAAGGAAAGCTATCAGCATCGCTAGGACCTGAGATCATGTTATTTTCAAAGCATCTGGGAGACAAGAACTGTAGATCCAGATGTGATCACAGGAAATTCCAGGCCTGTGGTCAGAATGATTTAGCCTAGTGGTAGAGCCACCCTTAGGCTGCTATACATGGAGTTACTACAAAGTCCCAGGCAATTTTGCTCATCATCAGAGCCAATGCTTCAGCCCCAATGAAAAGATGAACAGATGTACCTTGTTGGGCAGACTGGATGGACCATACAGGTCTTTATCTGCTGTCATTTACTATGTTATATATATGTATGCTTGGAAGAGCTAGTTGCTCCCAGCAGCCAAAAAAAACCCTCCATCTCCCTCAGCCGTGGCAGTTTTTTCCCTGTTGGTCTGCCACTACTCTGCTCCTAATATCACCTCCAAAAGGTGAGAGGAAAAGAGGAGCTTAAGGAAGAAGGGGAGCCTATGTAGAAAAACAAAATGGGAAATGAGAGAAGAGAGAGGGAGAAGAATTCAAATGCAGGAGAGATGAAGACAGGCCTGAGGGAAATGAGCAGGAGACAAAAATGGACAGAAGGGGGTGCTGAGCAAAACCTGTGAGTGATGACATGAAAATGAACCTACAAGGAGCAGAAAGGAAAATGAAAAGTGGGACAGGGAAACATGGGAAAGGAAGAAGGGAATTATGGGGAACTGCAGCATCTGCACCTTCCTGCTTAAAACCCTACATCTGCCCATGGGTGTCCTGTATAGAAATCAGTCGTGTCATTTTTTTCCTGAATGGCCAGGTTGAAAAAAACAGAACCACTGCAAAGCCTGTTCTGAAAGATATTTGTTTTTAATCCATGGCCATCATATATAAAGTCAGACACCTAGCCATGCCTAATGGTGCACAGATGGGCAGAAGATGCCTGCAATGTCAGAACAAATCATTGCAATGAGAACAAAGATATTTCACAAAATGGAAGCTAACCTCTTGCAAAAAGAAACCAGCATAAGGAGAGCAGAATGACGAACCAGTCAAGTCTCCAAACTCCACAGCTATAATTACGTTTCCAGGAAACAGGCCCCTCTTGGCTCCTCTCCCTTCTATGACTTCTTAGAAGAGGAATCTGAAGGAACCACAAATTAGGAAAAGGGATGGGATTTGATATATCACCTTTCTGTAGTTACAATCAAAGCAGTTTACATATTATATTCAGGTACTTATTTGGTATCATGGGCATTGGAGGGTTACGTGACTTCCCCAGAGTCACAAGAAGCTGCAGTGAGAAATGCCCCAGTCCCCCAGGTTCTCAGACCATTGAACTAAGCATTAGGCTACTCATCCACTTGGATTAGTTTATACTTGCTGTTAATAAAGCATGCATTTCTAAATTCTGATTCATCCACCACTTTATACCAACACACCCTCTTTTCTGAGTACAAGAACAGCCAACAGACTTCCAACCAGTACTTAATATTCAAATGGAGTCCCTCACTGCCTATCAAAAGAAGGGGCCCCTAGGCTAAGCCTGGCTGCTGCATACAGGAAGATCAGTTGCCAGGAGATGATAGGAAAGACTAGAGGAAGCAAGAACAGAGGACTAAACAGAGAGGGTCAGACACTGCCTAACTTGAGCACATTCTGTGCTCAGCCATCCATCTGTTACATTTCCCTTTCTTTACTCTTGTCCAAACACATCTGAAACACCAGGCAGTGGATGAAGACGACATCCTTCCACAATCACATCCAAGGACATAGGGGCTAGCCAGATGATGTTAACAAAAATGCTAAGAAAATTCCTGTTGACTCCTAGAATAACCTTAAGAATATATGAATAGCCTTAGTGGGTCAGACCAGTGGTCCATCTAACCCAGTATCCTGTTTCCCAACAGTGGCCGTTACCATGTCCTGCAGCAGCGATTCCACAGCTTAACTATTCATTGAGTGAAAAAAATATTTCCTCACATTTGTTTTAAAAAGTCTTTCCATGTAATTTCATTGAGTGTCCCCTGGTCTTTGTACTTTTTGAAAGAGTGAAAAATGGATTCACTTTTACCCATTCTACTCCACTCAGGATTTTGCGGACCTCAATCATATCCCTCCTCAGCTGTCTCTTTTCCCCATGAGAGGAGTTCCATCCCCTTTATCATTTTGGTTGCTCTTCTTTGAACCTTTTTTTTTTGTTACATTTGTACCCTGTGCTTTCCCACTCATGGTAGGCTCAATGTGGCTTACATGGGGCAATGGAGGGTTAAGTGACTTGCCCAGAGTCACAAGGAGCTGCCTGTGCCTGAAGTGGGAATTGAACTCAGTTCCTCAGGACCAAAGTCCACCACCCTAACCACTAGGCCACTCCTCCACTCCACTAGTTCTGTTTTATCTTTTTTGAGATACGCTGACCAGAATTGAACACACTGCTCAAGGTAAGGTCACACTATGGAGCGATACAGAGGCATTTTAGTATTCTTGGTCTTATTTGCCATCCCTTTTCTAATAATTCCTAGCATCCAGTTTGCCTTTTTGGCTGCCACCACACACTGGGCAGAAGTTTTCAAGGTACTCTCTTTTTCTTGGGTGTTCACGCTCAAGGTGGACCCTAGCATCAGGTAATTTGATTCAGATTATTCTTCCCAATGTGCATTAAATTTCATTTGCCAATTGGATACTCAGTCTTCCAATTTCCTAAGATCTTCCTGCAATTTTTCACAGTCTGCATATGTTTTAACAACTTTGAATAGTTTTGTGTCATCTGCAAATTTAATTACCTCATTTGTCATTCCAATTTCCAGATCATTCATAAATACGTTAAATAGCACCGGTCCCAGTACAGATTCCTGTGGCACTCCACTATTCATCCTTCTCCATTGAGAAAAATGGCCATTTAATCCTATCCTCTGTTTTCTTTCCAATAACTAATTTCTAATCCACAACAGAACATTGCCTCCTATCCCATGACTAAAGTCAGGAGTCTCTCATGAGGAACTTTTGTCGAAAGCTTTCTGAAAATCTAGATACACTACATCAACCAGCTCATCTTTATCCAAATGTTTATTCATGCCTTCAAAGAAATGAAGCAAATCAGTGAGGCAAGACTTCCTTTGGCTGAATGCATGCTGACTTTGTCCTATCTACAGTATGTGTTTGGTAATTGTATTCGTTAGAATAGTTTTCACTATTTTACCCAGCATTGATGTCAGGCTTACAAGTCTATAATTTCCAAGATCACCCCTGGAACCCTTTTTAAAAATTGGTATTTCATTGGCCACCCTCAAATCTTCAGGTACTACGGATGATTTTAACGACAGGGGTCACTAACAGCAGATCAGCAATTTTATATTTGAGTTCTTTCATTACCCTAGGGTGCATGCCAAAACTAATAGGTGCTTCCTCTCAGGGGATGCATTAGAAGCCCACCTCTATAAATAAATAGTTTTAGACCACTTTCTGGCCTAAATGTACCAGACCTTGTATTTCAATAATTCTGAGGTCAAAATACCTTCAACTGTGAAAACAGTCAGTTTGAGTAAAGCAGTTTCAGCTGCTATGAGAAGTGAATAGAATGAAATGGAAGGTAAATTCATTCCTATTCTATTGCATGGAAGATATAGCATAAAGTAATATAAGCCCATCTCCTAGGTATCCATATGTGTTAATGCCCATGTGTCCACTCCACATTTAGTCTTTCCTATGCTGCAGTTTTACAGATTTCCTTTACAGAAGTCAATACCTTCTCTGTGAACCCAAAGAAGTTCTGTCTACTCTCCTGACTAGCTCAGTAACACAACAATGAAACCATCCACACAGTGGCAGCCTAAGAAAGATGTGGAGCTGTGTGCATAAACTCATTGCAGGGTCTCATTTGCATAATATGTAATTGAATCCCTCCCCCCCAAACAAGTACAGGGAGGCAGGAAATCAAATGCTACAAAAAAAAAAGTCAGTTGATAAAAGTCCAAAAAGCAAAGCCATGTGTGAAAAAAACACAAGGCATTCAATGATTGGGTTGGCCCGGTGTTCAGAGATGTGATCACCAGCTACCACCACATCCTTCTTACCAGGACCAAAATGTACAGTGGTGCTCTGATTTCCTGACAAAACTGGACTTTCTACATAAAAAAAATTCAGAGCTGTCTTAAAAAGGCTCACAGAATGCAGCCTCACATCTTCAGAATTCTTTGGGCTCTGGAATGACACAGGAAGAACAATCTCTCAGTTGATGTAGGGAGTAGAATAAACGTTAGAGAACAAAGCAAGCTCACTGTATAATCCAAGCTAGAAAAACTGTAGCAAGATTGCTGAGGTTTTGAATTTCATTCTTCTTTTTTGACAAATAAAATTACAGTTAAAAATACTTCCCCAATAATCAAGAAAATAGAGAAAGAGCTGAATGATATTGTAAATGTAAGGTGGTAGCTGTATCAAGTTAGACCAGTGACATTCTCAGATGGCCCTTGAAGATTGCAAATGGATCAGGCTTTCAAGACATCCTTATAGCTGAGATAGATTTTCATACACTGAAGACAGTGTGCATGCAGATCTTTCTCATGCATGTTCATTAAGGGAATCCCAAGAGTCCCATATGTTTGCAGCCTATGAAGACTGTCAATGCACAACTTTACCTTAGGTTCTTGAAGCTTTGCTATTCTAAAATGAATCTGACCACAAAAGAATGCTGAAAATGAGTCAGAGGCACCCTTGGTCTTACATTTACTTATTTCCATAGCACTACCAGACATACATTGTACTGTAAGAACAAACCTAAGCGACTGGCTTGAGCAGAGCACGCAGGGAAGAAATCCAAGCTCTGAAATAGAAGAAGAGGATCAAAAATATTGCTTTCAGGCTCTTGCACATTTGCAAATGGATTCCAAATCAGATAATAGACTCTTTGAAGTAGGTTTCTTTCGTATTTTTTTGCTAATCTTGTCTTGTTTTTGATGAATGAATAGGCTGGTTTCTTTATGCTCAGTACATAAGCTTATTTTAATAGCGCTATTGGCAGTGGTGTGCTGGTAAATGTTTAACAACAGGCTCTCTCCCCAGTCCACCTCTGCGCGCCCCCCGTCAACCTCTGCGCCCCCCCCCCCCCAAATTGCAGAGCTGGCTAAATAGCTGGGGAGAGAGCCTGGGGGGGGGCAATGCATTACTCCAGGAAAAAAAAAATTTAATGATCCCAGGTTCCAATCTAATTCATGTTTAATGTGGGATAAAATGCCATAAATAAGTAAATAAATATAAACTTTTAATGTTGAGCACCTGATTCTCAAAGTGGACATATTCCAAACACTAATATGAAAATAAAATGATTTTTTTCTAACTTTGTTGTCTGGTGACTTTGTTTTTCTGATCATGCTGGCCCAGTATCCGATTCTGCTGCTATCTGTCCTCTTAACTCCGTTTCCAGGGCTTCCTTTCCATTTATTTCTTTACTTTCCGCCTTTCTTCTTCATTTCTTGCCCTACATCTGTAAGTAAAAGCTGGGTCCTCCGCAGACTTGACTGTCCAGTGGATCCAGCTTCTGCCTATTTTCTTCATCCATGTGCAGTTTTTCTCCTCTCTTCCTTTTCCCTCATCTCCTTCCTCACTCTTCCCTTCTCTCCATCCATGTCCAGCATTTCTTCTCTCCCTCCCCTCCCCTCCAGCCACCCATACCCAGCGATTCTCTTTGCTCCCCTGCCCCCCTCCAGCCACCCATACCCAGCAATTGTCCTCTCTCCCCTGCCCCCCCAACCACCCATACCCAGTGATTCTCTTTGCTCCCCTGCCCCCTCCATCCACCCATACCCAGCGATTGTCCTCTCTCCCCTGTCCCCCCTCCAGCCACCCATACCCAGCGATTCTCTTTGCTCCCCTGCCCCCCTCCAGCCACCCATACCCAGCGACTGTCCTCTCTCCCCTGCCCCCCTCCTCCAGCCACCCATGTCCAGCGACTCCCTTCTCTCCCCTGCCCCCCTTCCAGCCACCCATACCCAGCGATTCTCTTTGCTCCCCTGCCCCCCTCCAGCCACCCATACCCAGCGACTGTCCTCTCCCCTGCCCCCCTCCTCCAGCCACCCATGCCCAGCGACTCCCTTCTCTCCCCTGCCCCCCTCCTCCAGCCACCCATGTCCAGCGACTCCCTTCTCTCCCCTGCCCCCCTCTAGCCACCCATGTCCGGTGACTCCCTTCTCTCCCCTGCCACCCCCTCCGGCCAGTGAATTCTTCGGGGCACGCAGTCTTGCCTGCCCGCTGCCAGCGCTGACTCTCCCCCGCTGCCGGATCGCTCTTCAAAATGGCCGCTGAGACTTACAAGGGCGGCCTCCAAGACTTCAGCAGAAGTCTCGCGAGGCCACCGCTGGAAGTCTCGGTGGCCATTTTTAAAGAGAGATCCGGCAGCAGGGGAGGGTCAGCGCAGGCAGTGGGCAGGCAAGACTGCCTGCCCCGAAGAATTTGCTGGATAAGGGAGGTGACTCGGGTGAGGGACTGGATCCTGTAGGAAGGAGGAAGGAAGGAAGGAAGGAGAGCCGGCTCACCCTCAGGAACAACTGGCTCGCAAGTCGGTACAAAATGTAACAATCGGCTCTTGCGAGCCGGTGTGAGCCGGCTCCAGTACACCACTGGAGATGACTCAGGTGAGGGACCAGATCCTGTAGGAGGGAGGGAGGGCGGAAGGAAGAAAGGAAGGAGAGCCGGCTCACCCTCAGGAACAACCAGCTCGCAAGTCGGTACAAAATTTAACAAACGGCTCCAGCACACCACTGGCTATTGGACAGATGTAGCACTAGCCAGTGAGTAGATTTTGGGTGGGTCTAAGGGAGAACTGGGTAGGCATTACCCCCACTCAACTTTTAAAAGAAACTAAGTACCTCAGCCTGTGGGGATCCCCAAGTCCTACCTGCTGAAGATCTTCCCTAAGGGGCCCAGAAACTCCTGTGCACAGCTCGGCAGTCGGCAGCTGCTTCCTGAGCCTCCAATGCCAGTACTCTGCACATGTGCAAACACTGAGCATAAGCCGAGCACTGATGTGGTGGCTCAGGAAGCAGTTGCTGACTGCCGAGCTGTGCACAGGAGTTTCTGGGCCCCAGGGAGATCTTCAGCAGGTGGGGTTTGGGGATTCCCACCAGCTACCGCAGCAGTCAGCCACTGTTGGTGGGCCTGTGTGCCCATCCAGGCCCATCCATGGCGATGGCTGCCACTGTACACTGGTAATGAATATTCAGATATAATATGTCCCTGATCAAAGACGCTTACAATCTAAGTGGGTACCCAAGGCAGTAGTAATTCTTTTTTTTTTTATAACATGCTTTCCAGACTCCAGCCAGGCCAGATATTACTCTGGTACAGTAGGCCTTGGACTTGGGACTTTCTTCTCAACAGTCAGGTACTAGGGTGTAGACAAACTACAGGTCCTTGAATCTAGCAACCTGGGAGGATCTTCCCTCACCAATGATACCTAATACTAGCTGGACCAACAAAGTGCTATTGTGATGATCTTGGTGGTTTAGTTTTTCTTTTTGCTAGACCTCATGCAGGAAGTAGTGACTTCAACTCTTAGGCTAGTACTTTGTAGTAGATCACTCATTATTTGCTGTAACATCTACAGCAGCTTGGGAACAGTATGTTTGTGAGATACTGTCATTAGATCCGTCATTAAAGCCATATCAACTAAAAATTCTGGCCCCTATTTACTAATACTTAGCCTGCAAAAACACTGTTATTACATGGTAAACAGTAGTAAAAAGGGGCCTCTGTGTTTTGGGAAATAGTGAACCTGAAACCAAGTGAAGGCAGATCAATGTCATACAGCCTATGCAGTCTGCCTATCCATGCCATCTACTATCCCTTCCTCTTCCTTAGAGAGCCAATGTACTTATCCCAAGCTTTCTTAAATTCAGCTACAGTGTTCATCTCCACTACCTCCATTGGGAGGCCATTCCACAAATTCACCATCCTTTCCACAAAGAAGTATTTCCTTAGGTTACTGCTGAGTCTGTCCCCGTTCAACTTCATCCTATGTCCCCTAATTCCAGAAATTCCTTTCAATTTAAAGGGACAGCACCTGTGCCGCACAGGTATATAAACGTCTCTATCATATCTACCCTCTCCCACCTTTCTTCCAAAGTATACATATTCTAGCTAATTCTATATATGCCACCTAGCATTATTTCTGTGCCAACGTTTTGGTGTTGAAAAGCGTTATAATAGAAGCAAGACACTGAAATAGCCTCAAAACAGCAGATCCGTATGGAACTACACTTATGTGCCCTGTTAGAGAAGTGTTTCCACGTGGACCTGAAAACGGGGGGGGGGGGGGGGGGGGGGGGGGGGGGCGTAACGATAGGAGCAATATGGGTGGGTCAGGAGCCCTTAAAATGCACACATTATAGAATTTGGAGGATCTGCATCCAACTTGTGTGCCAGGATCTACTCCTGGTTTCATTTGATGTAAATGTTCGCGCCCAAAGGTGGGTACAGACTCCAGTGCTACGAACTATTCTATAAAAAGGCCCCCATCCTAGAGCACCCTTTATAGACTACCTTTCAGCACCGATTTCTCAGCGCCATTTACTGAATCTAGTCCATTGAGATCTTTAAGTCTGTCCCCTTTATGATGAAGACCAAAGCCCATTTCAGTAGCCACTCTCTGACCAACTCCATCCTGTATCTTTTTGAAAGGGTGGTCTCTAGAACTGTATGTTGTACTCTAAATGCAGTTGCACGTCCAGCTTATGCAGAGACAATATCACCTCCTTTTTCCTGCTGACCGTTCCTCTTCTATGCACCCAAGCATCCCTGTTGACTTTTGCCAGTGTCTTTTCTATTTGGACACCTTACGATCATCACATACAAACATACAATCACACCCAAATCTTGCTCCTCTTTTGTGCACAAAAGTACTTCACCCCCTGAACTGTACCACTCCCTTGAGATCTTGTAGCCCAAATTCATGAAGCTGCATTTTTTTAGCATTAAGTCTTGGCTGACAAATTCTGGACCATTCTTCAACCTTTGTTAGGTCCCTCATGTTATCCACAACATTAGGGGTGTCTACCCTCTTGCGGAGTTTGGCATCATCCACAAAAGAAGCAGCACTTGTGGAATATTGCTTACAAAAACATTAAGGGTCAGTTCTGGGTATGTAAGTACATAAGTATGGCCATACTGGGACGGACCAAAGGTCCATCAAGCCCAGCATCCTGTTTCCAACAGTGGCCAATCCAGGTCACAAATACTGCTGCTGCTGCTACTACTACTACTATTTATCATTTCTATAGCACCTGGCAAGATCCCAAAAAGGTACAAAACATTTTATACTGCTTATCCCAGAAATAGTGGATTTTCCCCAAGTCCATTTAATAATGGTCTATGGACATTTCCTTTAGGAAGCCGTCCAAACCTTTTTTAAACTCTGCTAAGCTAACTGCCTTTACCACATTCTCTGGCAACGAATTCCAGAGTTTAATTACACGTTGAGTGAAGAAAAATTTTCTCCGATTCATTTTACATTTACAACATTGTAGCTTTATGGCACACCCCCTGCTAATATCCCTTTCCTCAGAGTAAGCACCATTTACTGCTACCCTCTGTCACCTTCCACGCAACCAGCTCCTAACCCAGGCTGTTACTTTAGGGCCTATACCGAGGGCATTCAATCTTATGTCATCTATGTGAAACTGCATCAAAGATACTGCTAAAACCCAAGTAAACCACATCCAGTGCTCTCCCATGATACAACTCTCAGGTCACCCAGTCAAGAAATATAGTTTCTGTATTGGGGAGAAGGATCTATTGACTGTAATGCAATTAAAAAAAAAATCTATGCACTGCCCTATGCCACAGCTTATCAGCAGGAAAACTGAACTGACTTCCCCTCCTACACAGCAGCCAAGAAACTGCTGCGGCAGAAAAAAAGATACAGGCCTGTTACTCCTCCAAGACAGATGCCAGCACAACTTCTACACAGCATTAAAATACTCAAGATGCTACACCCATATGTTATACCCATGGCTCTAAGATTATCGACACAAGGTGTCAGCAAAACATTTGCATCCAGCCATAAAACTAATACTAGATAAAGGACATGGTTTTTCAAGGTTCACTGAAACAGCTTAAGAACATAATAGCCATACTGGTTCAGACAAGTAGTAGGGGGCATGTGATGAAGCTACAAAGTAGTAAATTTAAAACGAATCAGAGAAAAGTTTTCTTTACTCAGTGTGTAATTAAACTCTGGAATTCATTGCCAGAAAATGTGGTAAAGGCGGTTAACTTAGCAGAGTTTAAAAAAGGTTTGGACGGCTTCCTAAAGGAAAAGTCCATAGACCATTATTAAATTGGACTTGGGGAAAATCCACTATTTCCGGGATAAGCAGCTTAAAATGTTTTGTACTTTTTTGGGATCTTGCCAGGTATATGTGACCTGGATTGGCCACTGTTGGAAACAGGATGCTGGGCTTGATGGACCTTTGGTCTGTCCCAGTATGGCAATACTTATGTACCAATGGTCTAGCCCAGTATCCCGTTTCCACTAGTGGCCAATCCAGATCACAAGTACCTGGCAGAAACCAAATTAGTAGTAACATTCCATTCTACCCATCCCAGGGCAAGCAGTGGCTTTCCCCATATCCATTTCAATAACAGACTATGGACTTTTCCTCCAGGAACTTGTCCAAACCTTTTTTTAAACTCAGATATGCTAACCGCTGTTACCATATCTTCCAGCAGCGAGTTCCAGAGCTTAACTATTCTTTGAGTGAAAAATATTTTCTCCCACTTGTTTTGAAAGTCTTTCCATGTAATTTAATTGAGTGTCCCCTGGTCTTTGTACTTTTTGAAAGAGTGAAAAATTGATTCACTTTTACCCATTCTACTCCACTCAGGGATTTTGTAGACATCAATCATATCCCCCCTTCAGCTGTCTCTTTTCCAAGCTAAAGAGCACTAACCTCTTTCAATGTTCAGTAAACATGAAGCTGTCAGTCTTTCTCGACCCATTGTGGATCTCTGCCAGTTTCATATACATCTCATATGAAGGCAAAATACTGAACTGGAAAGTTACCTCAAGAAGTCAGACTCAGCATGCAGCAATACTAGAGAAATTAAAACTTAAATGCAAAATATCACAGATGCACATTTCCAAAAGCTGGCATATTCTGAATAAAATACTGTTTTCTACCTTTGTTGTCTGAGCATTTAGTTTTTCTATTCGCTTTGGTCCCAGTGTCTTCTGTTTTATGCAGTCTTCTTTCTATCTGATATTTTTTCTCTCACCATGTCCACCAACCTCCTGTGTCCTTATGCGTCCTGTCTACAATCTGTAGCCCTGTCCCTATCCTTCAGTGTTCCGCTACAGCTCTTAAATTCAGCAGTTCCCCCTCCATCCATATCCAGCATTTCTCCTCACTCCCCTCCATTCATGTGCATCTACTTCCCTCCCCTCCATCCCTGTCCAACATTTCTCCTCTCTTCCATCCCCTCCATCCATGTCCAGCACCTTCCCTTTCTCTCCTACCCTTCCATCCACTGTCATCCCTTTCTTTCTCTCTATCCTTCCACCCATTACCCTCTCCCAATCCTTCCATCCATTGTCTCCCTCTATCTCCCTTTCCTTCTAGACAGTTCTCTCTCTCTTGACCCTTTTCCATTCAGCATGTCCTTTCTCTCCCCATCCTTCCAGTGTCTTTCCTCTTACACTCCCTACCCTTCCATCCAGCGTCTTCCCTTTTTCTGCCCCCTCCTTCCAGCATTTTCCCTCTTTCTCCCTCCTTTCATTCAGCATTCATACAGCTAGGGTCTCCCCCAGTTTCTCCCCAGCAGCTTCTCTCCCCATCTTTCCACTCATCTCTCTCTCTGTGTACCCCTTTTCCATCCAGCATCTTCTCTCTGGCTCTCCCCTGCTCTTTTCCATGTCCCCTCTTTCTCTCCCCATCTCTCTCTCACTCTCCCCTGCTCTTTTCCATGTCCCTGGTTCTCCCTTGCTCTTTTTCATGTCCCCTCTTTCTCTCCCTAGCTCTCCCCTACTCTTTTCCATGACCCCTTTCTCTCCCCATCTCTTTTCCATGTCTCTCTCCCCTGCACTTTTCCACTCTCTCTCTCCTCCAGTGTCCCCTTACTGTTTCCAGCCATGTTCTCTCCCTCCGGGCCTCTCAGCAGCGCTGACACAAGAACAAAAAGAAGCGCAGGGCCACAGCAGCCTTCAGGCATGCGCTGTCGGCTCTGCCGGTCCTCTGCCCACGGAATGGGAAATTGATGTCAGCGGGGGCAGAGGACGGCAGAGCCGACAGCGCATGCCTGAAGGTTGCTGCGGCCCCATGCTTCTTTTTCTTCTTATGCTGGCTGTGGGTAGAAGTGGCGGCAGCGGTTCAGTGCGGTGCTTGTTCCTGCCGCTGCTCAACAGGGGTTGGAACCGGAACCGATGGCGGGCTAAAATATTGGGGGTGCTCGAGCACCCACAGAGTCAGCACCTATGCCTCTGGGAGTTTTACCACAGTCCAAGTGACACCTCCTTATTCACAGAAAGGCAAGGTTCTGAGAAAGTTCCAAGAAACTCTATCCCAAGGTGGTAATCAAACCTCTAGCTGCAGCACAGCTACCAGTTTCAAACCTTTTAATATTCAATATCAGGCTGAGCCCTTATGTCATATCCACTTATATATACCTTTTTGCTCACAGTGAACCACCAATTGGTCTGATAGCCCAAGAACGTTTGCACAGCTCCAAACTACAGACTAGAGCCCTGCACGGGAACGGAGTTCGCAGGATTCCTGCAGGGACAAAAGCAGTTCTGCTGGAATCCCATGGGGACAGCAGTTCTTGTGGGGTTCCCGTGAGGACAGAAGCAATTCCTGTGGGGTTCCCATGGAAGTGTATGCTTCACTTGTGCCAGCCTCTCACCTACCGAGTACCAAGTTCTTTGAGTGCTGTCTCTTCCTCCCCCTCGCTTTAACAGCACAGATGTGGAAAGTCTCCATTAAGGAGGTGGTAGAGACACAAGTGGGTGACAAAATTCAAAAAGGCATGGGATGAAAACACAGAGGATCTCTAATTAGAAAATGGATGTCGAGTGACTCATAGATGGCAACTTGGGCTGTGATGAACTAGGGTAGATACCAGGCAGACTTCGACGGTCTATGTCTCATATATGGAAATCTGGTTTAGGATTGGCAGGAAAGGGCTTAGACCGCAATTTTAGTGGCTGGAACACGAGGACAGTGCTGTCCCCTGCAAATGAGAAAATGAATAGGCTGGAGTGGGCTTCAAGGGCAACTCCAGCAGTTGGAACGTAAGGATAGAGCCAGGCAGACTTTTATGGTCTATGTCCCAGAAACATCACATTCATTGTTGATTTAATCGTGAATTGATAATGAGTGTGACTACTGGGCAGACTGGATGAACCGTTCCATTTTCTATTTATCTGCTGACCTACTGGCAGGTGCATGTGGTGACCTCTTAACACACGGTGCCAGTGACTGAGAGACAAGTCTTAAGTGTTCCAATTTCAGTTCCTTCCTTGCCTGCAGTGCTGCGGCTCAAACACAGAGCCTGATTTTAAAAATTCCAGTCGGCTCTCACTGTACCTTAAAAATTTTGCGGGACTGGATGGGGACAGGTTAAATTCCTGCAAGGATGGGTAGGAACGAGTAAGATTTCTGTCCCTGTGCAACTCTCTACTACAGACTGTAACCAAGCCTAATCTGCCCCACTATCCTTTACGTTAAGCCTTTTTCACATCACAAGAACAGACAAAGACAAGGGACCCAGACTCCTCTGTTTATCAGCACCCAGCACTGATGCCAGTCAAAGGGCAGGTGACTCCCTGCACAACCAGGAAGGAGCAACGCTCCCAAAACAACTTCCCTACAGTTGGTAAGTTGTAGAGACTATACAGTTGGTAACTGCAGAAGACTGAAGAGCTGAGGCTGAAGGGAAAATTAGGTTCTTACCTTGCTAATTTTCTTTCCTTTAGTCACAGCAGATGAATCCATTAACTGATGGGTTGTATCCGCCTACCAGCAGGTGTAGAGAACACTGAAAGCACATAGTGTTCCTGGATGCCCAGCCTCCTCTGCCTTCAGTATATGAAATTTCCAAAGCAGAGTGAATAAGAAAGGCAACATAACAAACTTTCCTCACAGAGAACAACCGTCCCTGAACCAGAGCAAAAACCAAACAATGGAGGGACGTTATCAACCTCCTGCAATAAAAGCAGCATGTAGTAACTCTGATAGCTTGGCTTCAAGTACTCCTAATGAGACACAATGTTTGTATGCAACATCTGTACAAAAACTAAAAAGTCAGACAGGGAAGGATCATGAATTCATCTGCTGTGACTAAAGGAAAGAAAATTATCAAGGTAAGAACCTAATTTTCCCTTCCTTGTCATCAACAACAGATGAATCCATTAACTGATGGGATGTACCAAAGCATTCCCTAAGTAGGGTGGGAATAGGCAACTCTGCGAGCAAGCACTTGCGCTCTAAAATGCACATCCTGCCGCGCTGCCACATCCAGCCTGTAATACCGCACAAACGAGAGCTGAGAAGCCCAGATAGCCACATGACAGATCTCTTAAAGAGAAAAGCCACCCGTTTCAGCCCATGAAGAGGACATTGCCCTCTTAGAGTGCGCTTTAAACGCTTCAGGCTGAAAGCAGATTAGCAGAAAAAAATGAGTTCCTTAAGCCAGAGGGCTATAGTGGCCTTCAATGCTGGAAACCCCCGTCGGGGACCTGCCAACAGAACAAATAAGTGATCAGAATTCCTAAACTCATTTGACATCTGCAGCTACTGGCACAGAGCCCTGCGGCCATCCAAAAGGCACAATTGCCCAAAGGAGTCCGGAAACTCCTCCTTACAAAAGGAAGGAAGAAAAATGGGCTGGTTCAGGAGAAAAGCTGAAACCACCTTAGACAGAAAGGAAGGCACCATACAAACAGTTACCACGGCTTCTGAAAACTGTAGAAAAGGATCCCGACAGGAAAGAACCTGAAGCTCAGACACTCTTCTTGCCGACGTCATTACCACTAAAAAAAACTGTCTTGAGTCACATCCTTCTCAGAAGCCCGTTTAAGAGGCTCAAACGGAGATCGCTGGAGCGCCTTTAACACGAGCTCCAGGTTCCAAGCCGGACAGGGCGACCGCAAAGGAGAACGGAGACGAAGCACCCCTCTGAGAAATCGGACAACATCCGGATGCGCAGCAAGGGACAAGCCAGAGACTTTCCCCCGGAAGCAGGCTAACGCTGCCACTTGAACTCGAAGGGAATTGTAGGCCAGGCCCTTTTGTAGCCCGTCCAGCAAAAGCGTGACTGCCACCAGAGTCGGTGAGATAGACTTTGGAGCACACCACGCCTCAAAAGTGCGCCCAATCCGAGCATAAGTCGCAGAGGTAGACCGCGTGTGAGCCTGCAAGAGCGTGGCAAAAACCTTATTAGAATAGCCCTTGTCCCTCAATTGCGCTCTCTCAAGAGCCAGGCCGTAAGACCAAAGCGGCAAGGGTCTTCCATAATCACTGGACCCTGAACTAACAAGTTCGGAACCCGAGGCAAAAGAAGAGGCGCGTCCACCAGCATCCGCTGGAGATCCACGTACCACGGACGCCTTGGCCAATCCGGGACGATGAGAATCACCAATCCTCGGTGCAGGCGAATCCGAAGTAGTACTCGCCCTATCAAGGGCCAAGGAGGGAACACAAACAGGAGGCCCGAGGGCCAAGGTTGAGCCAGGGCATCCAACCCTGCCGAGCGAGGTTCTCTCCTTCTGCTGAAAAAGCGAGGGACTTTGGTGTTTACGCTTGACGCCATGAGGTCCAAGCCTGAAGTCCCCCATTTGGCACAAATTTGAAGAAAAACTTCTGCTGCCAGTTCCCATTCCGTCGGGTCGATTTGATATCTGCTGAGGAAATCGGCTTGTACGTTGCTCTGACCGGCTATGTGAGCCACGGACAGCAGCTCTAGGTGGCGCTCGTCCCAGTCGCAGATCTGAGACGCCTCCGCAGCCAGGACCCTGCACTGAGTGCCGCCCTGACGATTGATGTAGGCCACTGCTGTCGTGTTGTCCGACAGAACTCGGATAGGAAGACCCTTCAGCGTCCCGTGGAAGGCAAGAAGAGCCTGGAATAACGCTCAGTTCCAAGCGATTGATGGACCATCCTGCTTCCGTGGTGGACCACAGACCCTGAGCATAGCGTCCCCGGCAATGAGCTCCCCAGCCCGAAAAGCTGGCATCCATTATCACCAGACACCAAAAAGGAAGAGCCAGTGGCATCCCCGGCCGCAGCATGCAGTCGGCAAACCACCAATCCATACTGCGCAGGGCCGCAGGAAGCCACCTTAGTCTGTGTTGGTATTCCTGGGAAATCAGAGACCATGCTGAAGCAGAGCAAGCTGCAGCGGCCTCATGTGAGCTCTCGCCCAGGGAACCACCTCTATGGTGGCCGTCGTCGATCCCAGGAGCTGAACAAAGTCCCAAGCTTGAGGGCGAGGCATCCGCAGGAGCAGGCGGACCTGAAGCTAGAGATGCCTGTTGTGGGGAAGAAAAACGAACCCTGAAGCCGTGTTGAACCGCATCCCCAAATACTTGAGAGACTGAGAGGGGGCCAGGTGACTTTTGGCCATACTGACTACCCAGCCCAGAGTCAGCAGAACTGTAACAACTCTGGCTGTGGCAAGTCGGCTTTCGTCTGCTGACTCCGCTCTGATGAGCCAGCCGTCGAGATAAGGGTGAACTCTGATACCTTCTCACCGGAGAAAGGTAGCCACCACTACCATCACCTTGGAAAAAATCCGAGGGGCAGTTGCCAGGCCGAAAGGCTAGGCATGAAACTGGGAATATTGGCTCAATACCACAAACCGGATGATGTGGCGGCCAGATGGGAATATGCAAATACCCTTCCTTGAGGTCCAGAGACGTGAGAAACTCTCCTGGCTGTACCGCCACAATGACGGAGTGCAGGGTTTCCATGCGGAAGTGTCGCAGTTCTAAGGCCTCGTTGACTCTGCGTAAGTCAAGGATAGGTCCGAACGAGCTGCCTTTTCGAGACACCACAGCTGCGTTCAGCGGAAGGAACCGGAACCACCGCTCAGAGCTTCTGCAACACCTGCAAGGTCTTGTTTACCGCCGCCCGCTTGACGGCAGTGCTGCATCGGGACTCCAAAAATGCGTCTCCCACCAGGGCAGCGAATTCTAGTCGGTAACCTTCTCTGATCAGGTCCAGGACCCACTGATCCGAAGTAATCTTGGTCCACTCCTCGAGAAAGAGGGAGAGATGACCCCCTACTGCGGGAACCGACGAGTGGGCCGGCGCCCCATCATTGTGGAGGAGGCCCCTGAACTCCTGGACGTTGCCCGGACGCCGCAGCGCGTTTATCCGAACAAAAGGAGTTCCTCTGCTAGAAACGGGTACGTTGACCAAACTCCGCAGAGCGCCCTGGTCGATACCTGCGAACTTCGCCAAAACATGGCCGGGAAGAGGAGAGAAAAGAAGGACTTTTGAAAGAAGGCCTCGGCCTACCCTCAGGCAACCGTTGGGACTTAGAGTACCCTAGGTCCTTAACAATCTTCTTCAAATCTTACCCAAATAAAAGAAGGCCCCGAAAGGGTAACCTCACCAGCCTTTGTTTAGAGGCCATGTCAGCCACCCAATGCCGGAGCCAAAAAAAGCGGCGGCCAGCAACCGCCACCAACATCTGCTTAGCCAAAGCTCTGACCAGATCATAAAGGGCATCAGCCAAAAATGACAGGGCAGGCCATACGCTGGCCAACCTGCTCCATCTGCGGGCCTCTGAACCGCCTGCTGCAACGAGGAAAGGCAGGCCCAGGCTGCATAGGAACTGCAAATAGCCGCCCGTAAGGAAAGGCCCAAGATTTCAAAGGACCGCTTCAGCACGGATTCCAGCCGCCGGTCCTGCATAACTTTCAAAGCGACCCCTCCCTCCACAGGGAGAGTAGTCTTTTTAGTCACAGCCGTGACTAACGCATCCACTTTTGGCATCCTAAAGAGGGCCAACTGACTTTCACTCAAAGGGTAAAGGTGAGACATAGCCCTGGTCACCTTCAAGGGACCATCAGGGTCAGCCCACTGCGCTGAAATAAGCTCTTAGATGGAAGCATGCACGGGAAAAGCCCAAGAAGGCTTCTTAATACTAGCCATCCTAGGATTAATAGAAGCTGCAGCACCCTCATCAGGCTGATCAATACAAAGGGCCTGTAAGGCATCAGAAATGAGAGCTGACAGCTTGTCGCAGTGGAAAATCCGAACCGCTTTAGGGTCATCCAACTCCTGTGGCAAGCAGCCACCCTCGTCTGGATCATCAGTCCGTGAGGGCCTGCCAGACTCCTCAGACTCCCCGAAACTAGACCACGGGGGAGAACAGAGTGAAGAGTCCCCCTCAGTTGGGGTATTCACTTGTCTATGCTTAGCGTCAGCCAAAAGCTCAGGGGGAAGAAATAGTCTCCAGCAGACGCTGGGTTATCAACAACTGGAGGCAACCCAGACAGTCCAAAAGGAATTGTCAGGAGCCTCAGAGGCAGTGCTCTTTTTAACATGAAAGCCTTATGCATCAGCAGCACAAATTCAAGGGAGAAAAACTCACCCTGTACATCCGCCCCCACATTGAGTGAAGTGGAGGCAATAGCTCCTCTAGAAACCTCGAAACGAGGCGTCCCCCTGTACTCAGACCCATCCGCAACTGAGAGGGCCATGTCACATGGCGCCTCCAAGATGGCGCCCGCTGCCAACTCTGTCAGGCGGGAAAAATCACTGCCCACCATGCTCGTGCCAGCATTAGCATCTAGGCAGCATGTGCTGCAAAGCCCCGCTGCTGATCTGCATTTCCCACAGGTGGAGCAGCGCTTAACCCCTTCAGCAGCCATCAAATACAGAAAACAAAATGGCGCCTTTGCGCCAAAACTTACCCCACACAGAGCGCTGTCAGTGGGAACCTCCCCGGAGGAGCTGGGCACCACTCTCACCTCAGGAGACCGAGTCAAACGAGCCTCACTCAAGCTGCACCGAACCAGGAGCTCTGGAGAAAGCCATATATATATATATATTTTTTTTTTTTACTGTGAGGAAAGTTAGAGGCAGGCAGCCACAGAGTAACTCTGGGAGGAGGGGGGAATGGGGTAAGGCAGGGACAGGGAAAACCAAGTATGCCTTTAAAGTGGGCATCACCAGCCACAACACCCCCCCTCCCCCCCCCCCCCCCCCACACACTCTACTGGCAAAGCACAGGAGCCACCCCAGGCAGAAATCCAGGAGCTGAGAAAGCGATGTCCACACCTGCTGTGAGATAGAGATATACTAAAGGCAGAGGGGGCTGGGCGTCCAGGAACACCATGTGCTTTCAGTGTTCTCTATCTCCACCTGCTGGTAGGCGGATACAACCCACCAGTTAATGGATTCATCTGCAGTTGATGACAAGGAATAGTACCCTATCTAGTTCTGTCTGCAGCTGGTGACAGAGGAGAAATAGGAAAAAAAAAAGTGTGGCTTGGCTTAGTAGGATGACAAGAAAGCACCTCTGCTGTTTAGGTATTACAACAAACATTTTAAATAGATACCAACAACCCTTTCTGCAAGTGGGATATGACATCCTGACCTTTCTACAAAACAGAATCCTGCAGAAGGTAACATAACACATGTTCTTATATGCCACTATAACCTGCAGTTCTAAGCAGCTGACGAAAAAGCTAGGACATAACCCAGGAAAAACATTTTAAAAAAACAAATGCTAAAATAAAGAATGTTATTTAATACACATTTCCTAAATAACGTAGTTACCTTTCTGAAATGCAAATAAGACTGAGAATTGTAGAATAAAGCTAGAATTTCTTTCCACAATTTCTTTACTGAAATGTCAGTAAAGTTTGTTATAACGTTCTTGGAATCTTTGTGAAAAAGCATGTGTGATGTTAGATTAGTATTAGGTAACCAAATCCAGAAAGTACTCCTCCAGCAAGCTTGACTTTAAGGTTTGTTTTAAAACATTGATACATGGGTCCACCCAGAGAACCAGATTCAAGCAGACAAAAGTGTTTAGGTAAGTCCTATCTTTGGTATCATCCCTTCCACGGATACTGCTATGTACAACATATCCAAATTAGAGACCCCTGAAGCAGCTAAAGTTTTGCCTTTTTCAGAAATGTCCTAACCCAAGTCAACAGCTGTCTTAAGCAGAGGCCCTCAAGAATAACTGGATCTGTACCTGGAGAAAGGATGGGCAACATAACCTGTAAGATGGCTGGAAGTTGACCCTTGGTTCCTTGATTGCCTTCTGTATAGTCTAGGAGCAGAGCTCAGGAGACAGATTTAGAATACACAGGGCTGGCTTAACCACTGGACCAGGCGAGGCTTTTGCCCAGTGCACCAGTAACCAAGGGCACCAAAATATCTCAATTGGTCTGCAGGTTAAGTCTTTTTTCTCTCTCTCCCCCCCTCCCCCCCCCCCCCCAAAAAATCACTCTCTCTCCCCTTCACACCCCCGTTGTCCTATAAAGTTTACGTTGGTTGCCAGCAACAGCATGACAGGCTGCCTTCGTTCAGGCCCTAGCTTTTGGCTCTGTCCCGCCCACAAGAAATTGCATCAGAGAATGCAGGACATGGCAGAGGGCAGACCCAGTGACTGGCCAAAGCAATGTGTCATGTTGCTGTTGCCAGACCCATGTGTAGAGAGGGTGACACTCAGGGTGCCACTATTCATTGAGCCAGCCCTGAGCATACACTCCAAAATGCAACATTAAAACCAGATCCCTCTTGGACTCATAAGGGCTGCTTTTACCTGTGATCTCTAAGAACAAGGATCCTTAAAATTAAGACAAACAGCGTAACTTACTCAGGCCATGGAGCACAGCATCAAAGAGCAGAAGGGAACACACAAGGGGGGGGGGGGGGGAAGAGTAGCAATCATTTGAACACAAACTGCAGCCCTCCAATGCCAGTCACAGCAGCTCAGCACATGCTGAGGTTTGTGCAAAGTTCATTGACCTTTATTATGTTAAAGAATGGAAGGAACAAGAAAGTGAAAAGAAGAACTGGTGAGCAGCTCCAAGGCCAAGGCCAATCTCTATCCCATATGTAGGATACAGAGCATAGGTCCTGCCAGCATCTTGAATGACACATAGGTCCAGCATCAGTCCCATTCATTCAATTATGAACGGTTTGTGCAACCCCTCTTTGGCGCAACTCTGTTTCTGGAATATTTGATATAGGCAGCACTTCTTCCTCTGTCAGCATGATTGGTTGTGGTGTGTTGACATCCTGTGGCACAAAGGTCTTCATATCTATTGCCAATGATGAGCCGCCACTGAAGTTCACAGCTGACAGGAGAGAACCTTCTTCCTGGGCCTCATTTTCTAAAAGAAGATGGCATTAAAAATCTTTACTCAGCTTCTGAGATGCAAACAAAAACTTGGCAAGGTAAAGGGGTCAGAGAGAAGGTTGTTTCTAGCACCAGGGGCTTCATTCTGAACAGATACTAGACCCCTGGACCAGCCTCATACCTACCTTCGCTAGGCTCCGAGGGCCCAGAGCCAGTGACGGTGCCGATTGTTTCCAAAGTCTCTTTGCCTACTTGTTGAAGGCTGGCTGTGGAAGCAGAAGGAAAAAAAATAAAATAAAAATAAGAGCTAGCAATAAATAAGTACATAAGTATTGCCACACTGGGATAGACCACTCCGCTCCATGGATAAATCCTTATCATCTGTTCCCTTCTCCACAACTGCCAACTCCAGACTTCACGCCTTCTGTCTCGCTGCACCCTACGCCTGGAATAAACTTCCTGAGCCCCTACGTCTTGCCCCATCCTTGGCCACCTTTAAATCTAGACTGAAAGCCCACCTCTTTAACATTGCTTTTGACTCGTAACCACTCGCCTCCACCTACCCTCATCTCCTCCTTCCTGTACACATTAATTGATTTGATTTGCTTACTCTATTTTTTGTCTATTAGATTGTAAGCTCTTTGAGCAGGGACTGTCTTTCTTCTATGCTTGTGCAGCGCTGCATACACCTTGTAGCGCTATAGAAATGCTAAATAGTAGTAGTAGTAGACCAAAGGTCCATCAAGCCCAACATCCTGTTTCCAACAGTGGCCAATCCAGGTCACAAATACCTGGCAAGATCCCAAAAAAGTACAACACATTTTATACTGCATATCCCAGAAAGTGGATTTTCCCCCAAGTCCAATTTAATAATGGTCTATGGACTTTTCCTTTAGGAAGCCGTCCAAACCTTCTTAAAACTCCGCTAAGCTAACTGCCTTTACCACATTCTCCGGCAACAAATTCCAGAGTTTAATTACACGTGAGAAAACATCCAGGACAGAGATCCTCATGCTTTTTACTGTGCTGTCTGCAGCTTTACTGCGTTCTATACGACTCTCTCCATTGAGCTACCTTTCCTTTCAGCTTATCCTTTCCCACACCAGGACTTATAGCCAAGCTACATGCAGCCGATCCCAGAGCGCACCTGCACTGGCATTTTGTGACTCCCCTTGTTTGAGTGGCTCATTGCCTCCTTCCCGAAGATTCACCTGAGAGAGTGAGACAAGGCAACAATATAAAGAGAAAGAAGCACAGAATATATCACAAGCATGAATACACAAGTCACATACAAAGAGAGCCCACAGGTACACACACAGGTGCGGATAAATACAAAGAGAGCATGAACAGTTGTATAGAGACTGTGAAAACACCCAGGAAAAATAGCAGCACCCTACAGCAAGTAGCCTCTGTCCAGTATCTCACCCGCATGCGGCTGTGCTCCCGGGACCATAAGCTACCCCACACCCACTGCAGGTAGCTGAACAGAACAATGACACTCAGGAAGCTGAAGTTGCTGGCCACCCCAATGATGGCTGTGGTAATAGGGAAGTTATACAGCAGGTACCTAAAAGAGAAAAAAACAGATACAGGTTCAAAGGACAGCTACCAGCTCTCGCCAGGATGCTTACTGTAAGCTAGTGATGTGCCCCCTTTCCCCTCTTCCCCCCCCCCCCCCTTACACTTTGGTGGTTACCGTAAGCCAGTGATGTGCCCCCTTTCCACTCTTCCCCCCCCCCCTTACACTTTGGTGGTTACCGTAAGCCAGTGAAGTGGGCATGAATTTTGAGCTGGGCTGCATAGATCTGGATTCGTTTGCTCTGAATCTCAATCAGGGCTCCAAGTGTTGGCACATACTGAGAGGAAAGGAAAGAATAATTAGGGCATTCATAGTTTCTTGAAAAATAAGCGTGCAAGTATAAATGAAAGTAATTTATAAACCCAATCCCATCAGCAGCCCTGGAAAGGACAGAATCGAACTGGTCAGAAATGTTGAGGGACCCTGTACTACCACAGTAGCCTTCCTTCCCCTAAAAGATCTAATGGACAGAACCTCTTTGTTCCACAATATAGCTCAAGGGAGGAAGGTTCATTGAACAGAATCACCCTAGTCCCTGCTCAAGGACAGTCTTAATCGAGCATAAAAAGTGCTAAGAGTTTTCATGAACCAGATTCAATATATAGGAATTCCACTTTTACAAACCATAGATGACAAGAATTTTCAACCCTTTTTGCCTTTGTTATTTGTTCAATTTTGGGCTAGACCCATATTTTATGGAAAACATTATTTCAGCTTCTAACTTTTAGCTATCTATCCAGAAAACATGTTTGCCGTAAGTTGAATGCTTATGTATTTGCTGTGTCTAAAAAATGATTGCCTCTTCTTCCAGTGGTGCCTCTCTCCCTTTCTGCCCCAACGCCGGTCCTGGAAGGAGTATATGCACAAGTTCTCCCAGACTGCTGCACTGCAACAGACCAGACACTAGTACACAAAGTGCCAGTGACATTCTAGATAGCCTTTTCAACCCCCCCATCCCCTCCCCAAAACAAACATTTCTTATGGAGAAAAAAAAAAAAAAGAGGTTCCAACTTTGACCCCAATACCCCTTGCCAAAGCACTGATCAATTTGAAAGTTGGAAGAGTTTGATACCGCCCATCCCCACCAAGGACCTACTTCCACAGAACTTGGCATAGCTAACTCTAAGGTTAAGGAGAAGGAAATACACAAAAGCATAAGCCATCTGCTAAGTTTACGTCCCCTCAAAGGAAGGATAAAAACAATGTCCCCATAGTGCATGCAAGACATGTCCCCTACTAAATCCTCCCCTTAAAGCACAGTCCACAAGCACATTTCCTACCGAATCTTCCCTGTAGTCCGAGTACAGCTCTACCTCGACCATCTGCTTCTGCTCCAGAAAGCCAGTCAAAAAAAGACCAGCATAGAAGAAAGTGTCCATCAGGCGCAATGCACGCGACCGATAATGCAGCATGGCCTACAGGATGAAAAGAACCCAAGTACCAGCAGTCTCACATGAGCTGATATTATTAGAACTTGGGCATTTATTACAACTTGGTACTCACCGATCGGGTAGAGGAAGATATGACCTGCCCCCCTTTTGTGTAACACATGATGGACACCATGAACATTCCCAGTTCTTGATTCACAGGAGATTCAGGCATCTCTAGCTCCAGGGAAATCCGGTATGGCTGTCCATACATAAGGACCTACAAAGGAAAGGTCAAAAAGATGAACCCTAAATCTGTGTCACCTTTACTTACAGGGGCCAGAGCTCAAACATGTCAAACCAGATACTGGGTCCTCTTCCATCACTGTATTTTAGATTTCTGCTTTTATAATCTGCATTGTACAGATTTCTTTAAACTGGAAACAGCAGACCTTTTACAACTGTGTTCTACATCATTACGTTCAGTCCAGCACCTCCTAGCTCATTCTTCTGCAAAAGACAAGCAGAATTTGCCCTGCAGTCTTCTGCCTCACATCTAGAAATTCACCAGACTTGGGCAGAGAAAGGCTGTCACTGAAGCAGCAATACCCAGTATGTGGGCAGGAGTCAACTATCAGGTCCACATGGTAACAATGACATAAAAGATATGGGAAGATCTAAACTAAAGTAATGTTAATATACGATGTCCTAACTATAATGCGAACAAAGTAAACATGAAATAAGAATCCTGGAAAGGATTTTCTTCATTTAATGTTTACTGAAACATAACACTAACTTCATAAGTGCCTCTCAACCACATATATCTTCATTTTCCAGTTGTACCTACCTTAACCCCCTTAAACCCTCCCTTACAAAGCTAACATCACTATGAATATCAATACATGTACCCTTAGCAAACCTGACATATATCCCCTATCGTCTTGCACCCACCCTACAAAGGGTTGCTAAATACAATGAAAGATACTCGCCCACTAATTTTGATATGCTAGTCTCACACATTTTATAGATATTCCACATTTTTCCACTTCCATTCTGGTGGACACTGCAATACTTTTTAAGGTGCTATTTCCATCCTTGCAACCAGGCACTATAGCATTGCTAAATTCCACCCTATCCTCCTCCATTTCCTCATGTTTGATAAGGGGAACTTAGGATCTTTTAACAACTCCACTCCATTACACTCTTTAAAATATCACAACTAATCCTAGAAAGTATTTTCTGTGAACACTCAATGAAGCCGTGGAATTTGTTGCTTTAGGATGTAGTCAAAGTTAGAACAACTGGATTAAAAAGCAAACAAACAAACAAACGATACTTTAATGGACCTGTCTTTCTGAAACTTATTTATTAGCCAGGTAGATGTGGGATCACTGCTACTCATTCCCTGGGATGAGTCACAAGGAACAAATGTACTCTTTGGAACCTTCCAAGCAAACTAAAACCAATTGTCATGGTCAAAGACAGATTATAAACTGAACTTGTGCAGGAAAAGTGAGTTCAGGTGGCACATATTCACCCCTCTCTGCACATAAGCAGCCACGATGGTATGTATGAGAGGAATACTGAAGCAAAGCTATAACCCGGGCTTACCCTGTCACGTCCATTCTTCATCAGTGAAACATTTGCCATTGGGAAGGAGCAGAGATCCGGCCCTAGTGAAGTACAATCTGTTCTGAAAATTCCAAAAAAAGGAAAAATTATAACCATACTGCAACACACTTAATACTAGCCACTACCTCCTGGCCACCCCACCATGAGCAGCAGATCAACTTTCTGGCTGGGGAATGAGCAAGAATTAGCGGGTTCCCTGATGAAGATTTACGAAACGGGACCGTAGGAACCAATGCATTCATAATATATATTTTTTTGGATCCACCGCCTTATTAGAACGACATCATTCCATGATTCGTGATAAGCTAAGTGATGTTATTTTTGTTATCGTCATTTTTCTGATATTATTTTGATATGATCACAGAGTTTCAAGTCTAATTAGACCTACACACAGATTGATTTAAAAAATTAAAAAAATATTTTTTGAGTATATACTAGAGGGTTTTTCAAGTCTATGATGACTTTTTCTATGTGCTATACAATGAACATTCATGTGCAAATATAGCCATAGCAGTTGAGACTTTTCCCTCATGTGCAACTGAATATCTGCTTTACAGCCATTTTGAATGAGCAATAAGACCATGTCTTCCTCACTTCCCAGCTGTGAATGCTACATGGGGCAAAGATTTGGTCAGGCCACAGCCCCTGTGGCCCGGCCAGTTACATTGCCTATAATCCATCCTCTTCCCCAGTCTTAAATAGGGGCTGCCGAGATAGAAACACAATGGCAGAAAAATTATTAGCATCTACAATCGACTGCTCAGCTGTACAATCCCTTCCACTCCCCAGAGATCCTCTGTGCTGGTCCCTCTCTTCTTCTATGGGTAATGCAAGACTAGGACTGAGGGAACAGTTAGGGGATATGGGACCCTACCTCCATACAATGGGAAAAATGTGACTGACCTGAAGTGGTAATGGACAGGAGTGGTGTACTTCACAGTGGGAATGTACGAGTAATAGAAACTGCCATACAAAAAGATGGAGATCCAGAGTAGAAGAATGAGAACACAAAGAATAAAGGCTGTCTGTAGGATCGTTCTGCGCACACGAGTCAACACAAGAAGAGCCACCTCCTGAAGCCACAGGAGCAGTGGCAGCGGTGGCACAGTTGTTGCCATGGCTGTCCAACTCAACCACCAATCTGGATAAGTGGGCTGCAGACTTTAGGAAAATTGCCAGACTTGGCACAATTTCTAAGACAGAGCCAAAATACTTAGTTTCCTCGGCTCCCCAGCTTCTCGTTAGTGCTGTGCTGCTTGTCCTCATGGGATACAATGGAAAGGAACCCAGAGCGTCCAACAATCTGACTCTTCAGATACTTCTGCTCTCTCACACTGAACTGTATTCCATCCCCAGCAGACAGCAAGCAGATAGTCCAACAACACTCCGTTTACAGAGGATGAGAGCTTGGAAGAATGTAAAAGCAATCTGCGGCAGACACCACATGCAGCCGGGATTAGGAAACCTTACTATAAAAAAAAAAAAAAAAGTTAAGTCACAAGACTGGAGATAGAGAAAAGTTCACAGCTGCCTACCCCTTTACACTTACATAGTAGCTTTGAAATAAAAAAGCACAGATGTTACGCCATCTACCCCTTCCTCTTACTGAAATGATACAGAGACACTATGGGAAATATTTATGAAGCATTGTCCACAAGTATTTTTTATTCACAGTTGCTCACAACATGTCTGCAATACACATATACTTCATGCATAGATGTTCTGGGGTAGGGGGTCATTGTATAGGCATATTTTGTAAAATATGCAAGTACACACATTTCTACACCTTCTCTGGAACAAATATAAATTCACACATAAACAAGATGTGTGCACTACTGTGGCTGGCTTGGAGTTTCTTAGAGAGAGAGAGAGAGAGAGAGAGAGAGAGAGAGAGAGAGAGAGAGACAAGAGAGACATAGGTGCCTATGTAGAGGAATTATTTTTAAAAATCTATTTCAACAGGACAATTCCATACAGATGTCCTTTTACAAAAATTGTTCTTGCCCCCTTTCCCATCTGTTCTGACAAGGCCAGCAGCAGTTTAGACTCAAGGAGCATAGGTATCTATCAGTTGAAGAACGGGACACCACATTCTCCCAAAAAACTAGCATTGGGGCATTAAGAAAGCATGGGGGAAAAAAAGGTCCTCAAGAATATGCAGGCCTGTCAGAGACAAGAGAAAAGCGCCAAAAGCTAAGTAACTACTCAGGCTAAAGTGAGAATGTGAGCAGCACCAGGAACTGATAGGTAGCTTGTGTAAAAGACATCCATAATCTGATTTACAATTGTTTTGCTTATTTTTACAGGACATTTACACTTCCTGCTTTCTTACAATTCTAACAGATAGCAGAGCATCAACCCCCTCCCCCACCTTGTTCCTGTGCGCATAGATCCCAGCCCCCTCCCCCCCCCCCCCAAAAAAAAGTCCAACATTATTTATTTGGATTTTGCTAACACTTTTTTCAGTAGTAGTTCAGAGTTACCTTTTCAGCAGTAGCTCAAGGTAAGTTACATTCAGGTAAATTGGGTATTTCTCTGTCCCAAGAGGGCTCACAATCTAAGTTTGTACCTGAGGCAATGAAGGGTTAAGTGACCTGCCGAAGATCACAAGGAGCAGCAGTGGGAATTGAACTGGCCACCTTTGGATGTCAAGACCCTGTGCTCTAATCACTAGGCCTCTCCTCCACTCATAGTAATACTTCAGCCAATGTATTTGATTAGAAGAGAAACCAGAGACCAAAAAGCACTTTTTAGAACAATCAGTACTGACTGAGGCATATTTCTCAGATACTAAGATTAAGGAAGCAAATTCAGAGAGAAAACTCACAGAAACGTATGTTGTCCATTTTTTAAAAACTGGTTCACAGTAAACTCTACTACCTGAAATTAGTACTGTGAGATACACACACCTATTTAAAAAAAAGTCTTACTGCCACCAGCTTTTCCGAACAAACCCCATAACCCTTCACAAGGGACCAGGTCTACTCTGGAGGGAAAAAAAACAGAGCCAGCATTATACCGCGGAATTAAAATAGATGAAGAACGTGTATATTAATAAAAGAAGCAAATAACAGCTGCAGAATACAGAATATAAACAAGGCCGAGCTTTGAAGCTTGTGCAGCTCGTCCCTCCCACCCATAGCTACCGTCCCCTCTCAAACTCACCAATGTTAACGCGGTTCTAGCTATAAGGACGCCTCCTGCTGCCTCGAGCCTCCCGGGTCTCTCCTCAGTACGCAGGCGTGGAGCATTACAAAAAAAAAAAAAAAAAAAAGTCTTCCGGCACGTCTGCAAGTGAGAACTCCACCCCTTCTGGTTCAGGCCACGCCTGGGTTTCCAGGGTTACAGCAGGCGCTTGGTCCGATGCTGCCTGTCGGTTGCGGGACGGGAGTGCGAGGAACTGGGCGGGAACGGGACGACTTGTGCCATCCAAGGAGAATTAATGACAGGAGCGGCATGACTTCAAAAAGTTGAAGCCGTCTCTCCCCCGCAGCCACCATATTGGCCAGAACAAGAAAACAATAGCAAACATAACAAGGTTTCATTAAATCTCCTAGGTTTTGCATTCTCTCTGTTGGGGGGTCGGGGATGGGGGTGGGGGGTTCGGGAGATGATACCTTTTTTTTATTGGACATAACTTTTTGAGAGGTCTGTAAAAGGGAGGGGGGGGGGTGGTATATTCAAAATGTATGCATCAGTGCACCAGAGCTTGCTTTGCTATTTGCAAATACTGTGTTGTGGACTTCAATGTTATGCTGTATGCCTTTACTTTTTCTATAGAAATATCTTTATTGTCGCCATAAAAAAAAATAAAGACATACAGCGCAGCACTGAAATCCACATCACAGCATTGCAAATAACAAAGCAAGCTCTGGACCACTGACAATACATTTTGAATACAACCCTCCCCTTCATAGATCCCTTGAAAACTCCCCTTCCACCCACATCTCCCCCGCCCCATCCCCTCCTAACAGAATGCAAAACCTAGGAGGTTTAATAAAACTCACAAGTTTGCTATTGTTTTCAATAGCGATAGCAATTATTTTTTTCTGGCCAATATGGCTGCAAACTCCACCCACTGCCTTCAGCCCAGATAATGGACGAGATAGGCTCATGCTGTCTCCTGTCATTAAACCTCCTTGGTGCCACCACCACCTACACAAAATATTACCCACCAGTTTCCTGTTCAAACTGTCAGCCATTTGAAGTGGTGGGCTACCTGCTCCAGCTTGTCCCAGTCCGTCGGATCCAGCTTATCCCTGCTTGTTCCAGTCATCTGCTCCAACTTGTTCCAGCCCGCCTGATCAGCTACCTGCTCCAACTTGCCGCAGTCCGTCGGATCCAGCCTCTCTCAGCTTCCCCCTGCTCGTTCCAGTCCATCTGTACCAGCTTGCTCCAGCCCGTCTGTTCAGCTACCTACTCCAGCTTGCCGCAGTCCGTCGGATCCAGCTTCTCCCTGCTCGTTCCTGTCCATCTGCACCAGCTTACCTGTTCCAGCCCGCCTGATCAGCTACCTGCTCCAGCTTGCCGCAGTCCGTCGGATCCAGCTTCTCCTTACTCGTTCCTGTCCATCTGCACCAGCTAGTTCCAATCCCTCTGCTCCAGTTGTTGAAGCCCGCCTGATCCAGCTTGTTCCGGCCCGCCTGATCCAGCTTCTCCCTGTTCGTTCCTGTCCATCTGCACCAGCGTGTTCCAGCCTGCCTGCTAGCTTGTCAGCCATTGACTTACTTGCCTGCTAACTTGTCAGCCATTGACTTACCTGCTCTCCAGTCCATCAGTTCCATCAATTCTCCCTGCTCGTTCCTGTCCATCTGCACCAGCTTGTTCCAGCTCACCTGCTAGCTTGTCAGCCATTGACTTACCTACTCTCCAGTCCATCAATTCCAAGCCTCCAATCCGGCTTTTCTGCTCTATCTGCCTCACACCCCAGTCACTACCCATACACCTGTTACACCTCAATCACTACTTATGGCCCCTGTCCACATTCTCTTCCTTGCCCTGTCCCTTCCTAATCTCTTTCCCCTCTGTCTACCACTGGAAATCATTGCCCACCCATGTCCCCTCCCGTCCTGCTCGCTACGGCAGTACCCTATTCACCCCCATCCCTCACCACCTCACTATCTTTGTCCCCCTCCTCCTTCCTAGCTCTTAACATTCAACACTTCCTTCCTGCCATTACCCCATCACCATTCCTCCTGTGTATCCCATCTTCATCGCCTTCGTCGCCCGACCTCCCCCACCCTCCTCCTCTTGCTATCCGCGGGAGACAATCCTAATCCAGGCCCCCCTCACCTGTCCTCCTCCTATCCATGCAAACGATTCCGTGATGTCTCCAATCTCGTCTCTATTCCCCTCCTTCCCCCCTCCTCCCTCCCCTTCTCATATGCCCTATGGAATGCCCACTCGGTCTGCAACAAACTCCCCTTCACCCATGATCTCTTCATCTCTCGTTCCCTTCAACTGCTCGCCCTAACTGAAACCTGGCTCTCCCCTGATGACTCTGCCTCAGTAGCGGCCCTCTGCCATGGAGGTTATCTCTTCTCCCACACTCCCCATCCAGCTGGCCGCGGTGGAGGCGTCGGGCTTCTACTCTCGCCCTCCTGTAGTTTCCAACCCCTCCTACCGCAGTCTCACTGCTTCTCATCCTTTGAAGCACACTCCAGCCGGCTATTCTATCCATTGCCACTCAGAGTGGCAGTCATTTACCGCCCCCCTAATAAATCCCTCTCTTCCTTCCTCACCGACTTTAATGCCTGGCTTTCCGTTTTTCTCGAACCCTCATCTCCGTCCCTCATTCTCGGAGACTTTAACATACACGTTGATGACCAATCCGACCCTCACGCTTCTCAGTTCCTCACTCTAACATCCTCCTTCAACCTCCAGCTATGCTTCACCACCCCTACTCACCGAGATTTCCATTGTCTTGACCTCGTCCTCTCCTCTTCCGGCTCTCCCTCCAATTTCCACGCTTCAGCTCTTCCTCTCTCCGATCATCAACTGATCACCTTCACACTTCTTCACCACCCTCCCCCTCAGCCCCGTCCAACTCTAAACACTACCTCCAGGAATCTCCAGGCTATTGACCCTCCCACCCTATCCTCTAGTATTTCTAATCTCCTCCCCTCCATCATGTCCTCCGAGTCTGTCGACAAGGCTGTCTCCACTTACAATGCCACTCTCTCCTCTGCTCTGGACACCCTCGCACCATCCACCTCCCGTCCCACTAAACATACTATTCCCCAGCCATGGCTGACCCCTTGCATCCGTTACCTTCGCTCCTGCACCCGATCTGCTGAACGCCTCTGGAGGAAATCCCGCACCCATTCAGATTTCCTTCACTACAAATTCATGCTATCCTCCTTCCACTCCTCCCTATTCCTTGCCAAACAGGATTATTACACCCAATTGACCAATTCTCTCAGCTCCAACCCCCGCCGTCTCTTCGCCACCCTTAACTGCCTCCTCAAAGTGCCCTCCGCTCCCACCACCCCCTTGCTCTTTCCTCAATCACTGGCCGATTACTTCCACGACAAGGTGCAAAAGATCAACCTTGAGTTCACTACCAAGCCATCTCCTCCTCTGCACCCTTCAACCCTCTCCCTCAACCAATCAACCCAGGCCTCCTTCTCCTCCTTTCCCGACATCACCGAGGAGGAAACCGCTCGCCTTCTTTCCTCCTCGAAATGCACCACCTGCTCTTCTGATCCCATCCCCACCAACCTACTTAACATCATCTCTCATACTGTCACCCCCACCATCTGTCATATCCTCAACCTCTCTCTCTCCACTGCAACTGTCCCTGACACCTTCAAGCACGCCGTAGTCGCAACTCTCCTCAAAAAACCATCACTTGACCCTACCTGTCCCTCCAACTACCGCCCCATCTCCCTCCTACCCTTCTTCTCCAAAATACTTGAGCGCGCAGTTCACAGCCGCTGCCTTGATTTTCTCTCCTGTCATGCTATCCTCGATCCACTTCAATCCGGTTTTCGCCCTCTACACTCGACAGAAACAGCACTCTTTAAAGTCTGTAATGACCTGTTCCTTGCCAAATCCAGAGGCCACTACTCCATCCTTATCCTCCTCGATCTGTCAATCATGATTTACTTCTTGCCACATTGTCCTCATTTGGGTTCCAGGGCTCTGTCCTCTCCTGGTTCTCCTCCTATCTCTCCCACCACACCTTCAGAGTCCACTCTCATGGATCGTCCTCCACCCCCATCCCACTATCTGTTGGTGTTCCCCAGGGATCTGTCCTTGGACCCCTTCTCTTCTCAAGCTACACCTCTTCCCTGGGCTCCCTGATCTCATCTCATGGTTTCCAGTATCATCTCTATGCTGATGACACCCAGCTGTATCTCTCCACACCAGACATCACCTCGGAGACCCAGACAAAGGTATCAGCCTGCTTATCCGACATTGCTGCCTGGATGTCCAACCGCCACCTGAAACTGAACATGTCCAAGACCGAGCTCATCGTCTTTCCACCAAAACCCGCTTCTCCTCTTCCTCCACTTTCTATCTCAGTTGATAACACCCTCATCCTCCCCGTCTCATCTGCCCGCAACCTCGGAGTCATCTTTGACTCCTCCCTCTCCTTCTCTGCGCATATCCAGCAGATAGCCAAGACCTGTCGCTTCTTCCTCTTTAACATCAACAAAATTCACCCTTTCCTCTCTGAACACACCACCCGAACTCTCGTCCACGCTCTCATTACCTCTCGCCTTGACTACTGCAACTTACTCCTCACCGGCCTCCCACTCATACTCATATCACTCCTCTCCTCAGGTCACTTCACTGAGTTCCAATCAGATACCGCATTCAGTTCAAGCTTCTCCTTTTTTTTTTCCAATATTTTATTGGCAATTTAGCAAATTACAATCATAACCAAATAACATCCAATATCAGTAACCAATTTTTGTTCATGGTCCCCCTCCCCCCCTCCCTTTCTCCGTCAGTGGTGTTGCTTCTGATTCTTGAGATTGTTCATATATTGACCAAATGTTCGTGAATACTTTCATAGTGCCTTTCCTCTTAGCAGTCAATTTCGACATCTGATACAGAAAGTCCACTCTGCGAGCTATCAGTTGTAGTGTTGGTGTTTCAGTTTGTTTCCAGGCTCGGGCTAAGGCTATCTTGGCCGCTACAAAGTATTGAGTAGCCAATCTATGTTGTCCACTGGGTATTGAGCTAGGCCGGAAATGGAGGAGGCAATGTTCTGCTTTCTTTGGGTATGGTTGAGGCAATACTGTATTTACCAACTTCACTACTGCCTCCCAAAACAATTCCACCTTCGGACATGTCCACCAAATATGGTAAAACGTGCCCTGAAGGCCACATCCCCGCCAACATTTTCCCGAGGTCCCCGGATATATCTTTTGCAATCTATCTGGGGTATAATACCACCAGTACAATAACTTATGGCCATTTTCATTGATAGATTGTGCTGGGGATGCCTTGAGCAGATATTTGTAATTGCTCATCCAAATTGTTCTAGGGTGTGTACATTGCAAAACGTTTTCCCATTTCTTATGATAAAAAATTTGAGGGTCTGTCCTGCCCAATAGTGCAAGATATATCCGGGAGATACTACCTCTGCCCCCTCCCTTACGCATTGCTAATTCAAGAGTTGTCTCTTCTAGATCTAATTCATCTTGTGCTCGTCTTTTAATAAAATTACGCAGACAACAGTAATAAACAAGATCTTTTTCCGATAGACCATACTCTTCTTGAAGTTCCTGGAAACTAATCATATTGCCCTCCGCCCATACCTGTCCCAGTGTGTATAAGCCTGCTTTTGCCCAGTTATCAAACACCTTTTCTGATCTCCCAAGTGGGAAACCCTCCGCCCATCGTATTGCTGTTTTTCGGTAATATTTCCTTTCCGGGAACATATGCTTTCTAATTTGTAACCACGTTTGGAGCGGGTGTTTTAGACTCATAGGTAATTCCTGCAATATAGATGTCAGATCTCTCCCTGATATCCACAATATGTCCTCTATCGTGTACCTACCTATCCATGCTCTCTCCCAATGCATCCATTTCTTTATTGTCCCTGGAGCCCAGTCAGCTAGTATTCTTAATTGTGCTGCTTGGTGATATAGATAAAAATTGGGTGTTCCCATACCACCTCGGTCTAGTGTTTGATACATCGTGGCTCTATTAACCCGTGGTGGCCTTTTCCTCCATATATATCGAAACATTTTCTTATTTAATTGCGTGAAGAAGGAGGCAGGTATCGGTATGGGCAGTGCCAGAAATAAGTATAATAATTTGGGGAGCAACATCATCTTGATAGCATGTATACGCCCTTTCCAAGATATATTGAGGCCCTCCCATCTATCTAATTCCTGAAAAAGTTCAGCTATCTTTACTGGAAAATTAGCCTGAAATAGATCTTCTATCTTGGGTGTGATCTGTATTCCTAAGTATTTAATGGATTTTTGCGCCCAGGCAAATGGAAATGCTTCTCGCAGAGCCGGTATCTCTTCATTCGGTACTGTTATGTTTAATAAGGTAGATTTAGTTAAATTGGGTTTAAATCCCGACACTGCTCCATAATATGACACGTGATCTATTGCTTTTTGTACTGATATTGCAGGCTGCGCAAGAGTGAGTAGTATATCATCTGCAAAAAGTAGAAGCTTTTGCTCTTTTCGCCCTCGTACTATGCCCTTTACTTCCTCATCATTTCTCAATATACAAGCGAGCGGCTCTACCGTTAAAGCAAACAGAAGCGGGGAGAGGGCACACCCCTGCCTAGTTCCCCGCCGAAGCGGGAAGGCCGCAGTATATGATCCATTAATTTTTAATATTGCTTTCGGGTCTTTATATAAAAGTTGCAGCCATGTTAGATACCGCCCCTTTAATCCCACCTGTCGAAGCACCGCAAAGAGGTATGCCCAATCAACACGATCGAACGCTTTTTCTGCGTCAATGGATAGTAATACTGCTGGTACTTTTTCATCTTGGGTGTATTGGATAGTATGGATGAGGCTTCGAATGTTGTCAAACGTTTGTCGCCCTATAATAAATCCCGCCTGATCTTCGTGAATCAAGTTTGGGAGCTGTTTCTGTAGCCTATGTGCTAATATTTTCGTAAAGAGTTTATAATCCACGTTGAGCAAGGATATCGGGCGGTAGGAGCTACATTGTTGGGGGTCTTTGCCTGGTTTTAAGAGCAGTGTTATTGCTGCTAGTCTCCATGTTTGTGGTATCTCTTGAACCTCTTCCAGCTCATTAAATACCCTCTCTAATATTGGGATCAGGTGTTTTGCAAATGTTTTATAAAATTTTATAGTATACCCATCTGGGCCTGGTGCTTTCCCATGTGCACTATCTTTAATTGCCCATTTAATTTCCTCCGATGTTATGGGGGCCGATAGTGTTTCGCTCTCCACTCCCTGTAATTGGGGAATACCACTCTCTTTCAAGTATCGTTCCACGATTGCTGGCTCCAATGTGGACTCTTTCTCATATAGTGAGGTATAGTATTCTAGAAAGGTTCTCTGTATTTGATCTAATTGTGTGATGTGTTCCCCGTTCGTATCTCGTATCCCCCCTATATGATTCCGCTGAACTTGTTTTTTAAGCTTATTGGCCAAAAGCCTACCCGCTTTCTCCCCAAACTCAAAATGTTCTTGCTGGGTCTGTTGTAGTTGCGCCGCTAGGCTTTCCATTTGGAGTTCGTTAAGTGCTAATCTCAACTGGTGTAACTTTTCTGCCTCATTAGTATCGTCTGGTTGTGCTTTGTGTTTCTGTTCTGCTTGCCTGAGTTCGTTCCTAACATTGTTTTCCTGGTCCATGCGAGTTTTCGATATATGGGCTCGTAGTGCTATTAGACGCCCTCTGATCACTGCCTTGAGACCTTCCCACAAGGTACTCACTCTGACCTCGCCTGTATCATTAAATTTAAGATATTCCATGATATATTGTTCTATCTCTAGTATATTTCTCTCATCATATAGTAAGGTATCGTCTAGTCGCCAATATCGTATGCCTACAAGGTGAGTTCCTAGGATAAGTGTCAGTATTACCGGGGCATGATCAGACCATGTGCGAGGTTCTATGCTAGCATCTTGTGTCTTTCTTGCTATATTTACATCTCCCAGCCAACCATCTATTCTAGAATATGTTTTATAGTTGGGGGAGTAATATGTGTAGTCCCTCTCATTACCATTTTTCTCTCGCCAAATGTCTATCAGTCCCCACCGGGCCATTAACTGTTTCAATAATTTCCTATCTGTTTTGGCATACACTGCAGACCCTGTAGAGTTATCTATATGGGGGTGCATGGTGACATTAAAGTCTCCACCCACTAATAAGTGGCCCTGCTGGTGTTGCTTCAGAACCCCTTCTATCTGCTCCCAGAAAGGGCCCTGCCCCTGATTAGGGGCGTACACATTAAGTATAGTATACGTGGTATTATATACAGAAACCACCATCAATAGATATCTCCCTTCTTTATCACTTACAGTTTTCAAAATCTGCCATGGACGAGACGTTGCCAGCGCTATCAGAACCCCTCGCTTTTTAGGCATAGCAGCACAAGAGGAGAACTTAATAACAGAGTATCGTCCATGTTTCACCAGTTTCTCATGCACTTTTTTCAAGTGAGTTTCTTGCAAAAGGACTATATCAGCCAGCAAGCGTACCATATCTTTAAACATTAACTTTCGCTTTGTAGGTGAATTAAGCCCTCTTACATTTAAAGTAACAATTTTCAATTCTTTATCAACCATACATATAACAACTTTTAGTTATAAAATTACCACTGACTTCCCTTTCCCAATCCCCTACCTGCCTCCCCCCTCCCCTCCTCCCCAAAGCCCATGTATGACATATCCTTCCCCTTGGGTATGACATGCCTAGGAGGTAAGTGAGTTCGATCCCAAAACATTACCAGCCTGGTATTGCTGTGCATTGTTCAATCACACGCCATTATAGCCCTCTTCATTGATGTCTATTTTGACTCATTGTTAATTCCTCTATTTGTAATCCATCAGCGTTGGTTGGGCCCTGTTTGACCTGATTGCTGCCTTCTCAGCCTTCCTCGTCCTTGCGAGACACGCTGCCATCGCGCTTTAGCGCTATTCTGTGGGATAGCCTTTGGGCAGTTTGAGTGCGTAGGTTCCGCCATTGCTCCTTGGCCCAGATGTTCTTGGGCTTCCTCCAGCGATGTTATTCTGCACTGTTTACCCGCTTTATAAAATAGCAGGGCAAATGGATGTTGCCATTTATATTTTATCCCTTCTGTTCGCAGTTGCGCTGTAAGTGGCTGTAGTTCTCGTCTGCGCTTGAGTGTAGTTGCCGAAATGTCTTGAAATATTTCCAGCGGATAGGTATTCCATGTGATCGGGCTATTTGCCCGTGCTTTATGCATAAGTTGATCTTTAACTTTATATTCAGCGAAGCAGGCAACTATGTCTTTAGGTACATTAGCCCGTTGTGGGCCTAGCGCTCGATGCGCCCTTTCAATTTTTATTTCCTCAGCGGTGACCACATGCTCCGATGTAGACAGGAGTTGGGCTGCTATGTCCTTTACAACTTGTTCGCAATCATTATGCTCTGGTAGTTCAGGGAGCCCTCGTATCCTAATATTGGACCTTCGGCTCCGATTTTCTAAATCTTCCACTTTATCTGTTAAAAAGCGTAAGTTCGTGCGCTGTTCCTGCACAGTGGTCTCGATGGTATTTAGGGAGTCTGCATGCTCTTCCAGGCCAATTTCTACTTCATTAACTCTGTTCCCTAATTCCGTAATTTCTCCTCGGAGTTCTGCTCCAAGCTGGGCAAAATCCTTGCGTATCTCTTTCATTTCCGTTTTAATATCTTGGAACCAGGTTTTAAGCTGCTCCCATTTATCGGGCAGCAATTCATTATCTCCATCGTCCCCGCTTTCTTGCTGAGGCGATGATGCTCGAGACCGCATGGCGCTTTCGTTAGCGTTTGTGCTCGCGGCCTGTGCTGTTTCTTTGGCCTCCCGCTGATGGTAAGCAAAAGCGGCTAAATCAGCTGGTTTAGTTTTAGTGTTCGACATCTTTGGTATCACTCGCCTTTCGCCGCTCTAATCCGCCTCCAGGGCTATTTCAAAATCGCTAAATATAGCTAAAAGCTTCGTTTTTCCAGGCTGGGTGTCGGGAGCTCCGCTATTAGACCTCCATAACGGAGCGTGACGTCACTTCCTCCCCTCAAGCTTCTCCTTCTTACCTACAAATGCACTCAGTCTGCTGCCCCTCACTACCTCTCTACCCTCATTCTCCCCTTACGTTCCCGCCCGAAACCTCCGTTCACAGGACAAATCCCTCCTCTCATTACCCTTCTCCACCACTGCCAACTCCAGGCTCCGCTCATTCTGCCTCGCCTCACCCTATGCTTGGAACAACCTTCCGGAGCCCTTACGCCAAGCCCCCTCCCTGCCCATCTTCAAGTCTTTGCTTAAAGCCCACCTCTTCAATGCTGCGTTCGGCACCTAACTCTTTCAGGAAATCCAGACTGCCCCAATTTGACTGCCCCTATCAGACTGTTCACGTGTCCTTTAGATTGTAAGCTCTTTGAGCAGGGACTGTCCTATGTTAAATTGTACAGCGCTGCGTAACCCTAGTAGCGCTTTAGAAATGTTAAGTAGTAGTAGTAGTAGTGGGCTAAAACTGGTGTTATAATCAAGAATATTGCTTTCTGGACTTTTGCAGTTCTTCCGACGCAAGTGTAACAAAAATGTCCCCCTTTAAACCAAGGCTTAATAGAATGCATTGGGGGCTTATTGTCCTTAATCACCTGGGTGGGATTTTTTGTTTGTTTTTTGCCTTCTTAGAGGAAAAAAAGTTTAGAGGCTTTGCTGCTTAATTGGCATCACTTGCGCTGAGACCCTACCAAACCTATCTCGGTTAGAAGAAAGTTTAAGATTCTCATTCAAACTTGGCTTCTTTTTTGGCCATACAGACCTACCTCGCATGTTTTACCATCCCATATACACCAACTCACAAACTTAGATTCTTTTAGGCTGCCTTAAAATGTTGGCTCCAACTAGACTGCATCTTGCTTATTCAGGTGATTCTGTGTTCTCTTGTTCTGCTCCTACACTGTGGAATGCTGTTCCAGGACTTACTTTATGAAAGTTCATATAAGAAATTTGAGAGGAGCCTAAAAACCTGGCTGTTTTTCTCAGTTTTGTTTTCACTCCTTTGGGGTTTTCGCTCCAGTTATGATAGTCTTCAAATTACTGTTGTTATGCCATTATTGTAATGATTATTGTGCATATCTCTGTCTAGTATAATCTCATGGATTATGGACACTGCCTTGGCTATTCCTGTGAATGAATAATAGTTTATCAAATGCCAAATAAATAAATTAAATTAATGACCCCCTCAGCCATTATTTGACTAGATACCAGTAAACCTTGAGAAGAGAGACAATATAATGAATAGGAAGGGAAAGGGGCAAAAGACAAGTGAAGGAATGTGGAAGAAGACAAGATAGTGAATGGGGAAAGAGTGAAAAGATTGGAAGGGCTGTGGGTTGTGTGAGGCAAGGGAGGAGACTGAGTGATAAACTGAAGGATGTGAGTTAGGGGATTAGAGGAAAAATGCAGGAACAGATTGATAGGATCCAGAGAGCTGTTGTAGGGTGAGGGGGAAGTGTAAGGTGGTCCAAGGTGGGAAGTCGGAAGAGAGGGGGTCAGAGGCGCTGTAGGAGTATTTACCTGAGAATGGATCTCACCTTTGCTGGTCTTGGCCTATACAGCCATTATTATAACAATATGGATTACAGCTTGTGGCCTGAACCAGCTTTGTAAAGGAACATTACTGCTGAGCATAGCATGATGACTGCATCCAAGGACATATTCTGTGTTGCAAACTGGCTGCTATCTCCTGGGAAGATTGGAGGAGATAGTCACACATGGCTCTAGGAGTATGTGAGCAGACAGGGAGGTTTGCTTGTCGTCGATACTAGAACAAAGGCTCGCTTCTTGACCAAGAAGCTGGCTGGACATGATTACACCATCTGTGATTGGTCCACAGGTATCATCTGACCCTTCGATACCAAACGTTTGGACTGAAGAGGAAAGAAGAGGAGAAAGACGACTGGAAGACTTGCAGGTGGATAGAAGGCTCTGAATGAGCTAGAGACTGATTTTCCTAAACACCAGTGAACTGCATACCTTGTAACAAATTCACAAGATTAGCATAGCTACCATATACAGCCTTATCTAAGACTGTGCCTTCTGTAAAGGCTGTGCCTTCTGTATCCAGAATTCAAATCTTGGACTTTATTCCTGGACTGAGAGACTTGCTGAGAGACTTCAGCTTGAGTCTACGAGGAGGAATCCGCTTCTTTACCACTGGAAGTCTGCCACAGACTGCAGGGTGAGATACCAGGATTTACTGCCTATGGTCATGGGGATAATTAGTTCTTTGCTTTGTCTGTGACAGGTGGGTTATGTCATGACTTATGGTCTATGAATTAGCTGCTAATGGTATTTTGCATAAGACGTATGGTGTAACTTCTAATGCTAATCATTAGGATATTAGTTTGTTATTGGTTGTGTAATCACTCATTTAGTTAGTCCATTAGAATAATCATATTCCATTGTCTGTATTTTGGGTGATAATCTATTTTTATATCAAGTTATTGTATTTTACTTGGCATTTTGCTTCACAATATTTATATATATTTCTTTACTTAATAAATAATAATATATATTCCATCTATGTCATTGTTCCTTTTCCCAATAACTAGCTAGTCATTGAGATAAAGAGTTACGCTCCCCTAGACACAAGTCCAGAATAATTGCTATTTAATAGTGTTCCGACAGCTAAGTACCTCTGAATACCTACAGCGCTCTGATTTATGAGTGGGAATCAGAGGTGGTGCGGTGGTACATGAGTGGGAATCAGAACTGCCAGTTGGAGCTCAGAGGAGCTCTTTGGTGTTATAAACCCTTCTTTGACCTCTACCCTTTCATAGACTATGTGGCTCTGCTTCCATTCATCTGCTGCACTGATGCACTTGGCTCTACACATACTAGGCCCAATCTGCAGCAGGAGGGGACCTTCACCAGGGTGAACAAATACATTTCCCCAAGGCCAAAGACAACTGTGCACACCCAAGGAAACCTAGTCCTGCCCCAGGCTCTCGACCACTGGTCGTGCTACTGCCCAATGCCTGTCCACTGCTCGTGCCAACGAGGTTCTTTCCATCAGAGCCCACCAAGGTCACCTCCGTTCACCCATTACTGTGCAGGGGAGGTTAATGGGATGGAGTTGAACTCCATTGAGGTCTCCCCCGGGTAAGCTAAAATCCTCAGGGTATACAGAATGGGCCTGGAGCCCCGTTCCACAGACAGACTGGGCAATGAATTTCTCAGCAAAAGGAAGGGGGCCTAACCCACATCCCCTGCTTGTAAGACGGTCTAAAAAGTGCCCCACACTGTATTCCCTGTAAACCTCAGTTTTTCCCTTAACTCTGAGGCCGGGGGCCACTTCACCTAATGACTGTAACCAGCCAACAGGCTCCAGAGAGGGCCCGACCCACTGCGTCAACTCCTTGCTAACACTAGGCACGGTCCTTTAAGGCCACAGAAACATAGATCCTCTTAGGTTCATCACAACAGGGCTGCAGGCTATGAGCCTCCCTCCCCCCCCACCGGAAAACAAATATAATTAGGATCCACCTGCAAGTACATGGACCTCTTACCATGCAGGGTCAAGGCTGACCCCTATATAGATGCAAATATAATTAGTTCCAGTACAGATAGGTTATACAGACAAACGCATATATACCAGCAAATATATTGGAACACCAACTGGAATAGTTCAAACTCAACGACATAACACAAAGCAATGCCAAAGTGGTCTTTGCTCTTGAAACCACATTCTCACAAAATCACTGACCTAACGCTTATCAGTACCACCACGACCCTTTATGTTTGAAACAATCCTATCCCACACTACTCTATTTCTTGGCCCTCAAATAGAAGTTGATTTGCTGACACACTCAGACCAGCTACTTACATACATAGACAACCCATATTCATGGTACATGGCGATAAAGACAACCAAGTCAGCACTGCGATCACGAAACAGCACAGCCCCCACATCTTTGGATGTGGACACAATCATCATGCTGGGTTCCATATGCCCCAAGGCTTTTTGTGCTATCTCCTAGGCACCTCGCGCATGCTCCATCTGCTCTCATATTGACTAATGAAAGCTCAGGACTAGCTCTGGAAAAAAAAAACACCACAAAATCAACTTTCAACCCTTTATGACCAAATCAACTGCATACCACGCCGTCCAGAGCTCTGCAGTTCCCGACCTTCTCGTCCACAGTTCATTACCACCACCCATCCCGGTGGTCCTCACACTGAGGTGTCGTGGGTATTCCGGTCTAACAGTTCTGGTACTCATCATTGCAGATCACCAGCATTCATTCAAATAAATAAATAAATAAATAAAATTAAGACAAAGAAGAAGAATGATCCGTGGTATTCCTGTCCCACAATGCCACGTTCTTCCTGTTCCACTTCTACATGTTACACTATCAATGCCGGTCGCCCTGATATGGACTTCATGCCTACATTAAAGAACTGTGTTCCATTTTTAAAGGCCCGTGGTGCTGTTTTTTTGTTTGGTCTTCATGCCTACACTACCACTAGCGGTCACATAGGAATAAGAATAATAACCTATTGTATTCCTGTTCCACAATGCTGTGTTATCCCTGTTTCACTTCTACATGTTACACTATCACTGCCGGTCACCCTGAAACAGACTTCATGCCTACACTACCAATGGCGGTCACCATCATATGGACTATGTGCCTACAAATCAGGCTGTTTTTTTTTCATGGTGCAGTAAACATGGAGGCATATTTTCAAAGCACTTTGGGAGGCTAAGTTCCATAGGTTTCTATGGAACTTTGGGAGGCTAAGTGCTTTGAAAATATGCCTCATGGTGTACTTACTGCACCATGTTTACTGCAAACCTTCATGACCATTTACTGCCAACAAACTTGGTATGACATTTTTCACTCCCTGCTTCTGCGGCTGGGGCCGGGCTCTCCTACTAACTAAATGAGTAAGGACCAAAAACCTACTGGAGCACCTAACCCTCCTTACGCCCCTTGACTTGGGAGTCACCCATATGTGGCTGATGCATCCTGCTTGTCCTAGGAGAAAATGAAGTTACTTACCTGTAACAGGAGTTCTCCGTGGACAGCAGGATAAGTCAGCCACACAACCCACCCACCTCCCCTTAGAAGGATCCGCCCCTTGCTAGGGACTGACTGAGGCAGGAAATGGAAGTGAGGGGACTCGCCTGGTAGGGGCACCTACTGCACATGCTCAGAGGGATTTAAAAAAAAAATCTCTGAGCTAATGGAGAGCATTTCCATCCAATGGGCTGTCGGATGACATCACACATATGTGGCTGACATCCTGCTGTGCAAGGAGAACTCCTGTTACAGGTAAGTAACTTCATTTTGTCTGCAATATTGCAACCTCCCAGTCCTCTTATCTGTCCCAACCATGTTTGGATTCTGCTACCTCTGTACAGAGCTGCCAAGGGGTCCCAATTTTTAAGAGGGAGATTTTAGAACACGCACCAGCCCCGCCCACTCTACACTGGCTCCACCCACTATACATGGCTCCACCCCTGACACAACTCAATCCCACAGTCATTTCAGAAAATATTTTATTTAATAGCCTAATACCCTTTTTAATTAGCTTTCAGAGGCCAGAACCTCCTGCCTCAGGTGAGGACAGTAGAATGCTGTTATGGAATCCTCTCCTGACCTGAGGAAGGAAGTGCTGGTCTCTGAAGGCTAATCAAAAATGTTTTAAAATCAGTGAAGGTATCACCTTATTTTCTATTTTGTGTTTTATTTGCATTTATTAACCTTAACTAACAGAACTACCACATTTCTTTATCCTAAATTAAAAATAAAATTATTTTCTGTACCTTTGCTCTCTGGTCATTTATTTTTTCTAATTGTGTTGGTCCCAGTCTCTTGATTCTGCTTTCCTTCGTCTTCTCTTAACTGTCTTGCCAGGGTTTCCTGTCTATTTGTCATTTTTCTCTCCTGCTTCTATGTTTTCTTCAAGGAACAACTTTGTAATCCTGGAGAAGGACCACGATGGACTGGCAAAAGTGCAAATGAAAATGGAGTAGATATAGCACCGTTCACGGAAGAGAGTGTGTATAAACAACTTGAAAAGCTAAAGGTGGACAAAGCCGTGGGACCGGACAGGATCCACCCCAGGATATTAAAGGAGCTCAGAGAGGTTCTGGCGTGTCCTCTTAAAGATTTGTTTAATAAATCATTGGAAACGGGAGAGGTTCAGTGGGATTGGAGAAAGGCGGATGTGGTTCCTCTTCACAAAAGTGGTGATAGGGAAGAAGCTGGAAACTACAGGCCAGTAAGCCTCACTTCGATTATTGGAAAAGTAATGGAAGCGATGCTGAAGGAAAGGATAGTGAATTTCCTGGAAGCAAATAAGTTGCAAGATCCGAGACAACATGGTTTTACCAAAGGGAAATCGTGCCAAACGAATCTCATTGAATTCTTTGACTGGGTGACTGGAGAATTAAATCAGGGATGTGATATAGATGTAATCTACCTAGATTTCAGCAAGGCTTTTGACACAGTTCCCCACAGGAGGCTCTTGAACAAACTGGACGGGCTGAAGATAGGACCCGAAGTGGTGAACTGGATTAGGAACTGGTTGACGGACAGACGACAGAGGATGGTGGTAAATGGAATTCGCTCGGAGGAGGGAAAGGTGAGTAGTGGAGTGTGTTGATGGAAATGGGGCCTTGAGGAATCATACGGTAGTATGATTCCTCAAGGTCCCATTTCCATCAACACAAACCTTACAATAATCCCAGATCTTCCTATACTTCAAAACCGGGACATGAACGACCACAATATTCAACTTGGAGTAACAGGGATAGAAGGGGTAAGAAGGCTGCACAACAGACCCAAACTAAACTCTTGCCTAGTTTTTGACACTAGACACAAGCAGGTATCCTGGTAGGAGGGAGACTTCAGAAGTTCTATGCTTCTTGGGTGACAATCACTAGAGACAAATGGATTTTACAAATTATTCAAAAGGTTATCAACTACATTTCCATCATTGTCCACCTCTCAGGCCACCGCAGTTTCTCAGACTGGCAACACGTGACAATTTGTTACTATAACAAGAGATTCACAGCCTACTTGCAGCTCAAGCCATTGAAGCAGTCCTGGTCTCGCAGAGAAACAAATGATTTTATTCCAAATACTTTCTCATACAGAAAAGGGATGGAGGTTACTGGGAGATTTTAGACCTCAGACGACTGAACAAGTATATTCGCAAGACGTTCCGCATGGCAACTCTTGCAGCAATCCTTCCATACTTTCAGCAACATGTCTGGATAATGTCATTGGATCTCCAAGATACATATTTACACATCCCTATCCAACAAGCATCCCAATGTTATCTACGTTTTTGTAGTCAACACCCAACATTATCAATACATACTAACATAGTAACATAGTAGATGACGGCAGAAAAAGACCTGCATGGTCCATCCAGTCTGCCCAACAAGATAAACTCATATGTGCTACTTTTTGTGTATACCTTACCTTGATTTGTATCTGTCATTTTCAGGGCACAGACCGTATAAGTCTGCCCAGCACTATCCCTGCCTCCCAACCACCGGCTCTTGCACAGACCGTATAAGTCTGCCCAGCAATATCCTCACCTCCCAACCACCAGCCCTGCCTCCCACCACCGGCTCTGCCACCTAATCTCAGCTAAGCTTCTGAGGATCCATTCCCTCGGAACAGGATTCCTTTATGTTTATCCCACGCATGTTTGAATTCGGTTACCGTTTTCCTCTCCACCACCTCCCGCGGGAGAGCATTCCAAGCATCCACCACTCTCTCCGTGAAAAAATACTTCTTAACATTTTTCTTGAGTCTGCCCCCCTTCAATCTCGTATCGTGCCCTCTAGTTCTGCCACCTTCCCTTCTCCGGAAAACGTTTGTTTGCGGATTAATACCTTTCAGATATTTGAATGTCTGTATCATATCACCCCTGTTTCTCCTTTCCTCCAGGGTATACATGTTCAGGTCAGCAAGTCTCTCCTCATACGTCTTGTAATGCAAATCTCGTACCATTCTCGTAGCTTTTCTTTGCACTGCTTCAGTTCTTTTTACATCCTTCGCAAGATACGGCCTCCAGAACTGAACACAATACTCCAGGTGGGGCCTCACCAACGACTTATACAAGGGCATTAAAACCTCTTTTCTTCTGCTGGTCACTCCCCTCTCTATATAGCCTAGCAACCTTCTACTTACGGCCATTGCCTTGTCACACTGTTTCGTCGCCTTCAGATCCTCAGATACTATCACCCCAAGATCCCTCTCCCCGTCGGTACCTATCAGACTCTCACCGCCTAACACATACGTCTCCCGTGGATTTCTACTCCCTAAGTGCATCACTTTTCATTTCTTCACATTGAATTTTAATTGCCAAACCTTAGATCATTCTTCTAGCTTCCGCAGATCCTTTTTCATGTTTTCCACTCCCTCTCGGGTGTCCACTCTGTTACAAATCTTAGTATCATCCACAAAAAGGCAAACTTTACCTTCTAACCCTTCAGCAATGTCACTCACAAATATATTGAACAGAATCGGTCCCAGCACCGATCCCTGAGGCACTCCACTACTCACCTTTCCCTCCTCCGAGCGAATTCCATTTACCACTACCCTCTGTCGTCTGTCCGTCAACCAGTTCCTAATCCAGTTCACCACTTCGGGTCCTATCTTCAGCCCGTCCAGTTTGTTCAAGAGCCTCCTGTGGGGAACTGTGTCAAAAGCCTTGCTGAAATCTAGGTAGATTACATCTATATCACATCCCTGATTTAATTCTCCAGTCACCCAGTCAAAGAATTCAATGAGATTCGTTTGGCACGATTTCCCTTTGGTAAAACCATGTTGTCTCGGATCTTGCAACTTATTGGCTTCCAGGAAATTCACTATCCTTTCCTTCAGCATCGCTTCCATTACTTTTCCAATAATCGAAGTGAGGCTTACCGGCCTGTAGTTTCCAGCTTCTTCCCTATCACCACTTTTGTGAAGAGGGACCACATCCGCCGTTCTCCAATCCCACGGAACCTCTCCCATTTCCAATGATTTATTAAACAAATCTTTAAGAGGACACGCCAGAACCTCTCTGAGCTCCTTTAATATCCTGGGGTGGATCCCGTCCGGTCCCACGGCTTTGTCCACCTTTAGCTTTTCAAGTTGTTTATACACACTCTCTTCTGTTAACGGTGCTATATCTACTCCATTTTCATTTGCACTTTTGCCAGTCCATCATTACAAAGTTGTTCCTTGAAGAAAACATAGAAGGAGAGAAAAATGACCCAAATCTTTCTTTAATTGGATTTAATAAGAGGATTTTTATCTTGCTCTAAAGTGTCCAATGTAGTGCAATCCTCCCTAAGGCCTTTGATCAATTGCTTCACTTTATCTCCAAACAAGGAGTCCCCCTAACATGGGGCATCCGCAACTTTCTCAAATACCTCTTCCCCAAATGCTGAAGCATGTAACCATGCAAGTCGCCTAGAGGCTATGGCATTAGCTGCCCCTCTTATAGATACATCAAAGTTGTCATGGGCTGCCCTAATCATTTGTTTAGAGCATTCCTCTAAATTCATCCTAGTTGCATAGAAGAGAGGAGCATGATCTGTTGCTATAATGACTGGATCTTTGCTAGATCATCCATTATAGTATATAAGTATTCTACATAGTGAAAAGTGTGAACTGAGGCTCATGCTGAAAGCATAACAGACTGAAAAGATCTTCTCACCATTATATCCATGCATTTGAGGTCTTTCGGTGGTGGATGGTTTGTAATGTCCTTTTGAGTTTTATTTTTATGCATTGCAGATTTTACTATGATAGATGCATGAGGTAATTGCAATTTACCATGTCCAAGAATTTCTTCCACTTTATATTTGTTTTCCAATGCTTTTTGTGTAGGTCATATGGAATATGGTGTTTGCCAAATTTGTTAATGGTGGTCTTGCAACACGTGCAATCGGTAGTGCTACATTTTCTCTTGTTATATGTAAATATTTAGTTACAGTCCTCTTTTCAGCAGGGAGGGAAGTATTAACTGCAATGTTTGTGCCAACTTTATCAGAAATTGTAAGAAATTTCTTCTAAGATAGACTGCACCTCCTTTTCAGGAGATTGATGTCTCGAAAGAAATGTATCCTCTTGTGAGGTCTGATTAGTGGAAGATTGAGAACAGGATATAGCTTGTGAACCTATAGATGAGCACAAAGAATGTGGGAGTACATCTTGTTGCTGAGGAGAAGATGATACTGACCATAAGTGTTGTCTGTGTGATGATTGCTGATGATGCAATACTGAGGTTGACGCCGTAGATCTAGTTGCAGGTGCCTTTTGTGATGTAGGAGCCAAAGGTGACAGCTTATTAACAGTTTCTTGCTGCTGCAGAAAACATGATAATAATTGAAGCAAGTTGAATGGCACCTGAGCAGTGTGCTGGTGCAACACAGAACTGCTTGTACAAAGTTTTGAATGTGAAAAAGATCTGGAATGAGATCTGGAGGAAGCTGCAGAACAGGAAGGCAAAGTTGAGGAATGTTGGTGTCAACGATACTTACTGTGGTCATGCCGATGATGTGCTCTAGGGCGATCCATTGAAGAATGTTGGCGTCATTTGTGTGGTGAAGAGGGGGCAGAGATAGATGCCAATCAATACCAATCGATGCTGACACCACTTTGGAGCTGATAAAGGTGAAGGCCGTGCATATCTTGAAGGAGAAAGTGCTGCAGCCTGGCTTAGAAGCATTTGGTGCGATCCCTTGATGCTGACCGTGGCATCCTGCAGCATGACGTCATGTGTGGGGTCGGTACTGAGCAGCTCCTGCACCACTGTAAATTATGACACCTGATCCCTGGGCTGTGTAGCAAGGGGGAGAGCAGGTTAAGGTTTCATTATTGATAGAAGATGATTTTGAAGGCTGTGAAGAACCAGATTTTGAAGAAGAGTGGTTCTTAGTAGAACTGGTTGTAGATGTGCCTAACAGTGATGTACGGGTATATTCTTTAATCTTTAGTACTCAAATATCTAATGTTTTCTGCGACATACTCTGACAATTACCACAAATGGAAGTGTCATGCTGTACTCCTAGGCATCATAAGCAGAGGTGATGCAGATCAGTGACAGAAAGCCTGCAACTTCAGGCAAAACATTGCTTAAATCCTAGCTTAAACGGCATTGTGAATATGAGATGCAAAGTCAAACTCCGTAACTTCAAATAAAAATGGTACTTTGAGAGTGAAGGGACAATTCTAAAGCCGGGTCATTCCACCTCGAAGGGGGTGTGGTAACATGCTATATAAAGAGGGCACATAGAGCGGGAAAGAAGGGACATGCGCATAAAGTAGTTCTAGAAATTTTCATAGCTTTAAGAAGGAACATCACCATGACATCACTTCAACCATGTGGCTACCAGATCTTGTAGTCCATGGAAAACCGGCTTCCGACGGCCCCACCAGAGCCTTTCCTGTGCCACATCCCATCTACTCTGATGTAACTTCCTGTGGACTGGACGTCACGTGGCAGAAGAAAGGTCCTGGTGGCTGGGTTAGCCGGTCAGATGCAGCCTGTCCTGTGGTCTAGTTTAAGGCCATGACAATAGCTTTCAAGACCATGTAGTTGATCTTGCGCCTTTATTCCATCTTCCTGGGTGCCTGTTGTGCTGCCAGTGGCAGGCTATCAATAGTTTCCCCACTGAGACATGAAAGCTTATTAACTCACGTTTTTCTAGGGACTGAACCTGTTTGGTGGAACAAACAGCCAGCACTGCTATGTGGTATAGATGATTAATTGTCATTTAGGTAGGCTTAAAGACCTTTTTGTTCCCTGCTAGCAAATAAAGGTTGATTTCTAACAATGTTTTCCTTTTGATGATTTATCTCTTGATGTGCTGTTGTAATATGCTGCAACTAGGATGCTGTGTGTTTATTGTATAATCATATGTTTTTATTAACTATATATATTTCATTGTGTGCTGCTCTGGACTTTTTTGATAGGATGGGTAACAGATTGAATACAGTACGTAAATATTTCTCCTTTCTACATTTTAGCGAAGCCTGTCAAATATTTGAATCTTTCTATCATATCCCTTCTGTCCTTCAGTGAGTACATTTTGAATATCCTTAGCCAGAGCAGTGTAAATTAAAACAACTAGGCAGTCGTCAGGATAGGACAGTTTGCCTTTATCTGTCTGGATTTTCAAAACCTACTGAGTTAGGTTCAATGTTTATCATTTATCATTTTACTATACCGTAACTTATTGCACAGCAAATCATAACAGTTCACATAAATTATAATATAAAATAACAAAAATTATTAAAAGAACTCCACTTAAAACAGGAAAGAGAAATTAACATACCTTTCATACAAGAGAAGCATTAAACAATATCCTAACATACATAAATCAAACACATCAAATCAGACAGGTAATGCAGTTGCAATTCCAGTTGCCGGTTTAGAACCAAAAATCAAGTCCTTATTAGGAACCAAATGCTAATTGAAAGAAAATGTGTCTTTAGAGCAGTACGGAAAAGAAGATAAGACTTGAGTCCCATAGTGCCGGTGACAAAAAATAGAAAGCTGATGCTCGTGTAGATTCCCATCTCGCTCTAGAAGGAGATGGTATTCTCACTATACAAGATCCAGGGCTGGCCTAACCATTAGGCAAGCCTTGGCAATCACCTAGGGTGGCAGTTTTTTTTTTTTTTTGGGGGGGGAAACGACAAAAAGCAGCTGAAATCAGAGCATAACAATAATTCCTGGCAGCCACAAAAACTCAAAGAACCATTAGCACATACTTTTACCTGAGAAACAAAGTTTAATATTTGAAGGTATGACCTCCAATTGAAGAGGATAGTTCCAAAACCTGTTAAGTATTGAAAAGCTGTTTTCTAGATAAATGCACATTTTTATTTCCAAGAATTCTAGCCAAGATAAGAAATTGTTTTCACTGAATATCATATACCTTACAAGTGAATGCCTTTTAGTGCAAATTTCACACATCCTACGGCTAACTATTAAGGGAGTATTTGTCCCGTATGAATTCATTTTTGAAAAAAACGTATTTAAGGGGGTAGAGTCTCCACTGAGTGGATGAACGCTAAATCCCATGAGGAGAAGATACAAGAAAACAAAGTGGGAAGTGGACCAATGACTTCAGGTCATAGAGACTCTATGTCCTGAAGTCATTGGTCCACTTTCCACTTTGTTTTCTTGTGAAAAAAATGTATTTAACAGGTTTTGGAACTCACTTATTCAGTTATATGTTTTTATAGAATTTCTGTAGGATAATCATGATTGTAGAGTATAATTATCAAAATCTTAGAGGGGGAGATGACAGGCTATGGACCTGAAAATTAAGAGGGGGCGTAAAGCTAAAGGTTTGCCTAGGGTACCCAATGCACCAGCACTGACAAGATCCATATCAGTCAGGTCCAATGCCCTTCAAACACAGGATCAACATCACAGTCAGATCCCTGACTCATGTCCTTCATACATAGGATCAGAAGAAACAAAGAAAAGGGAAGATGCAATAAAAATATTCAAATGTCTAGAAAGCGTCAATAAACTACTAGAGAGGACCAGTTTCTATAGAATGAAGAGCTCAAAGATAAACTCATCATATGAAGCTGAATGTAAGCCACATTGAGCCTGCCATGAGTGGGAAAGCGTGGGGTACAAATAAATGGAAGGAAGATGAAAAGGAATGTGTGAAAAGAATACATTTTCAGTAAGAGGGGGGTGGACACCTGGAACACTTTCAAGAGAAGGTAACAAGAGTCAGAAGAGTGGCAGAATTCAAGCATGCATGGGATAGACACAAACTGCAGGATTCTGTATAGGTCGTTCAAAGTCGGGTATGCAATTAGCCAGTTAGGCATTAACAAGCACTTAATTGGCAGTAATTAGGAGTTTTGCGCAGATCTGCCCTATGCCTTATTTTATAACATCCGTGCCTAAATTTCATAGCTCGTAACTCCAGAGGGGGAGTGGCCATGGGAAGGGCATGGATAGGTCAGAGGTGTTCCCAGAAATTAGGCTTGCTGTTATAGAATACCTGCATATTTGTGCCTAGGTGCTATCCGCTGGGTGCAAGCATTTACATCAGCCTTTAGCAGGTGTAAACAGGGCCGCTGAGAGGAGGGGGCAAAATTCCCCCAGGATCTCTCCTGATGGGACCCGGGTGAGCAGGACAGGAGCAGGAGAGAGAAAACTCTGACGTCAGGTCCCCCTTGGAGGCTGGGGAGGATCTGGAGGAACAGCAGATACAGCAGGCAGAAGATATCTTCTTCACAGTCAACTACTGCATTGGCTTCCAAGCAGCTGCTTTTCCCCTCAGGTGTCATGTCTGGGAAAGTGAGCCCTTGTGCCCCGGCTGAGCACGGCGAAGGTGGAGCAGCACCGCGCTTGGTCAGGCAGCCAGACAACCCCTAGCTTCACCTGGGAAGTGACCGCTGTTCCCCGGAAGTTCAGCCCCCAGGTGCAGGCGGTCACCAGGACTTCCGGAACCAGCGGGGTGAACAGCCACCAACCAGACAGGCGGGAAAGGTGACACAGTCCAGGAACCGGGGAGGCAGCAACACAGCAGAGTAGTCAGGAGTCAGTCCAAAGTCTGGGCAGGCAGCAATACAACAGAGTAGTCAGGAGTCAGTCCAACGTCTGGGCAGGCAGCAATACAGCAGAGTAGTCAGGAATCAATCCAAAGTCTGGGCAGGCAGCAATACAGCAGAGTAGTCAGAAAACAATCCAAGGGTCAGAACACAGGATCATAAGCTAACCGGCAGTAGAACACAGACAAGGATCACAACCTCTACAGCAATAGAAGCCGAAGCATGGAAGGACTGGTGGCAGGGCTTTAAATAGTGCAGGAATTAGTCTCAAACATGTGCAGCTGTTCCAAGATGGCTGCCTCCATCAGAGGAGATGTCCTACGCCCAAATATGGGCTTCCTTCCTGAATAGGGTTACCATATGGCTCCAGAAAAAGGAGGACGGATTGAGCCAGCCGGGTTTTACTTCCACTGCTTTCAGTGGAAAGCAATGGAAGTAAAACCCGGCTGGCTCAATCCGTCCTCCTTTTTCTGGAGCCATATGGTAACCCTATTCCTGAAGCCGCCCAATTCCAAGATGGGTGCCACAACCTAAGACGCCCATCTCCAAGATGGCTGCCCTATCCTGGAGATGCCCAAATCCAAGATGGCCGCCACATCCTCGAATGCCCATACCCTGCGCAAGCAGGGTGTTTACCTGGAGGAGTGTAACAGAGTGTAACATCAGGCGCGCATGCTCGGTTTCAAAACTGAGCATGAGTGACCTGAAATGCAAAGCAGCCACAGGGGCAGGCCAGGCAGCAGAACTGTGAAGAAGAGCAGTGCTGGAGTGGAGGAGAAGACTCTTCTGCTGGCGGGGCCTTGGGATCCCTGCCAGCCAATGTATTTCCAGGTGCACCAGGCAGCAGCGATCTGGGGGGCCAGCAGCGATCCAGGAGGGCCCGGTGGTGATCCAGGGATGGCCCTGCCCTGGGCCCGGCTCACTCTCTCGGCGGCCCTGGGTGTAAATGTTTGCACCCAAAGTTAGGTGACAAATTCACGCTAAGCTAGTATTCTGTATAGGTCATTCTGCACAGAGCACCCATTACAAAATACAGTGGAGCACTGATAGTACACGGGAGGCAAGGACCTTGAACTGCGTACTACTGGTGCGTGTATAAATGAATCATCAGGCCTACTCAAATGGCAGACCACAGTCTGCAGTCCGGAGCCCGAGGATGCCATTTTTTTTTAACTAACACTGCAGAAGACTGACCACTTCCCTCAACCCCCTCCTCTGGCCCCAGGTCAGGAATTCCCTACCTTAAATCCTTTCTCTGCCCAGGTTTTTAGCAGCGACAGTGATTCACAAGGGGCTGTCTGCCTGAGCTCAGAGATTCTGTCTGCTGTGCCCTGCCCCTTTCTGACCGCAAGGACAGGGCACAGCAAAAAGCAGACTCTGAGCTCGGGCAGACAGATTGTCTGAATTGCTGTCGCTGCTGAATCGCTGTTGCTGCTGAAGACCTGATCAAAGAGAGAATTTAAAGTAGGGAGCGTGTATAAATGAGTCCCGCGTACAAAACTGGGAGGCATGTTACCTTGTGCCAGGGGCGTAGCCAGACTTCGGCGGGAGGGGGGTCCAGAGCCCGAGGTGAGGGGGCACATTTTAGCCCCCCCCTGGCGCCGATGACCCCCCCCCACCATTTTTGACCTCCCCGCCGCCACCACCACCACCTTTGACCCTCCCTCCCAGCGCCAACCCTTTCGACCCCCTCTTCCTGCCGCCGCCACAACCCTCCCCCGCCGCCGGGTACCTTTGCTGGCGCAGGTCCCCAACCCCCGCCAGCCGAAGTCCTCTTCTCTGGCGTGGCCACTTTGCTGATCTGCAAGGGCAGGCTTCTGTTTCTGTGAGTCTGACGTCCTGTACGTACGTGAAGAAAATCAGACTCACAGAATGTCACGTTTTCCAAAGCAGGAACTAGGTTTGTGAGCCCTTGGGCCACTGCCGAGGAGCGGCAGTGGCAGGCAAGACCACCCCACACCAGGAACCAGACAGAACTCAGATAGGAACAGCAAGACTTCACCTGCACTAGCCGCCCTTCCCCAGGTGTTGCGCCCCTGGCTGCAGGCGGCTGACAGGACTTACAGGACAGGGTAGGAACTGGAAGCTGCAAGCAGCCACTAAAACAGGGAACAAACACTGACAAACACGAGACAGAACTGAAAGCTGCTAGGCAGCCCCTGAACAAGAAACACAGACAAACAAAAACTAAACACAAAAAGACAAACAAGGAACAAGTCTAGGAAACCAACAATAACCCTAAGCTAAACTACACACAGACTAACAAGCATCAGACAAGGAACTAGAATAAAAACCAAGCTAGGCAGAAGTGCAACAAGCACCAACAAACCAGGGCCTTAGGCGATGCAAAGGCAAAGCAGAGAATTTCCAACTGGCTAATAAGCCCAGCAGCAGCTGAGGCTCACTGCAGCAATCACCAGGTAACTACGGGGGCTGTGTAGGTTCCACCAAAGCAAGCAAGTCTGGCAGCCCGGAAGATCCGGACTGGACTGGGCTGAAATCTGGAATGGGTGACAATAACAGACAGTCCATTGCAGCCACCAGGTCTGGCCACCAGGTGGCGAGAGGAAGGAGAGCACGAAACATGGGCACAACCGTGACACAGAAACAGAAGCCTGCGCGGCCGCATTGCTGGTCTGCAAGGGCAGGCTTCTTTTTCTGTGAGTACATGCAGGATGTCAGACTCACAGAAACAGAAGCCTGCCCTTGCAGATCAGCAACGCAGCCACGCCGGAGAAGAGGACCTCGGCTGGCGCCTGCAAAGGTTCCCAACGGTGGCGGCGGCAGCAGGGGAGGGTTGGCAGCGGGAGGGGGGGTCGAAGGGGTTGGCGGCGGGGGGGCCATGCCCCCGTGGTCCCATGTAGCTACGCCCCTGCCTTGTGCATTATCTGGACTCGTGCAATAATGTGTCACGTACTAAAACGGTACTCCACTGTACCACCTTAGAACAGATGCTCGCAGCGCCTAACTTTTGGTTTTTTCACTAAGCTGTAGTAGTGTTTTTAGCTCATGGTAAAACCAGCTGGTGGCGGCATTTACCACCAGCTGATTTCTACTCTGAGTTAAAAACACTACCTTGGCTTAGTAAAAGCCCCCCTTTGGGCATCAATTATTGAATCTACCCCAAAGTGACCTCCATGACAGATGGAGGATGACCTTGTGACAACAGAGCGGGCAGACCAACAGCTGACATTTTCCATATTTCTGTTATCACAAGAGTTTTTAGTACACAGGTTCCCCATACAGGTTCCATGTAATTACCATCTGTAGGTATCAGCATCATCATTTCCCGTCTCATTCACATCCTTTGCTTTATCTATTACTAGTAAAAAAGGCCCGTTTTTGTAAGAAATGAAACGGGCGTTAGCAAGGTTTTCCTTTGAGTGTGTATGTTTGACAGAGTGTGTTTGACCGTGACTGTGTGTGAGAGAGTGAATGTGCGAGTGTGTGTGTGAACTGGTGGTGAACTGGATTAGGAACTGGTTGACAGGCAGACGCCAGAGGGTGGTGGTGAATGGAGTTCGCTCGGAGGAGGGAAAGGTGAGTAGTGGAGTGCCTCAGGGATCGGTGCTGGGGCCGATTCTATTCAATATATTTGTGAGTGACATTGCCGAAGGGTTACAAGGTAAAGCTTGCCTTTTAGCGGATGACACCAAGATTTGCAACAGAGTGGACACTCCGGAGGGAGTGGAAAACATGAAAAAAGCTCTGCGGAAGCTAGAAGAATGGTCTAACGTTTGGCAATTAAAATTCAATGTGAAGAAATGCAAAGTGATGCATTTAGGGAGTAGAAATCCAAGGGAGATGTATGTGTTAGGCGGGGAGAGTCTGATAGGTACGGACGGGGAGAGGGATCTTGAGGTGATAGTACCTGAGGACCTGAAGGCGACGAAACAGTGTGACAAAGCGGTGGCCGTAGCTAGAAGATTGCTAGGCTGTATAGAGAGAGGTGTGACCAGCAGAAGAAAAGAGGTTTTAATATCCCTGTATAAGACGTTGGTGAGGCCCCACCTGGAGTATTGTGTTCAGTTTTGGAGGCTGTATCTTGCGAAGGATGTTAAAAAAATGGAAGCGGTGCAAAGAAAAGCTACGAGAATGGTATGGGATTTACATTCCAACACGTATAAGTACATAAGTACATAAGTAGTGCCATACTGGGAAAGACCAAAGGTCCATCTAGCCCAGCATCCTGTCACCGACAGTGGCCAATCCAGGTCAAGGGCACCTGGCACGCTCCCCAAACGTAAAAACATTCCAGACAAGTTGTACCTAAAAATGAGGAATTTTTCCAGTCCATTTAATAGCGGTCTATGGACTTGTCCTTTAGGAATCTATCTAACCCCTTTTTAAACTCCGTCAAGCTAACCGCCCGTACCACGTTCTCCGGCAATGAATTCCAGAGTCTAATTACACGTTGGGTGAAGAAAAATTTTCTCCGATTCGTTTTAAATTTACCACACTGTAGCTTCAACTCATGCCCTCTAGTCCTAGTATTTTTGGATAGCGTGAACAGTCGCTTCACATCCACCCGATCCATTCCACTCATTATTTTATACACTTCTATCATATCTCCCCTCAGCCGTCTCTTCTCCAAGCTGAAAAGCCCTAGCCTTCTCAGCCTCTCTTCATAGGAAAGTCGTCCCATCCCCACTATCATTTTCGTCGCCCTTCGCTGTACCTTTTCCAATTCTACTATATCTTTTTTGAGATACGGAGACCAGTATGAGAGACTTGTTGACCTGAACATGTATACCCTGGAGGAAAGGAGAAACAGGGGTGATATGATACAGACGTTCAAATATTTGAAAGGTATTAATCCGCAAATGAACCTTTTCCGGAGAGGGGAAGGCGGTAGAACGAGAAGACATGAAATGAGATTGAAGGGGGGGCAGACTCAAGAGAAATGTCAGGAAGTATTTCTTCATGGAGAGAGTGGTGGATGCTTGGAATGCCCTCCCGCGGGAGGTGGTGGAAATGAAAACGGTAACGGAATTCAAACATGCGTGGGATAAACATAAAGGAATCCTGTTCAGAAGGAATGGATCCTCAGGAGCTTAGCCGAGATTGGGTGGCAGAGCCGGTGGTGGGAGGCGGGGCTGGTGGTTGGGAGGCTGGGATAGTGCTAGGCAGACTTATACGGTCTGTGCCAGGGCTGGTGGTTGGGAGGCAGGAATAATGCTGGGCAGACATATACGGTCTGTACTAGAGCTGGTGGTGGGAGGCGTGGCCATGATGTAAGTAACGCTGCTGATTCGTTGAATCCAGTTCAGAGTCTGACGTCGCAGCAAAAGTAAGCAGCGGGGGAGGGTTGATGGCGGGGGGGGAGGGGGTGGAGTGTGCCGGCGGCGGTGGCGGGGGGGGGGGAGGGGAGGCAAAAATGTGTCCCCCTTCTCTGGCTCTGGCCCCCCCTACCGCCAGATTCCAGATACGCCCCTGACAGAGAGACACAGCGAGGCTGTGTGAGAGAGTGATTCACTGTGTGTGTGAGATACCAACAGAGAGTGTGTGTGTGTGTGTCAGAGAATGTGTCTGTGAGACAGAGAGAGGGTGGGGTGCAGGGTAGGTGATTTTCGAGGAGGGGGGGCGACGTGCACAGAGGGGGATCGGCGGGACCAGTCAGGGGTGGGGAGGGTAGCAGCATGGGTGTAGGCATCAGAAAGAAGTTTGTATGCATCTGTGACAGTGTGTGTGTGTGGGAGAGAGAAAGACAGAATGTCGATTGATTGTGTGTGTGTGTGTCACAGTCAGAGAGACACAGCGAGGCTGTGTGAGAGAGTGATTCACTGTGTGTGTGAGACACCGACAGAGTGTGTGTCAGAGAATGTGTCTGTGAGACAGAGAAAGGGTGGGGTGCGGTGTAGGCGATTTTCGAGGAGGGGGGGCGACGTGCACAGAGGGGGATCGGCGGGGCCAGTCAGGGGTGGGGAAGGTAGCAGCATGGGTGGAGGAATCGGCAGGAAGTTTGTGCGCGTCTGTGGCTGACATTGTGTGTGTGTGAGACAGAGGGGTAGAAGCGGGAGTGGCGATTTTGGAGGGGGTGGGTCAACATGCACGGAGGGGGGTCAGCGGGGCCAGACTCGGAGGGGGGGAGGGTAGCAGAATGGGTGGAGGCATTGCCAGGAAGTTTGTAAGCGTCTGTGACTGACATTTTGTGTGTGAGACAGAGGGGTAGGGGCGGGAGTGGCAATTTTGGAGGGGGGTGGGTCGACATGCATGGAGGGGGATCGGTGAGGCCAGACTCGGGGAGGGGGAGGGTAGCGGCATGGGTGGAGGCATCGCAAGGAAGTTTGTTAGTTTGTGACAGACATTGTGTATGTGTGAGACAGAGGAGTAGGGGCGGGAGTGGCGATTTTGTAGGGGGGCTGGGTCGACATGCATGGAGGGGGATCGGCGGGGCCAGACTCAGAGGGGGGAGGGTAGCGGCATGGGTGGAGACATCGCAAGGAAGTGTGTGTGTATGTGTGACAGACATTGTGTGTGTGTGTGTGTGAGACTGAGAGAGGGTTTTCAACGGGGGCGGGCAGTGTCTCGGGGGTGGGTGAAGACAGTTTTTGAAAGTCAGGGAACATGCATTAAAGTTAGTGAGCGTCACCTCCCTCCTTACCGGCACTCTGTAATTGAGCGCGGTGTCCTGCACACCGGTAACTGTGGAGGGAGTGTTTCGTGTCAGGCAGTGTGGAGCTGTTTCTGTTTTTTTTGCTGAAGCCGATATCTGTGGAGGGAGGTTGTGGTCCGCATCAGTAGTGTTTTGGGAGGGCGGCAGCCTCGAGCCTTTTCGGTTAGCTGCGCAAGGGTGGTTTTTTTTTTTGCTGTTGTTTGATGCCAGATTTGCGCGTGGCAGTGAGTGTGTGTGTGTGTGTGTGTGGGGGGGGGATCAGCTGTGAGTGACGTCAGCCTGGCTACGGAGCCTAGCTCAGCAACGCTGAAGGAGCCACGGACACAGGCAAGACATTAGAACGTTGGTGGTGAGAATTATTATATAGGAAGATTTACTGCCTGTTTAAAGAGATTCACCCAAGGTGGTATACAGCAAGGTCTGGATTCAGTAAATGACGCTCAGAATTTGGTGCTGAATGGGTGTTCCGGGATTGACACCCTTTATAGACTAGCATGTAGTGCCGGGATCTGCGCTCAGCTTTGGCCATGAGTTACCCCAACTGAAACCAGGTGTTATTCCTGGCACGCAAGTTGGGCACAGTTTCACACTATTCTATAATATTGTGCACATTTTAAGGGAATGTCCTGACCCACCTATGCCCCTCTCATTGCCAGGACTCTGCTTCATTTCAATACCTTGCAGCTGTTAGAACGCTTTTCTGTGCCGAAATGTCAGCGCAGAAGTAGTGTCTAACGTTCAGTACCATATACAGAATTTTTCCCCAAGTGTAAACTGGACATAGGCAGTTTATGAAAGATTTATTTTCTGCTGTTCCACTGGTAATGAGTGAGTGCTTCCTGTACACTGATTTTACCACAAACCAGAAAGGTTATCTCATTGTTAAACTGTCATCCCCATTTTCCAGCTACCAGGAATTCAAGGTTGTACTAATCTCAGATTTCCAAAAGTCTCATTAAACCATGCTCAGAGCAAAGGATCACTGTGTTGTAAAGGTGTGCATGTGTGTGTGTGTGTGTGGGGGGGGGGGGGGGGGGGGGGTCTGCTTTCTAGCCCCACCTTGCCTTGTCTACATACTGCAGCAACAAGGAGATGTACCAAATCCAGCTGAGGGCAGAAAAGGGAACATGGAGGATGAAAATCAGGACTAAAATGATTCCCCCTACTAATGCTGACATTTTTTGCCTAAGAAATCCCGTCTCATATATTGTTGCAATTACCAGGCAGGTGCCCCCATCCCCATCCCTGTGGAGTTACTGGAAGCAGGGTCAGGGCTGTTGTAGCAGCCCCTATTTACTGAGTTGGTACAACCCCATATTTAGTGGCTTCTTGCTTCCTAAAGGCTTGGGCCATTCAATCAGCTCCATCCCAGAGAAAGGACCCAGGTGGCCTGTCACTGCAACAGCAGATTTCACTCAGAAGACAGAGCAGTGATCATTTTCTCCATATGTCACGGGCTTTCTGAGTGCTCTGGAATATTTATCCCTGCAAGGGGAGGAGATTGGATCCTGTGGATTTTCTGTCTTACCTAAGCAAGGAGACTGTGGAATCGATAGCAGACAGAAACAGACAAAGCTTGGATCGTAGAACACATTCATCCTTTTTTGCAAAGTAAAACCTCCAAAGGTCAGTGCCCAAAAAGCTTCATCAAAATAATCCTCTCCTCCTCAAGCTTTTGGGGTGGGGGTGGAGGTTGCTTTTCATTTTAATGTCCTCCATAATGTAGCTCAGATAATTAAAAATGACTCCTCAGAGGGCCAGGTGGGGCTGATAAATGGAGGATCTGGGCTCTATTCCTCAGTTAGGTCTTCCCACTGCGGAGGCAGTGTTCAGGGCCTTTCTGAGGATGGAGTCCCAGCTAATGTACAACAGTGACGTCTCATGGCTGGACTTATCACCCATGATCAAAGGGTTTTGCAAGAATCCCTGATGTGTGGCTCTTGGCCAAAGGCTGTCACTGCAACGACATGGCTGAATTGAGATGGGATACAGAATAAGGGAAAAATCCTCATGTCTTTGCAGATGGAGGCTCATGGTGCCTGATCTCAGTCACAGTTCTAATTGAGAAAGCTGCCAGGCTAAAAAATAAGAATAAAAATGGACTTCTCTCCCTTAAATGGTTCTGATGGGCTGGAAGGGGAGCACGCTCCCTAGGACATTGACAGATACTACCTTCACTTTCATAGAATCCTCTCAGTCTAGATAAGGCTATTAGAATTATCTTATGGAATGCAGCAAATGAAATATGTGCCTTGTTGGGTGCTGAGAATGAGATCTGCTATCCTGAGTATGACAGGGTCATTTCTCAACAAGTGGAAGGGGGAAAAGAGCAAATGTCAATTTGAAATCTGAGGCTCTGGGATTCTTCAACTCCAAATTCTGCAGGTTATCCACTGGGTTCCCCAATTTTGGTGTTCTGGGATTGGTGGAGGAGTGGCCTAATGGTTAGTACACCGGGCTTTGATCCTGGCAACCTGGGTTCAATTCCCACTGCAGCTCCTTGTGACCTTGGGCAAGTCACTTAGGGGTCCTTTTACAAAGGTGTGCTGAAAAATGTCTTACGGTAATAGTGTAGGCGTGGGGTTTGGGTGTGCACCAATCCATTTTTCAGCACGTCTGTAAAAAAAGGCCTTTTAAAAATGTTCGCCAAAAATGGATGTGCGGCAAAATGAAAATTGCCATGCGTCCATTTTGGGTCTGAGACCTTACTGCCAGCCAGTAGCCTAGTGATAAAGACTCATGTGGTGACCGGGCGGTAATGACCTACGCGCACCAAATGCCACTTGGTGCACGCCCATTCTGCGCATTCGAAAATAAAAAATATTTTTCAGACACACGTATCGGATGCGCACCAAAAATGAAATTACCGCAGGAGCCATGCAGTAGCTCCATTTTGGCGCACGTAGACAAGCAGCTAAATAATAGGCCCCCTTAACCCTCCATTGCCCCAGGTACAAAAACTTAGATTGTGAGCCCTCTAGGGACAAAGTACCTGCATATAATGTGTACAGCACTGCGTACGTCTAATAGCGCTATAGAAATGATTAGTAGTAGTAGTAGCAGTTCTGGGATTCTAAGACAAGAAGCAGTCTGAGAGGCAATAGAGAGGTGGCATGAACAGCCAGCTTGGGTGCCAGCCACAAGAGCACAAGTCAGTTTCTACAATTCCACAACAAAGATTTGTCTACAAATGGCTATGGCCATGGAATCTTAACAAATTGGAAGGGAATGACATCCCAAGCATGTTTAAAAAGTGTAATCAATGACTTATGTAGATATGATTGTGAACTCTTGTATGTACATCCCCACCTTGGAAATCAGAAAACATGGTTTGGGATTCTCACTGACATACAGATAAGAGTCTTTCCAGTGGTATCCTCTGCATTGAGAGTATGTTCCTGAACTAATAGATGACTGAGTCCCAGAGGACAGGGGGAGTGTGCATGTGGTAGTTGGGGGACACTATGCTGGAGAGATGGGGCTATTTTTAGTAATACAACGAGCAAATATTGAAAGCCATGTACTACTACTACTATTTAGCATTTCTATAGCGCTACAAAGCGTATGCAGCGCTGCACAAACATAGAAGAAAGACAGTCCCTGCTCAAAGAGCTTACAATCTAATATTTTTGATCAACAGGAAAGGAGGGCAGGACAATAGCAGTATGATTTATGATTTAAAATTTTCTATACTGCTAACATTCTGAAATTTAGTGGGCTGGGTAGAAGAGCAAAAATTGACTGGAATAATTGGAGGAAGGACAATATCAGTAATATATCAGGAAGGTAGAACATTAGCAGTAATTGGTTCGGGGCTCATGGGATGGGGCTAGAACAATAACAGTAATGTATGATGAATTTTAGCAGGCAGGGTAGTAGAATAGTAATAATGGATTTCGGAATCATAGTGATAAGTTTAATTCTTCCCTCTGTATGTGTGCACATTTATAATAGACTTTAAGTGAATGTTGTTTTGGGATATTTGGTTAGGGATATTGTTCCATGGGAGTTGTCTATGACAATCTTGGGTTTTTGACCTTTGATTAATGGGTTGACTTATGGGTAACTATTATAAAATGGGGTAGTTGGGCTGAGTATATTTTGTGTGCTGGATAATTCTGTTTTTAATGTAGTTTTGTTCTTAATTTTATTTTGTTATGTTTATGGTATTTTGTATACACTAATACAATTTTATTTTTATTGTTTTAATTGTTAACTAGCTGACACCAAGTGAAATTCACTGGAGGAAGCTGTCCACTTCTTTTGCCTCTCTACTAAGTCATCTCTCCCCCTGACCCCATCATCTCTGTCTCAAACATTTGATGCCTCCTTCTGCCACCCAGTTCCAGCACAAACAGCAACTCAGTATTCCTCAATTCCCCCAATCGCCAGAAGTCATTTTCTTTCCATCCCCCTAATCTCCAGGGGTCTCTCTCTCAATTTGTCTCCTCCTCAGCACTCTCTTAATCCTCCTACCCTGTCTCTAGCAGTTACTCTCACTCAAACCAATGTCCTGTCCCCAACCAGTGGCGTAGCCAAGGGTGGGCTGGGGTGGGCCCAGGCCCACCCACTTTAGGTTCAGGCCCACCAAGTAGCAGCACACCTATAATGTGGCTGGCAGGGACCCCAAGCCCCAACAGCCAAAAACTCCCAACAACTGTTTGCTGCCGGTGAAAATCTGCTATTTAAAAGGTATAAGGGGGAGAGGGGGTGTTTGAAAGACCATATGGCATGCAGGCGAGAGAGGGAGGAAACCAAATCACTTGTTCTGCCCACCCACCTTGAGTCCAGGCCCACCCAAACTTGGGTGTCTGGCTACGCCCCTGTCCCCAACATCCCCTTCCTCTTTCTCAGTCCTTCCCTGACCCCACTAGTCACTCTCTGTCAGTCAATCTACCCTGTCCTCACCACTCTCTTTCTTTTCTACAACTTGGCAGGCAGCAACAGCAGTTCTCTTTCTTTGAGGCTAAATTATAATGATGGTGCCTGGTAGAGGCTGACTTTGCCCACTAGTTGCTCCTTCTTTTGGCTATGTGATCTGTGACATCCCTCACAGGCTCATCTTCCCTTTGGCCACACAACTGCAACAACCCTCCCCCCCCCCAAAAAAAAAAAAAAAACTACCTTCTACTGCCTTCTGCTACACAACCGCTGACATCCCCCACCAGCTACTTCTCCATTTGGTTGAGGGTTCACTGCAGCATGTCATCTGCAGCTGCAAAAGGAGCATTTCTGCAGTGGGTTTAATACACATCCACACCCCAACCTTCAGCAACAGATACCTCAAGCATGATTTATAGAGATAGAATGCTTTTTATTGTATTTCATTTTGTTGTAAATAATTTTTATCGGCTAGTCCAGGGAAGCACAATACATATTTTAAATAAATATGTATGTAGGGGTGTGGATATATAGAATGATGTGTACTTTGATGAATTCTGTGTTGACAAATGTTCTCCAATTGCTCAGGACAAGGATGAAAGGTGAGACACCTGTGAACAGCACAATGAGCATTGGACAGGCACGCAAATTAGTAGAGCAACTGAAGATTGAGGCTAGCATGTGTCGCATAAAGGTAAGGACAGCCACGACATGTCCTACTGTACTTCTATAATGTGGTGCTTAGTTTTAGGTGCCAACAACACATGCAAATGTCAGTGTTTTAGTCATTTACGTGCATAAGTAACTACTTATGCATGTAAATGACCTCATTACAGGGTCACCGAGAGAGGGGGCAAGATTCCCCCAGGCCCGGCCTCCAAGGGGGGTTCAGTGTTGGCAGCTCAGGTGAAAGCCTCTTTTCCACTCTTCCAACTCCCCCCACTCCAGTCCTCTACTTGCCTGGAATCATTGAATGGCAGGTGGGTCCTTCTTCCTGCCAGGTCCCGCCTATGTGGAAACAGGAAGTTACTTCAGAGGAGGCGGATGAAGCAGGAAGGACCCATGTTCGTCAGAGCAGTGTCTCTCGATCACTGCTGCCTGCGGTTCAATGACTCCAGGCTTGTAGGGGACTAAGGGAGGGGGGCATGACAGCGGGCCCCTTAACATTGTTTGCCCCAGGTCTGGCTTTGTCTCTTGGTGGCCTTGCTCACAAAACATCCACTAGCATAAAAATACATGGCACATTCTTTGATGGTGGGCACGTGCATAGGTGGAGTTGGATGGAGTGTACACGTACACATGTACATTATAAAATAACTTATGATTTACATGCATTCTTGCTAACATCTAGGTGTGGGCATTTATACCAGCCCTAGGTCTACTTTAAGTGACCATGCCTTTAGTCAAGTGGTGGTCAGTTATGCCAATATTTTATAAAGAAAACTGGGCACCAACTTTTCCTTATAAAATAGGTTTAACATAGGGGCCTTAAATAGCAGTTTTAGTAGGCACCCTGTTATAAAACTACTCTCTCCGGAGGTCATTTTATAAAACCTTTTACACTTGCTTCATATGCCCATACTTTTTATGCAGATAGGCATTCCCAAGAGCATAGTCTAAGTTGAACAGAGGTAAAGCTGTAATGCACATGGAAAAATGATTTTTTATCTGCTAATTTTCTTTCCTTGAGTCCCACCAGTCCAGTTCAGAACAGAACATATGGATTATGCTCATCAACCAACAGATGGAGACAGAGAACAAAGCATTGTGAGGCTTACCCTATAAGGGAACCCTACAGAGTTTCAATAACCAAGCAATTGTAACTTGGTCTGAATTGAAAACAAATATTCTCTTCCTCCTTCCTTCCTTAAAATATTAACATATGTTTTACTATTTTTTTTCTTTCTAAAAAACAAAACAAAACAAAAAAATAAACAACTTAAACTGCAACAATTGGAAACCACTATTAAAAATATCAAAATATACCAAAAGGTTTGGGTGGAAATTTGGTCTGGTCTGGTGGAATTCAAGGAAAGAAAATTAACAGGAAAAAAATACATTTTCTTTCTTTATCATCCTCATCAGACCAGTGGGGACCAGAACATGTGGGATATAGCAAAGTACAATGGGTGGGATTGAGAAACCCCTGCCCTAATCACATGAGCTTCAAAGGCTGAGTTGGCCCTAACTGCCATATCAATTTTAGAAGGCTTTGCAAAGATAAGGAGGGAGACCATGAGGTCGCTATACTTCTTGTGGAGTGAGGCCTCAAACCTTGAAGAATTTATTCACCTGCAAGAATATAAACTCATTGAGCCATCAAGTAATGGTACATTCTAAAGCTGTAAGACCCTTTCTAACACCCCTGAAAAGCACAAAATATCTGTCTGAGCTCTGAAAATCATTGGTTAATTCTAGGTAGCACATAATAACTCTGCAAACATCCAACAAGAAAACTGAGAAACTGATTCAAATGAACGGAGAGACTACCTTTAGAAGAGATGATGGAAATTACAGATCAGTAAGCCTGACTTCAGTTCCGGGCAAAATAGTGGAAACTATTATAAATCAAATCAAAATAGGTGTTGTATACTGCTAAAATCCCCTCACTAGGGTTCAGTACGGTTTACCTAATAGGTGTAACTGAGCAGAGACTGTTAGAATGAATGCATGCAACCAACGAGTCTTATGGGAAAGTCAGATGAATAGTAAGAAGAGACAGGCATCGTACTAAATGTTATGAAACAGACTTAGGGAATAGGAAGGTTTTTAGCCTCTTCTGGAAGATAAGGTAGATAAGTATCAGTTCTGATGGAAATAGGTAGTGAGTAATAAAATTATGGGAGTACTTTTAAAATAAATAGGAGGAAATATTTTTCCACTCAAAGAATTGTTAAGCTCTGGAACTCGGTGCCGGAGGATGTGGTAACAGCGGTTAGCATATCTGGGTTTAAAAAAGGTTTGGACAAGTTCCTGGAGGAAAGGTCCATAGTCTGTTATTGAGTTAGACATGGGGGAAGCCACTGCTTGCCCCGGGATTCGTAGCATGGAATGTTGCTACTAATTGGGTTGCTGTAAGGTACTTGTGACCTGGATTGGCCACTGTTGGAAGCAGGATACTGGGGCTAGACAGACCATTGGTCTGACCCAGTATGGCTATTTATATGTTCTTAACTGTATGCATTGATACTCCTGCCTCTATAAAACATTGGAGAGGATCTCTGCAAGATATAGCCTGCAACTCGAAAACATTAAAGTCGGTCTTTTTGCTAACCATTTCTTCTGCTCTTAAAGTAAGATCTTTAAGAACCAAATTCAAACTACAGTTAGGACAAGAGGACCTGAACAGATGCCTAACTTGCAGCACCCTCTTCAAAAACAAACCACATCAGGATAATATGCTAAAGAAAACCACTCTAAACAACCCCCAAATGATGCAAGAGCTTCTACTTGAACCATCAAGGACCCAACAGATAAACATTTGTCATGTCCTTCCTGAAGAAATGCTAAAATGTGAGCAACAAGGGCTTTCAAAGGAGACATAGCTCTACTGGAGCACCAGGCTTCAAAAAATTCTTGAATAAGCTAGAGGTAGAACACTATCTAGTTGGAGTAAAGTGGAGATACCTTCATAGAGTAACCTTGTTTCCTTAGATATGACCACTCAAGAGTGAAGCCATAAGACAAAAAGGAGCCAGATCTTCTATTATTACAGGGCCCTTCTCTGGGGTAAGCAGACAGGAGGACCTACCTTGAGATGAATGACATCTATATATCATGGCCTTCTGGGCCAATGCAGTGCTACTAGGACCACAGGTTCTGGATGAGAAGCAATATTATGAAGAATGCAGCCCAACATCGGCCATAGTGGAAGGATATACAGAAAATCCCTTTTCAGCCACGGCTGCATCAAAGTGTCCAGGTCTTCTCAGACGGGCTTCTTCCTATGACTAAAAAATAAAGGAACTTTCACACTGGCCTTTATAGCCATAAGATCCATAAAAAGACTCCCCCCACCAATGACCCAGTATGAGATCAAAGGCCGCCTTCAACAACTCCCATCCCATGGATCCAGGGAGTGTCTGCTTAGGAAGACACATTCTGAACTCCCCTGGTGTGGGCCGCTGAGAGGTCTACAAGCTGCAGCTCTGCCTTACCATTTACCAACTCTATAAAGGAAAGCAAGGCTTTCCGTTCCTCTCTGAGTTACAAATGATTTACAAACTACATCACTTTGGACAGAGACCAAGTCCCCTGAATTATTCAATCCTGACAGTGTGTCACCTGGCACCTATGTTTACCACGAACCACTTTGGAAGCTGTAGACACACTCCGTTTTGCAAATTGTGGAGGAGTGGCCTAGTGGTTAGGGTGGTGGACTCTGGTCCTGGGGAACTGAGTTTGATTCCCATTCAGGCACAGGCAGCTCCTTGTGACTCTGGGCAAGTCACTTAACCCTCCATTGCCCCAGGTACAAATAAGTACCTGTATATGTAAGCCGCATTGAGCCTCCCATGAGTGGGAAAGCGCGGGGTACAAATGTAACAAAAAAAAATTGTGTGAATGAAGCAACCAAAACATGTTTCTATTCACTTCTAATATTCAGGGGAGTCGAAACTCGGCCATGCAACAAAGCAGACATCATCAACCACAAGACTTACATGTACCCCAAGCTCAAGGTGCATACAAAGAAGATGCAGGTTTGAGTTTGTAGCTTCAGTAGTCTCTGCCTCGAGGGATACACTGTCTTCCAACATATTATCTCGCTGTCAGATATTCAATTCATTGGACTGTAACGAGTGCTTTTGTTGGCATTAATCACCCAGCCGAGAGACTGAAGTAACTGAACCACACATTCCATTGCTAGACAAGATGCACATTGAGAAGTTACACGAATATGCCAATCATCCAGGTAGGGATGAACCCTGACGAGGAAAGGTCGCTTGTATAACTACGACCTTGGAAAAGGTCCTCATAGTTGTAGCTTGAAATTGGAAATGTTACCCCATAATTGTGAATCTCAATAAGCACTATTGAAGGGGCTAAATAGGAATGTGTAGATATGGCTCTTTGAGATCTAGAGAAGTGAGGATTTCCCCTTTTTGAACTACTATGATCACAGACAACAAAGTTTCCATTCTGAAATGACACACCTTGAGTGCCCTGTTGACTTGTTTAAGATCTACAATTGGATGAAAACTTCCTTCCTTCTTCAAAACCATGAAATAAATGGAATATCTGCCCAGTCCTTACTCCTTTTCCAGGACAGGAACTACTGCCCTCAGCTCTAAAAGATTTTGGAGAATTGATTAAAGTGCTGCTACTTTTGAGGGAGCACAAGGAGAAGAAAGAATAAAGGAGTCTGCAAGAGGGCTGGAAAATTCTAGCTTGTAACTCTAAGAGATTATATCCAGAACCCACTGATTTAAGGTAATCTGGGTTATTCCTTGACAAACCTGGGGAGGTGGCCACCGATCTGAGAGGTCAAGGAACTGACCCACAGCTCTTCATTGGGGTGTATGAGCTGAACTTTGTGGTCTTATTCCATGAGTATTCCCTTTCCTGTTTCCTCTAAAGGAGGGCTGCCAGGTCTCAAAACAAGAACACTGAAAGGAAGAAGGACTTGGCCTATAATGCCTTATATCTCGAAATCTACCTCTGCTGGAAACAATACGAGAGGACAACTTAGACTTGTCTTCAGGTAACCTCTGCAGCTTAGCTGTCCCCCAATTTTATTTTTAATTTTTTATTTCTGAATTTTAACAATACAATCAAAGAAATATACATTCTTGATATAAGAACTAAGAATCAGATAAAAAATAACTCAATGAAATAAAATTACACTTTTAGTCCACCATAATTAGGAACCATGAAGAAAATGAAATGTTCAACTATAAAACCCCTAGGATCCTATACAGAAATTAATCAAACAGAAAGCAGCCAGCTACCTGAACATATTCTGTGAAACTCAATTCCCATTAAAGTTACTGGCTCCTCCTATACCTGTAGAAATTCCAACAGTTGCTTAGGTTCAAAGAAAATATAACTTTAAGCGAATGCTACATACCTATAGAAGGTATTCTCCGAGGACAGCAGGCTGATTGTTCTCACTGATGGGTGACGTCCACGGCAGCCCCTCCAATCGGAACACTTTACTAGCAAAGGCCTTTGCTAGTCCTCGCGCGCCGATGCGCATGCGCGGCCATCTTCCCGCCCGAACCGGCTCGTGTTCGTCAGTCCCATATGTAGCAAGACAAAACAAGGGAAGTCACAACTCCAAAGGGGAGGCGGGCGGGTTTGTGAGAACAATCAGCCTGCTGTCCTCGGAGAATACCTTCTACAGGTATGTAGCATTCGCTTTCTCCGAGGACAAGCAGGCTGCTTGTTCTCACTGATGGGGTATCCCTAGCCCCCAGGCTCACTCAAAACAACAAACATGGTCAATTGGGCCTCGCAACGGCGAGGACATAACTGAGATTGACCTAACAATTTTTCCAACTAACTGAGAGTGTAGCCTGGAACAGAATAAACCATGGGCCTAGGGGGGTGGAGTTGGATCCTAAACCCCGAACAGATTCTGAAGCACTGACTGCCCGAACCGACTGTCGCGTTGGGTATCCTGCTGCAGGCAGTAATGAGATGTGAATGTGTGGACAGATGACCACGTCGCAGCTTTGCAAATCTCTTCAATAGTGGCTGACTTCAAGTGGGCCACCGACGCTGCCATGGCTCTAACATTATGAGCCGTGACATGACCCTCAAGAGCCAGCCCAGCCTGGGCGTAAGTGAAGGAAATGCAATCTGCTAGCCAATTGGATATGGTGCGTTTCCCCACAGCCACTCCCCTCCTGTTGGGATCAAAACAAACAAACAATTGGGCGGACTGTCTGTTGGGCTGTGTCCGCTCCAGATAGAAGGCCAATGCTCTTTTGCAGTTCAATGTGTGCAGCTGACGTTCAGCAGGGCAGGAATGAGGACGGGGAAAGAATGTTGGCAAGACAATTGACTGGTTCAGATGGAACTCCGACACAACCTTTGGCAAGAACTTAGGGTGAGTGCGGAGGACTACTCTGTTATGATGAAATTTGGTGTAAGGGGCCTGGGCTACCAGGGCCTGAAGCTCACTGACTCTACGAGCTGAAGTAACTGCCACCAAGAAAATGACCTTCCAGGTCAAGTACTTCAGATGGCAGGAGTTCAGTGGCTCAAAAGGAGGTTTCATCAGCTGGGTGAGAACGACATTGAGATCCCATGACACTGTAGGAGGTTTGACTGGGGGCTTTGACAAAAGCAAACCTCTCATGAAGCGAACAACTAAAGGCTGTCCTGAGATCGGCTTACCTTCCACACGGTAATGGTATGCACTAATTGCGCTAAGGTGAACCCTTACAGAGTTGGTCTTGAGACCAGACTCAGACAAGTGCAGAAGGTATTCAAGCAGGGTCTGTGTAGGACAAGAGCGAGGATCTAGGGCCTTGCTGTCACACCAGACGGCAAATCTCCTCCAGAGAAAGAAGTAACTCCTCATAGTGGAATCTTTCCTGGAAGCAAGCAAGATGCGGGAGACACCCTCTGACAGACCCAAAGAGGCAAAGTCTACGCTCTCAACATCCAGGCCGTGAGAGCCAGAGACTGGAGGTTGGGATGCAGAAGCGCCCCTTCGTCCTGTGTGATGAGGGTCGGAAAACACTCCAATCTCCACGGTTCTTCGGAGGACAACTCCAGAAGAAGAGGGAACCAGATCTGACGCGGCCAAAAGGGAGCAATTAAAATCATGGTGCCTCAGTCTTGCTTGAGTTTCAACAAAGTCTTCCCCACCAGAGGTATGGGAGGATAAGCATACAGCAGACCCTCCCCCCAGTCCAGGAGGAAGGCATCCGATGCCAGTCTGCCGGGGGCCTGAAGTCTGGAACAGAACTGAGGGACCTTGTGGTTGGCTCGAGATGCAAAGAGATCTACCAAGGGGGTGCCCCACACCTGGAAGATCTGGCGCACTACTCGGGAATTGAGCGACCACTCGTGAGGTTGCATAATCCTGCTCAACCTGTCGGCCAGACTGTTGTTTACGCCTGCCAGATATGTGGCTTGGAGCACCATGCCCTGACGGCGAGCCCAGAGCCACATGCTGACGGCTTCCTGACACAGGGGGCGAGATCCGGTGCCCCCCTGCTTGTTGATGTAATACACGGCAACCTGGTTGTCCGTCTGAATTTGGATAATTTGGTGGGACAGCCGATCTCTGAAAGCCTTCAGAGCGTTCCAGACCGCTCGTAACTCCAGGAGATTGATCTGCAGATCGCGTTCCTGGAGGGACCAGCTTCCCTGGGTGTGAAGCCCATCGATATGAGCCCCCCACCCCAGGAGAGACGCATCCGTAGTCAGCACTTTTTGTGGCTGAGGAATTTGGAAAGGGCGTCCCAGAGTCAAATTGGACCAAATCGTCCACCAATACAGGGATTTGAGAAAACTCGTGGACAGGTGGATCACGTCTTCTAGATCCCCAGCAGCCTGAAACCACTGGGAAGCTAGGGTCCATTGAGCAGATCGCATGTGAAGGCGGGCCATGGGAGTCACATGAACTGTGGAGGCCATGTGGCCCAGCAATCTCAACATCTGCCGAGCTATGATCTGCTGGGACGCTCGCACCCGCGAGACGAGGGACAACAAGTTGTTGGCTCTCGCCTCTGGGAGATAGGCACGAGCCGTCCGAGAGTCCAGCAGAGCTCCTATGAATTCGAGTCTCTGCACTGGGAGAAGATGGGACTTTGGATAATTTATCACAAACCCCAGTAGCTCCAGGAGGCGAATAGTCATCTGCATGGACTGCAGGGCTCCTGCCTCGGATGTGTTCTTTACCAGCCAATCGTCGAGATAGTGGAACACGTGCACTCCCAGCCTGCGAAGCGCCGCTGCTAGTACAGCCAAGCACTTCGTGAACACTCTGGGCGCAGAGGCGAGCCCAAAGGGTAGCACACAGTACTGGAAGTGACGTGTGCCCAGCTGAAATCGCAGATACTGTCTGTGAGCTGGCAGTATCGGGATGTGCGTGTAGGCGTCCTTCAAGTCCAGAGAGCATAGCCAGTCGTTTTCCTGAATCATGGGAAGAAGGGTGCCCAGGGAAAGCATCCTGAACTTTTCCTTGACCAGATATTTGTTCAGGGCCCTTAGGTCTAGGATGGGACGCATCCCCCCCCCCCCCCCGTTTTCTTTTCCACAAGGAAGTACCTGTAATAGAATCCCAGCCCTTCTTGCCCGGATCGCACGGGCTCGACCGCATTGGCGCTGAGAAGGGCGGAGAGTTCCTCTGCAAGTACCTGCTTGTGCTGGAAGCTGTAGGATTGAGCTCCCGATGGGCAATTTGGAGGTTTGGAAACCAAATTGAGGGTGTATCCTTGCCGGACTATTTGGAGAACCCACTGGTCGGAGGTTATGAGAGGCCACCTTTGGTGAAAAACTTTCAACCTCCCCCCGACCGGCAGGTCGCCCGGCACTGACACGTTGATGTCGGCTATGCTCTGCTGGAGCCAGTCAAAAGCTCGCCCCCTGCTTTTGCTGGGGAGCCGTGGGGCCTTGCTGAGGCGCACGCTGCTGACGAGAGCGAGCGCGCTGGGGCTTAGCCTGGGCTGCAGGCTGTCGAGAAGGAGGATTGTACCTACGCTTACCAGAAGAGTAGGGAACAGTCTTCCTTCCCCCATAAAAACATCTACCTGTGGAGGTAGAAGCTGAAGGCTGCCGGCGGGAGAACTTGTCGAAAGCGGTATCCCGCTGGTGGAGCTGCTCTACCACCTGTTCGGCTTTCTCTCCAAAAATATTGTCCGCTCGGCAAGGAGAGTCCGCAATCCGCTGCTGGATTCTATTCTCCAGGTCGGAGGCATGCAGCCATGAGAGTCTGCGCATCACCACACCTTGAGCAGCGGCCCTGGACGCAACATCAAAGGTATCATATACCCCTCTGGCCAGGAATTTTCTGCATGCCTTCAGCTGCCTGACCACCTCCTGAAATGGCTTGGCTTGCTCAGGAGGGAGCTTGTCCACCAAGCCCGCCAACTGCCGCACATTGTTCCGCATGTGTATGCTCGTGTAGAGCTGGTAAGACTGGATTTTGGCCACGAGCATAGAAGAATGGTAGGCCTTCCTCCCAAAGGAGTCTAAGGTTCTAGAGTCTTTGCCCGGGGGCGCCGAAGCATGCTCCCTAGAACTCTTAGCCTTCTTTAGGGCCAGATCCACAACACCAGAGTCGTGAGGCAACTGAGTGCGCATCAGCTCTGGGTCCCCATGGATCCGGTACTGGGACTCGATCTTCTTGGGAATGTGGGGATTACTTAGAGGCTTGGTCCAGTTCGCCAGCAATGTCTTTTTTAGGACATGATGCATGGGTACTGTGGACGCTTCCTTAGGTGGAGAAGGATAGTCCAGGAGCTCAAACATTTCAGCCCTGGGCTCGTCCTCCACAACCACCGGGAAGGGGATGGCCGTAGACATCTCCCGGACAAAGGCCGCAAAAGACAGACTCTCGGGAGGAGAAAGCTGCCTTTCAGGGGAGGGAGTGGGATCAGAAGGAAGGCCATCAGACTCCTCGTCAGAGAAATATCTGATGTCCTCCTCCTCCTCCCACGAGGCCTCACCATAGGTATCAGACACAAGTTCATGAACCTGTGTCTGAAGCTGTGCCCGGCTCGACTCCGTGGAAACACGGCCATGGTGTGAGCATCGAGAGGTAGACTCCTCGTCATCGGGGAACCTTCCTGGGAGGCGGCCGAAGTCGGTACTGCAAGCGGCACCGACGTCGGAGACCTCACCCCAGGCAAGGGGCCAGCCGGCGCCTCACTCGACGGTACCGGTGGCGCTACAGCTCTCCCAGGATCTCTGGAAGAACGGCCCGGAGACTCTCGTGCAGGGCGGCTGTGGAGAAAGACATAGAAGCCGATGCAGGTGTCGAGGTCAGAGTCTGTTCCGGGCGTGGAGGCTGTTCCGGGCTGTCCAAGGTGGAGCGCATCGACACCTCCTGAACAGAGGGTGAGCAGTCCTCCCGGTGCCGATGCCTACTGGGTGCCGACTCCCTCGGCGACCCAGAGCTCTCGGTACCGATGCGAGAAGGAGACCGGTGTCGATGCTTCTTTGACTTTTTCAAACGAAGCATGTCACCGGAACTTCCCGGTACCGACGAGGAGGACGTAGAATCCAACCGTCGCTTCCTCGGGGCCGAGACCGAAGAAGGTCGGTCTCGGGGGGGCTGTACCGCAGGAGCCCTCAGGGTAGGGGGAGACCCACCCGAAGGCTCACCGCCACCAGCAGGGGAATGGACAGCCCTCACCTGCACTCCGGTCGAAGCACCACCGTCCGACGACATCAGCACTAGTGGAGGTCCCAGTACCACCGACGCCGACGCAGCCTTCCGATGTCTCGGTACCGACGATGCAGAGGGTCGATGCCGAGGTCGAAGGTCTTGACGCTGTCGACGTCGATGCACTCGATACCCCCGGTGCTGTTGCCGACGAAGAGCCCGAGAACAACACGTTCCACTGGGCTAATCTCGCTACCTGAGTCCTTTTCTGTAAAAGGGTGCAAAGACTGCAGGCCTGTGGGCGGTGCCCAGCCCCCAGACACTGAAGACACGACGCGTGCCTATCAGTGAGCGAGATTACCCGGGCGCACTGGGTGCACTTCTTGAAGCCGCTGGAAGACTTCGATGACATGGGCGGAAAAATCACACCGGCGAAATCAAAACTCGTAATGGCGGTAAAGGCACCAAAAAGAGGGAGAGAAAAACTCGAACCGAGGCCTCAAAAGGGCCTACCCCGAAAATGAAAGGAGACTTAGCGGGGCAAAAACTGGAAATACGGGAAGAGGAAGAAGACCGAAAAGGTCTTTCTCCAATATCCTTTTTTTTTTTTTTTAAACCAAAAAGCTCAGACGCGCGAGGGTCAACTTAAGGGGCACGAACGGCGCAAACACGACCATCCCGAGCGCGGACAAAAGAAGACTGACGAAAACGAGCCGGTTCGGGCGGGAAGATGGCCGCTCATGCGCATCGGTGCGCGAGGACTAGCAAAGGCCTTTGCTAGTAAAGTGTTCCGATTGGAGGGGCTGCCGTGGACGTCACCCATCAGTGAGAACAAGCAGCCTGCTTGTCCTCGGAGAATAATACATGACACTGTCTCGCCCAAAGGGCCAAGAAGCCCTTACTGCGTTTCTGTGTCACAAAGGAACGATCAGGAAATATTCATATTAATGAACCTAAAAATCGCTCATGCACATGCCGAAAATATAAACATAAAACTATATTATGATCTGGTTCTTAGGCAAAAGCTACAAGCATAGTAGTTTTTGATGTTATTACTTCCAGTGAACTTTCTAGGATTGCTGTTAAATCCATAGTAGGAGATGCAACTTGGACTTGTCGTACTGGAGTTCAATTTCCTTGACCAGGCCCTAAAGACAAATATTGCACTCACAATAGGTGGCATGGACTCAGATGTAATGAGTAAATTTCCTGAAGATATATCTTTAAACATGTCCAATGGTGGTATTAGAGGGGATTTAGGGAAATTCAAAACCCTCAAGTTGTTCTTCCTAACTTGGTTTTCTAAATGTTCCATTTTCCAGTTGATGGCCCCTCTCTATCTTTTATAAATGTTAACTCCACATTTTTCATTTCTCCAAGCTGCTGTTCTATTAAACCAATTCTTGTATCTTGTACAGAGGATCTCTGCTCATGCACAGCCACCTTATTAACCACCTCAGAAATCTTGGAATTCAGTACTATTGAAACAGTTTTCAGAGAGGTGTCCATTATCTTAATGACATCCCACAGAGCATCTAGTATAACAATCGGTGGCGGTTTCTGTAACTCACCGAGAGATGCTTTCAAACCTCCTGGGCAGTTCTCCTCCACTCCTCTTACTGCATGAGGAAGATTTCCATACAGCCAACCCTCCTCTTCAAATTGTTAGGGAGAATTTCACTGCCCTCCACAACCAGGTGAGCTCTCCTTCACTGTGAAGCTACACCGGGAATCACTTCAGCAAGCAAACTGCTTCCAGATCTCGGGGCACTGTTCAGAACTCCTGAGGACCCTGCTAAAGTTGCAGTAATACCTCATCTCACCGTAGAGTTGCAAGTTTCCAATTTAGTCTGCACCACACTTGGGCCAGATCTCCTGAGCCGCCCTTGCACTTCCCCATTGGAAAGGTGACCAGGCAGAACAGAGAACTCTTAGCGAGCATCTGCTTTCAGCGCCATCTTGGTCCCTTGACCACTTTCCTCAAATTCTTAACCAGCTTATCCAAATCTTCTCAAAGAGCAACTTCCCTCAAAAGGTAGGTCAACTCAACTTCATTTTAGAAGCAGCATCCACAGACCAGTTTTTTAGCCAGAGAAGTTCTGACAAGTTCATATAAGGTGTTTGCCACATAAGAGAAATCTGTAGTGCTCGCCCAGGTTGTGATCCCACTTGGGATTACAACCCCCAGTTTGTGAAGCACTGCTTTAACTTCCTGTCTTGAATATCCTTTAAAGCTTTGTTACCTTCTACAGGAATAGTAGTCTTTTTGGTAACTGCCTTGATCAGCACATCCACTTTGGATTGCTTCAAATTGTCTTTTTCTCTTGGTATTATGGGATAAAATGTAGACGTAGCCCTACCCTCCTGCTTCAGGAGAATCCCACTGTGCTTCTATTAGAGCCAGAATGACTGGGTGAATAGGGAAAGCTTTAGAAAGTTTTGTAATACCTTTTGAGTAGAGAGGTGTGGTAGCTTTTAAAATAGGACGTCCAACAGAAGATCCTTCCTGGGCCAGAGGATCAGCAATGCTTAAAATGCCCAGAGACTTAGAAATAAGAGCCAACAGCTCTTCCTTCCTAAAAAGACAAACTACAGAAGGGTCATCTTCTTCCCTAAATGGAAGCTCTCCCTCCTCTAACTGACACAAAGCAAGGAGCATTCTTGTCTGAAACAACTGCACTCCGAGTGTGGTTAAGAACCAACCAAGTGGAAGTGTCTCAGACATTGAGGACCTCCAAATGAAGCCTTTTTAGCAATCTCAGTAGGTCTATGCGAAAAAAAAAAGACTCCGAGTCTGCTCCTGAGAACTTTCTGTTCTCTTAAATAAAAATTCCTTTTGAAACTCTCACTCTGAAGCTGCTGAGAAGTTTAGGGACAACTGAGGAAGCTCTCACTTGCTGTAACTCAGATACCGCAGTACCTGAGAAAACCGAGTTCTATGGAGAGTGTATAGCAAATGTGGCCACTATCCTGTCTCATCTATGAGGGGAACGCAGCTCTGGTAAGACGATCCTGCACCCTTCCCCTCCAGGGGTGTGACATACTAAGTTTCGAGAGTTTTACACAAAGTTGGGTTACACTGTGTTCTGATCATGAAACTGACCCTTCACATCAAGACCCATACTGTCTCGACATGGCCCACCTAGCACCGCATCCAGAACAGCATTTAACGCATTCTGCCGGTTCTTCCATTCTGATCTAAAAGAAAAAAACACTGCGGGCAATAAAACAGCTCAACAGAAGACTGGTCATACTTAGCTTTAAGCCATAAACACTGAATTCCGGGTACATCTGACAGAAATCTGGCTCTCAGAACAATTAGCATAGCAAATAAATACTAACTTACCACTCTCTTCAGAAATCTTTTACCACAGATAAACTCAGCCCATCTCCACAGGCTGTGCTTGTGGCAGTACCAAGAATTTCCTTAAAAGCAGAGAAAATCCTCCCTAAAATCGTTTATGTTTTAATTCCTATGAAGGGAAAAGAGGGAGACAGAAATGCCACAAACTCTCAACTGGTCTGCCAGCAGTACAAGGAGAAAAAACAAGGAGGAAGGGGAAGAGGGGGTGTGACTCTGACTCCTCTGAGTTTCCCCAATGAGAACAGAATACCCCCTGCTCAACTGGCTACCAGTTCTCCAACTGGGACAGGAATTGCCCCATCTGGACCAGACCAGAGGCTGCAGAGTACAACCATCACATCTACTGAAGAGAGAGAAATACTGATAACCTTGTTCTGCAGTTGTCCTTTGTCTCCATCTGCTGGTCAATGTGAACTGCCCAGAATGGTAGATGGAGCGGGTTATATATTTTTGAAATAAAAAAAATAACCCATGTTCTGGACTGGTGAGGACAGTAAGGAAGTGTATTTTATACACAGAAAGTAGACATAATTTGCACCTTTTTTTGGAACATGGGCATTTTGTGCTGTTGGGGCCGGTTGCGGGAGCCTATTTTATAAAGACACACAGGTGCCTATGTTGCTTTTATAAAATAGGTGCCTTTTTGCATGGCTGGCTCAAGGCATGAGCTGAGTGAAACACTATCCCAGGGCACCAAAGCTCAAGGATGCCAAACACCTGCCTCACTAGCTCAGCCTTCAAAGTGGAGAGAGTGTTTTGCTGTTGCTGTTGTGCTCTCTTGTCTGCACAGCCACTGGCACCCACTGCAGGTTAAAACACAAGAAAAGGTACTTCCTATTCCCACATTTAAATCTGGGGCAGTGCTGGCAGCCATACATGGAGGACAGCACAGGGGTGAGAGCAAAGTGACATGCTCTCACTGCTGTAAACGAGCAGGTAGAGCTGATCCTGGCAGGCAGGGGTGGGTATCGCTAATATAGATGGAAGAGGAGTGCTGATGCAAATAGTATGTGTGTGAGGGGGGTGGGGGGCCAACCCCTTGAGTCAGCACTGTCTTTTTAGACCTTTTCCATAGGCATCCTGCTATAAAATTATCCCCTAAGTGACTACAGGAACTGTGAGCTCCCTCACTACCAGCTCTCTAGCATCATTTCCCCTACAGCGCATCCTGCTGGAAGCAGCTGTGATTACAGGAACTGACCTTCCCTCTCAACCCCAGCCAGCACTCCTGCACCATTACAGACCTCAGAGGCTGGGACTACAGGAGCTGTAAGTCCCTTCAGGCTCTCCAAGCCAGCACTCCTGCACTATTCCCCTACAAACCCTCTTGCTGGGAAAGGCTGGAACTATGTCGTTTCCCACCAACAACCAGTGCTCCTGCACCATTCTGCACAGAGTCTCCTGCTGGAAAAGGCTGGGACTCCACAAGCCACGAGTTCAGTGGTGTTCCTTTGTTGGCTGCCACCCGGGGCGGATCGCCACTGCGCACCCCCCCTCCAGGTGCAGCATCGTCCGCTCCCCCCGGGTGCAGCATGACACCCCCTCCCCTGGTGCAGCGTCCCCCCTCCCCGGTGCATTCTTCCTACCTGCTGGGAGCAGCCACGCAGCTGTCAGCTCCGCTGGTTCCCTGCTCCCTCTGCCCCGGAACAGGACGGGGCAGAGGGAGCAGGGAACCAAGGGCACCGACAGCTGCTCCCTGCACCCCTCCTGCCATGTGCACCCGGGGCGGACCGCACCCACCACCCCGCCCTGTGTATGTCACTGCATGAGTTTCTCCAAAGTGAACATTCCTGCATAATTCCCTACAGCATCACCTGCAGAGAGAAGCTGAGACTACAGGCACTATGCACCAGTGCTCCTGACCATTCCTTACACTGCCTCCTGCTGGGATTTCAGGAGCTATGAGATCCCTGCAGCCAGTGCTCTTCCATCATTTTCTACAGCGCCTCCTACTAGGAAAGGCTAAGAATGCAGGAGCTAAGATCTTCCTCTGAGCTGCTGTCAATTCTTACAGATGGCTCTCAGGGATAAGGACTTGAACAGTCAATCTTTATTGTACATGTTTCAGGTTTCCAAGGCAGCAGCAGACTTGATGACCTACTGTGATGCTCACGCCTGTGATGACCCACTAATCACGCCTGTGCCAACATCTGAGAATCCCTTTAGGGAGAAGAAATTCTTCTGTGCTCTGCTGTGATCCTTCCATGCTGACTACAGGACAGAAGGGAAGGGAGTCTTTTACCCAGTTCAATCCTGAGCAGTTCCTCTCCTTCTGACACAGAGTGCCCAGTCAGCTTCCAAGTTACACAGTTCCTGGCAGGAGATTCTGACTTCTAGCTGTCAGACTCTTTTAAGTACACTAGCTCTGTCTCTGACTTTAATAGGGCCTAAACAGAAAAAGACATAAATAGCTTGCAACAACTTCATAGAGAGTAGAAAGAAACAGATCCCCATCTCTGCTTCCAGACTTTTTTTTTTCTTGACTCCCTCTATGGTCTGTGCTGATTAATGCCATCTACCCAACTTATTGGTTAAAATTAATTGACACCAGCTACAGCACTGCCCAGTTACAATAGCCTTGAGTTGTGATGTCAGAAAAACGACATGACAGCTCAGGAAAGAGTGCCACAAAGGGCAGGAAATGTACCTTAGAAAAATAAATTTCTGTAAAGTGAACACAAATTGTCTGGAAATACTGAGGTCCCCATCTCATGGCTGCTTTCTCACACGATGACTAGAGTTACATCTCAGTCCAATGCAGCACCTCAGAAAATGAAGGTGTAGTGACAGGCATCAAGGCTGCTCTCAACATCCTGTGTCTCTCTTGGCTCTTTTTGGTGTCATACATTGCATGTGAGGCTGCTCCCACTGTTTCTCTTGATTCTGTGTGTGCAGCTGTTCTCACCGCACTTTGTCCTTCTCCTAGTTCTGCGTGTGCAGTTGCTCTCACCGCCCCGTGTCCCTCTCCTAGTTCCGTGTGTGTGCAGCTGCTCTCACTGCACTGAGTCCCTCTCCTGAATCTGCAAGTTCAGATGCCTTCAGTCTCTCTCTCCTGGCTGTTTAGAGTGGCAGGTCAGACACTGTATGAGCATTTGTTCTCACTGCATTGTATCTCTTTCCTGGTTCTGTGTTTGTTACTGCTCTTACTGCCCTGCGTCTCTCTCCTGGCTCTATGGAGGTAATTCTATAAAGTGGGTGCCAGGAATGTGAGTAAATGACCAGAATATCTACACATACACTCGTAAATCCCAATATCCTGGCTATGCACTATTCTATCAGATGGTGCCAACATATGATGGCATGCAGTAGTAGTAGTCTGAAGGTGGGCAAACACATGGGCGGGGCAGACTATAATTTGAACACATTTTTCAGCAATCTAACCATGAGCAGTGGCCATAGCTCAATTATACACATGTATTTGCTTTGGTACGTTAGTACTCTATAAAGAAAAATCAGTGCCTACTTTCTTTTACACAGTAGGCTCCAGCCACCCCCCCCCCCCCTTTATAGAGTTGCTCTCCTAGTGTGCTGTTGCTCTCATGTCTCTGTTTCTCACTTGGTTGTATGCAGCTATTTCCCATGTCTCTCTGGTTCATGGCTGCTCTCCTTGTTCTGGGTCTCTCTCCCGGCTCTGTGCATGGCTGCTCTCACTACTCTCCCTCTCTTTCTTGGTCCTCTTGCTGTCACTGCCTTGTCTCTCTCTCCTGGCTGTATGGAGGAGGTTGTTCTCGTTGTCCCATCTCTCTCCTGGCTGTATGGGTGAGATTGTTCTCATTGTACTGTGTCTCTCTCTTGACTCTATGGGTGAGATTGTTCTCATATTCTTCTGTCCCTCTCCTGGCTGTATGGGTGAGTTTGTTCTTATTGTCCCGTCTCTCTCCTGGCTGTATGGGTGAGGTTGTTCTCATTGTCCCATCTCTTTCCTGGCTGTATGGGTGAGATTGTTCTCATTGTCCTGTGTCTCTCTCCTGGCTCTATGGGTGAGGATGTTCTCATTGTCCCATCTGGATGTATGGGTGAGGTTGTTCTCATTGTCCTCTCTCCTGGCTCTATGGGTGAGATTATTCTCATTGTCCCATCTCTCTCTCTCCTGTCTCTATGGGTGAGGTTGTTCTCATTGTCATGTGCCTCTCTCCTGGCTCTATGGGTGAGGATGTTCTCATTGTCCCATCTCTTTCCTGGATGTATGGGTGAGGTTGTTCTCATTGTCCTCTCTCCTGGCTCTATGGGTGAGATTATTCTCATTGTCCCATCTCTCTCTCTCCTGTCTCTATGGGTGAGGTTGTTCTCATTGTCATGTGCCTCTCTCCTGGCTCTATGGGTGAGGATGTTCTCATTGTCCCATCTCTTTCCTGGATGTATGGGTGAGGTTGTTCTCATTGTCCTCTCTCCTGTCTCTATGGGTGAGGTTGTTCTCATTGTCATGTGCCTCTCTCCTGGCTCTGTGGGTGAGGTTGCTCTCATTGTCCCATCTTTCTCCTGGCTCTATGGGTGAGGTTGTTCTCATTGTCCCATCTTTCTCCTGGCTCTATTGGTAAGGTTTTTCTCATTGTCTCTCTCCTGACTCTATGGGTGAGGTTGTTCTCACTGTCTTTTGTTTCTCTTCTGGCTGTTTGCAGTTACAGGACAAAAACTATGTGACAACTGTCTCATCTCTCTCTCCTGGTACTATGTGAGCAGCTATTCTCACTGCCCATGTTTCTCACTGCCTGCATCTCTCCTGGCTGTTTGCCGGTATGTGTTAAGGTGCTGCGTGTGTGGTTCCTGTCACTGCAGGGTGACAGTGGTCCAGTACTGTGTTGCGACAGTGCATGTATGGCTCTCACCACCTCTTTTCTCTTTCTGCACCCTGTGGAGTTAATAATGCTGTATACTGGTTTCCAATAAATGACCTGAAGTCACCAAGATATGTCTGATGCCTCAGTAATATCCCTGTGGTCATAGGGGTGTGGAATGTAAGGGGTGACAAAGACTTGTTTGTCAAGTGATGTCGATACTTTTAATGTTCAGTGAAATGACAAGGGATAGAAACATTATCATATAAAATAAAATCATTACTGTTAGCAATTAAATCCACATGTATCCCCAAGAGAAATTAAACCACAGATGAACCACTCAAACCCACTTAAGAGGCTATAGCAGTACAACCCAGACATACTCAGAAACCATAGAAGACTCCTCTCATTCCCAGGCCTTGTATCCTTTGGTCACCATCACTGCCAGCACATGGGAATGGCTGTGAAGTACTCTATAACACTCTTGTAAAAAAATAATTTGCTTACAAATAATGAATCCTTTACCACATGAAGAAATGGAAGCCATGAAAGGGATCTACAAGCAAAGCAAGAATGCATAAATCGTTCATGAGCCTCACAAAGGAAAAAAGAAAGACAGACCAAGGGATATAGCACAACTAAAAAAAAAATAAAAAGTTTTGGTCCTACCAGAAATAGTAAGGGGTTCCTGAGACTCCCACAGAAGCAAGCACACACACAGAGGCATGTACACCCACACACTGAGACCTCCCATAAGAAACTCCTGTAAAACTGCCATCATGTGTAAAAAATGAATTTACTAGAGGGCTGTGGCACTGTTTTCTTCTCCACAGTTCTTTAATGGGGAATGTGGTTCCAGGCTAGAGAACAGATGAAAATTTCAAAGGAGAGAGGTGAATCCAGCACATCTCAAAGCAGGCCAGGCAGCCCGATCTTGCCCTTAGGCATAGCCCGACTGCAGACAGTCATAGCATCTCAAAAGACCTTGATCATAGACTCTCGGGATTTCCCAACACCGACCCATTTCACTGTAAGGCAGAGAAAGAATAGCTGTCAATGCAGGCTTATCATGAATGCACACTCCCACCCAGACTAGCCCAGCACAAAACTGGTATAGCACAGGCCAGCAGAAGCATAAGCTTTCTACTTCACACACACCCTGTACCCACACTCCTACCTTCTGGATTACCAAAGTGATAGAAAGCATTTCACTGCACCTGGTATACCGAGGTAGTTCTCAATGAATTGGACATATTTCTGGGCGTTCTCTGGTAACTTTGTGAAGCTTCGGACCTCGGTTGTGTTGCACTTCCAGCCAGGGAGAGTCTCATACACCACTTCCACTTTATTAAGCACTTCTTGATTTGCTGCAAACCCCAGAAAAATAAAAGCCCAAGTTGGAATATGGGCCCAAGAGAAGGTCACAAGATCATTGCAGGGGCCGGAATGGCCTGGTAGCAAGGAATTGCTGTTTCCTCCACCCCAGGGTGGGGAATACATGCCCAAGGCGACTCCTGCTGATTTATCAAAATAACCCTTCTCCTACACTAACCTGGGAAATAGGGTATTCTGTCTCCACACAATCTGTATTCAACTCCAACCTGAACCGTTTCAAGATCATCAAGAATATCCAGCTTAGTCAAGGCAATGCTGTGGAGAAAGTGAGAAAGAAAATATGTGGATATGTGATGAGATTAGGAGACTAGCCAGCTCATTTTCGAAAGTGATCGCTGGCCATCTTCCGACACAAATGGGGAGATGGCCGTCGATCTCCTGCACCCGGCCTAATCGGTATAATCGAAAGCCAATTTTGGCCGGGTTCAACTGCTTTCCGTCACGAAGCTGGTGAAACATCAAGGGGGTGTGTCGGTAGGGTAGTGAAGGCGGGATGGGGGTGGGACTGGGGCGTGCTCACGAGATGGCCGGATTCGCCCAATAATGAAAAAAAAAACACCCAGCCTTGTAGAGCATTTCGCCGGCTGTACTTGGTCCCTTTTTTTTTTCACGACCAAGCTTCAAAAAGGAGCCCCAACTAACCAAATGACCACCGGAGGGAAGTGGGGATGACCTCCCCTTACTCCCCCAGTGGTCACCAACCCCCTCCCACCCCAAAAAAAAAAAATTAAAAAACATTTTTTCGCCAGCCTGAAATGTCATACCCAGCTCCATGACAGCAGTATGCAGGTCCCTGGAGCAGTTTTTAGTGGGTGCAGTGCACTTTAGACAGGTGGACCCAGGCCCATCCCCACCTACCTGTTACACTTGTGGTGGTAAATGGGAGCCCTCCAAAACCCCACAAAACCCACTGTACCCACATGTAGGTGCCCCCCTTCACCCATAAGGGCTATGGTAATGGTGTATAGTTGTGGGGAGTGGGTTTTGGGGGGCTCAGCACCCAAGGTAAGGGAGCTATGCACCTGGGAGCAATTTCTTTTTTAAAATTTTTAGAAGTGCCCCCTAGGGTGCCCGGTTGGTGTCCTGGCATGTCAGGGGGGCCAGTGCACTACAAATGCTGGCTCCTCCCATGACCAAATGCCTTGGATTTGGCTGGGTTTGAGATTGCTGGCATTATTTTCCATTATGGCCGAAAACCGATGCCGGCCATCTCAAACCCGGTGAAATCTGACATTTGGCCAGGCCCAACCGTATTAGCAAAGAAAAAGATGACTGGCCATCTTTTTCAAAAATACTGTTGGCTCCGTCCACTTGCGGTGCTGGCTCCGGCCGCCCATAGAGATGGCCAGCGCCGTTCGATTATGCCCCTCCACGTCAGCTCTGGCTTAAATGAAAAGGCTCATCAATGGTGAACTCCTTACGCACTGAATCCATTGATCATGTGAGCATATTTCACCAGGACTAGATCCAGCCAGCCACAGCGTCGTTTTCGTCCTGTTGTGACCCCAAACTCCCGGCCACGAGACTGCAACAGGTCTCCAATTTCCTATAGGTAAAGAGAAGAAAGATGCTGTGGTTTGCCACTCTGGCTATGTCCTTTTCTTTCTTTCCCTCAACCATCCAGGGGAGTGGGAAACCACAAAAAAAAGTACAAAGAGCCTTCAAGAGTAGAGGCGTCAATGCAATACTTTATTAATCAGACCCGATGTGGTCCGTGATTTGGGGGTCTAGCAGTAGTCATGTATTGTAATTGTGTCAACCAGTCAAAGGAAAATTCCAAATCTTGAAACACATAAAAATGCCAACAAATGGCGCAGGTACATATTAAATAATCCAGAGTTGCTAGCTGAACTTATCTCTCCATGCCCAAAAACTGCAGAGTAAAATCGGGTAGCAACTTTGTATTATTTTGTGTGTACCCGTGCAGTTTGTCAGCGTCTTTATGTATTTCAAGATTTGGAATTTTCCTTTGACTGGTTGACACAATTACGATGCGTGACTACTGCTAGACCCCTGATGCAAGTGGTTTCACTGAAACATGGACTGTATCGGGTCTGATTAATAAAGTATTGAGTTGATGTCCCTACTCCTGAAGGCTCTTGTACTTTTTTGTGGTTTTCCACTCCCCTGGGTGGATTCCCTCTCCTGAAGTCTTTTTCCTGCAACTATTCCCAATAACCAGCAAAATCCATGAACAGCAGATTAACAGTTTGACCTACATCCAATGTCGCTCAGCTAAAAGCTGAACTTACGTTCTTTTGTTCTGTAGGGAAGGCTCCCACCCCAACACGTGTAGTGTATGCCTTCACCACACCATACACCTTCCCAATGTAGCAGGGGGCAATTCCCAGACCTGTGCAGACTCCTCCTACTGTGCAGTTAGAGGAAGTGACAAAAGGGTATGTACCTGGAAAGCAATAAACCTCATCAGATTACAGAGCTTCTGTGTTGCCTGCTTCCTGTAGGTGACTTCCAGTATCTGCCCTATGCCTTTAGCTGCCTCCTGTAGAGACTTCCTGTTGCTGCCTTCTGCAGGGACTCTCAGCCCCCACCCCCTTTCCTTGGGCTTGCTTCTGCCTCTTGCAGAGACTTCCAGTCCCATGTCTGTGGTGTCCTGCCTCATATACTTGCAACCCCTTTGCCTTTTGATGTGCTGCCTCCCTCATGGGCTCTAAGCCCTCCATCCCTGTGCCTGTTTCTGCTTCTGATAGGGATTCCCAGACATGCCAAAGGCATGTGACATTTAAGCTCCTTCTCAAGCCTGCATATGTAAGTACCCTCTTCGAATGCATTCTGGCTCCCAGCTACCTGCTCCTTGCCCCTGTGGTATGGCATCTCCCTTGCTCCTCTCCCCCTCCCATGGCCCGGGGGGATGGGAGGGGGAGAAAGGGGAGATGGGGGCAGGGACAGATGGGAGATACTAGAGTAGATAGGGGTGCAAAAGGAAGATTAATGATGAGCATGGAGACAGAAAAAAATGCCAAATGGACAAAGAGACCCTGGCAAGAAAGTTAAGACAGAGGAAAGCAAAAACCAAAGACTGGGACTAACACGATTACAAAAATAAAAACAAAAAAAGTAAATCCATTTTCTATTTATAGATTAGAATATGCCCGTTTTTATAATGTACATATTTTATTTATTTATTTACTAGTAAAACAGGCCCGTTTCTGACACAAATGAAACGGGCGCTAGCAAGGTTTTCCTCGGAGTATGTATGTTTCAGAGAGAGAGAGAGAGAGTGTGTGTGTGTGAGAGAGAAAGTGTATGTGAGAGATGGAGTGTGTGTGTGAATGAATGAGAGAGAGACAGAGTGTGTTTGTGTCAGAGAGAGAGAGAGTGTGTGAGAGACAGAGTGTATGTGTATGTGTGTGAGAGTATGTGTGAGAGAGAGTGTGTGTGGGGCTCCGAGTTCCATGACCCCCTCCTTCCCTCCCTCCCCTCCGAGTTCCAGGCTCCCCTCCCTCCCTCTCCCCTCCCTCCTCCCGCCCTCTCTCTCCTCCCCTCCAAGTTCTTGGCCCCCCCCTTCCCTCCGAGTTGCATGCCCCCTCCCTCTCCTCCCCAGCGTGTTCCATGCCCCCCTTTCCTCGGAGTGTGTATGTTTGAGAGAGAGAGAGAGAGAGAGTGTGTGGGTGAGAGATGGAGTGTGTATGTGAGAGCGAATGAGTGTGAGAGAGAGAGAGAGACAGATATGAGTGTGTGTGTTTGTGTCAGAGAGAGAGTGTGTGTGTGAGTCTGTGTGTGAGAGAGAGTGTATGTGAGAAACAGAGAGTGTGTGTGTGAGAAAGTGAAGCCTTCAAGCCTTGAAGCATTCGTGCGCTCTTTAAGGCTCCATCTCCTCAATTGACGACACATAGTTCCGGAACGTTGCAGGAATGCTTCAAGGCTTGAAGGCTTCACTTTCTCGGCTTCAGAATGGTGGAGGTGCGTTTTATTATATACTAGGAAAAAAGGCCCGTTTCTGACACAAATGAAACAGGCGCTAGCAAGGTTTTCCTCGGAGTGTGTTTTACAGAGTGTGTGTGAGTGAGTGTGTGATACAGAAAGAGTGAATGTGTGAGTGTGTGTGACAGAGAGAGTGAGACTGTGTGCGAGAGTGTGTGTGAGAATGAAAGTGTGTACCAGGGGCCCCCTCCCACCCAGTTTCAGGGTCCGCCTGCGCCCCCTCCCTCCCAGTTTCAGGGTCCGGCCCCCCTCCAAGTTCCAGGGTCCGCTCTCCCTCCCTCCCACCCAGTTCCAGGGTCTTCCCCCCCCTCCCTCCCAGTTTCTGGGTGCGCCTGGCCCCCCTCCAAGTTCCACGGTCCAGCCGGCCGCCCACCCTCCAAGTTGCAGGGGCCGCCCACCCTCCCACCCAGTTCCAGGATCGTTACCCCCCCCTCTCTCCCTCCCTCCCAGTTCCAGGGTAGTTGCCCCTTCTCTTTCCCTCCCCTCCAGCCACCCACCTGCAACGTTGTAAAGCTGACTCCGTGGCTTCATTGAAGTGAAGGGTTCGTAATTTTCATCAGGTTCGTCGCTCTGTAACCATCTGTCGGCCCCCACCCTTGCGCCTCTGATAGGTCCGCTGCCCTCGACATCGAAATGTGATGACGTCGAGGACGTCAAAACGTGATGACGTCAAGGGCGGCGGACCTATCAGAGGCACGAGGTTGGGGCCGAGAGAGATGGTTACAGAGCGACGAACCTAACTATCCTTACGAACCCTTCACTTGAAGCCACGGAGTCAGCTTCAGAACGTTGAAGGTGCCTTTTATTATAGTAGAGAAGATTTTGAACATTTATACCCCACTTTTTTCCACAAAAAGCAGACTCAAAGTGGCTTACAATGTACTGATGAATCAATTACAATGACATTAGAGAGGGTAGAAGGAACAGGGGAAGACGTGAAAGGGAAGGGAGGGGAGGGGAGGGGAAAGGAGTCTAAAATGGAGGGTGGAAATCCACCACAACTGGTGTTAAACATGGTTGTGAAAAAAACCTCACTTTTTAGCCTTTAATCTTCAGCAGACTGGTGATAAATCTCCAGCTTTGAGATGGGCCACCCTTGATGTCTGGAATCCCAGTCTTACCCCATCCTCTTTCCTGTGATAAGACTTCCTCCTTTAAAGATATTATGTCTCCTGGTGTACTGTCTCCTACAGGGACTCACAGCCCCACTGCCCTGTGATACCCCTTAGGAGGTCCCCTAGGCTCGTCTTCCCCATTCTCAAGGCCTGAAATGGAGATTAGGATTTTCTTACCAAAGTCAATATCTAGAAGAGCTGCATTGGCTCCTTCCACCAGAATTTTCTTGGGTGGTCCATGCAGTGCTTGGTACATGAAGTATACACCATCCTTTACAAGTGGGGCAATCCTCTCCGCAGAGACCTGGAAGCAAGCGAAAATTAGTGAATGAGCCATTGGCTAGGTAAAAAGAGAAAGTGAGGATGCGTGCCTATAACGGAGACTTTCCATGGACAGCAAGGTACGCTAGCACCACATAGGTGACATCATCTGATGGTGCCAACTTAGATCTGCTCTATAATAGCCCAGAAAACTCTACCATTTTCTAGGCATGTATCAGAGTTCCCATCTAGCAGCAACTGCTTTCCACTGTCAATCTACTGTACTACTGATAGGTTATAGGATGATGTAGTAGAGCTTCAACTGCCACAGCAGGAGGGCAAGATTATGTGGCTGGCTAACCCTGCTGTCCACGGAAAACTCCCATTACAGGTGAGCAACATTGCTTTCTCCGTGGACAAGCTGGACAAGGCAGCCACACGTAGGTGACTCTAGGTGGAAGGTGCATGGGTGGAATGAATTATCCCTTGCAACTGGCAGTCTGCTGTGGGTAGCTGAAGCAGTTACAAACAGATTTTACAACATACTGTGGCCAAAGTGACTATCAGTTCTGAAGAATGGTCCAGGTAGTAGTAAGTTGTAAAGGTATGAACACAAGACTAGGAAGCCACTTTGATGAACAGTGCCTGAATAACGCCTAGTGGGGATTCTCGCACCCAACTTTGGATGTAAGGACTTACGCCAACTGAAATCTGGTGTAAATCCTGATATGCAACTTGGGCACACATCCTATTTAATTAATTGGAATGCCCCTAACCTGCCCATGCCTATCCCGTGGCTATGCCCCCTCTTGGGTTGTGCACAAAATGATTTGGGTGCGGATCATTATAGAATCGCATGCAACCAGATCTGTGTGTAAATCCAAATTAGTGTCATTTAACATCAATAATTGATTGTTAGAAGCTAATTATTGATTATTAATGGCTCTAACTAATTTATTTGGGCGCAGATCTCAGTATCACGCCCAAATTTGTGCATCATTTATAGAATCTGGGGGTAACTGCAATCTCATAAATGCGACAGGGACACACCCTATAAGTTCTGCGTGTATGTAGAAACCCTGTCTATTGCCTGTGCATGTTCCACCCATGTTTATACCCTTCTCCTTGAATTTATGCACTATGCCACTTACATGCACCCTTGCAGAGTAGCACTTAGGTGCCCCTGCTAGCACTTTCATGGGTAACTGTATGCTTATGCGCATGTAAATATTAATTTTCTGTACTTTGCATGAACATTTATAGAACTGCCCTTTCTATGTCCTCAAAATGCCACCTTCCTCCCTGCCCTTGTGACAGAGAGGTCCACATGGTTAGAATCATAAGGAAAAAAAGTTGTGAGACATTGAGATGTGGCTGTGTGGTTTCAGTGTAATGGAGGAGGGTCCACTTGCAGTCTAATATGCATAGCTGCTCCTTCACCTTGCAATAATGTGAAAGTAGGAAGAAAGGAAGCATGACAAAAATGTGAAATTCAGAAACAGTCTTTGGAAGACAACGGGGATCAGCCCTTAAATCTTTCTGCGGTAGAACAGCATATATGGTGGGTAATGAACCAAAGCTCAGAGCTCACTGATGTGTAGAGCTTCGAGTGAGAGTGTTTTCCATGAAGCAAACCTGACAGTGGAGGTAGCCATAGGCTCAGAAGGAGGTGTTATAAGTTTCAAAAGCATATTAGGGTCCCAGGAAGTGGCAAGTTTCCTGATGGGATATTTCAAGTTGGTAAGACCATTCATGAATCTGAAGACCATCCAGCCGCTATTTAACCAGCCAGAAATGGCCGCTGACTGGTTAAATAGCATTTTGGCACCTACTAATATTCAGCACAATATGATGAGATGTATGTCCCATCACTGGGTGGTAAGGACCCCCAGTCCAGGAGTACTAGATCCGGACTGTATAGGTTAACCACTTGGATCTAAGTTTAGTCCCGCAGCTCACTCACTCTGTTAGGGCAAGGACCATGGGACCTTGTGTGGGAAGTAGTAGCTATCAGGGAAAGCTATGCGGGAGGAGGCCTAACCCTTCTGAGATCTATTTATATCCTTCCCTGAGTGCTGGGAGTGAGGGACAAGTAGCCAGTGATTGAGCTAAAAACCCTATTTGCATAGGCAGGTAAAACCATGGATAGTCCGTGCAAATAGGAACAAAGAAGGGAGAAAAGGCCCATGTTAGGCTGAAAGGGAAAAAAATCTATTCTTCCCAGGACTTGCAGGACAAACATGGACTGGATTGTTGGAGAATTGCCCACTCACCCTGACCTTAAAGGGAGAGGTCTTTCAGGACCCTGTAGTTGGTGGGAGCAAAGAGCTGGAGATGGTTTCTCCCCATCCTGACAGAGAGAGATCTTTCAGGTACAGTATCCTGGATCTCTTGTTGGTGGATTTCGAAGGATACAGGCTGAGGATAGACAGCAGGGGTTCCACGGAGGGCTGTGTGGGGCCTAGCACCAAAGGGAGGGGGCACACCTGAAACTCAAAGAAGCGCACTTGATGTTTCTTTTTCACATTTACAGGAAGATGGCATTGGAAACCTTCATGAAATGGGTTGTAGAGCACATCAAGGCCCAGCAAGAGGAAATGGACCTTCAGTTTTCCAGGATCTTGGAACAACAGGCAAACAGCAGCAATATTTACTGCAATTACTTGAAGCGTAGGCCCTAGAACTAAGAAACTTTGTGTTTGGCCTTCATAGATAAGAGATCCAACAGGCCTCTGAGGTAAAACATTTTGATGGAGCAGCTGAGATCTCCCAGGAGGACTGGTTTAGAGATTTGCCTCTTACTAAGTTGGGACCAGAGGATGATCCAGAAGCGTTTTTGATTATCTTTGAGTGGGTGGCAATGGCCGCAAAGTGGCCTCATGAACAATAGGCTACTATTCTGGCCCCTTACTTAACTGGGAAGGCTCAAGCTGCTTATAGAGCATTAGATGACACCCAAGCCTTGGACTATAAGGAGGTCAAAGCAGTTATACAGGACAGGTTGGGCCTCACAGCTGAGAATTACTGAAGGAGGTTTAGGGCCAGTAACGTTCAGAAAGGGGATCGACCCCAAGCTGTTGTACAACTATCGGACTTAGCCTCCCGGTGGCTAGAACCAGAAAAGAAAACCCTGCAGGACTTGGACAAGACAGTGGTGTTGGAACAGTTTCTCACCATTTTACCATCCCCTATAAAATCCTGGGTTACAAGGATCAGTATAGACAGAGGAGGATACTCTACTCATAAAGAGATACATGGAAATATAAGAAGGGTGGAGCAAGAGAAACCCCAGTGCAGCTAGCAGGGAAGAAGATAGCTAAATCCCTTAGGGAGAAGGTTGGGAATCCCAGGAAGGAATTGGGGGGGGGGGGGGGCCCTGGGGATTTGGGAAGAGTAAAGTGGGAGACTGTTAGTGGCCATCCCCGCCAGGAAACCCATCCCACTTATAAGTGTTTCACGTGTGGGGAAAAAGGAACACTTTCAAAGAGACTGCCCTCAGATGGACTACACCTTTTTGGGGTTAGGAATCAAGTCATCACAAACCCCAAGGGGTCAGGGCCATGCCATAAAAATGGGGGTACAAGTGGCTGGGGGAGCTCTAGAAGCCCTTTCAGATACTGGGAGTAATCAGTCCCTCATGTCCAGAGCTTTAGCCAGGACCCTACGAATAGGAAAGAGGAAAGGCCACTTTAGCGGGGTGGTACAGGTACGTTCTGTGCATGGAGATATAAAGCAGGAACCCACCTATGAGATAGGGATAACTTAGGAAGGAAGGACTCAACCCCTCAACGTAACTGTGGAGGAAAAATTACCATTCCCTCTGATTTTAAGGAGAGAATGGATAGGAATGGAGACTATCCTTAGCCTGAAGGAGGTATGTGTACCGTCCCGAGCTAGGAATTATTTCCCTCCAAAGACTGAGTACCTGCAGTTAGGCGAGATATTCCCCTTTGCTACCCAGGATGTGGTGAAGCCTCATCTGAATGGTAAAAGAAATGTAATGAAGAAAATGTAAAAGAGTGGGACACTGTAATACCTTATGTGTTATTTGCTCATAGAGAAGTTCCACAAGCTTCCTTGGGATTTTCCCCGTTTGAATTGTTTGGCCAACAACCCAGAAACTTGTTGGAGGCCATACAGGAAGCCAGGGCTGGAAGGGATAAGCAAGTGGGCTCGGTGGCCAAGTATGTACTGAAGCAGAGAGAGGATAGACAGGACCACCAGAGACTCAAGAGAGAACTTGGACAAGGCCCAGGCCCAGCAAAAATCCTATTATGATAAAAATGCTAGGCAGTAAGATAAGGTAGTGATATTGTTGCCCACCTCTGCTAATAAATCTTTAGGCAAATGGAAGGGACTTTTTGTGATGAAGTGACAGGTGGGTCCAGTAGACTATGAAGTTAGCCAAAAAGGCAATAGAAGCCAGATCTTCTACATAAACTTAAACTTCAGGAAATCACTCAAAACTCACCTCTTCAAAAAGGCCTATCCCACCAATCCAACATAAATCCCCGCACCTAGCATAACTAATGATCGTATTGGACAATTTATAATCTTCACTTCCTTCGACCCCATGACGCCTGATCCACACCTACCTCATCTGACCACAATATAACTTTGTATCTGCTCTCAACCGAATTGGCAAACACCTCTACGGTACTATGTAAGCCACAATGAGCCTACAAATAGGTGGGAAAATGTGGGGTACAAATGTAACAAATAAATAAATAAATAAAGAGTTGGTGTTGGATACCCTGAAAGGGGAGGAGGAACTAGAGTCTGATGTAGCAGGGCTTGAGGGCAACCAAAGTGTAAAGATAGAGGATTCACTGACCCTGGAACACAGAGACCAAATAGAGTACTTAGTCCTTAAGTTTCAGAAAGTTTTTTTTCGCCATTGCAGGCCATACACAGTTGGGAGTCCATGGAATGGTTACCCAGCCTGGGAAAGTAATAAGGAAAAACCCTATCGCTTTCCTGAGGTGAAGAGGAACACCCTGTCATGTATGTTAGTTGAAAGCAAAAATATTCCTCAACCGAAAAGAGGGTCTAGCTGTAAAATGGGCTGTAGAGACACTAAGGTACTATCTCTTGCAGAGGCATTTCACTTTTGACAGACCATGCTCCACTGAAGTGGCTAGGCCTCATGAAAAATCATAATGTTAGGTTAATGTGTTGGTATTTGGCTCTCCAGGCATATAATGTTTCAGTGGAGTATCAGGCAGGAAAAGAGCATACTAATGTAGATTATCTGTGTCAGGAGGGGGATGGCATGCACCCTGGAGAGAAAAGACCTGCGGAAGGACATAAAGTCCTTCAAAGCAAAGAAGGGGGGGGGGGGGGGGGGGGGGAGTATATGACAGAGTATATGTCCTGTCATGAGGAAGTGAGGTCCGTTCCCCCCCAGTCCAGAAAAAGTGCTAGATCTGGACTGTACAGTTTAACCATGTGGATCTAAGGTTAGTCCCCTAGCCCACCCACTCAGGGCGAGGACCTTGGGACCCTACGTGGGGGGTAGTAGCTATCAGGGAAAGCTACGTGGGAGGATGCAGTGGGGGGAACTAACCCTTCTGAGATCTATTTATATCCTTCCCTGAGTGCCAAAGGAGAGATCTTTCTTGTGGAGGATCCTGGACTACTTGTTGGTGGATTTCGTCGGAGGATTGTGGACTACCCTTTTTTTTTTTTTTTAACTGTTGCCAAGGAATTGTGGACTCACCTTGACTCTGTATTACTGCTTTGGTTTTGAAATCCACGAATACTTGGCCCACATCTTTGGGTGGGTGGTGGTATAGCCACTCGGCCCACACCTTTAGGTGAGTGGTGCGTGACACGCAAGATAACTGGTTATCTCCACTGAATATTGCCAGTTAGTGCTGAAAAGATAACCTGTTACAGTGCACAATAACTGGCAATATTCATCGCTGACCATCTAAATTTAGCAGCCAAATCGGACCGCCTAAAAAGCAATCCTAGCATTGAATATTGACATAGCCAGTTATGTTTGAGCTGGACCAAAAAAATATAACGGATATCTGGGGTTAGCGCTGATTGTGGCTAGGTGGGCTGCCTCCCGCGGGCTGAATATTAGCCTCCATGAGTTGAACAGAGATAGGGACACCATCAACTGGGACATGGAAAGTGGTGATTAGCCTGAGGTGGATTCAAATGAGAATTTGGGGGTTTAAAAACTTTTGTTAATACATTTTCAAAATTTACAAACATATTCAAGCTTTAGAAATAAAATCATACACCAAAGAAAACAAATGTAAAAGAAAAACTAGACCAAAGCAATAGAATAAAGTGTACAATTCCTCCTATAAGCTCCCAAACAGCTAGGGGGGATTCCATTAGGAACTGTGAGGCAGATATTCACTAAATCTCATAACATCAAAACATTACATCCCTTTAAATATTCCCTATATCCTTTCCTTGGGGCACAGTAACTACTTGTCTGTTATCAAGAAAAGCTCCTGTTTTGGGTCATAGAAGATCCAATAATTATTTTCACACTGAATTAAACATTTACAGAGAAAACATAAGGAAAGCTCACACCAATGGCTAAGGCCTGCTCCTGATGCATCAATAAAAACTGCTTCCTTTTCCCCTGTGTGTCTACACACATATCAGGAAAAACCCTCACCTTCTGGCCCATAAACATTTTATCACAATTCCTAAAATAAAGGCTCAAGGCTCATTCCTTCTCAGGTTCCAAGACAAATGTCACCAGAAGAGTAGATCTTAAAATCTCTTCCTTCATAAATGCTTCCAAAATCTGTGCAGTTAGTAATCCCAGCAAACTTTTTCTCTAGGCACCAAAACCACAGATATAGTAAGTTATATTTAAAAAATGTTTTTGGACCTTCAGAAAAAGTCTTTTTTTTTTTTTTCAACTATCAATTAAGCAAATCAGCGCTTTCAATTGTCATTGGTCCCATTATTTGCTATTTTTTTAGTGTTTTTTCAAAGCCATTTCTTACTATATCAAAGTATTTCATAAACTTTAGCTTTTTCACAAATCATAATTCATATTTTCAAAATCACAAAATCAGGATCATAAGTGCTGCATCCTTGTGTAGCTTTGAATGGTTTTGTCAATTCGTGGGATCACTGTTTCAAAAGCACAGACCAGACCCTAACAGTGAAGGTGAATGCATCTGGGTCTATTCTGTTTTCTGTAAGACTAAGCGAAAGTGAAGGCATTTGGTATTGTAGCTTGTAGCAGATGTTGACACAGGATTCCCCCACAACAGGAAGTTTCATGAGTGAGGTTGCTCTCATGGGCAATTTCTCCAAATGGGTTAGTTCTGCACATACTATGACAGGAGTGAACCTCACTCCTAAGCCAGAGCATGTGGAGTATGATCTCTGTCTGAGGATTGCCAATGAGTTACATGGAAAGTGAAGTTTTGATTACTACAGGGCTTGCCTGATGTGTCTTCTTTCATGGATGTGATGAACAGCAGCACTAACTGCACTAGTGTTCTCCATGTTGGTCTCTATGCTGCTGCTTGTCAGACATGCCCACAATAGCACAGTGGAGGTGCAAAATGAGCATGACAGAAATCAACGATGCTGGCATCATGAAGCTTATCAGCATCTGCCTCTGTGCCGCAGGCCTCTGTGCCGCAGGAAAAAGAGAAGAAACCACCAAGTACAAATTATTGCTAGCTGGAGGTGTGGCAGCAATCAATTTGGTAGAGCAGACATCTGTGGCATAGGACTTCTTGTGTTGCTGCTCTGGAGAGAAGTGTCAGGTTGGAATTCCTAAGGAGTATGTCTGCAATCAGCTCCTGCTATGGTGGTCTCATACTTACTGCAACCCAATAAATCATGAGATGGACCCAAGCAGTAGACAGAACTGTGGTGGGTATCTATCTGCAGGGCCGCCCAAGCTGGGCCCAGGGCAAACACCCCCCTGGGCCCGCCCCGATTACTTGTCCTGCTCCGCCTCCTGTAACTGTGCACAGCAAATTTCCCCAGGGCCCGGCGCTAGCATTGCAATGCTCTCCTGTTCCTGTGCACGGTAGGGCCACAGAGCAGAGTCTTTCCTTCCTTCCTGCTGCGTACAAACAGATTGTTTGGACATGGCAGGAAGGAAGTAATCTGCCCTGTGGTGCTGTCACGCACAGGATCAGGAGAGCAATGCTAGCACCGGGCGGGCCCCCCTTGGATGCCGGGTCCTGGGGAATCCCCCCCCCCCTCAGCGGCCCTATCTGGGACATATTTTTTTAGCCCTATAGGCAATTTTTAAACCTTGGCTCCCTTCTCCTTGGGTTTATCCACCATGGGGAACAAGAAGGCAGCAAGGTTGAACTTGAGAAAACTGTTGAAAGGAGGGAGAGGCTCTTTTCTCTCTGGGGTTTGTTTGTTTTTTTGTACGAGACACAGAGAGAGAAATTTTAGACATGCAGAGCAGATAAAAATGACTGACAAGGGGAGGCAGTTATCACTAGGCAGGAACTGTCGCACATTCCCAAAAAGTCTAGACCTTCCTGGGCTCCTGTAGAACAGATCTGAGCTGGCACATCACATGATGATGTCACTTATACTGCTGCCTTATCTGGCTTGTCCATGAAGAAGAGGGTGGAGAAAAAAAAGAAGGGGTGGGAAAAAACTGTAGAGAATTCATGGCGAGAGAAACAAAGCTGAATGAAGAAGGGGAGAGAGGAATAAAGCTGCATTTGGTAGAAGAAAGGAGAGACGGATTAGGAAGCAGGCTTGGAGAGAAAAAATGTGAGAAAAAAGAGTGAAGGACAGAAATATGTGGGGAAGAAAAAGGGAGACAAGGACACAGCATGAAGGGGAAGATGGATATGGATGCATGAAAGAAGAAGAAGAACAGAGCTGCATATGAAAGGAGGAACACAGTTGCATTTGTGAGGAGGCAGGGAAAGAAAAAGAACTGTACTTGTGAGGACAGGACCAGAGCTGCATGGGGAGTAATGGTAAGAAAAGGACAGGGAGGTGGCAAAGGAAGGAGAAGCTGAAGTAAAGCTGCACTGGAAGAATAAATAGCGGAGGGGGAGAGCAGAAAGAAGTCACCCTTCCCCTCCCAAGCCCAGAATCTGTCTCACCTTCAGCTGCCGCAGTTCCCCTTCCATATCGATATTGAGAGTAGGGTACATGGCCTGGTACTGTGCTGCAAGGACCCTAAACCTGATAGAGAAAGGGACGGGAAGAGATCTGAGCTCCTTCTGAATCCTGAGTAGGTCTCAGCCTGCAGGCAACTCACAGAAGTGGGGCAGGCCACTAGCTCTCCTTGCTCTTTTGCAAAAAAATAGCAGTGAGCTTGACCTCTGCAACCTTAGTGCCAGGCTCCAATATCCAGCGATCAGAGGTTGGAAAAATCTCACCAGAGAGGTCCTACGTATTTAAAAGTTGACCTTTATTTCCCCCCTCCCCCCCAATACACTCACTTCTTGGAGAACTCCTGGAAATCTGCCAGCAGGTCACAAATGCGCAGCCCTGTTCGAGCAGCTTTGGATGAATATACAGGACCAATTCCTTTCTTTGTGGTACCCAGACTGGAAAGAACAGATATAAGTTATTGCTGGTGTCAGGAAGGACTTGAGGATGAGCAGCACCTTTACCTTTCGTGTGTCATGCTCCCAAAAACTAGCCACAAACGTACTAAATTCACACAATGTTATCTTCCATGTAAAGATGGGTAATTGAATGAACCAATTCTCAAAGTGCTCAGTTTTCCCTTTTATATTGTGTTTTCAGAGCTTGACTAATATTGATATCATTGCCCCACACTGCTCTCCACTTTCCTCCTTGTTGGGGGCAATTTTCATAGACTTCTATGTGGCTAAACAGGTGAAAGCCCTATCAAAATCGTGCCTCCTCCCCTAGTACAGGGGAAACTAGCAGCATCGAAGCTGTCTCAACATGGACGCATGGGGATTTTAAATTTCCACACATACTTTGTACACTTTGCCAACGCTTATGCACCCAAAGTGCTGGCCACGCAAGAAATTTTCAAAGGGAAACTCCACTGGGAGTTTCTCTTTATATCTATATCTATGACTCGCTGAGTGAAAAGGTACTACAAGTAGGGTATGTGACTTATTTATACCACAAGATATCAACAGTATAATCCTACAGAATTTCAGCCTCAGGTATAGATTAATTACATCTTTAAAAAAATGAGAAACGTTTATCAATTTTAAAAAAGTACATTTTTTCAGAAAAACACATATGAAAAATAGCAAACTTAAAACATCTATATCTCTTTAATGAATAGGAAGTTACGGATAAAATTTTGACTATCAGGCTTATTTTCAAAACAGAAGGGCGTCCATCTTTCGACACAAATCGGGAGATGGGCGTCCTTCTCTCGGGGTCGCCCAAATCGGCATAATCGAAAGCCGATTTTGGGCGTCCCCAACTGCTTCCCGTCACGGAGAAAACCAAAGTTCCCAAGGGCGTGTCGGAGGCGTAGCAAAGGCGGGACTGGGGCATGCCTAACAGATGGGCGTCCTTGAGCGATAATGGAAAAAAGAAGGGCGTCCCTGACGAGCACTTGGCCGACTTTACTTGGTCCATTTTTTCTTATGACCAAGCCTCAAAAAGGTGCCCGAACTGACCAGATGACCACTGGAGGGAATAGGGGATGACCTCCCGACACCCCCAGTGGTGACTAACCCCCTCCCACCCGAAAAACTTTAAAAACTTTTTTTGCCAGCCTCAAATATCATACTCAGGTCCATCACAGCAGTGAGCAGGTCCCGGGGGGGGGGGGGGGGGGGGGGGGAGGTGTGTGTGTGTCAGCGGAGGCATAGCAAAGGCGTGGATGTCCTTCTTTCAAAGGGAGAAAATACCTTTGGGCCTTTATCATGACCTCCACTAAATTAATTAATTTGCCGTAAGAGTTTCTAAGCAGATAGAAGGGGTATCTGAGGGAAAACCCCTTGCCCAGAGTTCCTCTCAGGAAAATAAGCAATTTCTAATGGAAATCCTGATACTGGGTAATTCTGAAAAAAAGGAGATGCTAATCATTGGTGGTGCAAGTGTAGAGCAATTCATACTTTTTCCCAGCTTGTTGCTGCCGCTGCTGCTCTTCAATCCCATCAGCTGCCTGGTGGAAGTCAAATACTGAAAGAGAGAGAAGAGGTAAAAGGTGCTATCTCTGTCCTCCCAAGAATGTTATGGTGGAGAGGAGACTGCACATCCATTTCACTCACCAATGTGAGCTCTATCTGAGATGACCGTGCGAGACTCCCAGCCTTCCAGACCTGAGAAAAACAAAAGATCACTAGATTATCTGGGTGGTCTTGAGCCTAAGGCTTGATCACAGATTTTCAGAAAGTCAGGAGATCCCTCACCAGGTCCCTTCCTGCTGTTCCTTTCAGCCTCCTCAAAGAGTCCAGGCAAGTGAATCACCACCCCGTTCCCTAGGGAAGAGAGACAGCATGAAACACCCTTCCAACACAATTCACACTCCCTTTCCTAAAGGGAAGGAGGGAGGGAGGGAGGGAAGGAAGGAAGGAAGGAGGGAGACAGACAGACAGCATTAAACGACCTCCCAACACAACATATTAATGTAGAAGGTGAGCCCACTGAAATCCTTAAGAAAAAGATCAACAGACCCATCTGGTCTACCCAGTTATTCCTATCTATACTGCAAGGATATATCCCAACTGCCAGCCGTAGAACCTTTAACTGCCTGCAGGCCTTCCCTTCTCCTCCAAGTCTGCTGTTTTTTGGTTCCTTGTTGTTTCTTTGCCACCCTGGATAGATAAGCATACAAGATACCATATGTAATCCAACACACAGTCTCACCATGCCCATATCTTACTACTGAGTTCTGTTAATATTCTACATAGGTATTAAAATTAGTGAAGCTGTTGCCTGAACATCCAGCTTTCTATCTCTCCACGGTCCTCTGGGGAGCTGCAGCCTGCAGGTACCAACACAGCTAAATGGCCTGCAGCATCACTACGTTGTGCTTCCGTTTTCACCCTTTGTTTTGTCTTTACTGCTTCTCCATTTGGCTCAGCTCTTAAAGAACCAAGGGGTGGGTTATTTGCCATATTCCAGCCTCCCTGCTTTCTACCACTGTCACAGAATACGACAGCAGACAACATAGGAATCTAACAGCTATATTGGTCCATTTCTCCTTTACAGGGCAACTCACAGCACCTCTTCCTTTCACCATGCCCCTTGCATTTCTCTTGCTTTGGTATTATTATTTATGTAAAGTGCTATTCCCCTCCTTCCTGTAAACACTATAGCCCAATAAGGCTATCTCCCAGTCATGGGAATCAATGAGCCATGTTTTATTTATTCATTCATTCACTAGGATCTATTGACCACCATTTAGAAGCAATGCACCCAACTGAGAATATGCCAAACTGCTGCATTAGACAATTGCAGCAGTAAACATATTCAAATAACAATACACTTTATAGCATTGTGCACTACTTACATCAACACAATACACAGTAAAACATATTAATAAACATCATAGGATGTATGTGGAGGTGGAACATACAGGCAGATAAGATACAGTAACAGGAATTAGATAGAAATAAGGGTGACTACCAATGAAAAATTGCAGGAAAATGATTTCACCTAGAGTAGGCGTGGATAAGCAAGTCCTGTATAGCTGATGTTAATCCTTGTGTGTGACTAGCTAGTTAGTTACCTCTTCCATTAAAGGCTTGGGAGAAGAGCCAGGGTATCACCTGCTTCCTGAAGCAAAGCCTTTCCGAGTGCATTCCAGAGTGTGTGGGATACTCTGGAGAAGGCTTATTAGTGGGCGTCACATTGCATGATTTCCTTTGGAGAAGGTGTGGTTAGGGATATTCCTGTCCTAGCCACAATATCTAGGCTTGCTTTTGCCATTAGGACTTTCAGGTCTGAGATTGGGTTTCTAGGAGGGCGGAACTGTAGAACTGTGAAGCTGGTGTGCATGGATAGACTGGATAGGCAGTAAACTCTGAGGCATATTTTCAAAGCACTTTGGGAGGCTAAGTTCCATAGGTTTCTATGGAACTTTGGGAGGCTAAGTGCTTTGAAAATATGCCTCTCTATCTGTCAGCATTTTCTCTTTCTATATATCTCCTAGATTAGAAGCATTTGTGGTCACAGCCTTCCAGGTATTCCTCCTTCCTTAGTATTCCTTCTGCATATGCTCATTCCTCCCTCCTTGTCTTCCCGGACCTTTGGTGTTTTTCACTACTAGATTTTGATTTGTTGAGAAAGGGGACAGTCCAGTTTAATCAGTACAGTAACACAGTGAAAGTAGATACGAGACCAAAATGACCCATCCAATCTGCCCAGTTGAGATTCATCTACTTTGGGTAGATACACATATAAATTCCTATATGTAGTATGACACCAACCTCCTTCTCCCTCATGTCTATCACCTAACTTCTCAACCTTTTTCCCACCACTGTCCTCTGTATATGTTCCAAGAACGTCTAAAATCTGCTACACTGATGGTCTCCATCATTTCTTCTAGGTCATTTCAATCTTATGGTACCTCTGAAAATGCTACAGTCTTTGCCTACTGCCGTCCCTTAATTTCTGAAATGCCACTTACTACACTGACTTGGCTTCTAGCCAGGATACTTGTGCTGAAGTGGATTATGACACCAACTTACCTTTCTCTTCTTTCTTAACCAACAATCCTAACAATGTAATCTATATCTTGCCTAGCCAAGGATCTCTGAATGAATTTCAGCATCTTCTCCCTCTCTTTTTCTGCCCCTAAATCAAATCTCATGACCGAGTCATCTGCTATGATTCTGCTCCTGTTTTGAGATTTCTTTTTTTTTTTTTTAATTTTTTATTTATAAGTTTAATGATTACATTTATGAAATTACTCATAAATTCGTGTATTGAAAAACAAACATTAAATCAAAGAAAAGTAGGCATATTATCTTAATGTATTTAGTCCACAATACAATGATCCAAGATCTAGGAAATTATAAATTCAAATGAATTAACCCAAATAATTAATAATTAAAGCTGAGAAAGCCTAGATGTCGCAGCCGAGATTAAAGCGCTAACAATCAAGAACTACTACAAAATTATTCTTTAGAAGAAATAAATTCTAATAATTTCCCTGGATCAAAAAACATATAATTAGTAGAGTTTAAAGAAACACAACATTTGCAAGGAAACCTAAGCAGGAAAGTCCCTCCAATTCGGAGAACTCTCTCCAACAACAGAAATTCTTTTCTTCTTCTTTGCGTTTCTCTGGCAAAATCAGGAAAAATCTGGACTTTTGATCCAAGGAAAGTTGAGTTCATGTGGCGAAAATAAAGCTTGAATATATTATTGCGGTCTAATTCCAGAGCGAAAGTAACCAGCAGCGTGGTTCTTTCGGTTATAACCTCCATTGAACTCTCCAGGAAATCTGTTAGATTTAGGCCAGGTTGAGGAGCATTAGGTAAAGTTCCTGTTCCAGCACCGGAGATATATTGCATTTTAGTAATGGGTGGAAAACCCTCGGAAGGGACACCCAATATTTCCCTAAGATATTTTTTCAGCATTTCCAGTGCTGGAATCAAAGGAGATTTGGGAAAGTTAAGAAAACATAAATTGTTTCTCCTAATCTGGTTCTCCAGATATTCCATTTTACGCTGGTGGAGTTTATTGCTTTTTATCAACAATAAAGTTGAGGAATTCACTGCTTTTAAATCTTTATCAAAAAGTTCCATTTTCGTTGTTTGCTCTGCTATTTTAGTAATAACCACATCTTGAACCTGCTTTAGTTCGGCCACATCTCCCCGTAAAATACCTGCTGTTTTGAGATTTATTGTCATGATGCTTGGGTTCCCTATTAGGTTACATCTTTTCCATTACCTCCAAGTCTATGCTATATGGGTATACCATCTATGGCTAATGTTACAAAGGCATTCTGTAGTGGTATTATACTCAGGATGTGTCTCCGACTAACATACTGCAGATTATCTAAGCCCACCAAAATCCATGAACATCAAGTCCTTTATATCTTTTACAAGTGCAGCAGTGGATTTGCTACGATAAGAAAATGGGGGAAGCTGCTTTAATTTTGGCCAGTTCCACCCCAAACTGAGCCAATTCTTTCTCCAACCAGCAAGCTGGACGCAAGTGGAGCAATGATGAAGTGTTCAGGTCTGAAGAATGAGCCCCCCCCCCCCCCCCCCCCCGTTATTTCACTGCACATAAGATATATATACTTTGTTAGTTTTATTATACTTTTTTTCAGCTTTATAAGACTTTTCAGTTTCCTTGCTAAATGGGCCATAACACTTATTTAGAAATAGCTGTTTCAAGCATCTCATGGGCCAATCTGAAGACAATCTGCATGTGATATCCTCCTAAGAACCATCATACACTTCATGTTTTGAAATGAGAGTGTGAGATGCTATTCAAACATAATCCACTGCCTGGGAAGGCAGTCAGTTAGCAAGGACACATCTAACACATGCCTTACAATAAGCCAGTGATATTGTCAATAGCAGAACAGTCTCACCTATGAAAGAGATTGCCTCCTTGTTCAGCACTCCACTTGGCAAGAGGTGGAAATCGTATTCAACATTATCCACCACCACAGTGTGACCAGCATTGTTTCCTCCCTGTCTTTCACAGAAACAAAAAGTGGTTTTATTCAGTCTACAACAGTTGGATGCCCACACTTTCCCCATGCATCTTCAGGACAAAAGCCCCTCTGTAAAAGCCGCAGGTTGCTGAGAGCGGTGAGTGTGCAGACAGGAGAACTGACTGAGTTGAGGTAAAAGTGTGAGAATGGTGGACAGAGATATTTAAAACTTTATTTGGAGAGAGGATTGTATTTATTCAGTGTTATAGCTAAAAGCTATTTCTTGAAGGTAACACTATAGAAAATGGATAAAAAAATGTATGGTTTTCCTTGGGGCAGTTTAGAGAAATTAATTTTCTTTCCTTTAGGCACTCCAAAGCAGTCCAGACTGTTGGGTTATGCTTGCCTACCAGCAGATAGAGACTGAGAACACTTGTCATTGAAACTGTGTAAGATCCCTGTGCAGTTCCTTGCCAGCCACTATCAAATAGCAAACCAGATCATTTCTGGAACTCTCAAATTGTGGCCCTTAACTCATCCGGCATATGCATACAACCATTAAAATGACTGCTTTTAGCACTCTGTGGGCCCAATATTCAGACCATGGGAGGCAGCCTGCATAAGTGCTGTGATTGGCGCTGACCCCAGATATTCAATGCCGGGCCATTTCCGGTGCCCAGCATTGAATATCTGGGGGGGTTTTGGCAGTTGCAAACTTAACCAGCTAAGTGAATATTCTACGCTGGCCGATTAGGTTTATAGTGGTCACAGACAGGACTGCTATTTAGGAGGTCCAATTTGGCTGCTAAACTTAGCCAGTCAGCGCTTGAATATTCATGATATAGCCAGTTAACCACTATGCACTAACCGCAAATATTCAGCAGAGATAACCGGCCATTTTCTTCTGAATATTAGTGGTTAGCCAGCTAAACGCTACTTAACTGGCCAGGAGAGTTCCTAGCTGGTTAGGTTTAACAATTTTTTATTGATGACAAAGAATAAACAAATAACACTGAACACAGGGCAAAAACAACCTTAAGAAGCAAAGAATAACAGCACAATGAGGCCCCCGAGGTAACAAAGCTCTCATCAAAAGTTTTGAGACGCACCCCAATCACACTCCCCAGTCACTAACACAGAATCAGAGAAAACTCTGGGGTCCACAGCCTTTGGTCTTAGAACCGCAGGTTCCCATAAAAGGACTATAGAACACCCCCCCCCCCCCCCGCTGATTCCCAAAACTCTTCCCACACAAACACAATATGTGGCTGGTTAAATAGTGCTGAATATCGGCCGGTTTGTAGTTTTGCATTTCTAAGTACATAATCAACAGCCATACTGACAGAATTCTACACCTAACTCACAATCTGAAACTTCCATGTCTCCCATTGCTCAACTTCATAAGGAGCGTTCTGGACCGGTCTGAAGTGCCTAAAGGAAACAAAATAGCAGGCAAGATCTAATTTCTCCTTCCACAGTGGCACTCCAGATTTGTCCACACTGTTAAGAACTACCAAAGCAGTATCAATCCAAAGCAGGACCCTCGGAGACCAGAAGTCAACACCCTAGCCCCAAAGATCGCATCTTGCTTTGCCTAAACATCAAATTGATAGTGCTTCACAAATGAATACAAGGAGGACCAAGTCACTGTCTGGCAAAGATCAAGCAGTGGAATCAAACTATTCTCTATCCACGAGGCTAAAATCTCTCTGGTTGAATGAACTTTAAGAGCGTGCAGCACCTGACAACCCTTAAGAATATAAGCCAACACAATGGCTCCTTTGAGCCAGTGGGCTATAATCACCTTGGATGCCGCTGCTCCTTTGTTCTGTCCTCCAAAAAGCACAAACAATCTGAATGCTCAAACTCCTACATTCTCTTCAGATATGCCAACAAAACTCTCTTCACATCCAAATGTGACAAATGTACACCGCCTTGGGTGAATCTCTTCATAAAGGTGATTAATAAATCCCATAAATAAATGATGCTACTCCCCATTGCCTTTTTCATCCCCCAGAACTGGCAAAGAAAGGGACTGAGTCACATGCAAGGCCAAGACTACCTTGGAAAGAAAAGAAGGAACCATACACAAAACCACTTTGTCATAAAAAAGAATTGCAAGAAGGGCTCTTGACATGACAAGGCTTGCAATTCCGAAATCTGCCTACCTAATGAGATAGCCGCCAGCAGGACCGTTTTCAAGGTTATATCCTTTATGGTGTAATCCAACAAGGGCTCAAAGGGGAAGAAGAGAGAACCAAGAGTACTGAATTCAGATCCCACTGAGAGACTATTGGACAACATGGCGTATAGAGGAGTTTGGCTCCCCTCAGGAAATGCACCACATTTGGAAGAGGCCAAAGATTTTCCGCTAACTGGATCATAAAAACACGCCAGCACCTCAATCTGTACCTTCAGGGAGGCCAAGGTCAAACCCTTATCCAAACCATCCTGCAGAAACGCTAAAATCTCAGGAATCAACGAAAAGTATCACTATTCCTTTCCTGACACCAACCCTCAAAGATACACCGAACCGTGAAGTACGCCAAAGAGATGGATCGCCTGCGAGATTTCAACACTGTAACCCAAGGTGAATAACTTTTCCATCTCAGCTGTGCCCTCTCAAGAGCCAAGCCGTGAGAATGGAGACAGATCCGGCATTGCCACCGAACCCTGGATTAACAGATTCACCAACCTGAAGAAACTCAAAAGGAGGACCTACCGCCAGGCGAAATAGATCTCTGTACCACAGCCTCCAAAGACAATTTGGCACCACCAGGACCACCCAACTGGGGTGCTTCTCGATACACTGAAGAAGATATCCCACCATCAGCCATGGAGGAAACACATACAGCAGTACCTGAGATGGACACAGCTGAATCAATGAATCGATGTCCTCCAAGAGGACTGTTGGTACAACCAGGAAAGGACCCCTCTATTAAACATAAGCAGTCAGCCATGGAGAAATCCTTTTTTTTTTTTTTTTAAGGTGACTGACAGCTGTTCAAAAACACAGGCACTTAAAGCTCAAAGGGGAGACTTCCAGAGCTGAGGAACAACAGTCCTCCCGAAGAGGGGGGGGGGAGTGATCCGACTGTCTGGATGTAATAACCTTGGGTTCTATGTAGCCTCCTTGGACCAACATCCCAACTGCCCAGAATCACTGTCACAAGACAGCCACAGAGAGATGTGATCTCTCTAATTCTATTTTTTTTTTTTAAATCGGGACTCTACACAACTAACTAGTGAAATTAAAAAGCGGTACACCGAGTTTCCTCTCCCTTAGGCCTACCAGACACTTCAGTCTGTAGAAGTTGCACATCCACCATCTGCTGGAGTCTGAGAACATACTAACTGGCAAGGAATTGAACAGGAATCTCATTCAGTTTCAAAGACAAGTCTCAGTCTTTATCTGCTGGTACACAAGCATAACCCAACAGTCTAGACCGGTGTGGAGCACCACTATGAAAGCAAGAGTTTTTGTCTAAGATCTCTCCCTGGGGTGGAGGATATTTATAGAAGGATAAAGATAATTGAGAAGTAGGAGCTTTTCTGAAAGGTCTGAATGGGGTGGGGATAATTATGTGATGTGGCTGTTTTTATGAAGGTACTTCCTGAGGGACCATTATTTATTGAAAGCTGGGGTTTTCATGAAGGTGTATTGCCATGACAGGGTTAATTTTGAGATGGGCCATTTAAGGAGGGGTCTCCTCAGGGAGGAAATATTGAAGACTATGATGTTTCTGAAGCATTCTGTACCATATCCTATTATTTTTATGACTTTTTTTTCAACTTAAAAGTTTCACATTTTCCATGCTAATGAGAATCTGAATCATATTTACAAATGATTGCTTCACACATCTTATAAACTACTAATGAGGAGACAATCATGAGGTATACTCCTAACAAGAATCTTACACTCCATTCTCTACAGAGATAGCATGAGGCGCAATCCTACTATCCACTGTGGGGTTGTTTTTTGAGGGATTGATATTTAATGAGTCATGGTATTTATATATGTCATATGATGGTGGTGGTGCTTATGTGATATGGGATATTTAAAAGGGAAGTCTTCACGAAGAAATGTGCACAAGATAAGTACATTTCTGAAGGAATGTGGGTATTTTAAGGAGTTTGTCTGGAGTGAGGGTATTTAAGGAATGTTTTTATGAAGGGACTCCACAGCATGAGCATTTATGAGGGACCTCTCCAGGATGTGGGTGTTTATGGTATATTCTTGGGTAGGAGTATTTTATGAAGGAATTTCCAGAGGTGCAGCTATTTACAAGGGGTCTTCCCGGAATGGGATTACTAATGGAAAAACAAGTGTATTTTTGAATGATTTATTTATTTTTGTTTCTTGACCACATTTCCAGTGACAGAGCAGTTAATAACAATGAACATTCAATCATAACAAAGAATAAAATAATAAATTAGGGCCCTATACTAAAATGAAAACTATACCCTACCCACTGATCTCTTCAAAGGGGGCCCCTTAGATAGTTTCAAAATACTTTGCAATTGTCTATTTAGTAGGTGGAAATGGCTCACGTTAACCATGCGCTAATCGGCTGGCATGCAGCAATGTAGCTTAATTAACCGATTAGCACTGGGCACGCCTACTCTTCACCCTCCAAACACATCTCTGAAGAAGTGTGCACTGATGCCTGAACTTCCAAGGGTGCCTGAGTGGGGTGCACCATGGTAGTGCATTTTGGCACACAGGAAGCACGTGGTACAAATCACAAAAAGTAACACATATGAGGTTATCTTGTTGGGCAGACTGGATGGACCGTGCAGGTCTTTTTCTGCCGTCATCTACTATCTTACTATGTTACTTAGTAAAAGGACCCCTAAGTATGACCTTTAAAAATACAATTGTATAATTTTTATTTTTTTAGTTAATTTGTGTTCAACTGTCCTCCTTTAACCTTGACACATTCACAATGTCTTCAATGCCACTGAGCTGTTGGTTCAATGAATTCTGATGTTTCATTAATTAAGAGCTCAACTGTCTTGCAAGCTCCATCCTGTTGAAAAATAAGGTACTCTGAAATGTCTCGAATTTCAGGCAGGTTTCTGGGGGTCTCGTTTTTTCCGGACAATCAGCATCTTAAGAAAACTATCCCATCTGCTCTGGAAACGTTTGCAAAGCACACGTCTTTCCATGGGAGCACCAGAGCTAGAGGCACGTACTTAAGAAGCTGTTTCAAAAAGACCTAAAAGGAGATCGCCTCTCCTTGGCTATCTCTAGAGAAGTGACAGGAAAGACTCTCACTGAGATGTCCATCATCAGCCAAACTGTTCTTTACGCTTCTGACTGCTTTCGAAGGTTGCCCTTCTTCGTCAGATCGGAAATAAGCAAATGTGCTAGCTGACAGTGTATATAAGTGAAAACATTCAAGCATTACTATGACAATCTGACAGGGTGGGAGGATGGGGGTGGGTAGGAAGTAAGCATGGGGACATCAAAGCATATCATTGATATTCTAACAGGATGGGTGTGGATAGGTGAGGGGTGGGGTGATCAACAGAGACATACAGCTTTATGGTTTATAATGGGCTAGGAACCCCAGATCCTTGTCAAGTCCTTTCTGTTGGGTGTTAAAATATTCATCATTCTGACTTTAAAGGTCTTACGTTCTTGTATGGTTTTAAAGTTATCTTTCAGTATTCTCACTGTGAAATCACTGGTACAGTGTCCTGGTTCTGTGAAGTGCTGTCCCACCGGGGTGGGGGCCCTACTGGCTGTATTGTTCATGTGATGTCTATGTAAATTGAATCTTGTCTTAAGCATCTGGCCTGTTTCTCCAATATAGCATCCTTTGTTACATTTTTTTACACTGAATGATATATACCACATTGGAAGTGTAAGAAATGTAACGAAGGATGCTATATTGGAGAAACAGGCCAGATGCTTAAGACAAGATTCAATTTACATAGACATCACATGAACAATACTGGTGCCAGTAGGTCTCCCATGCCTGTTGGTCAGCATTTTACAGGACCAGGACACTGTACCAGTGACTTCAGAGTGAGAATCCTGAAAGGTAACTTTAAAACCATACAAGAACGTAAGACCTTTGAAGTCAGAATGATTGAATATTTTAACACCCAACAGAAAGGACTTAACAAGGATCTGGGGTTCCTAGCCCATTATAAACCATAAAGCTGTATGTCTCTGTTGATCACCCCACCCCTCACCTATCCACACCCATCCTGTTAGAATATCAATGATATGCTTTGATGTCCCCATGCATACTTCCTACCCACCCCCATCCTCCCACCCTGTCAGACTGTCATAGTAATACTTGAATGTTTTCACTTATATACACTGTCAGCTAGCACATTTGCTTATTTCTGATCTGACGAAGGGCAACCTTCGAAAGCTAATCAAGAAATGTATTAAGTTATGTCCAATAAAAAAGGTATCATCTTATTTTCTTTTCCATGTTTTATTTTGTTTGATTTCTATTGATAACCTTAAGAGTGGACTAACACGGCTACCACACTCCTCTGCTTCTTACTGCGAAAGCCCAGGCTCTGCGGGGCCTGCAGACCTTGCTGTCAGCACTGCCTCGAGGTGCAGCAGCTGTGGTCATCATACCCTGCTAGTACCAGCCACAGGAGTTAAAAAATTAAATTGCCTTTTGTGCGATGAAGCAGTTACTTTTTTTTTTTTTTTTTGCTCTGTTGGTTATAATTTCAGAAGATATATCGAGTTTGCATGTATGTGCTGCATTGGATGGTTATAACCAGTTTTGCGTTATAAATAAATAATATAAAATTACGTCAGCTCAATATCACTGGGACCCAGGATCAGTGTTAGGGGGTCGCAATCAGGGCAGTTGCCCCGGATCCCCATATCACAGGGGGCCCCAAACCTAGCTCAAGCTGTGTCTAGGGGGTGGGGGGGGGATGTATCTCCCCGAGTAAAGGGTTTCTTGAGAACACTATCCGGTGGGCGTATTTCCTGCCGGACCCTCGTTACCTGGCAGCGACACACCAGGTCCGCGTCCATCGCCAGCAGATCCACCACCTTGCCTTTGCCCTCATCCCCCCACTGTGCACCCAGCACTACGGTAACAGCATTCAGAGACCCCACCGCGCTCCGCACTTTCTTCACCATAGGCTCAGTCGCCCCATTGAAGCTACGTCTTTCCGCTGCCATGCCGCGGATGGTAAGAAAAGAATTCACAGAGACGAGAGCATGATGATGACGCCGGACGTCACGTCATCACCCATCCCCTTTTTCTCCACAATATGGCGCCGAGCGGGCCGGCTTCATCCGGGGACTCGCCTCGTTCCGTTAGTTACCCTTTATTTACGTGTCATACCAGTAACCTACCAGTCCAGTGCATTCCACTCGAAGCTTTCTGCCACCGGGAATACCCTTTTCCATCATGGCGCCAGCACAATTCGGTTCATCCAGAAACTCCGTTCTCCTGCATGTTAGAAAGTAGACAGTAAAAACGGCGGCTTAGACAGCAGATGAAGTACTCCATCGTTATGCGCATCACTGTACTAACCCAAGCCACTGGTCTTTACGCCTAGTTCTCTAGGTCCACCAGCGGGTCCAGGTTGTATTTCTCACGCATATTGTTTAGGGGGATACTGAAATTCTGACTCCTTGGTGGCCCTGCGGACTGGAAATATAGACCAGGCCAGCATCTCAGTCATTCTCTCCCCCTCCACCCCGTTATAGCAGTTACACGTAGACCAACAGTAGGCCTTGCCTTAGAAGCTTGCTCACAAAGACAGTTTTCTTCAGCTGAAGTCCACCACAGCGAAGCATCATTGACCCCCCCCCCCCCCATTTTTCCTACCCTCTGTAAACACCTAATCCGCCTAGCAGCAGGGCTGGCCCTGGCATATTAGGCATCATATTAGTCCATATAGTCTAGTCCAGCACTCCCAATTCTTTCCATTTACATACTAAATGATAGCAGAAAAGACCAGTATGGTCATCTGGTTTACCCACTACAGTAGTTAGAGTTGTACCTAAGTAACACATAAAAGGCAGAGTTGCTTACTTGTGAGAGGGGTGCGCTGTAGACAGCAGGGACATGCAGCCACAGTGGATGGTGACATGATTCAACAGACGCATTGTACCAGAGCTCTCCCCAACTCAATGGACATCTTTTTGAAACAGGTGGGAAATCAGGAGACGAAAGGCAAATTTTGGTTCCAAACGAGGCAACTTTATTGCTAGCAAGTGAACAGTACCGAGTAGTCTCGGGACACTGTGTGTCATAAATCATCTGACACTTACATTTATACTTCCCTACTGGGCCTGCGCATTTGGCCCCTTACACATCACAACTGGCATGCGCAGTAAACTTTTGTAGTTCTTACAGTACAAAATTGTAGTCCCAGTACATACTCACGTCATAACACTGAAATGATACTGGCAAGAAAAACGAAACTTAGCAGCTTATTCTTCACACACACACACAATGCTCCTTTCTAGCACAGGAGATAAGGTTCGGCTCAGGAATGCAGGGGGTGTCAGCACCCTCCAAGGTCGCGTTGCTACATGCAAGCTGGTCTTGTATAGGCCTTGCAAACTACTGTTACAAGCTATAAGTCTAATAATCCTGCATTCTGTCCTTACATTAGTAAACAGCAAACTTCTTTCGTTAGTAAACAGTAAAACTGGATAAGGCACAAATGTCCAGTGCAGTAATAAAGTATGGCTAACCAGCCAAAAGCAGAGGTAGAGTGCATAAGTATAAGTCCATCAGTAGGCACAAAACATGAGGTTGTTCTGTTGTTCAGTAGTATTCGGGTAGTACTCATAGTATTCGAGTAGTATCCGGCGTTCCACTCCTTCATTCCCCCCTTTTGATACTTGAACATCCATTCTGGTGGAGAGTATCACCTCCATGGACCCTGAAAGGGAAAGAAAGGACAAGAATAGTTAGCGAAGGAGGCATCAAGCGAGCCCTAAGCCCTTGCGCAGCCGTCGGTTGCTTCGCCGGGGTTGAGACGGAGGGTCCCTAGAGGAATCCCCCCCCCTTTGTAGCCGGTCTTTTGCTGGCACAAGGGTAATGGCCCATTAAGTGACTCAGGGGGTTCAAAGTGCACATCAGCCACAAGGTGCTTCATCGTAAGCTTCATCAGACTGGGGAATGGGAGAGTACATCTGGAGAGCCATAAGTTGGGCAGCAGCACGGCGGTCAGCGATGCTTTCCATGGTGGAGCGGAGACACCTGAAAACTAAGGGAAGAGATAAAGGAATTAGTAAACAGGACAACAGAAATAGGCCACCCATGACAAGGAGGCCTTGCAGGCTCCCGGAGGTTGGCAACCAGCTAGTTAGGGAGGAAGTCCAGTCCCACGCGCTGTTCCAGGTCTGGACGGGGACGTGGGCTAATTTGACCATCCGGTCAGTTATCTCTTTGATGACATGGCTCTGGTCATCAATCTGTAAGCAGCAATTACTGAGGTTAAACTTGCCACACACCCCGCCCTCCTGGGCTAGGAGGTAGTCAAGAGCCAAGCGATTTTGGTAAACTGCGGTAATGAGCTTAGTGTTTTGTCGGGCTAGGAGATTGAGGGCAAAGGCCGAATCGTTAGTAAGGATTTCGAGCACGGCCTGTAGGCGAATAATGCGATTCAGCATATAGATAGGGGTGCGGTAGCCGTATGTACCATCTTCAGCCCATGTGGCCGGTCCATAGTAATGAATGATGCGTTCTGGCGGCCACTCGTTGTCTTTCCAATCTCCAATCTGGACTTTGGGCTTGGTGTTTAGAAAGGACCTTTTACGTCTGGCAGGGTTATCTGGCCCTTTTTCCACGTATAGGGGGATACCCAAAGTTTCGCCAATTCGCAGGGGCAGAAGGAAAAAACTAGGTCGAACAGTGCCCAAGAGACAGGTACCGTACCAGCGGGCCGGGAGCTGTTCGTAGGCCCTGCGCCCGCAGATATAGTAGTAGCCCCCCGGGGCTACCCACTTGAGGGAGGCGTTTCCTCCATATGTCCATGTTGTGTTCAAGGTGGGTTCTGTCCAGATAGGTTCCGGGGCGGGCAGGTTATCCGTTTGCCACCAGGTCGTCCGGCTTCCATTATACTGAAGAACCCCCGTGCAAGCAGAATCTCCCACTGGTACAGAGTACCGCTTCGATGGCGCTCGACTAGCGCAGAGGGTGCCTATGATATTTGTTCTCAAGGCCCATTCGTACGGCTTCGGCCGCTGGGGAAAGGTAATGTTAGTGGTGTTGAGTGCATCCCAAGTTTGCTGTCGAATCTCTCTCGCTTCCCAGGGCCATTGTTCACCCATGTCAGTGCCTCCACAGACAAAACAGTTGGCAATTCCCAGGGAGAGGGCAATGTTTTCGGCCAAGTTAAGGAACATATTCCGGGCTTCTGGGGAGATGGGGAACTTAGTCTCGGTCTGTTCAGCACGAGCAATTTCATCGAATACTTCTTGGTAGCCGACGACAGTAGTCTGGTAGTGCGTAGGAGGCTTTGTTTCGAGGCTCTGATATATGGTAATATATGTCAAGGGATCCATTCCTCCACCGTCAATGCCAAGGCCCCACGTCCCTCTCCAAGGCATGTCGTGTCCTCGAATGGGCCAGTCTAGGGACACATAGTTACCAGAACCTCGACGAAACTCGCCCAGGCCGGTGCATCCGGCATATCCTCCTCCCGTATAAGCACATACTCGGTCCCAGCCCGAGGCTCGAGTGTCACCGGCACATGGGAGCCAAACCCACGGGGAGCAGCATCTCATATCTGGACTGAAGGGGCAGACATACTTGTGGTCGTTCACATATGCCTTACGCCAACTCTGGCTGCCACATTTGCGGGACCACGGGTGTTTGTCCATGGCGACACAGACGTCGAAGGTTAGGGTTGCTACAGTTTGGATGCCACCGACGAGGATGCGAGTGGAGTTTATGTAATACAGAATGCCATCTCCCTCGACTCCCGGAGGCCCGGCCACATACGCAGGGAGTCCTACGCTGAGGGTGACATTGTAGTATCTTGGCTTGGTAGGGCTATGGCAGATAGTGAGATTGCCTTGGAGACATCTGTGGAACTGTTGGAGGCCATTCGGGGTAATGAGGGCACACGTCGGTAGAAGCTTGCAATCGCCTTCTGGGGGTTGCGTCTGGTGGATGAGGGTGGTAACCAGGTGATATCCTCCCTCTATACGATGGCGCACCAGGCGCAAACATTCAGTGCAATTCTTGCTCAGGGTGGTAGGATAGCTCGGGACTGCGCACAGGAGAAGGAAGATGCTCAGCATTATAGATTTGGTGGGAGGTATCCGAGCTTTTGCAGCAAGAAGATAATGAGGCCCACGATGAAGGCTGCAATAAACAGGGAGCCGAAAACGCAGTGGGTCCAGAAGCTGAGTTCCTGTTGCTGGGCAGGCATGAATCTGGTGGTTCACGTCTTTCTGAGAGTCAGCCGTAATGGAGCGTCAGGATGTTGATGCGCAGTCCAACGCTTCGGGGTGCTGCTAGTGGGAGCAGCAGGTTTCAGTCGGGTCCAATGTATCCACACTGGGTTTCCTGCAATTTTAACAGCGGTTGGGGTCGTTAGGAGAACAAGGGAGGGTCCTTTCCATTTGGGTTTCAGACAGTCGGAGTCATCCCACTCTTTTACCCATACCTCATCTCCTACCCTGAACCGATGGGTGGGACTGGTGAGAACCAAGGGAGCTACTCTTTCAGTGTATTGCTGGATGTCTTGCACTACCTCATGTAATGCTTTCATCTGTTTCACTAGGGAACTCTCACCCTGTATCTGCAAGGAGTCGGGAAAAGAAGGTAGTGGTGGTGGCCTAGCATACATCATCTCGTAAGGAGTAAGGCCGGTAGCCTTGGGGGTACACCTAAGATGCAGCAAGGCCAGTGGAAGCAGATCGGGCCATTTAGCTTTTGTTTCTTGGCACAGCTTGGCTAGCTGGTTCTTCAGGGATCGGTTAGCCCTCTCCACTACTCCACTGCTTTGGGGTCTCCAGGCACAATGCAACTTCCAATCGAGGCCCAGTCTGGTGCTGAGCTGTTGTGTTACTTCGCTGGCGAAGGCGGGCCCGTTGTCAGAATTTATTTGCTTGGGGAGACCGTATCTGGGTAAGATTTGATGAAGTAGTAGGGAGGTGACTTCTTTAGCCATCTCCGTTCTGGTAGGCTGGGCTTCAATCCATCCGGTGTAGGTACATACGACGACGAGGATAGCTTTATAGCCCCGGGCCGGGGGCATGTGTGTGAAGTCAATCTGGCAGACTTGGAAGGGGCTTGTGCCTCTGAGGACATGTCCTGGCATAGGAGCGGGCCCCGTTCGAGGGTTGTTCCGGGCACAAGTTGCGCATCGGCTGGAAGCATTTTTGGTCCACAGGGACAGTTTGTTGATGTAATAGGTCTTCTCGAGTAGGCGCCCCAGAGCGTCCCTGCCCAGGTGGGTGCGGTCATGAGCCTCCTTGGCCACCGTCCAGGCCAAGGCTTCGGGTATCCATATGCGCCCATCCTGTAGTATCCACCAACCGTTGCGTGATTCTAGGCCCTCTTGTCGGGCCCATTCCGTTTCCTGGGGGGTGTAGATGGGGATCTCTGCAGGGAGGTGAACAACGAGTACTGGGTCAGAAGAATGAGTAGAGCGAGGGAGCTGACTTGCCCTTTTTGCAGCATCATCCGCCCGTTGGTTACCGCGGGCAATGGGATCCGTCCGGCCTGTGTGGGCCCTGCAGTGCATCACAGCCACCTTCTTTGGTTTCCATACTGACTCGAGTAATTGGCAGATCTCAGTGGCATTTGCAAGTCCTTTCCCCTCAGCAGTCAGAAATCCCCTTTCCTTGTACAAGGCTCCGTGCACCTGAAGGGTGAGGAAGGCGTATTTGGAGTCGGTGTAGATGTTAACAACTTTCCCTTCAGCCCACAAGAGGGCTTTTGTGAGGGCAATTAGCTCTGCTTTCTGGGCTGATGTTCCGGGCGGCAGGGCCATAGCCTCGATCACATGGTCTTCAGACACGACAGCATAGCCAGCTCTTCGAATTCCCTCTATCACCTGGCTGCTTCCATCGGTAAAAAGGGTGATGCCCCCTTGCCAGGGTTGGTCCTTCAGGTCAGGTCTGCTCGAGTGCACAGTGGCCATTACCTCTTCACAGTCGTGGAGTGGTGGTTCAGGGGCCGGAAGGAGGGTGGCGGGATTAAGGTTAGTTGTGTCCAGGATCCGCACCTCCGGATTTTCGCACAGGAGGGCTTGGTATTTAACCAATCGGGAGTTGGTCATCCATCTAGGTCCGTGGCTCTCGAGTAGGCCGCGGATGGTGTGGGGTGTGGTCACAAAGAGGGTCTGGCCGAAGGTGAGCTTATTGGCCTCGTGTATCAGCAGACAGGCCGCCGCAATGCTTCGGAGACAGCCCGGCCATCCTCGGGCCACGTTGTCCATGCTCTTGGAGAGGTATGCTACAGGGCGCTGCCAGGTGCCGATCAGTTGGGTAAGGACTCCAAGTGCCAGTCCCTTTTTTTCGTCGACGAACAAGTGGAACGGCTTAGTCACATCTGGCAGTCCGAGCGCCGGTGGGGCCACAAGGGCCTCCTTGAGGTCCTGAAGGGCTTTCAGTTCGGGTTTCTCCCACTGGAGGTTTTGGCCCTCGAGTTCAGGTCCTTTTAGCTTGGCGTACAGATCATGGGTCAGAACAGCGAAGTTGATGATCCATATCCGGCAATATCCAGCGGCTCCGAGGAGTGCTCGCAATTCCTTCTTATTTGCAGGAGTGGGTTGGTTGCGGATAGCTTGGGTTCGGGGGGTACCGAGCCTCCGGGTTCCTTCTCGGAGGCGGAAACCCAGGTATTCGACTTCGATCTCGCATATCTGGGCCTTCTTGCGACTGGCCCGGTACCCCTGGGCTTCCAGGGTTTTCAAGAGGTAAAGGGTAGCTTCTGCACAGTCCGTGTACGTTTCACGGGCCACCAACAGGTCATCCACGTATTGGACGACCGGCCCATACTCGTCCTGATACGTCTTCAGGTCCTGGGCGAGTTGGTCGCCGAAGAGGGTGGGGGAGTTCTTGAATCCCTGGGGGAGTCGTGTCCAGGTAAACTGCTGCTTATTACCAGTCTGTAAGTCTTCCCACGTGAAGGCAAACAACTTCTGGCTGTCGGCAGCAAGGGGGATGGAGAAGAAGGCGTCCTTCAGATCAATGACACTATACCACTTGGTCTGGGATGGCACTTGGGCTAGGATGGAGTATGGGTTTGGTACGAGGGCAACTATGTCGGCTACCTGGTTGTTGACTTTCCTCAGGTCCTGGACGGGTCTGTACTCGGAAGTTCCTGGCTTCTTAACGGGCAACAATGGGGTGTTCCATGCGGATCTGATTGGTTTAAGGACTCCCTGTTGAAGGAGTTTCTGTAGATGTGTGTGCATACTATGCCGGGCTGCATAGGGGATATGGTATTGTCCTTGGTTGACAACTTGAGCATTTGGTTTGAGCTCAATCCAGATGGGGATAGCGTTAACGGCCAGTCCTCCGGGGTTTACTTCTGCCCATACATCGGGCACTTCATCCATTATGGCTCGCCTCTGCTGGGCAAAAGGGGATTTCTGGTCGTAACGGCAGTCGCCAGGCCCTACAGTCGGGGGAGCATGTAGTCTCCACTCTTCTCTCACTGGACAGATAAGTGTTACTGGCCGATCTTCAAAACGAGCTTCCACTTCACCCGTGGTCTTGAACTTCAAGGTGGCCTGGAGCTTACAAAGTAGGTCTCGACCAATCAAGGGGACGGGGCATCCAGGAATGTGTATGAACTGATGAGACACCATCGTCCCTCCGATCTGGACTTGGCGCTCCTTGAGGAGGGGCGCTGCAAGGGATTTCCCGGAGGCTCCCACAATTGGTATAGTCTCTTTCGTGGCTGGGGCTATAGCAGTGGTGATAACAGAACGTTGGGCCCCTGTGTCTAGTAAGGCCTTCATAGACTCTGTCCCCACTCGAATTTCCACCAGAGGGTCAGTGGGGACTCTGCCCTCCCGGTCTCTTCATGCGGTACTGTCTCGGGTAGCCTCCATAGCCATCTGCCATTCCCTCCGGTCATCCCGTCCCCTATCTCTTCGACCCCGGCTCCGGCCTTGTCTGGGGGCCCCTGCACGGTTGTCCGTCTCCTCCTCTCTGGGCCGGTCCCATGGTTCGTCTTCTCTCGGGTGGTCCCGTATCTCCTCTGGGCAGTCAGCCCACCAGTGCCCTTCTTTTCTACAATTCGCACACTGGTTGCGTCCTATGGGGGACCGCGTCCCTCTTGTTCTCCTGCCTCTCCCCTTTGGTCTAGACCTCATTCGTTCCTCCAGCACCGTGGCCAACACATCTGCTTTCTCCCGCATCCGCCTGGTTGATTCCTTTCGGGCTTCCGTCTTCTCTTCCTGATCGCGATATCCGAACACGCGATCAGCTATAGCTTTCAGTTGGCTGAGGCTCATCCCTTCGAACCCCTCCGTCCTCTGTAGCTTCCTTCGTATATCCGGTGCTGACTGGCTAACAAAACTCATAACCACGGTTGGGAGGTTCCTGGGGTCTTCGGGGTTTATTGGGCTGTGCCTTCTGAATGCTTCCATAAGTCGTTCAAGAAAGTCCCCTGGACTCTCGTCCTTTTGTTGGACTACACTGTGAATTTTTCCCATATTGGTGACCTTCTGCTTCCCCTTCTTTAAGGCGGCCAGGTACGCCTGCTGGTATCGGCGGATAGAGGTTTGGCCTTCAGCGGTTCGATAGTCCCACACAGGGGCAGCCATGGGCGCCTCCGTCTCTATTAGGTTCTGCAAGTTGGCATGGGTAGGGTTCGCATCCCGGACAGCTTGCTCCATATTCTGTTGCAAAAGGCGGCGTTCTTCGGTGGTCAGGATGTGGGCGCTCAACTGCCTAAGGTCTCCCCAAGTCGGATTATAACTGTATATAATGCCTTCCACCAGCTCCACCAACTGCTCGGGTTTCTGGTCGTAGGACGGCCCATGCAGTTTCCAGTTATACAAGTCGGCACTTGAGAAGGGAACGTGGCTATAAACTGTCGATTCAATGGGCTGGCCCCCCCCTTCCGCCGGGTTAGGGGTATAGGTGGTAGATTGTCGAACTGGGAATAAGTTAGTGGCTCCCTGTTTCCTGCTCGAAGGAAGGGCACTGCGTGGACTCGATTGGGGGAACCGAGTAATGTTCTTCACAACTCGTTTACTCTTCCGTATGGTTGCGGGGCCAGGTGACTCAGGTGATTCAGGTGAGTCCGGACGGGACGTCTCTCCGGCATCCGACTCTGACCCGGAAGCCTCAGCGTTATCCGGGCCCTCCTCCAGGCTCGCGATGTCGGGGTATATCGGGGCATACGGCGGTGGCGCGATGTCGTCTTCGTATGCTTCCGCCGTAGCAAGTATCGGGGCCTTCGGGAGCTTCTTTTCGGGCAAACCCTGAACTTTCCCTAGGGTTTTCTTTGGGGGTTTCATTCTAGGAAGTGTGTTGGTCGTACTGGGCGTGGCTCCTATCTTACCAATGGTAGCAGGGGGCGTGGTCTCAGTGGCTTCAGCGCTAGGGGCGGTAGGCCGTATGGGGGCAGGCCCTGCGGCCTTCTGAACGGCAGCGGTTGCCGAGCTTTGGAGAGCGAAGGCATGGGTCGGCAGGGCCTTAAGTTTAGTTTTCCGGCCCTTTCTCTGCTTTACCACCATGAGGGCGGCCTTTTCTACCTTCCGTTGGGCCCAAGCCGGCGGGTCCCGGACTACATCCAACCACGCTTCTATGTATGGGATGTCCTCGGGACAGCCTGGGTTTCCCTCAACTATAACAATATTCATGACCGCCGCCACTTTTTCATACTCGAATGACCCTCCCGGGGGCCATCCGGCAATTCCAAGCCCTGGCCACATAAATTGACATCTCTGTATCATCCCGGCCCTGCTACATTTATCTAGGTCGAACACTTCGCTAAAGTGTTCCGTCATTAAGTCTAACGGTGAAGACCCACCCCCGCCCATCCTAACCTGAGTGCCAAAGGACAGGTGACGGACAAAGGGGGAAGGGGCGGTGGAGGAGTAAGGGGTCTCGTTCCACCAGACACAAAAGGGTCAACACTCGGCCTGACCAGGACGCGGTCGCCCGGCCTGGAACTGCAAGCCCATTCACACACTTTCATACGCCACAAGAAACCCTCCCGTTCGCCGCTCGGTTTCGTCGTCGAAGCCTAGTGAGTTTCGGGACCTAGTCGTATACCAATAGTCCGTATTAGTCACTGGCTAAAAGAGGGTGATCACGCCTCTTCTTCGGTCCTTACTGGGCCGGTCACTACGTAGAGTATACTCGCCTGTCCGCCGGGGTCGCAGGCCGCGCCGTCGTGCGCTTCTCCCTGAAATAGAAAAGGTGCCTTGTCGGAACCACACAGCCCCCTCTACAGTCAGGCAGAGTTGATCGGCCCTCCTCCGGGAGATGGACGCTGAAATCAGCGGTGGCCACTCACCACCTCCTCGGGTGGGAATCGATAACCTGACCAGACCACAGTGGGGGAGGGGAAGAATATAATCCGATTCCCCTTTCTACTTCTGTCCCATCTGGGTCGCCAATGAAACAGGTGGGAAATCAGGAGACGAAAGGCAAATTTTGGTTCCAAACGAGGCAACTTTATTGCTAGCAAGTGAACAGTACCGAGTAGTCTCGGGACACTGTGTGTCATAAATCATCTGACACTTACATTTATACTTCCCTACTGGGCCTGCGCATTTGGCCCCTTACACATCACAACTGGCATGCGCAGTAAACTTTTGTAGTTCTTACAGTACAAAATTGTAGTCCCAGTACATACTCACGTCATAACACTGAAATGATACTGGCAAGAAAAACGAAACTTAGCAGCTTATTCTTCACACACACACAATGCTCCTTTCTAGCACAGGAGATAAGGTTCGGCTCAGGAATGCAGGGGGTGTCAGCACCCTCCAAGGTCGCGTTGCTACATGCAAGCTGGTCTTGTATAGGCCTTGCAAACTACTGTTACAAGCTATAAGTCTAATAATCCTGCATTCTGTCCTTACATTAGTAAACAGCAAACTTCTTTCGTTAGTAAACAGTAAAACTGGATAAGGCACAAATGTCCAGTGCAGTAATAAAGTATGGCTAACCAGCCAAAAGCAGAGGTAGAGTGCATAAGTATAAGTCCATCAGTAGGCACAAAACATGAGGTTGTTCTGTTGTTCAGTAGTATTCGGGTAGTACTCATAGTATTCGAGTAGTATCCGGCGTTCCACTCCTTCATTTTGACTTCAGTGCACCACAGGCATTTCTACCCTAAGCTAAGGCCCCAGCCTCTCAGTCCTTAGCTATGCACTTAGAGGTACTGGTTTATCATGTCACTGGTAAGGAAGGAGGGTGGGTAGGTATGGCTGCATTTCTCTGCTGTCTACAGAACTCCTTATAATAGGTAAGCATCTCCACTTTTGCTATAGACGAGCAGAGAAAATGCAGGCACACTGAATGGTGAATCCCATGCTGTGAGGGTCCTTATTCATTATTGAATGGTGGTGACCTAAGAGAGTTAATAGGCAAAGAGATTGCAGAGGACTGCTGCCTATCCAAAAGCAACATCCTGTGAGGATGACTCCTCTAGACAGTAATGCTTGGTGAAGGTGAGGACTGACCAGGTGGAAGCATTATCTGTGACAGAAGTGGCTTTAAGGTTAGCCACAGAGGCTGCTATGCTCAGAGCCTACAGATGCCTACTTTGGATTGTAGGGGACATGTCAGCCTGATGACAGAGTAAGATGCAGTTAGAAAGCCAGGTTGATAATGTTCTTTAGGCTATAGGTAGGCCTGCTTTATCTGGACAAAAGGTAAGCAAAGTAGTGATGTACAACTCAGGTTCTCAGCTTGTAAGTACCAGAAGATGGCTGTTTTATGGTCCAGGGTGCATTTAGCCTCTTCTGCTGGCAATGAGTGTGGTGGTGAGGAAAAAAAATGGGGGGGGGGGGGGGGGGGAGTGCTACTGACTTATTGCACAGGATTTTAGGATGGTACGGAGAGTCCTTGATTGGGAACAAATTATGTATATGGTGGATAATAGAGTAATGCTTAGAGTTCACAGACTCTTAGCAGATTCAGTAGTAGCATGGAAAACTATCTTGAGCATGGATTAGGCTGTGGGCTCAAATAGCAGCTCCATTAGTCGAGCAAGGATTTTATTTAAGTCCCAAGATGGTAGTGGGTCTCACACAGGGTTTTATGGTGCAGAAGCAAGGCACGAGGGGAGAGGTGGAAAGTGATCATACATGCACCTGCTTTTCTTGAGGAACAGATGAGATAATGAAGATCAAGGCTCCATCTAAGGAAGCAGGAAGAATCTGGAATAGAATCCTTTGCCTCACTGCAAGGATGGTACCTGCTCGATTGCTCTGTTGTGCACTAGGGAATTGAGCTGTGTTGCAAGAATGGCTATATGGCAGTGGTTCCCAAACCCAAACATGGTCCTTGAGGCAGCCCAGCTAGTCAGGTTTTTAGGATATCTACAATGAATATTCATAAAAGATATTTGCACGCAAATCTCTCACAAATATTCATTATGGGTATCCTGAAAACGTGACTGGCTGGGGTGCCTTCAGGACCAGGTTTAGGACCCACTGCTATATGGGGATGGGGTATTATGGAGATAGCTTTGAATCCTCAACATTATCTGTCAGTGCTATAGACTAAATTCCTGCACTCATAAACGTAGCAATCAGTGCCAACCTCCCTAAAATGGAAGCTAAGCTTCTGCTCCCTACTACCAAATTGTCAAAAGCTAGGATTAAGAGCAGGAGGTTGTGGGACATGGAACCTGTTTGCATTCACAAAGCTTTTGCTTATGAGATTGAACACACTGGGAAGGCGAGCAGGCATAGCAATAGTATGCAGGTGTACAACTGTCACATGAACAGGGTCTTCTGTACTAAGGAGAGTTCTGACACAATGGATCAGATGATGTCACCATCAAAGGTATCTGCAGAGAAAAGTCAATACACAACCACAGCACTTGGCAGGACCATGATCATCAGCCTCGGTGAAGGAATAGCCTAAAGGTTAGAGCAGCAGGCTGAGAATCAGTGTTCAAATCCCACCAAGGGTCTTTGTGATGGTGGAGGAAAGCCACTTAACCCTCCAAACTTACCCCCGTTTACTAAGCTATGCTAGCAGCAGTGATGTGACACAACCCATTCACTTTGGGCTTAGTAAACAGGGAGGGTTAGATTGTAAGCGCTCCAGGGACAGGGCCATACCTACTATACCTGAATGTAACCTTCCTTGAACTATTCTTAAAATGGCACAAGTTAACTACCAAATCTTAATGTCTCCCTCCTATATAGGGTTTCCAATTCTAGTAGAAAGACAGATTCGAAGTAGACAATCCAGCTTATTTTCGAAAGAGAAAAACACCTATAATGCGACCTAAATCGGGAGCTAGACGTTTGTCTCGCAAAGGCGCCCAAATCACTATAATCGAAAGCCGATTTTGGGCGTTTCCAACTGCACTCCCTCGCGGAAACGAATAAAGTTGATGGGGGCGTGTCAGAGGCGTGGTGGAAGTGGAACTGGGGCGTAGTTATCAGCCGAGGAGAGATGGGTGTCTTTAGCTGATAATCGGGAAAAAAAAAAGGCGTTTTTACCGCGATTTTGGGTCACTTTCTTTTTCACGAACAAGTCCCAAAAAAGTGCTCCAACTGCCCAGATGACCACTGGAGGGAATCGGGGATGACCTCCCCGGACTCCCCCAGTGGTCACTAACCCCCTCCCACCAAAAAAAACCCCACTTTAAAAACTTTTTTTCCAGCCTGTATGCCAGTCTCAAATGCCGTACCCACCTCCATGACAGCAGAATGTGTTCGATCCTCTCACAGCCTTTCCCTGGGTCAGATGTGGCTCTCGGGTACACTACAGGGTCACATCAGCATTGCACTGTAGTGGGTGTAGGGTATTGGGCTCCTCCGTGTAGCTTGTGTTACAGTCTCACGATGTTGGTAGGCTCTTCTCCCATGGTGCTTTTCCCCCTGCCTACTGGGTCAGAGTGTGCCCTGTTGTGTTTCCTGTTGTAGTCCATGCGGTAGTGGCCATTTTTGTAAGCCAGTTTTAGTTGCCTTTCCTGTGTTAGCCACGTTAGACAACTTAGTTCTTCCCTTGAATGTGGTTGAAAGAGGGCATTGTACAGCATTCTGCCAGCTCTGACCTACTGCTCATCTCAGTACCAGGGAGACTCGTTGCCAGTGGGGCACAACCTCTGATCTGCAGTTAACTGTGAGTAAAGGCGGTTATTCCAATAAAGGACATTTTTGGAGAGATTAGTCTTCAGGTGTCAACTGGTGTGCCAATGTTATATAGCAGCAACCAGTCCTAGAGGTCTGCGTGTATGCATGTCCCTGGAGCACTTTTAGTGGGTACCGCAGTGCACTTCAGCCAGGTGGCCCCAGGCCCATCCCCCCCCCCCACCTGTAACACTTGTGCTGGTAAATGGGAGGCCTCCAAAACCCACTGTACCCACATGTAGGTGCCCTCTTCACCCCTAAGAGCTATGGTAGTGTTGTACATTTGTGGGTAGTGGGTTTTTGGGGAGGGGGGTTGGGTGTTCAGCACCCTTGGTAAGGGAGCTATGCATGTGGGAGCTTTTTCTGAAGTCCACCGCACTGACCTAGGGTGCCCAGTTGGTGTCCTGGTATATCAGGGGGGCCAGTGTACTACCAATCCTGGCCCCTCCCACGACCAAATGGCTCGGATTAGGACGTTTTTCAGCTGGGTGTTTTTAGTTTCCATTATTGCTAAAAAAAAAAAAAACAAACAAACACCCAGCTCAAAAACGTCCATTTTTTTCGAAAATACGGTTCGGCCCGCCCCTTCACGGACCCGTTCTCGCCCATGGAGATAGGCGTTTCTGTTCGATTATGCCCCTCCACATGTACCAGTGCTGGTATAGTCCCAGAAGTGAATTTGATAAAGGAACTTTCATAGTATAAGACAAATCCAAAGGTTCTCTTTTCTGTATCTATTATAATTGCATTTTGACAACACATACACTTTTATGAAAAAAACAGATAAGCACTACAACTAAATTATCTACTGTACAATTCTTATTACTCCATCAAATAAGAAAACCACTTTTCTGTGAAAAACATAAGAAATTATCTTTTCTTCTAATTAGCTCTGGCACTCAGCACAATTTTTTGAGTCATATTTTGGAAAATTCTGGAAATTCATTACAAAATATCTACAACTTGGTCAATGTCAAATGTTAAAAGAGTTTGGCAGGCAACTAGTCTTTCAGATTTGAAAAGAGTTTCTGCTGCATTGCTAATATTCTTGTACAACCAGAACCTCTGCCCTCAGCACTCCCAAGTCTCTTTTATGTTAAGAAGGATCAGATCTCTTGCCACAGCACTGGAAGCAAGTTCTCCAATAATCTTAAGAAAAGCACCCAGCAGGTGCCTCAAAGGGACCCACTAGCACAGCAACTGGGGTCTTCTCTCACTTCAATGAGAAATTATTCTGAAAGACAAAAAGTTAAGAAAACACTTAGTGCAACACCAGCAGCCAAGTATGTCAGTGTACCATACCATGCCTTACACCACTAATATTATAGAATGTGTTCAAGCAATCCTTCCTGATTCAATGTAACATGGAGACAGCCAAAGGTTGTGACTAGGATCGGGGCCAGATTTTGGGCAAAGCAAGGGCTACTGTGCAACAAGAGGCACCACTGGGAGCCCCAAGTTGGGACCTGTGCTAGGGAAGACAAAATGAACATGAGCAAAATAGAAAAGTTAAAAAAAACCCACCCACAAAAACAAAGCAGTGCCCCATTCCAATTCCCTGCATGACATCAGCATGAGATTACAGTCCATTCTCAGTATTCATGATGGTATGGCTCCCCACCCCCCCTCCAAAAAAAAAAAATCCAAACACATTGCGAACATGAATTTGCAAATACCAAAAAATGTACTTATGGGAAATAGGGGTTAGGTTCCAGTTTTACCAATTCTTTCCTCAAAACCGCAGAAAGGGAATACATATCCCTATAAGAAAGTAAGAAATACAGGGTTTGGTTCCTGCATTGGACAACAAAACCCAGAGAAACAGTGTTGCAAGAAAAAAAAAATTAAACCCAACCAAAAGCCCTCTTGGCTGCTTGGTGACAGTTTCCAGAAGCAAACAAGCAAATGCTGCGAAAGTGAAAGGCACATATCCTAGAATACATGAACACAGTACCTCTATTTGCACCTCTGCAGATATGCAAAATAGCGAATGCTGAACACGCAAATAATAAAAATTGACTAAGTACTCACCTCAACATAGGTTGTAGCCTCTCCACTGAGTCACTACTACTGCCTTTGCACACACAAAAGTGATGAACAAGACTAAAAGGCAGCTCCTTATGCCTGGGGGGGTGGGGGGGGGGGGGGAGGTGAAGATAGTAGCACCATCCACACCAGAGCAACCCCTGCCTGAAAAGTATTTCAGGGAACAGGAACTGAGGAAACAGGAGTCTCTCCTACTGATGGCAAGTCTGAGTACAGAACTACACTTTTTCTAGGTGGAAAAACACTAGTGGTTTAACTTGAAAGGCTACATGAAGCTGAAGCGGGGGGGAAACAATGTTTCAAAATAAGGACAGCTGATTTATATTATTGAATTCTCTCCTGGAGTCAGGGGATAAAAACAGAGTAGAGAGCAGCCTGGCACAGATGTGCCAAGGTAAATATCTGCTGGATGCCACTACACACTAAATACTGACAGGACTGAAAAATTAGTATAATATGCTGATTTGTTTTCCATGTTTGTTAAAATATGTAAACTGGTGATTTCTTTCTATATAGGAACAGCAACTTTTACGTTTCACCTCTTCTGAAGCTCTGTTCCTGCCATCTTGCCTTTTTTTTTGTAGATCTGTTCTGTTAATTGACAAGTTTCTACAATTAAAAAAAATGTGCTAATCATTCTACAAGGACAGTCTGCTTGTGATATAAGAAGGGGGCCAAACACATGGAATCCAATAATGAAAAATTTCTCTATACATATGAGAAAAGAATGACATTCATGGCAAGTGCCCTGGTACCTCAGAAGCTGGTTTATTAACCCATATTCCTGGTGGCACTAATGTTCTTCTGTGCAACAATATCACATACCAGTATTCTCTCCAGTTCCTCCACATCCGGTTTATCCATCAAGATCCTGAGGGATAAAGAGAAAATTTAGACATGATCAGTTTTAGGCCGAGGAAAGGCTTAGTGAATTTCCTAATAGCCAAGTTTTAAGTTTATTACTACTACTATTTATCATTTATTACAGCTTGCTATACCACCCTTAGAACTTTCACAGCAGTTTACACATATATAAATCTAGACATATATGAAAGGAAAGAACTACATGGTTAATAATAGGACAGGGAAGCAAAGAGTTGCAGGCTAAGCTGGGTAACCCAACCCAAATGGAAACCACCATGGACCACAAGAATGGCTAGCTCTCAGTCAAAGGAGTCTCGGGCTTCAGCTGTACCTTGAATTTCTCAAATGAGTTCTCTAAGCATATATAGGAGGGGGGTTATAGGCTAGAAATAGATTTGGCTGGTGGTAAGATTAATTGGGACTTCTGAAGGAAAAAGGCCAGTGAAACATCATGAATTCAGCAAATTGCAGAGATACAAGTCAGTTCACACTCTATGAATCCAATTTATTTCTATCAAGTTACCAGTGAATTTGATCAGAGACAAGCACAGGAAATGGTGCACTCAGATTTCAAAGCTGCTGGATAAACTAGTGTGGTTGCAGTGTTAAGCCATTTGCATGCCCAGAAATACTTTGGCCTTATTAATGACACTGCCTCTCAGATTTCAGTTACTATGGGAGCAGAGGTCTACAGATGAAGTGAGATCAGGATACTAAAAGGTAATCAGAAGCAATGACCTTTCTAACTCAACATAGCAGACTGGTTAAAAGATGACAAAATGCTTAATACACAACAACACATTTTATTTATACAAATTTGATATACCGCCAAATGCACATGCTGCCATTATGCAGTTTACAATAAATTAAGATGTAAAAATGACAATATATAAAGGACTGAGCTAGGGAAATTGGGGGGTGGGGAGGGGGAATCCATAGGGCTCTGACTTCCACAAGATGAGTCAACCAAGATAAATTGCGGTTGAGATTATTTTTTGGTTGAGATTTGTTTTTCAAGTTCTGGAATAAAGGCTCAGGGCGGATGTCATACAGAAGAGTTCTATAATTGAGGTCCCTGATAACTAAAGGCGGAGGAGGAAATAAACCAAGTTTCAAGAGGGAGGGGAAAGAGCAAGCAGGCAAGTTTTGGAAGACTATACCCCCACCATTGTAATGTAATCTGTGATTCACTTGTATATTCAGTAACAGTGGATCAGTAAGTACCAGGCAGATGCCAAAAAAGTAGATCTATTTCCCATAGTTCTTTTCCATGGATAAATAATGGCTCTCAATCCTGCTAGGTTAGTCACATTGACTACATCCTCCAGCAAAGATGATTTTTTTTTAAATTTAGCATATAAGCAAGCTGTGCAAACACTCAACCTACAAGTTTTTAACCTTCTGGTCATTAGTTTCCTAGAGCACTCTTGTTTTTTGTTTTTAACAGGTTAAACAAATTGTTTCACCCCCCCCCCCCCCCAGTTTTATCAACTATCATACCCTCTCGCAAAATTGGCTTTTCTCCAAGCCGAAAAGCCCTCATTTGTTTAGCCTCTCTCTGTAAACTGCAGAGTACTCAAGATACAAAAGTCATAGTGACTCTCAGTCTTGTTCTTCTTTCCTTTTTTGGATAATCCCTTCAATTCTATTTGCTTTTTTAGCAACCAGATTTGGATGGGCTGGAGTAGAGCTTCAATGATCAACTTCAGAAGTTGGAGAACAAGGCCAGTGCCGGGCAGACCTAACGTCTGTGCCCTGAAAATGAAAAGGACAAATCAAAATCAAGTATGCATACGTAGTATCGCATCATACCTTATGCTATGAATTTATCATCTTGTCGGGTAGACTGGATGGCCATAACAGGTCTTTATCTGCCATCATCTACTATGTTACTATATGTACCCACAGCACACCGGGCTGACAATTCCAATGCATTATCCACAATGACTCCAAGATCACTTTCTTAGGCGATGACTCCTAACTCAGATCTCAGTATTACTTATCTGTAGTTGGCATTATTTTTCCCTTATGTGCATCACAAGGAGTCATGAGAAACTAAATGGGTAGACTCAGGAGAGCAACAAATCTTATCACCATGAACAGATTATCATGTCATTACAGCATCAAGCCAGAATGGATTCCTCAAACTTTCTGGAAAAAAGCTTCTGAGGCCGTGTAAGCATTCTTGTTCTATGATAGTGTGATATTATATATATATATATATATATATATATAAAATGTGTGAGAGTTCCTATGCACATGACACAATGTTCATGGAAGTTAGAGAGAAACCTTTTTTTTTTTCCTCTGGTTTTGTGTTCAGGCATGGCAGAAAAAAATATACTTGCTATGTCAAATTCCAGTCAACAGAGAAAAAAAAAGGTTTCTCTCCAACTTCCATGAACATTGTGTCATGTGCATAGGAACTCTCAACATTCACTGTCCATATTGTGCTTGAATGTCTCCTGGAGCAGGAAACAAAATACGAGTTATAACAGAATTTCTGAAAAGTAAAGTGTGCAAAACATCTGCTGAGAAACCCAAGAGACATGAAGATTTGAGGCACAGTAAAAGCTGCTCTCTAACTTCTCTTGACAAAGGTATTACCAAGATAAAGCAACAAACAATAGGATCTGAATGCAAATCAGTCTATCCACCATACAACATTCAGATAAGCACAAGAACCAAGGACCACCATATCAAAGAAATATTCAAATATGGAGAAAAGACCTCAGTAAAAACCCTGAATATTGAGCACCATTAAAAAAAAAAAAAAAAAAAAAAAAACGCTTTTATCAAGAGTTTCAACAGGGGTTAACATCACGAGTCAGCAAAACTCTATATCAGGTGCAAAATATCATAACCCCAATGACAATTTTTTTAAACAAAATTAAACATTTTTTAAACATTAGGAGATTAGAAAGAGAGGATACTTATAGGGGAGCACTCATAGTTTCATTCAAGTTGAAAGATCCTCAGATGGGCAGAGAAAATCCAAAAGAGGAAGTTCAATACTGCAAAGCACTTTAAAATATAGTCCAATGTGCTTCACACATCCAAAATCAGTCAGAACTTGAGCTCCCAACAGGGATCCCGTTTTTCTTGCACTGCCTCAGGGGAACCACAAAATACTTCCACATGAAACCGAGATCTGCCACCATAACTTGTTCAAAATGGCCACCCAGCGTTCAAGAGTGGCTATTTAAAGAGGAATAGGTGACATAAAAAGAAATGCAACTCCCAATAGAAGACCCTTAGTCAATCAAATAAGAGACTTCCCATTACATGTTAATATTCGGTCAATCAAATTAGAAAAAAAAAGCTTTCCATTCCACACTGATGTTCAAACCGTCAGGTTCAAAAGTATGTAAGTGAAAAATCCAACCTTGCTCACACTGACAGTTGGCATCTGAAGTCACCTCCCCGAACAGAGGGAAACAGCTATTCAATAATCCAACATTTTAAGTCAGTGAAACTGGGGCTTCAGTCCTCTTATGGGTGATAAATTTGTGATCCAGCATCCGGATCTTAAAAGCTCTTGAAGTCTGCCCCATGTACAATTTATTATGGGGGCAGCATATAGCATAAATTACTTTTTATTTAAAGACACTATCCAGCTTATTTTCAAAAGAGAACGCCGGCTATCTTCCGACATAAATCGGGAGATGGCCGGCGATCTCCTCAACCCGGCCAAATTGGTATAATCCAAAGCCGATTTTGGCCGGCGCCAACTGCTTTCCGTCATGGAGCTGGCGAAACTTCAAGGCAGGGTACAGAAGGCGGGATGGAGGCGGGGCTACAAGATAGCTGGCTTCGCCTGATAATGGAAAAAAATGGCGAGCTCGAACGAGCATTTCGCCGGCTGCACTTGGTCCATTTAATTTTAGGACCAAGTGGCAAAAAATTGCCCCAATTGACCAGATGACCACCGGAGGGAATTGGGGATGACCTCCCCTTACTCCCCCAGTGGTCACCAACCCCCTCCCACCCAAAAAGAATTAAAAAAAAAATTTGTTGCCAGCCTCTGTCATACCCAGCTCCCTGACAGCAGTATGCAGGTCCCTGGAGCACTTTTAGTGGGTACAGTGCACTTCCGGCAGGTGGACCCAGGCCCATCCCCCCTACCAGTTATACTTGTGGTGGTATGTGTTGAGCCCTCCAACCCCCCCCCCCAAAACCCACTGTACCCACATGTAGGTGCCCCCCTTCACGCCTTAAGGCTATGGTAGTGGTGTAGAGTTGTGGGGAGGGGGTTTGGGGGGCTCAGCACACAAGGAAAGGGAGGTATGCACCTGGGAGCAATTTTTGAAGTCCACTGCAGTGCCCCCTAGGGTGCCCGGTTGGTGTCCTGGCATGTCAGGGGGGCCAGTGCACTACAAATGCTGGCTCCTCCCAAGACCAAAAGGCTTGCATTTCGCCGGGTTTGAGATGGCCGGGCCCGGTTTCCATTATGGCCAAAAACCGAACCCAGCCATCTCTAAACCTGGCGATCTCAACATTTGACCTAAATGTTGAGATTTAGCTGGCGCCAACCGTATTTTCGAAGGAAAATATGGCCGGCCATGTTTTTCAAAAATATGGTTGGCTCCGCCCATTTACGGAGCTGGCCGGCTGGCGCCATTCAATTATGCCCCTCTATATCAACAAACTTCTAGGACAGCTATGGGAGCCTCTTGTGCTCCTCTCTTTAGCAAATTTTTTAATGACCCACTTTGAGAACTTTTGTATAATCAGACTCCGCTTTCCCCCGCTATATTGATGACTTTTTTTTTTTTTTTGCTTTGGGGAGGACACACTAGAGAGTTTAAGAGTTTTTTAGATTTGATTTTAGGCATACAAGAATTTAATCCAATTTACTATATCCTAGAGCAGTTCAGGTCCTTATTTTTGCATTTTACCCTTTTGTCCAGCTGTATTATTTTCTCTGGCCATGCCAAACCCCCACTCAGGGTCTCACATACCAGTATAAGAATACTAAACATACAATTTCCCCAACAGAACTCCCATCACTAATCAGCAACCGCATGCCCAGAAGGAAAACAGCAGCAAGTGAAGACCACTCCTGGTTTCCGACTTGTCAGATCAGACAAAGGCCAGTAGGAAGACACTTGTTTCATTTTCTGAGCAACTGGAAATGCCATTACATTAGACTGATGGATCTGCTGTTGAAATTGTGAGTTCTTTAGTTGGATTTCACTCTTGTATCCAAGTCTGCTGATCCTCTTTAGAGATTTTAATGTGCAGTGACTCACCCGCCACTTGATTAGCAATGGAGTTTTTGACCCTTCTCTGGAGTCAGGCTGTCATGTTGTCTATTGATCCTGTTCATCAGGCAGGCCATTCTTTAGATCTGGTGGCCTTCTGAGATGTTCCTTCTATCCAGACAGTTACTTCTTTCCTACCAAATGTCCTGGTCTGATTACTTTTTAGTGCAACCATCTAGCATGCTTGCTTTGCCTTTATTTCTCCCACTTGCTCCTTTCTCACAGAAGTGAGCCTTCAGAGGCTTTGATAAAAAGCATTTTGCTACTACTTATTTGTGGACTTGAGTTTCAGTGCTCATCTCTAGAGGACAAGGTTTTGCTACTATCCTCACACTCCACACTGGATAAGGTTGCCCCTTTAAAAGTGGTGCCTCAGAATTCTGGTCATCTCCCTTTCAGGTAACCTCTGGTTCTTTGGTCTCTCAAGCAAGCACTTAAGAGAAGCAGAAAGGTGCTGGCAAAAAAAACTTACCTGATATGGATAAAGTTCGATGTAAGGACCTTCAAAGGCGATATTCTGACTGTAAAGGCGGTCAAGAAATCTCTATCTCCAGGCAGATTCAATCTTCATTGAATTATCCTCAGTCTTTTCAGATTGCACATACTTTTTATTCCTTTCCTACTTCTACCACTTCAGTTCCTATTTCTGATTTCTCTTCTTGGTCTTTCTTCCTTGTCCTCTGCCTCCTCTACAATTACCCCTACTAGTTCTCATACTGTTTTTGCACCACTTTCCCTCACTTCCTTACATAAATTATTTTACAAGCGCCTTGGGTTCCCCTCTGGTTGGAGTACCAGCATGGACAGTGAAAGACTGTTCTGATTCTCTTCCCTTTATTTTTGTATCTACCAGCTTGCCATTGGGAGTGGTGCTACAGGTGTGTAAAATCGTTTGACATCTTAAGAAAACAAATCTGGATGCCTCTTTGCCACTCAACTCGTCCAATAGCTCATCCCCTATTTTTGGCACTCTTGCAAGTGCAAGCCTTTTGGGACTCCTCAAAAGGAGTTTCATCCCCAAGCAGAGGGGTTTTCATGAGGGTTACAGCACTGAAACCACATTGGTATCAGTGTTGAACAATATACTATATTATCTGGACATAGGAAGAGATGCATTACTGCTGCACTTGGATACAATTGTCTATTCCCTTCTACTGAGTTTTTTTTATAAGAATAGTAACCAATCGCAGCCTAGTACACCGAGTTTGGCAGTATGCCATTTTTTGCTTTTTCAAATTGTTTTTGATGATCCCTGTTCACCTTGGGAGTTGTTCGATGCCTCTCTTTCCTTTGGTCCTCATATTTCCATTCTTACACAAATCTTTCATGCTCCTTCAGAAGATTAGGGTTTTGAAGCTGTTCTTAGATGCACTGGCTTTGAACACATTGATGCGTGCCTTGGCTCTAAATCAGCTTGATTATTGTATTTTGGTGGGTTTGCCTCAATATACATTGCTGCAAAAAAGCATGAAGTTATTGTACAATCTGAAGTGCAATGATCATGTGAAACCTTTGCTCATTGATCAACATGGATTGTTGATCCATCCCCGCTGGATGACCGAGGGGTAAAAGAGGCGATCAAGGAAGACAAAGACGTAGCGGAGAGACTGAATGAATTCTTTGCTTCGGTCTTCACCGAGGAAGATTTGGGTGGGATACCGGTGTCAGAAATGGTATTTCAAGCGGACGAGTTGGAGAAACTTACTGACTTCACGGTAAACCTGGAGGACGTAATGGGGCAGTTCGGCAAACTGAAGAGTAGCAAATCTCCTGGACCGGATGGTATTCATCCTAGAGTACTGATAGAACTGAAAAATGAGCTTGCGGAGCTACTGCTAGTGATATGCAACTTATCCTTAAAATCGAGCGTGGTACCGGAAGATTGGAGGGTGGCCAATGTAACGCCCATTTTTAAAAAAGGTTCCAGGCGAGATCCAGGAAATTATAGACCGGTGAGTCTGACGTCGGTGCCGGGGAAAATGGTAGAGGCTATTATTAAAAACAAAATTATAGAGCACATCCGAGGACATGGATTACTGAGACCGAGTCAGCACGGCTTTTGTGTGGGGAAATCTTGCCTGACCAATTTACTTCAATTCTTTGAAGGAGTAAACAAACATGTGGACAAAGGGGAGCCAGTTGATATTGTGTATCTGGATTTTCAAAAGGCGTTTGACAAGATACCTCATGAAAGGCTATAGAGGAAATTGGAGGGTCATGGGATAGGAGGAAATGTCCTATTGTGGATTAAAAACTGGTTGAAGGATAGGAAACAGAGAGTGGGGTTAAATGGGCAGTATTCACAATGGAGAAGGGTAGTTAGTGGGGTTCCTCAGGGGTCTGTGCTAGGACCGCTGCTTTTTAATATATTTATAAATGATTTAGAGATGGGAGTAACTAGCGAGGTAATTAAATTTGCTGATGACACAAAGTTATTCAAAGTCGTTAACTCGCGACAGGATTGTGAAAAATTACAAGAGGACCTTACGAGACTGGGAGACTGGGCGGCTAAATGGCAGATGACGTTTAATGTAAGCAAGTGCAAGGTGATGCATGTGGGGAAAAAAGAACCCGAATTATAGCTACGTCATGCAAGGTTCCACGTTAGGAGTTATGGACCAAGAAAGGGATCTGGGTGTCGTCGTCGATAACACACTGAAACCTTCTGCTCAGTGTGCTGCTGCGGCTAGGAAAGCGAATAGAATGTTGGGTATTATTAGGAAAGGTATGGAAAACAGATGTGAGGATGTTATAATGCCGTTGTATCGCTCCATGGTGCGACCGCACCTTGAGTATTGTGTTCAATTCTGGTCGCCGCATCTCAAGAAAGATATAGTACAATTGGAAAAGGTGCAGCAAAGGGCGACTAAAATGATAGCGGGGATGGGACGACTTCCCTATGAAGAAAGACTAAGGAGGCTAGGGCTATTCAGCTTGGAGAAGAGACGGCTGAGGGGAGACATGATAGATTTATATAATATAATGAGTGGAGTGGAACAGGTGGAAGTGAAGCATCTGTTCATGCTTTCCAAAAATACTAGGACTAGGGGGCATGCGATGAAACTACAGTGTAGTAAATTTAAAACAAATCGGAGAAAAGTTTTCACCACCCAACGTGTAATTAAACTCTGGAATTCATTGCCGGAAAATGTGGTGATGCTGGTTAGCTCAGCGGAGTTTAAAAAGGGGTTGGACGGTTTCCTAAAGGACATGTCCATAAATCGCTACTAAACGGACTTGGAAATATCCAAAATCCCAGACATAACATGTATAGAATGTTTGTACGTTTGGGAAGCTTGCCAGGTGCCCTTGGCCTGGATTGGCCGCTGTCGTGGACAAGATGCTGGCCTCGATGGACCCTTGGTCTTTTCCCAGTATGGCATTACTTATGTACTTATGTCTGTGTCTTATCGGATATAGTTTTAGATTCTGTTCCTTGCTCATAGAGCCCACTAAACTGGCATACCTTCACATCTCTAATATGTTTACCCTTTACTGTCCTACTAGATTTATAACACTAACCATAGATCTATTTGTGTCAGCACAAAACCAAAAGTGCCCATTACTCTGCTCCAGTCACCACAAGTTCGCTCAGGATGCATTTGCCATATGCTGGAGCAAGAGGCTACTTTACATCTTTCTACCAATTCCTCTCTTCCAGGACTAGCCAAAAAAAAAAAAAAAATCAACATTCATTAAGGGTTATTCTAATTGATCACATTTGGCCATGTCAGATCTGGTAAATCAAATCTCTCAAAACAGCTACCTGCCTCTTCAGCCTTGCGTAACTGATCTGCTTACACAACGCTGCATCACAGTATAACAGTGAATCTTGATCTGCAATCTCTAGCCTTATCAGCCAGCATGGATATTACATATAGTAGATGACGGCAGAAAAAGACCTGCACGGTCCATCCAGTCTGCCCAACAATATAACTCATATGTGCTACTTTTTGTGTATACCTTACCTTGATTTGTATCTTTTTCAGGGCACAGACTGTAGAAGTCTGCCCTGAACTTGCCCCGCCTCCCAACCACCAGCCCCGCCTCCCACCACCGGCTCTGCCATTCAATTTCGGCTAAGCTCCTGAGGATCCATTCCTTCTGAACAGGATTCCTTTATGTTTATCCCACGCATGTTTGAATTCCGTTACCATTTTCATCTCCACCACCTCCTGTGGGAGGGCATTCCAAGCACCCACCACTCTCTCCGTTAAAGCAGACACTCTTGTTTTCTAGGAAGTGTGGCCCATACTTCTCACTACTCAGGAGGACTACCAGAAAAGCTTCCAGTATTGAATAGAGGCACTTTAAACAATGCAATTCTCAACTCAGCAGTCCTTTTCAATGTCCCTTCTCCATCTCGCTCATGTAGGACTCAATACTTCTTCAGTCTGCATGCACTTCTGTGAATTGTCGGCATACCATGCCACCACTGAAAGTGAAGGGCACAGAAAAACAGGAAGAGAGTAGAGGTTCAGGTGCCTTACCCGGTTTAACTCACAACCGGTTATTTTTTTAATTTGGTTTAGCGATTGTAAGTTACTTAGTGGATAAGTACTATATATGGTTTCAGCAGGTATACCCTTTAGCATTTACGTTGAAGTTTGGCTTGTTTTTCAATTTTTAGCTTTTTATGTATGCATAGTTACTTGTATGTTTACCTCATAAATATGTATTTTGTTTTTTCAGCTGATACTGCTATTTCTACAAGCATTATTGCACTAGTCACTAGCTGATAGAGGTAGGCTTTATACATATGGTTTATTCAGTGCACAAGGTGATTATAGTAATGTTTGCCAATCCACCATGTTCTTTGCACTTCCTCATCTCTGTTTTTTTATATTATGAGCCATTAATGTTTTCCAAGATCTTTTTATGGAGCTTGTTTTTAATAAATCCAATCAAATAGGGTGTGGAGATATGAAATTACTAAAAAAAAACCCCAAACTATGAGATATCTCCACTGAATGAAAATAAAACACGTATCCAGTAGTGTTACTGCTGTAAGTATAATTTTTTTAAGGAAAAAAGGCCTCACAGAGCTCCTAGATGATACACATCAAACAGAGCTGAAACAGGTCTTTAAAAAGATCCTCTGTTCATCATTGGCCAAAAACCTGAAGTGCATTGCGATAACTATAACGTTCTTCACACACTAGTCATAACCGATCAAAAAATTATGGAAACATACCACAGCAAAAACACTGTCAATATATGTATGGGGTTTGAAAGAAATACTTAGCTTTCAAACAAGCAGCACTCAGGTGCTCCACGGTGCGGTGTTAGGGAGTTCAAACATCAATCCAAGGACCTACACAACAAACTGTCTAAACGTGGCTATCCAGAGCCCGTTCTACACGCAGCATATCGACAAGCCAAGTGGAACCACAGGGAACTGTTGCTGACACCCGCGACTAGTCCCTCTGAAGATGCCACAGACGTACTTACTTATGTTATACAATACAACACAAGCACGCTGGACATTGTGAGAGCCATTAGAAAGCATTGGCCACTGATTCAAACAATTCCTCTTTTCAAAGATTTTCGGATATGTTTTGCCTACAGCAGAGGCATGAATTTCAAAGAACATTTAAGTCCAGCAGTGCTGACACCCAGTGACCCTAGACAACAGCAGAGTGCTGTTGGACATTCTAAGTGTGGTCGTTGCACTTTTTGTCCCGTGATGGAGGATACCACAGAATTCATTAATCCAGCAGACAATAAGAGATATACACTAAAGACCTCCAACCTCATGCTCAACAGAGCAGGTCATATACTGTTTACGATGTCCGTGTAACAAAATGTACATTGGACAGACTTCGAGAAAACTATCTGTGCATTTATCTGAACATAAGAGCACCATCCATACTGAAAAGATCGGTCTACCATTAGTTGAGCAGAATCAACATTCATTTGATGACCTGAGATGTTTCGGCATACAGGCTATAGCTTGTTCCCCTAGAGGAGGTGACACACGTCAAGTTTTATTGCAACAGGAACAAAAATGGATATTCTGTCTGCATACTTTACAACCCACTGGTCTCAACACGCGCATTGAATGGTGCCACTTTTTTTTGACAGATGCCTAGCCCACAGCTGATGAGTCGGACAGAAGCCCAACCTCCAGCGGATTGGGTGATTTTGCTATCAGCGTCTGATGTCACCAACTCGATATAAGCCAGCCATTTTTTGAAACATTCTCAGCGCTATATTGTATCTACCACAGACTTCGTTCCGACTCTGTTACTAGTACTGTTGTTTTGAGTCATTTTGAGTTTCCAGCACTTTCGATGTGCGTTTACCATGATGTTAATTGTTCTTTTTTTGTGCCCGTAGAAGCAGTTCCACCACCAAGACCCTGACGCAGCTAAACGAAACGCTGGCCACCGTTGGCTTGGGGCACGAGTGTGAAAGAACGACAGCGCACCGTGGAGCACCCGAGTGCTGCTTGTTTGAAAGCTAAGTATTCCTTTCAAACTGCATACATATATTCGCAGTGTTTTTGCTGTGCTATGTTTCCATAATTTTTTGATTGGTTATGACTAGTGTGTGAAGAACATTATAGTTATCGCAATACACTTCAGGTTTTTGGCCAATGATGAACAGAGGATCTTTTTAAAGACCCGTTTCAGCTCTGGATACGTGTTTTATTTTCATTCAGTGGAGATATCTCATAGCTTATTTTTAATATACATATATACCTTTTTGGTATCTGTGCCACAATGAGACTACTTCTCTTATTTCATTATCTTTGCAGTCCACCGATCATTGATTTTACTATGCAGTGTTTACTATGTAATGTCCTATGAGTGGCAGGGGAGGAGTGGGAACAGGATCAGGCTCTTCAAAAAACAGACCGAGAACATCCAATGTTGAGGTAAAGTTTATTGAAGAAAGACTCTACAAGGTACCTTGTTTCGGCACCAAAAGTGCCTTCTTCAGGAGTCTGCACAAACTATAAAAACATGAAAGGTATCTTAAACAGAAAAACAGTAAACAAATGTTTAAAGCATGACTCAAGTCACATGATTTTAATACGTTTCTATATTCATTTATATGTGTATATATATTTTTATTAGAACATTATTGTGACCCCTGAGGCAGGCGTCTCCTTCCGCTGAAACATGGCAGAAGGAGTTGCCTGCAGAGACTGCTTCACTGTGTTGGGTCCTTCTCCTGGTGCTTTAATTAGAGGAATTTTCCAGCTGTCTCTGCATTGGCTCGTCATTTGGTCAACCTCTACTCTCACCACTGAAAGTGAGCCAATATCCAAACATCCCATGCTCATAAGATTCATGAATGGTAACTTGGGGATCTAAATTTAGTACTGTGCAAATTAACTCATCATTTGAGTCCTTGAAATTTCTTACCTGAAGAGACAGTTACTAGAAATAAGTGATGTGCATGTCCTGGTATACCATTCACCATGTACACAGATTTTGCATAATAAAGTCACTTAGAACACATCCAAATTGTTGTCTTGGATTTTCATAATCAATCCATAGGCAGGTAGACCTCCTTATACTGATGGCTATGAATACCAGAAGCATACACTGGAGTGCAAAACAGCACTACAGTGCTATCTGCAGCAGACAGCCTCAAAGCACATGCTTCTCAACTTTTTCTTTCCTCTGAAATGAGAGGTCAAGCCCCTTTTAAACAAGAGAACACTCTCTACATGGACAGTAGATTGTAGTCCTTTACTAATAAGCAAAAGACAGTCAATTAAGAGGACTATCCATTGTCTCTGAACAACTACAAAAGTCCATTTTCAGAGAACATCTACTACCCAGGATATTTGTAAAGTAGCAACTTGATCATCCATACATACATTACTGCTTAGACCAACCAGACTGTTCAGACATTATTTTTTTGGTCAGGCTGCTTAGAGATGCTTGTTTTCCTCCTCCAGCATACTTTGGGTTGCAAAATAAATAAAAACTAGATCAGAAAGACCCTTGGTCTTTTCCCAGTGTGGCATTACTTATGTACTTATGGAATAACATGTATAGAATGTTTGTACGTTTGGGAAGCTTGCCAGGTGCCCTTGGCATGGATTGGCCGCTGTCGTGGATAGGATGCTGGGCTTGATGGACCCTTGGTCTTTTCCCAGTGTGGCATTACTTATGTCCTTATGGAATAATTAAATGCTACTATAAGAATTGTAAAGCCTGAATAACTCAGCCCTCAACATGGCGTCTCCAGTTGTTTGGCTGAAATGATCCTAGCTGTCCACAGAGTTGCATACCTGTAACAAGCATTCTCTATGAACAAGAGGATCTTTCAGTTGCACATCCCTCCCTTGCCAAAGCTGGGCTGGAAAGACTTGCTTCACACTATTCATTATCAGAGTGGGAATGCCTACACAACTTCAGAAACTTTTTCCAGAGCTCTGGCTCAGCACAGTCAACCAATCATGCAGCTGAAATATCCTGCTGTCAATGGAGAACATAGAAACATGACGGCAGATAAAGGCCATATGACCCATCCAGTCTGCCCATCCTCTGTAACCCCCAATTCTACCTGTTCCTAAGCGATCCCATGGAAAGCCAAACGTTCAGGCAACAGGATTAGGCAGGACCTTATGACTGGACGTGAGAGTAAGGATGTTCAATATGAACTAAAAAGGAAATATTGCGTACCCAGCTGTCAATAGGGTAGTTACAAGAGAAGAAACCTATAAAAGCCATATTAGATAAAGATCAATATTCTACTAGCAATAAAGCTATCACCAACATAGGCTCAGGAGTGGAGCTCATTACCGACATGGTATGCACCAAACATTTGAAGAAATTATCCCACAACAAATTTTGAAGGCAACATGACCCCCCCCCCCCCCCCCAAAAGACGACAATTTGCATGACATGCTAGTGTTAGCTAGGTGAAGGCTGGTCAAAGAGCACCTGTCCCAGAGTCATAATGCAAAAGTTCCATCAAACGGTTTGATGTGATGCACTCCCCAGAAGATGCGCACAGAACAAAGCCTAAGAGTATAATAATAGTTGAAAAGTATTTGATATACATATAGTCAAAGTGGTTTACAATATATATTTAAAAAATAATTAAAAAAAAAAAAAAAGGTTATCTAGAAAAGAATGCCAGCATTGAAAATTTATTAGAGGTCGATCTTTTGAGAAATGTAATTACATGATACAATGGGAACATGACCTCCAGCAGGAATTTACGATAAATAAGTTAAAAAAGCTTCAAACTGTGTATTGTTAAAGGAAAATGCTTTTAAGGTATTGACAAGGTGGTACTATACTCCACAGCGTTTACATGCCATGTTTCCCCTGGTCTCCTCACTTTGCTGGAGATGCGGTGATGAGGAGGGGACTTTTCTACATATATGGTGGTCTTGTCGACTTCTGAGACCATTTTGGACACTTGTTACGAAAAAAAATCTCTGAAAACACGAATAAGCAGTTCAAGTGTACGCCGCAATGGTGTCTGCTAGGACTAGGTAATAGGAGAGGTAACAAATGGCAAAGGCGCCTTAAGAGGATGTGCTTAACAGCGGCTAAGAGCGTTATTGCCTTGCACTGGAAAAAGCAAAGGGCCCCATCACAACTGGACTGGATTTTGAAACTCTCCATAGTTGGCGAATTTGAGCAGCTTACGGACAAAAGAGTGGGCATGTACAACCCAGCTTCTGAACTGTGGTCTCAATTTCATCATTTAACCCAAGCAGGACAGTTGGAATAAGGGGGGGGGGGGGGGGGGTTGGGGAGGGAGGGAAGGGAGAAATGTATGGGATAAAACTGTTCATGTCTACAATGTTTGTATTGTGATGTTACCTAATAAAATATTTAAACAGTAAAAAAAAAAAAAAGAATGCCAGCATTGATAGGACAGACACACTCAACCAGCACAATCATACCCACGCATTTGTATTATCTTAGATCAAGCGATCATGATTCCATCTGCAAGTTATCCCTCGCCTCCATCAATCCTGCATAAAAGCTTTCTGAAAAAAAAAAAAAAAAGTTTTAAGCTCACCCTAAATTTAGATGAAGTCTCTCCTCTCAACACAGGGAGCTGCTTCCAAAACATAGGGCCCTCCAAAAAAAGGTACAGTCCCTAGTCACCGTTAAACATATCTGCTTACTACTTGGAATACTAAAGAAAAACGAACCTGATCTCAACCTCTTTCCCAGGACAAAAAGTCAAACTAAAGGAACCAAATAGGAGGGAACCACTCATGTAATACCTTATGTACTAAAGTCAATATTTTATAGTCTACCCTGCACTCAATTGGTAACCAACTGCAGGTATAGCAGTGTCACATGTTCTGTTGGTCCAACACACCCCAACAATCTTGTAGCCACCCAGTCTGCCCAACAAGATCAACTCATTTTACATGGTATGTTATACTTTATATGTATACCCGAGTTTGATTTGTCCTTGCCTTTCTCAGGGCACAGACCGTAGAAGTCTGACCAGTACTGTTCTTGTAATAAGTTCTGAAGCTAACATCGAAGCCACTTAAAATTTACACTCCAGCCCATCCCTATCTATTCAGTCACGATCAGGGCATAGACCGGTCTGCCTAGCTCCTGTTTTGTTTACAATTAACGGTGTCGCCACCCAATCTCTGCTAAGATTCCACGGAATCATTCCTTCTAAACAGGATTCCTTTGTGTTTATCTCACGCATGTTTGAATTCCATTACCGTTTTCCTCTCCACCACCTCCCGCGGGAGGGCATTCCACATATCCACCACCCTCTCCGTGAAAAAATACTTCCTGAGTCTGCCCCCCTTCAACCTCAATCCACGTCCTCTAGTTCTACCGCCTTCCCGTCTCCGGAAAAGGTTTGTTTGCAGATTAATACCTTTCAAATATTTGAACGTCTGTATCATATCAGCCCTGTTTCTCCTTTCCTCCAAGGTATACGTGTTCAGGTCAGCAATTCTCTCCTCGTACGGTTTGCAACGCAAATCCCATACCATTCTCGTAGCCTTTCTTTGCACCGCTTCCAGTCCTTTTCCATCTTTAGCAAGATACGGCCTCCAAAACTGAACACAATACTCCAAGTGGGGCCTCAGAAAACGAATGATCACATGGCATCTAAAGCACACACTATAGTACTTGGGTAATTATAAAATAGCAGGGGAAGTTCAGTTAATGGTTTCATGTGCTTCCTGGATGTCAGCACTGCACAACTGATGAAATCTGACTGCTTGCAATAATGTAATAAAAAAAAGGCAATTGATAAATATTTGGTATACTACTTATTTTACAGCTGGTATTTTACACAAGAAATCTGGAATAAAGCTATCATTTGAACTTGAAAATTTGAGAGGACAGGCTAAAATGTTACCCTGAGAACATATGTAAACTAATTTTTGTATTAGTGAAGGAGTCTCCTAAAACCTAAACTAGAATAACCACGTGTTTTCTTATAACAATTTGATTTCATATTAAGAAAGCATCAACTTAAAGAGATATCTTTCTCCCTCACTATGGGGACGTTTTACTAAAATGCGTTAAGAAATGGGTTTAACAAATTTTATCATGGGAATTTCTCGTGCACTAAGCCCATTTTTAACATGGCCCAAAAATAGGGTTTTACAATTTTTTGCAAGGTCTAAGACCTGCAAAAATATTAATGCGGGAGCACTTACCATCTCCTATTTAGGAGACACTAAGTGCTCTCACATTAAGGGGCCCTTTTACCAAACTACAGGTGATTCACGAACTAAGGCCATTTTCCACATGGGTAAAATGGCCAAATTTCCTATATTTTCAATTAATGGCCAAGTGCTAATTTTCTCTTTAAGCATGTGTGCCCTTACCGCCAGCTATTTTGTAGCCAGTAAGGGCTCACACTCTAACCATGCACTAATCAGTTCGTGCGTGGCAATGACCAGTGCTGATTAGGGCAGTACATGCCTATTCTCTGCCTCAGTGCTAAAAAATACATTTTTTTAGCGCATGGGTAGCACACGCACATGAAAAAATTACTGTGGGACGCTTGAGTGCACCCTGCAATTCACCGTTTTAAGTTTCGGTAAACATGTTAGTGCTTACCACAGCTTACGGGCGTTATTGTAATGGAAAAGTTTGTGCTTGACATTGAGTTCTGCCTAAGTATTGATATCATATTTAATGTTTCCTTGAAAGTACATGAGTTCTGCCTAAGTGTTATCATATTTAATGTTTCTTGAAAGTACATAATGAAGTAATGATATCATAGTTAATGCTCTCTTAAAAGTAACGCACTCTCAGGACAGGAATTGATAGCATCATATTAAATGTATTTATTTATTCAGAACAATTATACCCCGCTTTATACCACTTAAAGCAGCTTCAAAGCAGCTTACAATGAACTGAAGAAACAATTACAGTGACAGTAGAGAGGGTAGAAGGATCAGAGGAAGAAGGGAAGGGAAAATGCACTGAAAGGCTTTAGCCAGATCAGAGGAGATACAAGTACAATGAAGTAATTTGTACTAAATGGAATGACAACATGCTTAGGGCTAGGGATGATGTTTCACATGAATATCTGGAAACCTGGCCAGCTCCTGGGGATGCATTAAGAACGTCAGCCTTATTCAATTGAATGAGATCATGTTTATTGGTCAGTATAAAAGCTGGAAGCTAAGAGCAGAGAGGCGGAGGTTTTCAGAACGGGAGCAGATGTGTTACCCAGGCCCTTTGTGCCCGCTGAGACTCTCTGCCTGGCTGCAATCCAAGCCTCCCCAGCCACTGACGGAGATGTTGTCAACTCAAGCAGTAATGTATGGTTTATGATTTACTTACTTGAATAAAGTTTATGTAATAACCTTTGACCGCCTCTATGTCCGGCAGAGATATACTCGAAAGAACCTAAAGCAGAACAGTTATGTCTGGGGCCCAACAAAACATTATCCACTTAGACAGACTGTGGGGCATACACAGATAACACCCTTTTGAGATATTACTGGGGACATGACACTCAGTATGGATTACTGAAGGTGACTCAGTTCTGTTCTAGCATTAGGCAAGGTAGTGAAGGTAGTGTCAGAAGCAATGTGTCCCCTTTTTGTCTACAGACCCAAGCACACAATGCCCAAATAATAAACAAAACTAACTTCACACTAAGGGTATTAAAACAAAAAAAAATTAAGTGCTTCTTTACAACAGCAGCAAAAACAATATGAAAGTTGCAGACACAGAGACAATGAAATTCTTATCATAGAAACAACTCAGAGTAAACACGCATCACCCCAGACAGGATTATAATTCAGTCAGCTACTCTACCCACATCACTTATAAAATGACTACACATGGCAACTATACAACCTGGTCCAGATGTCCAGTAAAGTGTTCCTCAGATGGTCAGTCAGACGCAAAACAGGGCTGCTCAGATAGAATGTCCCCTTTGTCTTCGTTTACAGTCCCTTCTTATAGAAGAAAAAAAAATCAGCTCCATCTGACGTGGTAATGTCACTCCTGGCTTGGCCCAGGCCACGTGTTCTGTGAAACAACCTTGTTTGTTACAGATTGTTTGACTTAAGGGCCACAATGCTGCCTCATCTGCACCACTATGAGTGGCACTTTAAACACAAAGCTAGGGCTTCACAGAGGAAGGTGCTTTTCCAGAGATAATTTCAGGTGGCGTTGAGACATCCAGACAGCAATGTCAGACAAGTACGCTGAAACTGGTTTGGATGCAAGGTGAGATATCAGGGGTAGAAAGGTAGATTTGGGAGTCGCCCTACCTCCCCCACCCTCCTCTGCACTCTCTTGCTCCTTCTCCTGCTATCCGCGGGAGACGTCAATCCCAACCCAGGTCCCCCTCACCTGTCCTCGTTTCATCCTTGCAAACGTTTCCGCGATATCTCCAATCTCATCTCTATTCCCCTCCTCCCCCCTCCCCTTCTCGTGCGCCCTGTGGAATGCACGCTCGGTCTGCAACAAACTTTCCTTCACCTCCCATTCTCTTCAACTGCTCGCCCTAACTGAAACCTGTCTCACCCCTGACGGCTCTGCCTCAGTTGCAGCCCTTTGCCACGGAGGTTCTCTTTTCTCCCATTCTCCCCGCCCAATTGGCCGCGGTGGCGTCGTCGGACTACTACTTTCGCCCTCCTGCAGTTTTCAACCTCTTCTCCTACCGCAGTCTCACTGCTTCTCATCCTTTGAAGTCCACTCCATCCATCTATTCTACCCGCTGCCAGAGTTGCAGTCATTTACCGCCCCCCTGATAAGTCCCTCCCTTCCTTCCTTCCTGACTTCGATGCCTGGCTCTCAGTTTTTCTTGAGCCCTCATCCCCATCCCTCATTCTTGGTGACTTTAACATACACACTGATAACCCATCCGACTCATACGCTTCTCAGTTCCTCACTCTGATCTCCTCCCTTCCATCATGTCCTCTGAGTCTGTAGACAAGGCTGTCTCCACATACAATGCCACTCTCTCCTTTGCTCTGGATGCCCTTGCACCGTTCATCTCCCGTCCCACAAGGCGTACTAATCCCCAGCCCTGGCTGACCCCTTGCACCCGATACCTTCGCTCCTGCGCCCGATCAGCTGAACGCCTCTGGAGGAAATCTCGCACCCATACTGATTTCATTCATTTCAAATTCATGCTATCCTGCTTCCAGTCCTCCCTATTCCTCGCTAAACAGGACTATTACACCCAATTGACTAATTCTCTCAGCTCTAAACCTCGTCGTCTCTTCGCCACCCGTAACTCCCTCCTCAAGTGCCCTCCGCTCCCACCCCACCCCCACTCTCTCCTCAATCACTGGCTGACTACTTCCGCGACAAGGTGCAGAAGATCAACCTCAAATTCACCACCAAACCATCTCCTCCTCTTCACCCTATAACCCACTCCCTTAACCAACCAACCCAGGCCGCCTTCTCCTCTTTTCCTGATATCACCGAAGAGGAAACCGCCCATCTCCTCTCCTCCTCGAAATGCACCACCTGTTCCTCAGACCCCCATCAACTTAACACCATCACTCCTACAGTCACCCCCCCCCCCCATCTGTCATATCCTCAACCTCTCTCTCTCCACTGAAACTGTCCCTGACACTTTCAAACATGCTGTCACACCACTCCTCAAAAAACCATCACTTGACCCTACCTGTCCCTCCAACTACCGCCCCATTTCCCTCCTACCCTTCCTCTCCAAGATACTTGAACGCGCAGTCGCTGCCTTGATTTTTTCTCTCCTCTCATGCTATCCTCGATCCGCTTCAATCCGGCTTTCGTCCCCTACACTCAACAGAAACGGCACTATCTAAAGTCTGCAATGACCTGTTCCTTGCCAAATCCAAAGGTCACTACTCCATCCTCATCGACCTATCCGCCGCTTTTGACACTGTCAATCACAACTTACTTCTCGCCACATTGTCCTCATTTGGGTTCCAGGGCTCTGTCCTCTCCTGGTTCTCCTCTTATCTCTCCCACCGTACCTTCAGAGTACATTCTCATGGTTCTTCCTCCACCCCCATCCTGCTCGCTGTTGGAGTTCCTCAGGGATCTGTCCTTGGACCCCTTCTTTTTTCAATCTACACCTCTTCCCTGGGCTCCCTTATTGCCTCTCATGGTTTCCAATATCATCTTTATGTTGATGACACCCAGCTTTATCTCTCCACACCAGACTTCACTGCAGAAACCCAGACCAAAGTATCGGCCTGCTTATCCAACATTGCTACCTGGATGTCCAACCGCCACTTGAAACTGAACATGGCCAAGACTGAGCTTATTGTCTTCCCTCCCAAACCCACTTCTCCTCTCCCTCCACTCTCCATCTCAGTTAATAACACCCTCATCGTTCCAGTCTCATCTGCCCGCAACCTCGGAGTCATCTTCGACTCCTCCCTCTCCTTCTCTGCGCATATCAAGCAGATTGCCAAGACCTGTCGCTTCTTCCTCTATAATATTTGCAAAATTAGCCCTTTCCTCTCTGAACACACCACCCGAACTCTCATCCACTCTCTCATCACCTCTCGCCTTGACTACTGCAACCTACTCCTCACTGGCCTCCCACTTTGCCATCTATCCCCCCTTCAGTCCGTTCAGAACTCTGCTGCACGTCTTATCTTCCGCCTGGACCGATATACTCATATCACCCCTCTCCTCAAGTCACTTCACTGGTTTCCGATCAGGTACCGCATACAGTTCAAGCTTCTCCTATTAACCTACAAATGCACTCAATCTGCAGCCCCTCCCTACCCTCACGTTCCTACCCGTAACCTCCGCTCTCAAGACAAATCACTCCTCTCAGTACCCTTCTCCACCACCACCAACTCCAAGCTCCGCCCTTTCTGCCTCGCCTCACCCCATGCCTGGAATAAACTCCCTGAGCCCATACGCCAGATCCCCTCCCTGCCCATCTTCAAAGCCTTGCACAAAGCCCACCTCTTCAATGTCGCCTTCGTCACTTAACCACCATACCTCTATTCAGGAAATCTAGACTGCCCCCACTTGACACTTCACCCATTAGATTGTAAGCTCTTTTGAGCAGGGACTGTCCTTTGTTGTTAAACTGTACAGCACTGCGAAACCCTAGTAGCGCTCTAGAAATGTTAAGAAGTAGTAGTAGTAGCATCAGCATAGAGATGGTAGGAAAAGCCATGGGATGAGATTAATGAACCAAGGGAAGAAGTGTAGATAGAAAAGAGGAGGGGACCAAGAACAGAACCCTGAGGTACGCCGACAGGCAGAGGGATAGAAGTAGAAGAGGATCCACCAGAGTGAACACTAAAGGTGCAGAGGGAGAGGTAGAAAGAGAACCAGGAAAGGACAGAGCCCTGGAATCCAAGTGAGGACAGGGTATCGAGAAGTACGCTGTGATCGACAGTGTCAAAAGCAGCGGAAAGATCAAGAAGAATGAGGATGGAATATTGACCTCTGGATTTAGCCAGTAATAGGTCATTGGAGACTTTAGTAAGCACAGTTTCGGTTGAGTGGAGAGGGCGAAAACCAGATTGTAGTGGGTGAAGAATAGCATGTGAGAAGAGAAAATCAAGGCAGCGGTGGTGAACAGCACGCTCAAGTAATTTGGAGAGAAAGGGAAGGAGGGAGATGAGTCGGTAATTAGAGGGACAAGTAGGGTCGAGTGAAGGCTTCTTAAGGAGAGGTGTGACCACAGCATGTTTAAAGGCAGCAGGGACAGTTGCAGTGGAAAGTGAGAGCTTGAGAATGTGACAGATAAAAGAAATAAGAGCAGGAGAGATGGCATTAAGAAGGTGGGTGGGAATGGGATCAGAGGAACAGGTGGTACATTTTGAGGAAGAAAGGAGAAGTGTAGTTTCCTCAATAGTAACCGAGCTTCTCATTTCCCCCCCCAAACCCACCTCCCCGCTCCCCCCGTTTTCTATTTCTGTTGATGGCTCTCTCATTCTCCCTGTCTCCTCAGCTCGAAACCTTGGGGTTATCTTTGACTCTTCTCTCTCCTTCTCTGCTCATATCCAGCAGATCGCCAAGACCTGTCGTTTCTTTCTTTACAACATCCGTAAAATCTGCCCCTTTCTTTCTGAGCACTCTACCAAAACCGTCATCCACACCCTTGTCACCTCTCGTTTGGACTACTGCAATCTGCTTCTTGCTGGCCTCCCACTTAGTCACCTCTCCCCTCTCCAGTTGGTTCAAAACTCTGCTGCCCGTCTCGTCTTCCGCCAGGATCGCTTTACTCATACTACCCCTCTCCTCAAGTCGCTTCACTGGCTCCCTATCCGTTTTCGCATCCTGTTCAAACTTCTTCTACTAACCTATAAATGTACTCACTCTGCTGCTCCCCATTATCTCTCCACACTCGTCCTTCCCTACACCCCTTCCCGTGCACTCCGTTCCCTGGATAAATCCTTCTTATCTGTTCCCTTCTCCGCTACTGCCAACTCCAGACTTCGCTCCTTCTGTCTTGCTGCGCCCTATGCCTGGAATAGACTTCCTGAGCCCCTACGTCTTGCCCCATCCTTGAATCTAGATTGAAAGCCCACCTCTTTAACATTGCTTTTGACTCGTAACCACTTGTATCCACTCGCCTCCACCTACCCTCCTCTCCTCTTTCCTCTACACATTGATTTGTTTGCTTTATTTTTTGTCTACTAGATTGTAAGCTCTTTGAGCAGGGACTGTCTTTCTTCTATGTTTGTGGAGCGCTGCGTACGCTTTGTAGCGCTATAGAAATGCTAAATAGTAGTAGTAGATAAAACTGTGCCTGAGACAACAGGCCTGGGACTTTCCACCATTGTGATTTACAGATCCAACCACTACCAGAGCCACTCTGACTGTGGAGTGCATTGTCCCAGGAAACAGCATGTTGTGATATTCTGTCTCCAGCCATTATATCAGCTCAGTCACCAAGGGAGTTTCTAGTTGTCCTTGGCTGGCCCGCAGTTTTTGATGAGGTCTGTAATATCTTTAATGACTGACCACGCACACATACAGGCCTTAGCAGTGAAAAATAAAGCTAGCAAATGTCTGTATTTAAAATCAGGTTGAAAATGCTGACTAGTACCATGTATTATAAATCCACATACTTTGTTATACAGGGACTGCACATAGTGCTTTATGCAGGGGCCCATTGCCCTTACAATACCTTTATGGGGCACTGCTGAATTAAGGGGCCAGGAACAAATTAAATATTGGTGAGAGCACAGAGCCTTGAAGAACTCTGCACTGTGCTATGTAGCTAGAAAATTGCCTAGCAAGATATTCCACAAAATATGTACAGCCAAAAATGACTGAAACCATCCTAACATCTGCTCCCTCAGCCCTATCTCCTGCGATCTATTCAACAGCAACCGATGATCTAAAAGATCCAAAGGTGATGTCAGGTCCAGCGAGATTACAAATGCCTCTTGACCGCATCCACAGCAGCTCCGACATCCGAAAGCATCAAAGCCAAGAGAGATTCTGTCCCACATCTTTTCCTAAAACCTGTCTGGCACAGGATAAACACATTCAGTTCTCCAAACGCTGTCAATTGTTGAAATACAAAAAAATAAAATAAAATTTCCACCATCTTAGCACATCTGCACAAATTAGAAAGGGGCCTATATTGGAAGGGAAGTGATGTCACCAAACAGTATGGCGGTCTGAAGGGATTGCTCCTGCTCTCCCACGCTGTTTTTCGACATGTTTCCCCAGCATCAAAGCTTTTATCAGCTGATTACGACCAGAGCGGCATGGAGAAGAGTCCAGGCTGCTAGCGGCGATGAGTTTGCAGGATAACTTGTCACAGTTCGCGTATACAGGCGGCGTGACGGCAAACCGCAAGGCGGACTTGGAACCGCCGCCCACCTCACAGCACCCAGAGAGTTTGTCGCCCTGAGATCTATCGGCCTCTGGGGAAGGCCATGACTTAGCGGGGATGGCTCCCTCGATTGATCTAAAGGAATGGCTGCAGGAGATTCACTCTGATCTGAAAGCTGTTCGATCTGAGCTGGCCTCGCTGGGGGCAGACTTAAGAGGTGAGATTCGAGACTGGGTAATAGGTTGGAGGAAGTGGAAAGCCAAGAGGAGCAGATGGAGGAGATGAGATCCTTAGACCGCAGGGTGTCGGATGTGCACCTGGGCTACCAGCAATTAGCTGATAAAGTCGAAGATCTGAAGAATAGGAGCCGCAGACACAATCTAAGATTTAGGGGGCTTCCAGAATCCCTGCGTATATTGACTGCGAAACAGTGGTAAAACTGGTGACTCCTTGGATACTAATGAGATCTTGATTGAGCGGTCCCCACTGGGCTTTGGGCCCCACCCGGAATAACTTGTCTAAAGACATTATTGCCTGCTTCCAAGATTTCAAACTTAAGGAGCGAGTGTTGCATGTAGCCCGGCAGCTCAACAACTAATAGGATTCATACCATATAGAGATTTATCAAGACTTGGCAGCGGCAACCCTAAAGTGGCGGGTGGAATTCAAACCGGTTACAGCAAGGCTCCGCGAGTTGGGACTGCGATATCGATGGGCACATCCTTTTGCACTGGTGTTTTACAAAAATGGCCGCAGGCACCAAGTTAGATCACTGGCAGAGGCCAGGGAGGTCCTTCCGGCAGAGGGCCAGCTGGCGGCATTGGAGACACCTGGAAAAGCGAAAGCACCTGCTTCATCAGATGCGCATCCTAAGTGGCAACGGGTGGCGAAGGGGCATAAGCGCTTGCAACGCCAACGATCGGCGGGATGACTCCCATGACCGGGGTAACTGCATAGATGTATACACTAGGACAGGACTTGAACTGTAGAGTTGATATTGGCGATGAGACACAAGGACACAGTTCGGATTAGCAACGAAAAAAAAAAGTTGTGTTTAAGTGTTAACAGTCAGCTTGTTTGAGTGCTGGGGAACATTGGAGGCTATGTTTTGTATGTAATGGTGGGGATGTATATTAGAGGGGGCGGGAGGATCTTAGAATGGTATGAGGATGGGGGGAGGGTATCTGATTGGGCGTGGGGGGGGGGGGGGGACTGGTTTGGAGGTTGAATGATGGTTGGGGAGTGGAGGGGCGTGAATGAGGGAGTTGTTGATGGCCGGAGTGGGGGTATGAAATTGTTTGGATATCAGATATAAAATTAATGCTTCTGAATGTCAGGGGTTTGAATGTGCCTATGAAGCATCAACTTCTATTTTGGGAGCTGGTTCATTTGAAGGTGGACATTGCCCTGATTCAGGAGACTCATCTAAAGCCACAACATGAACATTTGTGTAGACATCGTAACTACCCACTTCTGTATTTTGCATCTAACCGTGAGGGGGCCAAGACAAAGGGGGTTCTGGTAGCATTTAACGATTCCCACCCTTGGCAGATTGAAAAAAAACCATTTGAGATAAGAGGGGCCGCTTTCTATTATTAGTTTTTTCAGTGGGGACTCAGAAATACACTACAGTCAATGTATATGGGCCTAATGCGGACCACAAGGAATTTTTCCATCAATTGGATCAGTTATTACTGACACATGGGGAGGGGTCAGTGTTAGTTTTGGGGTCTTTAACCTCACCTTCAACCCCCGGCTAGATAACTCGACTCTAACAATACAATACGCGTAGCAGAGCCGCTCATTGCTTCATGCATTTCTAGCTAGGTGGCAACTGATAGATCTTTGGCAGCATACCAATCCTGTAGAGAGAGAATACACATTTCTCCTCCGTTCATCGATCCTATTCTCGTATTGATTTTTGGTTACGCGATGCTTCGATTCTTCCATGTACTCAGGATCACCGGATAGTGTCTCGTACATGGTCGGATCATAGTCCGGTTGTCCTATGTTTTCGTTCTCGGGCCCCGCCGAAAGCTACCCCACACTGGCGCTTAGATGATGCCTTGCTCTCTGATGTGACTAATGTTCTCCAACTTGAGCATTTGATTAAAGAATATATTCAATTAAATGGTAACGGGGAGGTCTCATCTGTGGTGTTATGGGAGGGGTTTAAAGCAATCATGCGAGGGCACCTTATTGCCTTAAAGGCTCATGTGCGAAAAGAGCATCATCAGGCGGAAGATTCTTTGCGGAAACGTTTGGCCGGGGTGGAAAAGCTCATAATTGCGCAACACTCTTACTCTCACTCTCCCCCTCAACCTTTATTAGGCCAAGCACATGAACTTCATCAGGAGATACACGAGTTGCAGCTAGCCGATATCTCGGAGAAGCTGCAAAGGGTCCGACAGACACATTTTGAATTTGGGAATAAGGCAAATAGGCTTTTGGCCCATAAATTAAAAAAGCAGGTGAGCCCATATTTTACAATTGAGGGATGATAATGGAGTGTTGACCTCGGATCAAGTGGAGCTACAGCTAATGTTTCAACAGTTTTATGCGAGACTTTACACCTCCGATATTGATCCCTCGGACGATAATATAGCTGCTTTTCTGGACCAGGTCTGCTTACCGAGGTTGGTGGAAGGGGCCCAGCATAGGCTATCTAGACCTACTGAAATAGATGAGGTTCTGCAAGCAATTCAGGCCTTGACTCCCACCAAGTCTCCGGGGCCGGATGGCTTCACAAATAAGTTTTATAAGATTTTTGGTAAGCCTTTGGCCCCTCTTCTTTTGAGGGTGTTTAATTTGTTACAGAAGGCACAAACACTCCCAGAGACTTGGAATTTGGCCCTTATTTCAGTTGTACCTAAACCGGGTAAGGACCCGCAATTATGTAGCTCCTACAGGCCAATTTCTCTTTCTACTATCAGGCAGCTCACCTTAGAATTTTGGCTGATTGGCTTCAGGGGGAGAGAAAGATCTGGACAGCGCTGGAGCAACTTGGTTTGACCGATAGTCATTGACAGCAAACCCCTAGTTACCCGAAAGATTGTTGAGAGGTGGTTAAAACAGCCCCGCCACTCCTTCAGTGGCCTCTTAAGACCTGGGGTGCGATTAGAGGGCGCTTCTTTCCAGGGTGCATACACTTTCTGCACACGCCTATACGATTCGCACTGGGATTTTTCCCTGGGGTTTCCGATCCCTGTTATGGTAGCTGGGAAGGATCCACAGAAGCTTAGCTGAAATTGGGTGGCGGGGGGAAGAGGGGTTGGTGGTTGAGAGGCTAGGATGGGGGAGGGCAGACTTATACGGGGTCTGTGCCGGAGCCGGTGATGGGAGGCGGGAAATACTGCTGCACAGACTTATACGGTCTGTGCCATGAAAAAAGACAGGTACAAATCAAGGTAAGGTATACACATATGAGTTTATCGTGGGCAGACTAGATGGACCGTGCAGGTCTTTTTCTGCCGTCATCTACTATGTTACTATGTCTATGTGAGCTTGGGCAAGTGTGGGAGGATGGGGAACTCTTAACGTTTACGGCAGTACAAGAAGAATACGGGATACCCTCCCCCAATGAATTTCAATATCACCAGTTGCAGGATTTTATCCTTATGCGAGCAAAGGGGGAGTTTAGTCTAACGGAAACACAATTAGAGCAGGCGATGGCCTGGGGGGGGGGGGAAGAGTGGTGATATCAAGAATTTATAAGGCATTACTTCAGCAGACTAAACCTGTTACTTACTATTTACAGAAATGGGAAAAGGCATTAGGGGTCTCTTACAAATACAGAGTGAGAAAGGGTATTCAAATCCTTGCTTAAAGTGTTGGTGTCAAGTTCCCTTGTACAGAATGGATACAAGATACTTTACTGCTGGTATTATATTCCCAAAAGATTGGTTAGAATGTTCAAGGTGGGATCAGCCTTATGTTGGCGCCAGTGTGGGGAGGGAGATATGTTATCATATTTGGTGGTCTTGCCCTTCTGCACAAGAATTTTGGACTAAAGCTTTGAAATTTGTGTTTAGTTTGACCAAGATAAGTTATCCCAAGAAAATGGAACACTGTCTCTTGCATGTTAAACCACAGGGTATGAACTTGAACACACATCGGTTGGTTACACAGGTATTTGTGGCCAGTAAACTAGTATTGGCGGCAGCATGGAAACAACGGTCTTTACCTGACATTTCTGTGATATTACGTAAGCTGTATTACAACCATTTGATGCCTAAACTTACAGCATTACGTACGGTTAGTATACTAGCCTATCACCGCATCTGGGACCCGTATGTTTTATTGTCATCCCGACCCGAACCTGCTCCGCAAAAATCATAGGTGTAGATTGAGGGGGGGGGTGGGTCTGTTGCAATAAAAGGAATGTCAGTTATCTGTTTGTATTTTTTTTTGTGCGTATTTGTGTGAACCTAATTTGTGGTTGGTTCAGTTGTTGTACTATTCAGCTGTATTATATTTCAATAAAATTACAAATAAACAGATTTAAAAAAAAGAAATGGGCCTATAGTTATCAACCATCCTACTATCTTTCTGTATATCCTTTAGCACTTGTGGTACCAGCAGAATGGAAGAGGGCACTGATTGACAGCCTCCTCTATACTCCTACACACCATACATCAAGTCATGATGATTATTTCTAACTCAGGAAATTGGAACAAAGTCCAGATCAACAATTCCTCTAAGTCCTTTCATGCCTTTCACAAACCACCCCCAAGTAGGGCTCTGGAACTCTTTCCACTCCTCCACCACTCCCACCCTTCCAACCCCATTCTGCACTCCTATTACCCCACCACCAACTTCTCACCCTTTAAACCATCCCACAAAAGGTTTAGTTTCTGCTGAAAAACAAAACTGCCAAAAGCTCCACCTCTTGTTTAGACTGATTGGCTCCTATCTCCAGCTTGTCTGAATATCCCTCCACATCTGAAAATTTTTCCCCTCTATTAGGCGCATGCTCAGCCAAGGAGTTGACATAGTGAATTTTAGCAGCCTTTAGCTGGACAGTATAACAACACTGCAACCTCTCTAACACTATCTTATCTTCATTCTCCTTGGACCTTTGCCATCTCCTTGCCAATCTCTTTAAAGCAAAATTTGTCTCATGCATATTCGTTGTGGATATCCTGAAAGCCTGACTGGCTAGGTGTGTCCCAAGTACTGGGTTGAGAACCCCTGATCTAATTGAAACAGGCTACAGCAGTGGTTCCCAAATCTGGTCCTGGAGACCCAGCCAGTCAAGTTTTCAAAATATCTACAATGAATACTCATGAGAGATTTCCATGCAGTGGGGGCAGTGCATGCAAATCTCTTATTAATATTCATTTTGGATATCCTGAAAACCTGACTGGCTGGGGTGCCTCCAGGTTCTGGTGTACCTAGGGTGGGATGGGTCTGCCACAGGTGCCAGCAGCAGAAGGGTTCGCGGAGCAGGTGCATGGCTGTCAGCTCTGCCGGTCCCCTGCCCTGAACAGGAAATTGATGTCAGAGGGGACAGGGGATCGGCAAACCCCCTTGCTTGGAGGGGGTTGTGTGCTCCACCCCGGATGCCATATAACCTATGTATGCCGCTGCCTCCAGGACCAAGTTTGGGAATCACTAGGCTATACGAAGTTAGGAAAGGAAATACAGAACAGACATACTAAACACAATCAAAACAACTAATCACACTATTGTGTTTCCAGAATAATATATAATCCACAAATCCAAGCAACCTTCACGAGCTGCTATCATTTGACACAACTATACTGCCTCTCTCCTTACATTGAGAAGGCAAGCATTGTCTCAATTGTGCATGCCATGATAACATCAGGACTAGATTACTGTAATGCACTCTACATTGGTCTGACTACAAAGGGTCTACAGCAAGACTAATAAAAGGATGTAAGTGATTCGATCACATCACATCATTTTTGCAAAACTTCACTGGCTACCACCAGAACAATACAGGGCTAAATTTAAAACTATATCTGATCTTCAAGGCCCTTAAAGGAAATGGCCCACAGAACTTGGGAGGTGTGTAGAGGGAGATCATGTTCTTCAACATCACTACAGTTCCTCCCAAGGCGTCTCTCTAACTACATCTTCTCCAAAGGGCATCACATGATGCTACACCCACCAGCAAGCCTTCTCCAGAGCAGCCCCCAAACCCTGGAATGCACTCCCTGAAAGGCTTCACTTAATACAAAACTAACTACTTCAGGAAGCAGGTGAAAGCTTGGCTCTTCATCCAAGCCTTTAATGGAAGTAGTAACTAACTTGCTAGTCACACACACAAGGAGTGACACCAGCTGCACATACCCTATGCTATTAAAATGTTGTATTGTGTTGTTATTTGTAATGCAGCATACTATGCCATACTTTGTTTGAATAGTGTTACTGCTGTAATTGCTTATTGCTTATGTTTGACTTATTCTTGCTGTACACTGCCTTGAGTGAATTCCTTCAAAAAAGCAGTAAATAAATCCTACCAGATAAATAAAATAAACGCCATAGCAGGACATGTTTATCCACTACTATCCTAGCTATGATAATATTCAAGCACCTGTCTAACCTCATGTGCAACTTTCATTAATTAGTCCCCTGATTTTCTAACTCCCATTACTCTGTGTTACCTATATGTTCCATCTTTGCATACTCTCTATGCTGTCTATTAAAGCATTTTTATTATGTACTGTAGCATACTTTGTATTTTATTTGAATATTTTTACTGCTGTACTTGTTTATTACTTATACACAGTAGATGGCAGATAAAGACCTGTACAATCCACCCAGTCTGCCCAACAAAAATAAATTTATATGTTTTACTTTTTCTTGCTGTACACTACCTTGAGTATATTCCTTCAAAACGGCAAGCAATAAAGCCTAATAAACAAATAGAATTCTAGAACACCAAAACCACTCTCTCCCCAACACAAACTTAGGAATGGTTCCAAATGCAGTAAATTTAGAGCAGCTCAATGAGCACTACACTCTGTAGCCATCAGTCACCCTTGGAGATAATATATTTTGAAAGTGTCTAGTACCACCACAGCATAATTTAAACGAAAACAAAAATGATATATAACACTCAACAGGTTATTCATAGGTGGCTTTGAACTTGTACCCCTCTCTGCATAGAAAAGTATGTACTTTTGGGTGCACTTAAACATGACACTACCCACTAATAGTTGGCACTCTATAGCTAGCAGATGATATATGCCCTTAATACCTCCAAGGGGGAACTGCTTTTTTCAGCAGTGTTTGAGTTACACTCAGGTACACTTAGTATTTCTCTGTCCCCAGAGGGTTCACAAACTAATTTTGTAACTGAATCACTTGAGGATTAAGTGATTTGCCCACAATCAGGTACAGCCAGTGGCAGAATTTGAACCCACACCTCCCTGGTTGTTGGTCTATTAGACTAACCACTGGATAATAATACCCCACTACCCTTAGCAGAAGAGCAGTGCAAGAAAGTTATACCAAGTCTAAGCATGGATTGGAGTGGCAACAACACGAGGTGATGCACGTCCACTGTCCCCCAAGGAAGTTACAGATACTAGTGTTGACCTACACATCCCCCTCCCCCAACGAGGTGATGCAAGCCCATTGTCCCCCAAAGAAGTTGCAGATAGTGGTGTTGACCTACACACCCCCCAATGAGGTGATGCATGTCCACTGTCCCCCAAAAAAGTTGCAGATACTGGTGTTGACCTACACATCCCCCCAATGAGGTGATGCATGTCCACTGTTCCCCAAAGAAGTTGCAGATAGTGGTGCTGAGCTATGCATTCCCCCCACCTCCAACAAGGTGATGCATGCCAACTGTCCCCCAAAGAAGTTGCAGATAGTGTTGACCTACTCATCCCCCCCACCTCCAACAAGGCAATGCACGTTCACTGTCCCCCAAAGAAGTTGCAGATACTGGTGTTGACCTACACATCCCCCCACCCCCAACGAGGCAATGAACGTCCACTGAACCCCAAAGAAGTTGCAGATACTGGTGTTGACCTACACATCCCCCCACCCCCAACGAGGCAATGAACGTCCACTGAACCCCAAAGAAGTTGCAGATGGTGGTGTTGACCTACGCATCCCTCCACCCCCGAGGTGATGGACGTTCACTGTCCCCCAAGGAAGTTGCAGATGGTGGTGTTGACCTACGCATCCCTCCACCCCCGAGGTGATGGACATTCACTGTCCCCCAAGGAAGTTGCAGATGGTGGTGTTGACCTACGCATCCCTCCACCCCCGAGGTGATGGACGTTCACTGTCCCCCAAGGAAGTTGCAGATGGTGGTGTTGACCTACGCATCCCTCCACCCCCGAGGTGATGGACATTCACTGTCCCCCAAGGAAGTTGCAGATGGTGGTGTTGACCTACGCATCCCTCCACCCCCGAGGTGATGGACGTTCACTGTCCCCCAAAGAAGTTGCAGATGGTGGTGTTGAACTACGCATCCCCCCACCGCCAACAAGGTGATGTGTCCACTATTCCCCAAAGAAGTTGCAGATACTGGTGTTGACCTACGCATCCCCCCACCCCGGCTATGCACATCCATTGTCCCCCAAAGAAGTTGCAGATACTGGTGTTGACCTACACATCCCCCTCCCCCAACGAGGCGATGCACGTCCACTGTCCCCCAAAGAAGTTGCAGATAGTGGAGTTTGACTACGCACCACCACCCAAGCAGAGTACACCTGATACGAAGCCTACGTGCCGGCCTTCTTGCCCGCCCTTACCGCTCCAGGCTGCTGTTGATGAGCCGCACATTCCCTGCTATGGACCTGGTGACGGTACTCAACCGCTTCAGAGCCTCGCATAGAACCTGGGCCTGTGACCGCCCTGAGGGCGCCTCCAGCAGCAGCCCGGAGCTCTGCTTTCGAGAAACTGCATCGTGTACTACCGGTACCTCAGTCGCCATCTTCACCAACCCACCGAGCAGAGTTTTATTATATAGCTTTGTCACCGCGCACGCCCTCACTGGCTGGCAGTTAGTGCGGGAAATCATTTCCGCGGGTCTCGTCCAATCGGGCTACATCTTTCCGAGAGTTGCGGGAAATTTAAAGCCGGAGGGAGGAGAAAGCTTGTCAGGTCAGCTGGTTTCCCGCCCAATTAGGCTGGTTGGTTTTTAAAGTTTGTTCTCAGCAAAGAGGTTAGCTTACATAACAATTAATCAAGCGAGGTTAGATATGACGTCAAAAAGCTGAAGCCAGTTAGGTGTGTGTCCCTTTCCCTCTCCTCCGCGCAGCTGTCATCCCAAAACAAAGCAAGCAAATCCACGACCATGAGCTGCTCTATCCACGTTGTCGTTCTTTGTTTTTGGTACTTGGTAGCATTGTTCTTTGATCTCAAACTTGTATTTTTAAACATGCCGGCAGCATACGGATGTGCACAGGAAGTATTGGTTTCATCGGTTAGAGTACTAATTAGTTTTAAATTTTAAATCATTGTGTCATTTGGAAGGGCTGGTGATAGGGACTCCCTGTATTCGTGCACAAATGTTTTCACCTAGTAAAGGGCCACCAAAACCGACATCATGTTATGAGAATCTGGTGCTTAACAATCAGACTTACTGTTTATAAGTACAATTAAAAAAAATTAGATTGAAACATGGGAGCATTTGACATTTTTTTTTCCTGTGCGTACATCAAAAGAAAAGATAGCATGTGGGAACTTGCTCCTTTTGTGGATTATAAAAATGCACTTGCCTTTTTATTACTACTATTTCACAGAAAGGTATTGAAAAATGAGGGAAGGGCTCCAAGTTCTGTCAAGTTAGTCTATATGCGCCATTGCCAACATTGTCCAGTTCAGCACTTTATTAGCCGCTGAGTTCATACCAACCAAACAACAACAACTTCTATAGAGTACATCCAAAACTTTATGTTGTTGTTTACTTTTGCAATGAACGACTGAACCAGAATTTGCTTTTCCTCCACCTTTTAAGACACTGCCTATCCATGGTGATGTCACAAAGAAAGCAAGTTTGGGTTCAGAGAAGACAAACTCAAAATAACCTTTCATAACTGCTGTTTCTACCAGCTACCATCATTTTTTAAGCAGTAGTAATATTCAATTTTTATTTCATGATATTTATATCTACCTATGGGAAGCTTTCAAATAAATTAAAAAGCTGTCAAAAAGTAACAAAAAAAAAGAAATCTTTTGTCCTCTACCTTTAAAGGCACTGTCTAGCTTAATGTGCTATTGTTTTAGGTGAGCGAAAATGGTGGCAAGCTCTGACTACTGTTTGAGTGGAAGCGGCGAGTGACTGTGAGTGCCTAGGATTGCTGTATGACATAGGCATATATGATCAATAAATGAGTTGAAAATATTGACTGTGTAAGGAGTATTTTATGTATCTGACTACTGCCAGAAAGCTCCACCTACTGGCTTCACCCCATCTCCTGTTCTCAATCTAACCTCCTTGGAGCAGCTTCTCACCTCACCTCACATTGTGTTGCTATTTTTGGGCTACTTTTTGGCATTAGTTGGGCTGGAAAATTTTACGCCATCTGACAACCTGTCACGTCGCAGCTTAAAATGGCGTACCATGGCATGGCGCTCTGCAGTAAGTGGCAAATGTGCAGATGCTAACCACACACTACAAATTTTTTAGGTGATATGTCTGGGAGCAGAGAGTGAGAGTTCAGTTAGCGCAGGTATTTTTTATTTTTTTTTTGTTACATTTGTACCCCGCGCTTTCCCACTCATGGCAGGCTCAATGCGGCTTACATGGGGCAATGGAGGGTTGTGACTTGCCCAGAGTCACAAGGAGCTGCCTGTGCCTGAAGTGGGAATTGAACTCAGTTCCCCAGGACCAAAGTCCACCACCCTAACCACTAGGCCACTCCTCCACATTACCGCAGGGGCGTTTCTGACCTTCAGCGGTAGGGGGGCCAGAGCCGATGTGAGGGGGCACATTTTAGCCCCCCCCCCCCCGGCGCCGCTGCTGCCACCCCCCCGCCGCCACCATCATTGCCGCCATCATCATCACTGACACCCCCCCCCCCCCCCGCCGACCCTCTCGACCACCGTCGCCTACCTGGGCTGGCGGGGACCCCATCCCCTTCCAGCCGAAGTCTTCTTCCTTCCTTTCAGGTTACTGAGTCTGACATCCTGCACAGACTCAGAAACCTGAAAGGAAGGAAGAAGACTTCGGCTGCCGGGGGATGGGGTCCCCGCCGGCCCAAGTAGGCGACGGCAAGCGGGCGGGGGTCAATGGTAGGGGGTCCAGGCCAAATCTATAGGGGCCCTGGCCCCTGTGGCCCCATAGCAGCGACGCCCCTGCCACAAGCTGATTATTGCAGGAATAGTGCATGAGGGGGAAATGGGACTTGTTTACATATACAGGTACTTATTTTGTACCTGGGGCAATGGAGGGTTAAGTGAGTTGCCCACAGTCACAAGGAGCTGCAGTGGGAATCGAACCCAGTTCCCCAGGATCAAAGTCTGCTGCACTAACCACAAGGGTGAGCCCTTACCCCCTACAAAATAGGTGGTAGAATATGCACACGTGCTAATTTTTTTTAATGGCCACACACTAATGGCATTAATACAAGGCCATTTTTACAGCTGCAGTAAAAATGCCCTTAACATATGGGAAAAACCTGTGTAAATTGTGTTCTAAGGTCACTTTTTATCACAGCTTAGTAAAAGGACGCCTAAATAACAATCAAGTTAATGTGTACTTTTATTCTGCACCTTCAAAAGTGTTAACAGGCGCACAGGGGCCATAGCCGACTCACATACACAGTGGTGTGCTGTGGGCCTTAACTCTAGTCTCTCATAGCAACAGCTGGGTGCATCCTGGCCACATCCTGTGTGCGTGTGCCTGCTGCTTTCACTTCTCCCATATTCTGCAAGATGGTGGTAGAACCCCACATCCTCAAGAGAGCAGCAGATAGGGGCAGCAGCAGAGACCTCTATGACTTCAGTCTCTGGGAGCATTGCTTCCCTCTGATGTGTACATTCAGGGCCCTGCTTCAGGAAACTTTTCTTCCCCTTATAGCCATAACTCTGGAGATTTGTGCTTCAGGATCACAACAGCCACATCACCACCTGATGAAGCCCAGTGGTCCCTTGTCCCAGAGCTCAGAAACTTCTGGAAAATGCTTCTGAGCATGTGCCACAGTTCCTGCCACTGCACCCTCTTTAGAATAGCATTAGTTACTTTCTATCACCAAAGCGGATAGTCGACTTCAGTCCCTTGGTCCCTGTTTATTGTTGGGATTTAAAAGATGTCCGGATTACAATTTTTTCAGATTCTATTATCCTTTTGATTCTATTATGATTTGTTTTCCTTTTTTTCTTCCCCTTCTATAATATCCTAGTGGTCTGTTCAAGTTGTTGCTTGAATATTGTTTTGTAACTTATAAAAATAAAGGGGTCAATATTCAGCCGGTGGCGCTCAGAATTTTTTTGGCTGTATCCCCAGATATTCAATGCCAGGCAATGTCCAGACACTAGCATTGAAAATCTGGTTATAAATAGCCAGATAACACTTATCCAGTTAAATGCAATATTTAGAACCAAATAAAGATAGGACTGTGTTTTAAGTAACTGCCCATAGTCCAATTCTAAGCGAACTAGACACTATAAAGAATTCCACACAGTAATAGCCATATTGAGTTGAATAATTATTTTGGACACTGTGTTCTTTGTCAGCACTATTTGCACTAAGATGGATCAATGTTGGCTAAGCTTATGGGATGCTGTAAGCTGTATGACAAAAAGCATCAGTATTGTCTATTGGTGACTCTGAGATCCATCTTTCTTTAGGAATTTATACTTTATATTATGGAGAGAGCGATATAGAAATTTTATAGTATACAAAAATATAAACAGACAATAATATAATTTTAAGATGGGTGTTGGTTGCTTTGAGAGTTGATTTGGATTTAGTATTTTGGACTCTCTTTATTGAGGTGTTGGATTAGTAGTTTTACTACTACTATAGACCATGATAGTGGATAAGTACCATTATGTCCATTATGTTTCAACTCAACTCCTCATAATGTAACCATAATCAAGTAATAACTTATTGTACTTCCATCATTACAATGTATTGTAAGCCACATAATCATGTAATAACTCATTGTACTTCCATCGTTACAATGTATTGTAAGCCACACTGAGCCCGCAAATAGGTGGGAAAATGTGGGATACAAAAGCAATAAAATAATAAATAAATAATAATAATAATCGAGACTGCCCAACTTCACTCCTGGTGGAATGCCACAAACCCCTACTGCAGTAAGAGGAATAATATGCAGTAATTTCTGCCGTTTACACAAATTAGCCTACAAAGATTCCTCTCATTCTAAAATAGGGGTTCTTAACCCACTCCTGGGGCCACACCTAGCCAGTCGGGTTTTCAGGATAGCCACAAGGAATATACATGAGTTACATCTGCATACAATGAAGGTAGTACATGCAAATTTAACTCATGCATATTCATCATTGATATCCTGAAAACCCAACTAGCTGGGTGTGTCCACAGTACTAGGTTGAGAACCCCTGTTCTAAGAGCATATGAATTTTTATACTGGATCAGACCAAGGTCCATCGAGTCTGCTATCCTGTTTCCAGTGGTAACCAGGTCACAAGATCCCAGCAGGATCCCAAAAAGTACTCAGAATGTATGCTGCTTACTTCCAGGTTTATCCTAATAATTTTATGGACCTCTCATCCAGGAACTTGTCCAAACCTTTATCAAACACAGCTTTTATCACACTGTTTAGTAGCCACAGTAAATGATGGTCCATCCAATCTGCCCAATAAGATGGCCAGAGCCATATATGCCAATCTGTGCAAGTGACACTCCTTCACATGGTCAACCGGGGCAGTTGGCAATTTGTTACCATGCCTATCACATATAGGCAGTTCTATATGATGCTGCAATATCACACCACCATGCTAAGTTTGAAGTGAAGTTTTATTATTATGGCCTTAGCACAGTCATATTCATTATGATAACAAAGCAATAAACCAACAATATTGATAATTATCATTTTACTCTAATTTCAACCTCAAGATGCCATCCCTTCCCCCATAGAAATGTATAATACCCACACTCACAGCATATGATAAGTGATATAAAATATGCATACTTGATTCTGACCCATCTTTGCCATTTTTGGAACTACTGGAGTTGCTGTCAAAGCCCATTCAAGACCATCCTGATCTGTCTTGCCGTTTTCAGGTCATAGTAGAAGTCTGCCCAGCACAGGCCTTACTTCTCAACTACTGGCGTTACCGTCAAAGCCCATTCCAGCTTATCCTGACCTGTCTTGGCCATTTTTGGGATAGAAATCATAGAAGCTACCCTAGTCTTACTTTCTAAGTTTTAGAGTAGCTGTCTACACATAACATCAGCCATGAGGTCATCTAAGTTTTTTTTTTTTTAATTTCATCTTCTTTCCATACAGGAATCCTCTGTGTTTATCCTATACATTTTTGAATGCTGTCACTGTTTTTGTCTCTACTATCTCCACCGGGAGGCTATTCCAGGTATCCACCATCCTGTCTGTGAAAAAACATTTCCTGATATTATTCCTAATTCTACCAACCTGTCCTCTAGTTCTACCACTTTTCCGTTTATGGAAAAGATTTATTTGTATATTAATACCTTCCAAGTATTTAAAGCACGTAATGGACATAACACAACTCTTCCGTTCTCTGATTCCCTAATGTGGCTGTGCCACATGAACTTGATCTTACCACATCACCCTGTATTTGTTCTCACCGGAGCCTGCAGAGGCCTCTCCGGTACTATGTAAGCCACATTGAGCCTACAAATAGGTGGGAAAATGTAGAATACAAACGTAACAAATAAAATAAAAATAAAACATCTGCATCATACCTCCCCTATCCCTCCTTTCCTCTATGGTATACATATTCAGGTCTTCTAGTCTCTTCTCAGACGTCTTATGACCCTTGCGGGCTGAAACACAACTCGTGTCAAGTCCTGGGTGTTTAATAAAGGTGTTAGTTTGAACATTGTCTGTTGACCTCTCTTTTGTCACCCTTGTTGTGACTGTTTCGTCTGTGCAACTACAAGGAGTTTATGTTCTTCTGTTGCCCTGCCATGTACTATTTTATTGCCTTTTTCTGAACCACTTCATGCCTTTTTATGCCCTTAGTGAGATATGACCTCCAAAACTGAACACAATACTTCAAGTGGGGCCTCACCAACAACTTTTACAGGGACATCAGCACTTCCTTTCTTCTGCCATTTATGCCTCTCTTTATGCAGCCTAGCATCCTTCTGGCTGTGGCCACAGCCTTGTCATACTAGTTCACCACCAAATGCTCAACCCCTAACACCTATAACTCCTTTGGATTTCTGCTTCTTAAGTACATCACTCTGCACTTCTTCATATTAAATTTTAACTTCCAAACACTTCTAATGATACAGCCAAGGCCCATGAATCAAGGCTTCAGGAACATCTTGCAACCTTGATGATGAGAAAGAAACAGATGTTGGTTAAGTATGCTCATCTTCCAAGAGGATAGAAAACATAAGAGGAAGGAATGATTTCAGTTTAAATTCTAGTGTGCACAAAAATACCTGGGCTGAATGGAGCAACTGGCTGTTTTCTGCAATTATCTACTAGATGAATTACATATTTTTTAGAATATGTCTTCACATTTAGCATAAAAATATATACTTGTTTCTTGTCGTTCTAGTTCCCCCTTTTGACTGAAAGTCTTTTTACAGTCTGTACATTTAGATGGTCTCTCTTCAGTGTCAGATCTGGAAGGGTCTCTCTGCTGGTGACTCTAACATGTCAGGGTCATCAGTCTGATCAAGAGGTGTGTCAGTAAAGTCGTGCTGTTGCATGCTCACGGCCCCAGTCATCTCTGGAACTGGAGCTGCTGGAAGCACAAAAGTGCCTCCTCCTGTCGCTTGGTCAGCTGGTCCCACCTGGAATGGCTCAGGATCTGGAACTGGAGAGGTGATATCTGTTTCTTCTGCATGGTGGGCCACCTGGGCCTGACTACGGGTCACCATAGCGGAAATACTGACGCCGCTATCAAAGGTAATGTTCACTGGACCCGTGTCAGTCCTACACAGTATTGGTACCGGCGTGCTTTTCATTATGCCTATTTCTCCTTATCCAGGCTTGTACCCCAAACCAGGAATACTCGAGCAATGGGTACAGTCTCTCTGGATCCATTGGCTAGCACTACCCTGGTAAAACAGCATCTTCTGGCAGTAGCTCTGGTTGTAACAAGCTAGAGCCAGTGTCCACAACCCCAGCCACCTGGGTCTGGTTCACAGTTACTGGAGTGCTGTGGTGTTGTGGAAACCCATCTGCTTCTTTGCTTGATAAATGGCCAGTAACGTTTTGTGCTGCGGCAACTGTGTGGGTCTGCTTCGTGATACTGGAGCCACCCATGAAAGCTGCCACCCTTGGTGCAGGAACTGGAATGCTCTTTAGTGCAGGCTTGGGATTATCTGGGCAATCCGTTTTGAAATGTCCTGCGCGCCCACACTGGTAACAAAGATGTTCATGCCTAAAGTCTATAGGTTCTTGGGGAACACTGGAGGGTTTGCTGACAGTCTCTGAGGTTGCAGGGATATTTGGCTTAGGGCTCTGGCTGCCACCACTAATGCTGGTATCTTAGATGAATCACAAACTCGTATCATCTGCCCCCTTTTGCAAAGTCCAGAATTTTAGTCTGTAGGTCTCGGGGGTAATGGTTCAACAAAGCTTTGCGCACCTCCTTGAACTGGGAGCACATCTCCACGGACAGTTCTTGGAATGCCTCAATTGCTCTTCCAGTGAGCTTTCCTCCCAGATAGCACACCCAGTCTTTCTGAGGAACCTCATTGAGGCGACAAACTTTTTCAAACTGCGAAAACAAGTTGGGCTCGATCTGGGCTGTGGATTCTGCCTCAGGCTTCAGTGCAGTGGTTGGGTTGGAGCTTTGGATATGAGCCATTTCCATCTCCAGCTGGAATTCACGCTCCTCTTGCTGCTGTCGCTTTCACGTTCCTCACGCTGCAGTTAATCTAGCTGCTGTTGCTTTATCATATAGATCTGCTGGATCTTAGCTGGTATGGCATCCAGTCCTGTCAACGCACGAGACGTTGTCCACAGTCTGGTCTCCCCTCAGGAGAAATTTGCGCAGGCCGGTCCTGCATCTCCTCCTCGCTGAGGCCATCCAATTGCTCTTGGGTTAGGTCAGGCATCTCCAGTGCCTGCTGACCGCTGCCAGTTGCCATCAGCACATTGCTAATCTCCTAACACTACCAAAAAGCCCCCAAACCTCTGAACAGGAAGGGACCCTGTTACTGCTGCACTTGTTCAATGTGCTCTGTGTCTGGAGGTTACACATAAAAAGACTCTGAACCACTCAGTGGATGGTGACCCTCATGCCACAAACTGAGCCTGACAATCCCATCATGCTGCCACCAAAAAAGGACAAAGGTCTGACACAAAACGCCTAGCCACCTGCCTGGGGTTAACACTTGGCCACTTAGAGGGTCTATCCTCAGCACAGCTCAGGTCCGCCTGCACCTACCACTTGTGCTCTATACTAGCACCCTCCTCCAAATGGGTCACAACCACCTCTGGCGAGTCTACCGCTCTCCAATTATCCCCATTGATTTGTAGGTTACTGGAGTCACACTCCCAGTAGCCCCACAGTTCCCAGAAAGCACTCACAGACCCAACAAACCACCAGGATTCTATATCGGTCCAGACAAACAGGGCGAACAAACAATTGTGTTTATTCTCATAAAAATATTGAATGGTAGACAAAAATGTGCAAATAGCAAACAGTAACAAGTAATTGAAAAATGGATCAATTAGAAAACTAACTACACATCTATATACTGTGTAGACAGTACCTGAGAAGATCAGGACATATAATTGTTCACAGAGATCTGTATTCCTCTTTTTCCAGGCTAAGACTGAAGCAGCAGCCAGCCACTGCTGGGTAAGTTTAAAAACTCCAGGCCAATCAGAGCCCAGAACAGTCAAGTTTCAAATAAAAACTGGTTACTTCACTACAGGCACTTCCTATTATCTCTGTGCCAAACAAAAGAAAGAGAAGTAAATCCTCTGTTAACAGTTTTAAGCATAAACATGCACCATTTGCTGGCTAAACATGAGAAATACACTTCAGACATATTTAAGACAGGAACATATCCAATACATTTTACAGGCTTAAAACACACAGTTTCTGCACAAGAACAGGAGGAGGAGGTTGGAAATTACAGACCTGTCAGTCTGACCTTGTTCGTAAATAAACTAATGGAAACACTTCTAAATTGGAGGATTGTGAGGTTTCTCAAATTGAATGGACTGCAGAACCTGAGGCAGCATGGCTTCACTAAAGGCAGGTTGTGTCAGACAAATCTGATTGATTTCTTTGACTGGGTGACCAAACAGTTGAACGTGGGAGAGGCGCTAGATGTGGTGGACTTGGATTTTAGCAAAGCCTTTGACACGGTTCCACACAGTTAACTGATAAATAAATTGAGTGCCCTCGTTATGAGACCTAAAGTGACTGAGTGAGTCAAAAACTGGTTAAGTGGGTGGAGACAGAGGGTAGTGGTAAATGGAGCTTGCTCTGAGGAAAGGGATGTTATCAATGGTGTGCTGTAGGGATTGGTCTTTGGGCCAGCTCTCTTTAACATCTTTGTGGGCGATATTGCAGAATGGTTGTCTTGTAAGGTTTGTCTCTTTGCAAATGATACCAAACTCTGTAATATAGTAGACACCCCAGAGGGTTTGGATGGCATGAGGAAGGATCTGGCGAAGCTTGAAGAATGGTCTAATGGAGGCTTAATATTACCTTATTACAGCAGAAGGGGGTGTTGGAGAATATTTGGAAGTCCTAGGATGACTACCTGGGGGTCAATGATTTGGGAAATACTTCAGTACACTCAGTGAAATGGTAAAGTGTATGTAAGAGGAGTTCTCATTCAACTAGAAGCAGAGAAGAAGTAGCAGTATGCTGAGCTCAAGGTTTATCAATAAGAACATACTTTGAGAAAGGGGAAAAATACCCTCCAGAAAGTGCAACAATCTGATATTTAGCATAGAGCTACTGGAAGTGGAGAGGATTGGGTTTTTTGTTGACATTAACAAAGCACAATATTTTTGAACATAGATCCCAAGGCCAAGTGGTTATTAGTATGGTAATTGAGACAGCAGAGGAGGGTCAAATTGGTGCATAAGATCAAAAATGATGAAAGTCTGTGAGAAGTAGGGAGATAGCAGAGGAATTTAAGAAGTTCTACATGGAATTTTTACAGGGCAAGGGTATTGGAGAAGCAAGTACAGTACAGAATTACTTAGTTCATCTTCTAGGTCTTAGCTCTAAGGATCAGGAGGGATTATGTAGCCCTGTCCTTCCATAGAAGGTAGAGGCAGCAATCAAGAAATTGGCTAAACAGAAAGCCACTGGGGAGGATAGTTCCCCAGTGGAATATTATGTTATAGAGGAGAGTGTCACTGGCTTACTATAGAAAATCTTGAATATGGCCATCACAGGGGAACAGCTTCCAGAGTCTATGTATCTGGCCATAATGATGGGAACACACGTCCCCCATGAATTTTGTAGCAGTTGCAGGCCAATCACCGTCCTGAACTGTGATATGAAAATTATTGCTAATAGTGGGGAGATTGGAATGGGTTCTTCCCAAGATAATTCTTCCAGATCAGAGTGGATTTGTCAAGGAGCAACTAGTATTGGACAACATCAGATGGTCAATATACACTGGGTTCCATAGGAAACAGCTCCCACGCTATGTGTGGCACTGGATGCCAAAAAGGCTTTTGATAGAGCGAAATGGAAGTTTTTATATTAGGTTATGGAGCAAGTGGGATTGGGAGGGGGAACCCTAGATCTGGGATAGTTGTAAATGGGATAAATTCAGAGGAATTTGCTTTATATAGGAACATGAATCAGGGATGTCCACTGTTGCCAATGCTATTAGTTTTGTCCATAAAGCCCTTTGTGACCTGTGTTAGGGAGAATGAGCAAATTCATCCTGGGATTATAGCAGAACCCCATACAATTATTCTATATGCAGATGATACACTAGTTATCATGAAAGACCCAACACACTCACTGCATCACCTGCTAGAGATCCTCATGGCGTACTCTCAGAGTACGAGTTAAGCACAGGCAAGATGAAAGCGTTAGAAGACAGGGAAAGTTGATTAGGTGGGGGGAGTTCCTTTTCAAGTGGGTTGAGGAGGGACTGAAATATTTGGTGTGGGGTCATGATCTTATCAGACCTCTCTAAAGTATATGCTTTAAAATATCTTCCATTGGTGGAGAAAGTTCTTTAGGATGGGACCTACTTTTGCTAAGCTGGTGGGGTAGATTGGTGACATAAGATGGTGATACTCCCTAGATTTACATTTATGTTCACCCAATTGTCACACATATTCCAGTTTAATGGCAGCAGATGATTTACATAAGTACATATTGCATCTCCTTGTGGGCTGGTCCTGGCTACAGGATTACTTCCAGCTTCACCAGGGTGATGCTCTCCTTTTAGAAGACATCCCCTCCTCCAAGGCAGCACAGGGGCTGCCAGACTGGAGGAGGGACTTCTCTACATACCTCTCTGCCTACTCTAGCCTCAAGAGAACGGACGTTCTCTGAGAGCTGGAAGCTCCTTGCAATGAGCACAAATATATAACCTCTCTCCAACTTGGAGATAATCATACATGTGACACTCAATGCAAGACTGGATATCACACCTCTTGCTGTCTGCATCTTAGAATTATAGAGTTGTTTAATTAAAACTTCTTAAGGTACTAGAGATATCAGATGAATATAAACAGCCTTAAGATTATATGGCATAATGTGTAATTTATTTAGTGTTTGCTTCTCAGAAACTAATTAAATATAATTAAAACTAATGAAAACTGTCCTCGTCCTAATTAGAATAATCAAACATATAAATGGCAAGTGACCGACTCACCTACAAATGCGCAGTAGAGACTTCCCTCTCTGTCCCGCCCTTGTGTCAAGACGTGATGACGTCAGAAGGCGGAACAGAGAGGGAAACGGAGTTGGACTGTCGGACGCTGCCGCTGGAAACAAATATCGCGCGCACCAACCTCCATCCCCTCCATATCGGGCCCCCAGCACTGACCTGACAGCGCCTCTCACCTCCGTGTGGAAGCGCTGCAGGCAGCAGCAGAGCGATCTGCTGCTGCCTGCAACGCTTTCAAACGGAGGTGAGAGGCGCTGTCAGGTCAGTGCAAGGGGCCCGGCACGGAAGGGGGAGGGAGCGGCAGCGAGTTGGGTAGCTGGAAATCTCGCCCGTTTTAATGGGCTTAATGGCTAGTCAATTATAAATGAAGAGTTGGGTCCCCATCAAAATGGCTACTATGGCTTCTCTTTCACTGTTTGAGAAGGCAGTGCACTCTGTGGGGAGGTAACATGGGAGGTAAGATTGGAAGACAATCTTTCTTAAACCCTCTGATGAAGGGATGGAAAGATGCTCTTCTACAAGGCAGAAGCAGAGGGTTTTTGTTCCTTGTGGCCCAATTGACAGATTTTGAACCCTTTTCTCAAGGAACGTAGATGCTTATTTGGGAACAACTAAGACAGGGAGGCGTGCATAGTGTTACTGTCAGAAAGGTAGGCCAGAGCAGGCCAATGGCCTGGACAGACAACTAAGAAACAAACAGAAGGACTGTGCAGGCCTGTCACACAGTTTAAACATTAAAGACATGATTCAGGACAAGAATCTTGGACAAGAGAGTGTGAACTGTGCAGCAGTGCTGATGAGAATGTATGGGAGTTCAGTGGATTCCCCTCAGCGAGCAGGACAACAGTGGCAGCAGAGGGATGCCCAATCTAGATTTGGACTGAATCATACACAATGACTAGACCAGATGCTGCTGAAAGTGCAGAGAGGGCCTGATGAACCAATAGTAGTAGCAGACATAAATGGCAAAACCTACAGAATTTTTAATACTGGAGCTACACAGCTGTCAACTCCAGAGAAGGGAGAGGGACCCGGCCACTCGGATTTAACACCCCAAGGGGAAAAATGGGGCCCCACCGGACCAACACACCAGAAGCACTAATAGGTTCCAGGAACAGGGCTCATTTTTTTTTTAAACTCACAAGAATAGAAAAAGGAAAGACCCAAAACTAAACACAGAGCATCAAAGTACCTCCAAGGGCCTACCAGACCAGTCAGACTGCACATCTACCCTCTGCTGGAGACTGAGAAATATTGGCTGCTTGGGGTTCTGCACAGGATAGATATACAGTGTTCAAAGTCAGGTGTTCTCTGCTGGTAGATGTGCATAAGCCAAGCATCTTGATCGGTCTGGAGGGTTGCTGAGGAACAGTATTCTCGTGAAGTTATCAGACTAATTGACAGCCTTGGATGTAGCAGCAGTTAAGTGATGGCAGTAGGCCCATTTCCCATGGGTAGGTCATCAATAGAAATCAAACAAAATAAAACATGGAAAAGAAAATAAGATGATACCTTTTTCATTGGACATAACTTAATACATTTCTTGATTAGCGTTCGAAGGTTGCCCTTCTTTGTCAGATCGGAAATAAGCAAATGTGCTGACAGTGTATACAAGTGAAAACATTCAAGCATTACTATGACAGTCTTTTCCATGTTTTATTTTGTTTGATTTCTATTGATAACCTTAAGAGTGGAAAAACACGGCTACCACACTCCTCTACCATGGGTAGGTCCAAATTTTGCAGATAGTAGTGTAGCATTATAGAAAACCACTAGGCCTGGTGATTTACTTCTATCAGAGTGACAGCTGCATGGAGTCTCATTGAAATGAGCAAGACCACCAGAGAGGCAGCCCATACTGGGACTCGCTCAGCAGCCTCCAGAGACTAAATCCCTAATTTCTCAAACAAAAGGCAAGTAGAATGAGAAAAGATGATTTTTTTTTTTTTTTTTTACCCTAAGTATAGATTCTTTTGCTGAGAAGTAACAGTCAGGAGCACCTAAGGCAAGTTCACTTTCACGTACGTTTATGCATAATTATGAGAGCAGCTCCTCAGGGTAGTAAGTACCATCCCCTAAAAACTGAAGGGACACAGAGACACACTTTATGGTAAACCTTTTTACTGGCCATTCCAAAATGTTTTACAAAATGGTAAAAACATTTACAACCTTCATTTTCTCAAGATGTTCATCACATACCAGTTAAACATCCAACATGGAATTACAAACAAATCTACCACACACTATTCCTTGTTTACCATATTTTTTTAACAAAAAATATGTGCCAAAAAAGACATATACTTAATTGATAAGACCTCAGTCTGACTGACAAGGATGTGGCAGTTTTCAGTCTTCCAATCCCAGGAACCAATTCTTTTAGAAATGCTTCAAGCTTTGAAATGAAAACTGCTCTCAGCACAAGAAGCCCCCATATTCTTCTGCTCAGAGTGAGTGCTTTTTGCTGTCCTTGCTCTTCTGTCGAACACTTCTCCTGCAGATATGGAATTACATTGGGAAGGGGGGGTACCTCTCTGCTGGACTTGGTTGAACATAAGAATCCCCCTCCCCACCCTAGGGACACTTAAAATGCATAACATACAGAATGGGGGGGGGGGGGGATCAGAACACCCAAATGTAGCCCTTTTCACTAGTTGGTGTTGCAGAAACAATTCCCTTTTCACTTCCCCACTATGTGGAGAACTTAACCCACATTACTATTTGCAAGAACTGATCCAGCTCCTGGTGCACAAAATCTACAAGAAAAACTGACATACCAGACTTCAAAGAGTGAAATCAAATGTAGGAAGCTATTTTTATCCTCAGTGTCTTTAAGACAAAAAAATGAAGATACCTGTAGCAGGTATTCTCAGAGGACAGCAGGCTGGACATCATCACACATGGGTCGTCGTCTGCGACGGCTCAGTAGCTCCGGACTTAAAAGAAAAACTTTTAAAAGCTTCTGGAAGCAACGAGACGGGCGCGGGGACAACGCACCGCGCATGCGCGAGTGACTTCCCGCCCGCGACACCCACACACTTCCTTCAGTTATATAATAAGCAAACTAGAAAAGAACAACTCCAAAGGGGAGGAGGGTGGGTTGTAATGATGTCCAGCCTGCTGTCCTCGGAGAACACCTGCTACAGGTAAGTATCTTCATTTTCTCCGAGGACAAGCAGGCTGCTTGTACTCACTACTGGGGTATCCCTAGCACCCAGGCTCACTCAAAACAATGAACAATGGGCAATTGGGCCTTGCAACGGCGAGGACATAACTGAGATTGACCTAAAAACAAACACAACTAAATGAGAGTGCAGCCTGGAACAGAACAGAAATGGGCCTAGGAGGGTGGAGTTAGATTCTAAACCCCAAACAGATTCTGTAATACCAACTGCCAAAACCGACTGTCGCATCAGGTATCCTGCTGTAGGCAGTAGTGAGATGTGAATGTGTGGACTGATGACAATGTTGCAGCCTTGCAAATCTTGGGCGTAAGTGAAGGAAATGCAATCTGCTAGCCAATTGGAAACTGTGCGTTTTCCGATGGCAACCCCCTTCCTGTTGGGATCAGAAGAAACAAACATTTGGGCAGACTTGTCTATAGGGCTTCATCCGCTCCATGTAAAAGACCAATGCTCTCTTACAGTCCAAGGTATGCAACTTGTGCTCACCAGGGCGGGTATGCAGACGGGGAAAGAATGTTGGCAAGACAACTGACTGGTTCAGATGGAACTCCGACACCACCTTCGGCAGGAACTTAGGATGAGTGCGGAGGACTACCCTGTTATGATGAAATTTAATGTAGCGAGCATGAACTACCAGGGCTTGGAGCTCACTGACTCTACGAGCTGAAGTAACAGCCACCAAGAAAATGACCTTCCAGGTCAAGTACTTCAGATGGCAGGAATTCAGTGGCTCAAAAGGAGGTTTCATCAGCTGGGTGAGAACGACATTGAGATCCCATGACACTGGTGGAGGTTTGACAGGGGGCTTTGACAAAAGCAAACCTCTCATAAAACGAACAACTAAAGGCTGTCCAGAGATAGGCTGACCTTCTACATGGTGGTGATAAGCACTGATTGCACTAAGGTGAACCCTCACTGAGTTAGTCTTAAGACCAGACTCCGATAAGTGTAGAAGGTACTCAAGCAGGGTCCGTGTAGGACAAGAGAAAGGGTCTAGGGCCTTGCTGTCACACCAGATGGCAAACCTCCTCCATTTAAAACCATAACTCCTTTTCGTGGAATCTTTCCTGGAAGCAAGCAAGACTCGGGAGACACCCTCTGAGAGGCCTAAAGAGGCAACTTCTAAGCTCTCAACATCCAGGCCGTGAGAGCCAGACACTGGAGGTTGAGATGTAGAAGCGACCCCTCGTTCTGAGTGTCCGAAAACAGTCCAATCTCCACGGTTCTTCGGAGGACAAGTCCAGAAGAAGAGGGAGCCAAATCTGACAAGGCCAGAAAGGTGCTATCAGAATCATGGTTCCGCGGTCTTGCCTGAGTTTCAGCAGAGTCTTCCCCACTAAAGGAATGAGAGGATACGCATACAGGAGACCCGTCCCCCAATGAAGGAGAAAGGCATCTGACGCTAGCCCGTCGTGGGCCTGAAGCCTGGAACAGAATTGAGGAACTTTGTGATTGTACTGAGTGGCAAAAAGATCCACTGAGGAGGTGCCCCACACTCGAAAGATCTTGCAGACAACGTCCATGTTCAGAGACCACTCGTGAGGTTGCATGATCCTGCTCAACCTGTCGGCCAGGCCGTTGTTTACGCCCGCCAGATATGTGGCCTGGAGAAACATGCAGTGCTGACTCGCCCAAAGCCACATTCTGACGGCTTCCTGACACAGAGGGCGAGATCCGGTGCCCCCCTGCTTGTTTGTGTAATACATAGCAACCTGATTGTCTGTCTAAATTAGGATAATTTGGTTGGACAGCCGATCTCAAAGTCTTTAGGGCATTCCAGATCGCTCGCAATTCCAAGAGGTTGATCTGAAGATGCGATTCCTGGAAGGACCAAACTCCTTGAGTGTGGAGCCCATCCACATGAACTCCACACCCCAGAAGGGATGCATCCATCAGCACATTTTGCAGCTGAGGAGTTTGGAATTGGCGTCCCAAGGTCAGATTGGAGCGAATGGTCCACCAGTGAAGAGAATTGCAAAATTCGGTGGAAAGATGGATGACATCCTCTAGATCCCCTGTAGCATGACACCACTGGGAAGTTAGAGTCCACTGAGCTGATCTCATGCGTAGACGTGCCATGGGGGTCACATGAACTGTGGAGGCCATGTGGCCCAGAAGTCTCAACATCTGCCGAGCTGTGATCTGTTGGGATGCTCGAGCTGAGGACACGAGGGCCAGAAGGTTGTCCGCCCGTGCCTGGGGAAGATAAGCTCGAGACGTCTGTGTGTTCAACAGAGCTCCTATGAATTCCAATTTCTGCACAGGAATCAGACGGGACTTGGAATAGTTGATGACAAACCCCAGTAGTTCGAGCAGTTGAATAGTAATCTGCATGGATTGTAGAGCCCCTGCCTCCGAGGTGTTCTTCACCAGCCAATCGTCGAGATAAGGGAACACATGCACACCCAGTCTGCTTAGCGATGCTGCGACAACTGCCAAGCACTTTGTGAACACTCTGGGCGCAGAAGCGAGACCAAAAGGCAGTACAAAGTACTGAAAATGCTGAGTTCTCAGGCAAAATCAGAGGTACTGCCTGTGATCTGGAAGCACCGAGATGAGAGTATAGGCATCCTTTAAGTCCAGAGAGCATAGCCAATCGTTTTCCTGAATCATGGGAAGAAGGGTGCCCAGGGAAAGCATCCTGAACTTTTCTCGGACCAGATATTTGTTCAGGGCCCTTAGGTCTAGGATGGGACGCATCCCCCCTATCTTTTTCTGTACAAGAAAGTACCTGGAATAGAATCCCAGCCCTTCTTGCCCTGGTGAAACGGGCTCGACCGCATTGGCACTGAGAAGGGCGGAGAGTTCCTCTGCAAGTACCTGCTTGTGGTGGGAACTGAAGGATTGAGCTCCCGGTGGGCAATTTGGAGGTTTCGATTCCAGACAGAGAGTGTATCCGGACCATTTGAAGAACCCACCTGTCGGAGGTTATAAGAGGCCACCTTTGCTGAAAAAATATCAGCCTCCCTCCAACAGGTAGATTGTCCGGTACGGACACTTTGATGTCGGGTATGCTGCTCTGGAGCCAGTCAAAAACCCGTCCCCTGCTTTTGCTGGGGAGCCGAAGGGGCCTGTGGTGCACGCTGTTGACGAGAGCGAGGTTGCTGAGGGCGAGCCTGAACAGGCTGTCGGGAAGCAGGAGTGTACCTACGCCTACTAGAGGAATAGGGAGCACTCCTCCTCCCTCCAAAAAACCTCCTAGAAGAGGAGGTAGTGGCAGAAGGCGTCCGGCGGGCGAGAGAATCCATAGCATCATGGTGCTTCTTGAGGGAATCAACCATATCCTCAACCTTCTCTCCAAAAAGATTGTCCCCCCGGCAAGGAACATCCGCCATTTGGTGCTGGGTCTTCTGATCCAGGTTCGAGACACGCAGCCATGCGAGTCTGCGCATCATGATATCTTGAGCAGCCACCCGGAATGCGGCATCAAAAGTATCAAAAGCTCCCCTGGCCAGGAATTTGCGACACGCCTTCTGCTGCCTGACCACCTGGTGAAAAGGTTCAGCAAGCTCAGGGGGAAGAGCTTCAACCAAACTGGACAGTTGCTTTATTGAGTTCCGTAAGTGAATGCTGGTGTATACCTGGTATGTTTGAATCTTTGCCGCAAGCATTCCAGCCTGATACGTACGCCTCCCAAAAGAATCCAAGGTTCTAGACTATCTGGTGAAAAGGTTCAGCAAGCTCAGGGGGAAGAGCTTCAACCAAACTGGACAGTTGCTTTATTGAGTTCCGTAAGTGAATGCTGGTGTATACCTGGTATGTTTGAATCTTTGCCGCAAGCATTCCAGCCTGATACGTACGCCTTCCAAAAGAATCCAAGGTTCTAGACTATCTGCCCGGGGGCGCTGAGGCATAGTCCCTAGTACTCTTGGATGTTCTGAGAGCAGAGTCCACCACCATGGAATCGTGAGGAAGTTGGGCCTTCACCATCACAGGCTCACCATGAACTCTGTACTGGGACTCGGACTTCTTGTTGACAACTGAATTAGATAGAGGGCAAGACCAATTTCACAACATCACTTCCCGGAGTGTATTGTGCAAAGGGGCCGCTGCAACCTCTTTTGGCGGAAAAGGATAATCCAGAACCCTGAACATCTCGGCCCTGGGCTCATTCACAGCCTCCATGGGAAATGGAATGTCCCTAGACATTTCCCGCACAAAAGATGAAAAGGAGAGACACTCAGGTGGAGATTGTCTAACCTCAGTAGGTGGAGTGGGATCAGATGGAAGCCTCTAAGAATCTTCCTCCGAAAAATATCCGGGGTCTTCCTCCTCTCCCCATGAGTGCTCCTCTTCGGTATCGGACAATAGCTCATGAAGAGCAGCCCGAACCCGAGCCTGCCTCGACCGCGAGGATCGATGTCCTCGTGAAGGGCGTCGAGAAGTGGACCCTTGCCTGGACTCCGGCAAAGCTTCCTCCACCGACGTCGAGGGAGAGTCAACCCGGGTGGCAAGCGGCTCAGGCACTGCAAGCGGTACCGAGGGCAGAGACTTCCTCACAGGAAATGGGCCAGACGCCGTCTCAGCAATGGATACCCGAGGCGCAAGCATCTCCGGTACCGAGACAGACACATCATCCCTTCCAGAAGGCCTGGAAGCATGGCCCGGAGACACTCACTGAGGGCTGCCATCGGAACAAGCTGTGGGGCCGGTGCAGGAGTCGGTGCCAAAATCTGAAGAGGTTCCAGAGCCGGTACCTGGCTGCCAGACGACCGACGCATCGGCACTTCCTGGAGGGTGAGCGGTCCTCCCGGCGCTAACACTTCTCGGGTGTCGTATCCCTCGGCTCCCCGGAGCTCTCGGTACCGTGACGGGAAGGAGATCGATGGTGATGCTTCTTAGCCTTCGCCCGACACCCGTCATCGACACTCCTCGGTACCAACGAGGAGGACATGGAATCCTCACGCCTCCTAGGGGGCCGGGTCCGACTCAGGACGGTCCCGGGGGGCCTGCATAGCAGTAGGCCTCGAGATGGGTGGAGACCCACTCGATGCCTCGCTGCTCCCAGCTCGAATTGGTCTCTCGGCAGCCATTACCTGACCTCTCGATGCCCCTTCCCTCGACGTTGATGCCGCCGACCTCGGTTCCGATGTCAAAGGACCGGACCGATCTGAAAAAAGCTTCTTGCGCTGAGCCTCTCGAGCCACCTGGGTCCTTTTTCATTAATTTACAGAGCTTACAGGAAGCTGGTAAATGGTCAGGCCCGAGGCACTGGAGACACCAAGCATGAGGGTCGGTCGACGAGATGGTCCGGTTGCAGCGGGAACAGCGCTTGAAGCCACTGGGAGTCCTCGAAAAGAAAGAACTGAAGGAAGCACGCGGGCGGGAAGTCACTCGTGCATGCACAGTGCGTTGTTCACACGCCCGTCTCGTCGCTTCCAGAAGCTTTTAAAAGTTTTTCTTTTAAGTCCGAAGCTCCTGGGACGTCGCAGACAACGACCCATGCATGATGATGTCCAGCCTGCTTGTCCTCGGAGAAAAAAAAGTTCTGAAGTCAATGGACTAGTACAATGTTTAAGTCCAGTCCTGGAGTACCCCTTGTCAGTCAGGTTTTCAAGATATCTACAATGAATATGCATGAACTTGATTTGTATACACTGCATCTATTATATGCAAATCTCTTTCATGCAAATTCATTGTGGACATCCTGAAAACGTGACTGGCAAGGGGTACTCAAGGAACGGACCTGGGAAACAATGGACTAGTATATAAAGGCCAAAACCAATTGCTAGTCACAGTTTCCTCAGTTCCTGCAGTTAAAGTGGTCCTAGTCTGTCCCATTCCTATAGTATTGCTGATTTAGGGCCTTCCCACCTCTTCACTATGCTCCCAGTCTACTGGCGCATTTCAAACGTTTTCAGCACTATTAGGTTTACTCTTGTCCTACACCAGTTCCAGTTCACTGCCATTTCCTTAACTTTGTCATAATTTTCTATATACAATTTTAAGTCACATTCCAAAGCACAGGACAAATTTTCACACTTACTGTCATGACTACTCAAGCATGAGTAGAAACAAAAAGTGTGTGGTGGTGGGGAGAAGAGATCTATTTACAACATATAATCAAGATGCCCTGAGAACTGTCAATGCCTTGGTCACCAGAGAACAACACAACTTGCTTTGTGGAAACATCTTGGGGCCCACAAGCCTGACAAAACATAAAAACCCCAACTCATTCCTTAAAGTTGACAAGAACTCGGTCCTCAAATCCATCCTCAGACCATGAGCTGGTTGAGGAAACCAGTGAATATTCTGCAACCTCTAGGGTACTCTATAAACAAAACAGCTCACTTTAAAAGGAGTTGGGGTGGGTGTTTATATATAAAATGATCGCATTGTTGTTTATTATGCTACTTTTACGTCCTTTTGTAGGAGGTTTCTGTGAGATTTTCATTTAGAAGTTATTTTTATAAGTGATGCCTCGATAAAAGATATTTCAACTAAAAGAAGTTGGGAATTTTACTTGTACTAGGCAGACATGGCTGAGCTGATGGCACCACCCTATACTCCCCTTTCTGGCTTGCAGCCATAGCCCAGGGCACTAACATTCCCGTTACACCTAGCTATCTGAGAAATGGTTATAGAAGACACTTTTCAACAAACTTTAAAAAAAGAAAGGTACAATTTCAGTTTTTAAACCCTTCCCTCCCCCCTCCCCAGTTGTTTGCATCTAACGAAATGAGCAGCACCTCCCACACTCATTGACTGGCTGAGGTCTGCGCTGTGCTCACTTCATTGGTAGCCCTGGTAGCCATAGTAGTTGTCATAATATGGATCTCCTTCTGGGTAGTAGTTCTGCCACTGAAAAGAAAAAAGTCAAAAGTTAAAAATGCACATCCCATGTAAGGGAAAGGGTTAACACAAAACACACCATTACCACAAGGAAAGGAGAAGAACTGGAGATTAAACAGTCAGGGTACACAGAGAGGATTGTTAGCACACAACCAACCACACAAGAAACAAAGGACAGCTGGATAGCAGAGAGAATAGCAGTGAAAAATAAAAAGTCAAAAGGATGAAAGACAGGTGTTAGAATGTACACACACCTCTTCATACTGCCTATAGTAATCCATGTAACTGTTATAGTCATAGTTTCTTCCATAGTACTGATCATAATCATCTCTGTATCTCTCATTGTAGTTACGGTAACCCTGAAAAAAAAAAAAAGATGCACTGTAAGAGAAACATCGTTTCCCACACCCACTGAATCTATCAATAGACAAAGGAGCATCACCACCTGTAAGCACACTCACCCCTCGATTTCCAGATTGTGACCAGTACTGCTGCTGTGATGGATGACCAAAAGACCGATTATCGTAACCCCAGCGCTGCACAGGACCTGTGGATAACAAATACCTGAAACACAAGATGCTGCTTCACAAACACCTTATCTTACACACACATTTTACTGGCCCAATAGTTTTTCCTTGTTTGGTCTATGGAACCATCCTCTACTGTGGCTACAGTGCCTTTATTTTCAAATATCCAGGGTATTTACCCTATTAACCCTCTACCCACCTAATCCAGTTAATGTAGACAGAATTCTTATCTAAAGCTACGGATCTCCCCAGAATCCACTGCATGTACCCCTTTAACCTTGGCCTCCGGTGCCCATAAGTGGGAGTTGGAGACTATGCAATAAAGTACCTTCACATTAAGATCCATCCCGAGACTGAAGAGCCACTCTTGCACCTGCTGTATCAAATCTTACCACTGTATCCATGACCACGGCCTCGGCCCAGGCCCAGGACCTGCCGGTTGCGTTTGTTACGATTGTTGCGCCGATTCACCCGTTTTTCTGGGTTAGCACGCAGTCTGCGCGCCTCCTCTTTAGAAGCCGCTACCAGCTTTTCAGCATCTTCTTTGCTTAGCTCTGGATACAGAACCTCATCTACGTATTCACACTTCTGAGGCAGGCTGAAGTTCACTGACAGCCACAAAAGAAGGAAAAGAATAAATAGTACAGAAAAAGGGGGGAAAATGACAGATGAAAAACTAACTCTATTCATGCAGATACTGGCTTAGTTCTCGCCATCACTGAGTCATGGGGTAACGTATTCTCTTCTAGGGCTGAGATCAAGCTGAATGTCATCTCATGAGACCCATTGTTAACTGTCTTTGCTGCCTTAGGACTATCAAATGTCCTTTGCCCTACTTCATGGTGAGAACTTTACAATACTGAGATATTAAACATAATGCAGTTAAGAATCCTGAAAATGCTGGAAAAGGTCCCTCCGTCATTCAGGGCGGATCTATTAGATTTGACAGAATGAAAAATTACCATTAAATTGGTTATTGTGTCCGGATGATGAGTGAGACAACGGCTATATCTAAAAACACAGGAAGTGTGGCTTGCATTTATATGTATCTGCTTTACTACACTAGAAGTCTGAACAAACGCACCAGACTTCAAGCTACCCATATCTTTCAGATCTTCTCTGCAGATAACAGCTAGAGAGCGAGCACAGGTTGGAAGACCCGAGCTCCACTGGTTCAGCCCAACAGCTCTCTTCCTGGCAATCCAAGTGAATACAAAAATAACCTGCACTTTTGCAGCTAAAACTGGCAGTAAAGAAATCTCTTCCCAATCCAAAATCTGGCAACAATGCATCTCACTAGCAAAGACCTAACATCCATCAATATTGTCCTCTAAAACCTTGCTCAGTATGGCAGCCATAATCACCACTTCCACATCACCTAATCGTTCCACTCTTTGGAGAAAAAAAAATCCCTTCCTTATAAAGCGATGAAATCCACTTTTAAGAGGGGAAAGGACGGAGAAATCAGCAGGAGTCTGGAAATTAGGGAATTAAAGGTGAGAAGAAGGAACAGGTCTAGGAGGGGGATGAATATGTGGGAAAGGTGGTTAGAGGTTCTGCACTAGGGTGTTGGGGGGGTGGAAATCAACCACAGAGTAAATGCAACATTGAGCTGCAGGTGTGCTTAAGAGCTCGTAAAATAAATAAATGCACTTGTTAAAAATTTTAGGAATAAAATATACATTAATACTCTCTTAGGGGAAAGAAAGAGTTAATGTTTCTTTTGTTACCATTTGCTCTGTGAGAATGACCAAGCTAAAGGCATTATCTGTTTTAGCCTCTTGGCTTCAATTTTCTCAAGAAGCTGCTGTCAAGAATTCTTAGTTGAAATTAATGGCACTAAGATCAAATTTAAACGCCATGCAGCAAGCAGTCTGATTTAAACACATACAAATAGGAAAAAAACAACACACAAAACCTTACAGCTCGGTGGGGGGGGGGGGGGGAATGAATCAGTAGGAAAGTTTCAGCTCCCCCCCACCCCACAACTATATCGTAAAGGTTTTCTTATGGTCAAAAGCTGCTACAATTGGCACCTTTAACATCCAGCTGCCCTTTTTCAACATATTAAGATCATCATTTTATATGTATCATATCTTACAATCTCCACATGTTCCACACCAAATAGTACACCGAACTAGTGGAGTCCTTCCTAGACCTAAAAAAATATCCACCAGCTGAACCTCCACATTATCAGTTTTAAGCAACCTGCATCAGGCAAACTTAAATCCCTGGGCTTAAGCCCCAAGGATCCTAGAAGGTACTTGTGACCTGAACTGGCTACTGTTAGAAAACAAGATACAGCGTTTGATGGACCTTTGGTCCGACCCAGTATAACTGTTGATACCATTTAACATAAAAATGCTTCCATTACAGGCAAGAACTATGAAATATAGGATAGGACTAAAGGGGGTGATCCTAATCACATCCACTTTATGAGCATTTTCAGCAGAGGATCTCAAAATATGGGTCAGGACCGCAAAAGGGGTCACAAAACTCACATCTAGGTGGGCTTTCCACAGGTGCATCATTATTCTGCACCTCTGGCGAGCTACACAATTTTATTTGGCTGCAATCATAGGGTCACAACTACAAAAATCTTGAAAAGCACCAATGCTAATTACTACCTTTGATTTGTATCTAAGGGCCCTGTTTACTAAGGTGAACTAGCATTTTTAGCGTGCACTAAAAATAAGCTCGTGCTAATGCTAGACACACCCATAGGAATATATGGGTGTCTCTAGCGTTAGCACACGCTAAAAAAAAACCCCAACAACAAAAGAACGCTAGCGTACCTACAGCATGGCTTAGTAAACAAGGCCTTAAGCATTTTAATACTAAAAGAACTAAATGCGCCATCTGATTTCAGGCCACTATGAAGTATTTTGAGAATGCAACAGAGCAGATTCCAAAGAAAAGCTGGTTGATCCACCCCCTCTGGAGTGCAGACAGATCCCACTGAGCCCGCCTGCTTGAATATGCAGTATCAATACACTAATTGTTTTTGCTCAGTATAATTAGCCCTGTGGACTTTGCTTCCCTGCTTGCTGATATAAAGTGCAGGCACAAACTTGCGTACTCTGAGCATGTCCTCGTTCACCAATATAAAAGAAAAAAAATAGGGTACTGAAAATCAGCCACATCTCCAAGATATGCATGGCAGATGTTGTTTCCTCTCCTCCATCCAATGACTTAGGGTAGTACCCTGTCCTCCCCCAAAAAACTCAAAGTGTATCTCCTAGCATCCACGATGATCTTCCTTGCACTGCATCAGTCCAGACAATTTTGTTTAACAATTCTTGTACAGATGGCACCTGTGAATCTGCAACCAAGTCAAAAATTTGTAAGCATTTCTTGACACTGCCATCAAACCAACACTGCATAGACATTATTCAGTCATGATCTCTGCCTGCCTTAAGAAGCTGGCCTCCATCAATTTCCAATTTCTTACATTATGCTATCTCTGCTAGCTAGAAGCACGAACTCATATGAATGACTACTTTAGTACAGTGATGTCACCAAAAGTATCTCCAACTGCTGGCAGAGTGGCATAAACTCCCATGACTGGTCTAGCAGAAGTCTTGTTTTGGGACTGTCCTGCCTGCACGGATTCTCTGATCAATAAAAAGTGTTATGTGGATTCCAAAATACACTGCACAATGAAATAAATAATTCTATAAAAATCTTTAAAACTGTAACAAAAAAGAAAAAAAAAGCTCTGTTCAATTATCCTTAATGACAATATGATTTGCATCTAGAAGGTTCCAGCAGCAAAGATAACCTCGTGCCCGGACCCCTCACAGGACAGCAATATGACCCTCCATCTTTAACTGCTTTGTCCTGACATAACCACATTCAGATTTTTGAGGTCAAGTACTGGTTGCAATCATCCCAACCTCTCCAAATATCATAACAGTTCAAATAAATCCTTTTTTTTTTTCAAAATAAATCCCTTGTATTATTTTTCCAAATCAGTACCGACATTATGACTCTGACCACCGCTTAAAACCCAAATGCCCCATCTCAACCACCCACAGAGACATATTTAAAATCATGATGTAGAATCTGCTGAAATCGGTCATGTTCAGAAGCAGCAATCAGTTCACAGAGGGATTCTTTTCCCATGTGGCACTCCCCGTCTTTCGTCTTTCCTTGAGCTGACACAGTCATTTAATCATTAACTCAAGTATGCAGAAGGAAAATAATATCTGTAGCTGTATGCCCAGTATCTTGAATTATTTCAAGGACAGTATCCATGAACTAGTTCACAAGTCCTTTAAAAAAATAAAAATAAAGAGCCTTCAACTAGAATCATAGTGCTTTGAAACCCCAGTAACAAGAGTGCATCCCTGGGGGAAGAGAGCGGCCCTTCTTACCTTCAACATTTCATAACTCTGCATGCTGCCTTATGGATATTCATCTTCTTGCCAAGGCAACTATACTCCTTAGCTGCCATGGGCAGTCAGCAAGTGCCTGCAATAGAGGGTGACCTGGGATACAGCCTTAGAAAAAAATATTGTAAAGACAAAGTAAGCCAATTCATTAAAGGCTCCTCTACAATCTTACTAATCAAATCTAATTCTTTCAAATCTCTAGGTACTTGCTGAGAACACTGCAGCCCTTTGACCGTGAAAGGTGGCAATTCAGACACCTTTGTTAAAGACTCTTCTCTTGTTGTTCATATGATAACTCTGCCCCCTCATTGGTAAGTCCAGCAGATGGTGAAGATGGCATTTCTTCACAAAGTATGCCAAACCCACAGCACATCTGAGAAATTAGACGAGATGCTGCAATACATCCCTCAATAATTTGCAGGCCATTCAAGTAGCTTCTGTGCATTCAGAGGCACAGTTTGTTGCAGAGATGGCCCTGGAACTGGATGATGCTATTCTTTGGGCTCCCATGGTATTAGCAGGTGCACTCTCCCACCCCTATTGCCAATACAATCACACCTGAAGTCTAGGTCAAACAAAAAACAGAAAATATTTACTTGCAAACTGCAAGCCAAAAAATGTTTGAAGAGATGGGATTTAAGTTGATCTCAGTCCTATAGGAAAAAATGTTATTACCATTCAGACTTAAGAAAATAATTTAAGTGACCCCCAGTAGTGGGGTCAGTGAAGGTCTGTCCACATACCTTTCATTTCTAGCACAACTGACTCTGGCACATCATCTCCCTCAGCTTCCTTCCTCAGTTGCAGCCTTCTTTTCCATTCTTCCTCATTGGGGACCAACACAACAGCCTTGCGAGAGTATCCCTTAAAAGGATGCAGCTTCCGGCGTTGGGCAGAATTATAGACGGTGCACTGTGAGGAAACAGAGTCTGGGGTATGATATATACAGGCACTGATCTGTGATCCAGGTCCTCTCTGCTGAGTATTATATGAATCGTTTACAAGCAGCAGTAATAGAATACCTGATCTAGAATGAAGTTCCTCTTTGTCTTTGAAGCAACAGGAACAAGCCTAATAAGGCAACGTGTAGCTTCCTGTGTTAATGCATCACGACGCTGAGGTTCCAACTGCTCCGTCTCTAGCCCTTTTGTCTGGTGGCAAGAAAGAAAAGCAAACATCGTTTCTTACTCAAGAACAGTGATCAATCACTACCAACTCCACGCAGAACAGGTCTTAGCCATTCTTACTGAGCTCAAACATCCAAACTGGTAAAGTCCCTGTATCTCACAACTGATACCATCTACTTCCCTCCAGATGACAGGAAAACAAGTGACATTTACCTGCATTTTTTCCATTATAGCATTGATCCCCAGAACATTATAACGTTTCTCTGGATTCTCCAGGTTGTGCTTCTGGGCCCAATGAGTCTTTCCAGTACCTGGAAGTCCAACCATTAATAACACCTGAATGAAAGAAAGAGGAACAAAGAATGGTCTGAGCCTTAGTGCACATGGAAGGAACCCAGAAAGGCACTCATGGAGCAATGATGGACTATGCAATATTGCTGGCCACCTTCCAGTTCCTGTCTCAGAGATAGCAGGACACATCAAAACTTCCCCTCATACCTCACATTCTTCTGCAGTCTTGGGTGGAAGTGAGGGCCTCACTAGATCCTCCGATGGGACACTGTGGATGAAGGTGAAATCCTCAGGAGATGGGAAGAAGGGTGCTTCCTTCTGGCCAAAGTTTAACTCAACAACACAGTTCTTGCACAACACATGGGGCAGCAGTGCCCTGTCAGCAAGAGCAGCCTTACTGACCTGGAAAGCCACGCCCAGGTCCTCCCCGTTCTTGGAGAAGGAGAGTATCACCTCTTCGCTTTCCAAATTCTGTGAGAAAGAGTGCAGTGTGTGAGAAAAGCATAATGCCAGGATACCTTCCAAGTTGGGGCGTGCACACAAAATTCTCCCCACCCAATAATATTTCTTCTGCACCACTTACAGCAAAGCATCCAATAACATCGTTAAGGCCAAACGCCTGGCCATATTCCTCAAAATGGCTGTCTGTCATCTTCAACCCTCGTCCATCAAAACCATAAGAGAATTTATCTTCCCCTGCAACACAGCAAAACAATTACCATACGTAACGTCCTACAACTTTCCCATCCTTGCCACGTGACTTAAAATGTTTTACCTAGCTGTGTAGAAGAGAGATCGACAGACCATCCAACACGAAAGAGCGGGACTTCACCACTGCCTTCCTCCACTGAGAGATTTTTAGTCACCTACGTATAAAAATGAGAAATTAAGACAAATGGTTGACATGCAGAAGCATCGGAGGATAGGTTCTTGAAAGCATAAATCATATATAAAAGATGCCATATCATACCGGGACAGAAAATCACTCACCTGAACCTACCAGCCCTGTCATTGCTAGTCCTATCTTCCACGAAAGTACTAAGAGAACACCTTGATAGCTAAGAATTAGTACAATATAATAGCAAGCTTGGATCTCTCCTGGCCAGCTGACACTGCTTTCTGGCTTGCATGAACACACAAACTGCTCCATAGAACAGATGGTAGATGGCTCCAATAGCCCAGGTACCGAAACCAGCCAAATTTTATCAGTAATCACTTTGCAGAGTTGTAGATTTATGCTCAAACATGCCCACCTTGGCCTCAAAGCAGATTCTGCCTTTTGTCACTCCATGTGTGCTTCGTGCCCCAGACCAGAGTGCTGGAAATGTTTCAGCAAAGAGAGGTTGCCCTCCATATCGATCCTTGTATATTCTGAAGTGGAGATCACATGTGTCTAAAAACAAACACAGACAACAGTAAGAGCACATGCAGAAAAATTAGCTCGAGACCAAGCTTTGAATCCCATGTGCACCTTTTATCTTAAAACCCAAGAGTACAAGGTTATGAGTACCTCATACCCCCCCCCCCCCCTTTTCTAATAGGGCTGCAATCTTTTCTACCAAATATTGTAGTTCTTTTCTTACTCTTTTTGTATTTAACTTGTGAACTGCTTTTATTTGTCATACGGTAATGGTGGTATATCATGAATAAATAATCCAACCTATAATAGCAGTGATCTCAAAAAAAAGCAAGGAATGTATGCAAACTCGATCCCATGTCACATAAACCATACCCAAAACAAATTCTAGGCTGATCACCACCATGAATTTCCTCTCTCCCCTTTCCCTTCCTCAAAACATTTTGACATTCATGAAACCTGGTGTCACCCACATGTGTCCAGGACAACAAGCGAATCATCCACCTCATCTTCATCCTCATACACTAAAACTGGAGACTTGGACCTGAAAAGCACAAGAAAATTAAGCACAAGCATTATTGTACACTCAGAAATCAAACTAAGTGTTAGTGAGGCAATACTGCTCGCTATCCTCAATTTCTAGAGCAGATATGAGCACAGACTTACAGAAAAGATGCCAACTGAAACATATGTACCTAATAAACATTTTCATTTTTATATTAAATAAAATATACATAGAAGAATCAGCCTATTCTATTCCTGGTTCAGGCTACTTAGGCTGGGCATACTGCAAAACCTAGGACCACTGACAAACCTTTCCCCCTGCCCTTCAACGATGTGTGCTAGTTGTGTTTCACTTACCGACTATAGTACGCCTCCTCCTTAAACTCATGATAGGTTCGGCCATGCTCTTCACGTGGTCTCTTTACCCCTCTTTGCTGTCCATCTGAACTCACGGCATCTGATTTTTCACTTTTTGGGTCATTGTTTCCTAATGTGATATAAAGCACAGTATTCACAACAAGTGAACACAGGTCACTAAACTATCAAAAAAACTCAGCCTAGTACACACATGCCAGGAATTAACTATTAAATACAAAACAGAGAAAAAACACCCCAAGAGGTTTTAGATAGAACTACACAAACCAACACGAGCCTAATCTAAGAAAAATTCTCGGAACTACTTCGTTTTTTTTTATTATTATTTATTATGAGGAACAGCGGTTGTCACTGGGGAATGAGATTTATATCCTCCTACAAGAAGAAAACGAACAAAATAGAACCTTCATTTGGGAAAACGGTAGTTCTGGCAATTTAGGGAAACTGGCAAACTATAAAATAAATAAATAAAACTATTGGTGGTGGTGGTGGTGGTGGGGTATGCAACAACTAGGGTACTGGTGCAGGGCTGCAGCTTCATACCTTTCTCCCCAGTGCTCTGCTCCTCGGCCTCCATGGATGCCGCCTCCTCGGCATCTTCTTCCTCCTCACTGTGCCCATCCTCACTGGGCCGTGTCTCTGCTTCTTGCCCACCGTTCACGCCCGGATCCCGTTGCCCCAGAGGCCGCTTCAGGCGAGCCTTGTGCTTGGCTGGGGCTTGCGGCCGGTCCTTCGGCTTCTCCTCTCCTGTCTCCCCGCTTGGTTCAGGCTTCCCTGCAGCCAGCTCCGCTTTCCTGCCCTCGGCGGTCTGTTCCAGCTTCTGGCCTTCTACATCCAGATGAGGCGCCGGCTCCTCGTCGTCTTCCTCCTCTGCCGTGCTGTGATCCTCGTCATCCAACTCGTCGTCCATCGGGTCGCCAACAAAGCCCGTCGCTTCTTCCTCCTCCTCGCCAGAATCACCAGCTAACAACTCAGCATCCAGCGCTTCCTGCAGCCGCTGCGTCAAGTCGGCCTTCAGCCCGCGGCAGTCTAGGCCCCGGCGCTGGAGCTCGGCCCGCAGGTCGGCCACCTTTAGCTTCCTGGCGTCCAGCGCGCTCATAGCCACCACCGCCGGTTCCCCTCCCCCCCTCCCAACGCGTGCGGGCGCGCGCACGCGCGAAACTTACAGTAGGTGGAAGGGTGGGGGCGGGGAAGGTACGCGCGTGCCGCTACCGTTAAGCCACCCACTATGGCCGTTACAGCTCCGTAAGCAGCCCTGTTGCTTGCGGTCCACCGACGCGATCTGCCCAGCAACCAGTCCTGCCATTGGCTTTGCCAGTGCCTGGGTTCGGGTTTTTTTTTTTTCATTGGCTGAGTACTGGCTGGGCGGGCCGCTTCCCAACCAATTTTCCGATTGGTTCTAGTCCTTTTTTTTTCTGTTGTTGCTTGTTTGTTTTACATGGCAGCTTCATATCCTCCTCTTCTGCGTATTCTGGGACATATTTGTTTGGGGATTATTTTCAGGAAGTCTCGGCAGTAGCTGGGAGTGGTAGTTACACTCTGATTAGGAGACAGCGATGTGTGTATGTTTTTAACTGATCGCCATTTTGTTTTGTTCTTCTTAAACCAGGGAGCAAAGGTAGTAAATGTTTACATCTTTGTGATAATTTTGTGCACAGCGCAGCATTAACTAGTGAAATCGAGCTGCCAAATGTGACCCTCCTCCTCTGCACAGCTGTACCTTGGTTTTATACACAGTTGAACTACAAAAACCATAATGCGCTGGAAGATAAGTTAAAAAAAAAATACGTCTGGTCTGGATGAAGGTCATGTTAGCTCTGCAAAGAGTTATGCTACTTTTGCAAGTTCTCGACCCATCCTCAGGACAGTAGGATACACCCAGCCAGTCAGGGTATTTTAAGGATATTTATTTATTTATTAGGATTTATTTACCGCCTTTTGGAAGGAATTCACTCAAGGCGGTGTATAATAATCCACAATGAATATACATAAGCTAAATTTGCATGCAAATCTATCATGTATATTCATTGTGGGTATCCAGAAAACCTGACTGGCTATGTGTGTACTTGAGGACTGGGTTGAGAACCACTGTAATTATGCTAAAGTAGCCAAGGTAGCGAAGGCTAGAGAATCTGGGAAGTGTTTTCCTGCAGACCACGGGTTTTCAACCCAGCCCTTGAGACACCTCCAGCCGGTCAGGTTTTCACCATACTTATGAGATAGTAGTGCATGCAAGCTTATCTCCATTGTATAGCTACGTGAGTGGGTTGAGAACTATTGTTCCAGACTAGTAACCAGCTCGTTCAGATTCTCTCCTTAGGGCATAGCCTTGGTGTACCAAAGTGCATGCAGGGATTTGTAATCTTGCTTTACTTACAGGAAAAACTAAAAGTCTCTGGGGGAGATGCAGAAAGGCTTGTCATAGGCCTGAACTGGACGTCTGAGCAGGTGGCTTCTACTGTGAGTGCAATACCACAGCATGCGGGAAGCAAACTGTATGCAAATTTTATGCACAGCAAACCTGTGGTAAATGTTCACATGCATCAGGCATACTCCCCCCACAAAGCTTTGCAGTAAGTGCGGCTTGTTGTGCAAATGTCCAAACCAAAAATGAAAGTGACAGCACAATTGATACTTGATTTTCTGTGCCTAAATTGAAGCCTTGCAAAATTGTTTTCACATGTTGGTTACTTACCATCTGTTCCTGGCCTTCTTAAAGCGTACATGTGCTTTAAGGCAATATAAACTTAGCAGATTAGCACACACAAGAACTCTCTGTTCTTTTCTGAAATTTACTTTATTGAGTGAATGTAGCTAATTTACTTATGGGCAGATGAGAAGCAAATGCAGGCACTAGAGGCTGTTAGCACCATACTAGTGCCTGCATTTGCTATTGCCCCATGATCAGAGCCCCCAAGAGCGTGAAACAATGCGCTCGTGGGCTCAACTAGCATGCAAATGTATGCAAAACAGGGCTTTTAGCGCAAGTATATGTATTCCTCCCCAATGAACAGCGAGCAATGCACCAAACATTGGCACGCTGTCCGTGGCAAACCCTACACCAACTCGGAGCTGGTGTTAGGGTTTGCAGACCATTGGGGGAGGAATGGTGAGCCCTGTCCAGTATGCATTTGCATGCTAGCAGGCCCCCCATTCCTCCCCAATGTAGCAGCAGCCGCCCCCCCCCCCCCCCACCGCAGGAACCCCGACCTTCCCTCCAGCGACACGGGGCTGGGGGTCCCCCCGACCCCCCTGACACAAGTTAAGGGGGGTCTGGAGATCCGGTAGGTCTCCACCCCCCTTAGCATCCCCTCAAGAACCCTGGTCAACCCCCCCCCCCCCCCCCCGACCTGGTGGTTCAGTGGCCCTCTTCCCCACCCTCTACTTTCCCTCCTCTTCCATTGGTGCCGCCTGGAAAATGGCTTCGCCGTGCCCAGTGCATCCTGGGATGTGCTGAGCAGTGCTTCACACCATATAAGGAAGAAACTCTCTTATATCATGTGAAGCTCTGTCCCAGCGCATCCACAGAAAGGTGTCAAACGCTCAGCTGTTCTTCCTACTTTATTGACTATCTGTGAAAGTGTTATTGAAGAATAATGGAGCTATGGGGGGCTTCAGTTTCAAGACTGAGCTCTTTGCAACAACATTGTTTATCCACTGAGTCCCACAGTCCTATATTGCATTTTTTAAACTTTTTCTAATGCAATTAAAAAGCAATCAGCATCTTTGGATACTTATAATAATAATAAAGCGTACAATGTCAGACAAATCAACAAGAAAATTTATATCATGGCCAGTAGAGACCAGTTTAACTTTGGGAGGTCATCTACAACACTTTTCTCAAAAGGTCTACACCAAAAAGCTCAAGAGAATGCAGTTTAAAGGATTCATTTTGTTTTTAAAAAAAGAGGCCACTAAGAAGCAGATCTGCCAGTTGATGTAGGGTGGATATTACAAGTTGCCAGGTGCACAGTCTACGGTGTATGGAGTTCTTTTCCCAATGAGGGAAAATCCACCCAGCTGTATGGATACTTCAGATTCCCAGTGTGTATGAGCGAATGTGGGCGGTTTCCTACTGGAAAACAAAAGGGCTCATGGGGTACAGCTGGCTCCTCAGATGTTTTCATCCACCCTGGAGACAGGATCTGGGTTTCCCTGGTGATGAGTAGAGCCACTGTGGCCTCCAGCAGGTCCCAGCTGCCAGCATCCCACTAGTGAGGAAACAGATGGTATGGCAAAGAAGATGGTGCCTCAGCCCACAGAAACTGCTGTGAGGTTTGTAGCTTCTGTTGAGGGTTTTACAAAAGAACAGGGAGGTTTTGGTGTTAACATGACAAACAGCTACAAGTAGCAGCCCACAATTAAACTCTCCACCTCTGGTCCCGCCACCAGGAGAAACAAACAGCTAGAGCTTCTACTGAGCTATCTAGGGGAACAGTGTGCATTTGCGGATTTTTCTCCTGTTCTCATCACCTTCTCCTTACTCGAGAAAAGAGAACATAGCAAAGAATGCACAAGGGGATAATAATACTCTTCAACTGGGATCAGATGCCTGCAGCTAGCAAATTGTTTGTTTGACAGGTGTAGTGTTGGCTTCTGGTTGAGCAGGAAATAAAAGCTGATATGTTCTGATTGATCTCCATTGATTCCATTGCTCTTTGTATGGATGTGCAAAGCCATTTTTTTTTTTGCCTTTTTTGTTGTTTTGATGTTTGGTTTCATTTTCATTATTAAAAATAAAAAAAACAGGAATTAAAATCAAAGAAGCAAAACTAAAACTTTTTTAAAATGTGGAAGGGGATTTTGAACATGTGTGGTGGGATTGTGGGGTAACTCAGGGATTGGGTCTGGAATCAAATAAACCATTGGGTGGACCTAAACTTGAAAGTAAACACGGGTCTGTGCCTGTTGGGCATGATATCCAGGGTAAGTGCATCCAAAAAGAAAATGAAATTATTATCTTCATTTCTGCTAGTTGCAGGGCCTACCTTAGTAGAATGGACAAAGGTAAGGGCTGAATTTCAGATATATGACAAGTTGACTTATGGACAGGGAGGGTAGATGAAAGAGTACCAAAATAAAATCTGGGCCTAACTGGTTGCTTTGGAAATGAAACGGATGGAGAAAGACGAACTGAACAACAGTGGTGACCAAGGGGATGGGTTACGATATGGACTTCAAGGGTGGGAGGGAGGAAAAGAGAGGAGGAATGCAAAATGTGTCCCATGTTGACAATGTAAATGTAGAATAGACAATAATATGCAAAATATTTGATAGTGAACATAAGGTTGTAATGGGATTGATTTTGTTGCTGACCAATTGTGAACATGATCTTAATTTAAACAAAACAAATTATAGTTCAGGTCCCTGTCCTTGCTGCTGCAAAAAATCCCCCCACCCACGCTTCCACCCCAGCTCCTTTTACACAATAAATGCATCTTCAAGGGCAGGTGTGCCCTGCCAATATAGCAATTATAAATGGTCCTGAACAAGCTATATGAAAACAATGGTTACATCACTGATCTCTACATCTCTCAGACCAGGGAAAAGAAGCAAATGCAATGATTAAGACAATTATTACATCACTGGCCTCTACATCCAAGCAATGCAAAGAGTCCTTTGACCAGGAAAGAAACAATAATTACATACATACAATCATCACTGATCTCCATCATCCAAGCTCTTGTCATCATCCGCTGAGGAGGGCCTGGCACACACAGCGAAAGAGCTAGGAGCTTTTTGGACCAGGAACAACAGATTTCTGCGCAGCCCGTACGTTGCTCACAGATGAACCCCACTGTGCTGTGACAAGCCCTCCCTTTTATTAGGTTCCAAGCCCAAGTCCAGAGCTATGGGAAGTTACAGGAATGCCTCCAAGGGAAAATTACAGAATGTACATGAGGATGCAGTCACATGCTTCTGGTCCAAGTAAACAAACCACTGGCCAGGTGGCTCCTCTTTTGGGCTTTGAGCATAACCTGTTTCCCTCCTGCACAAACTGAATTGGTTAGAGACATGCCTTATCTTCCACATTCCAAGGTAAAATTATGTATAATCATACCTGATAATTTTCTTTCCATTAATCATAGCTGATCAATCCATAGACTGGTGGGTTGTGTCCATCTACCAGCAGGTGGAGATAGAGAGCAAACTTTTGCCTCCCTATATGTGGTCATGTGCTGCCGGAAACTCCTCAGTATGTCGATATCAAAGCTCCATCCGCAGGACTCAGCACTTAGAGAATTACACCCACGAAGGGACACTCTGCCCAGCTCACCACCGCCGAAACGGGGGAGGGGAATTAACCCAGCTCATCCCCACACAAGTGGGGGAGGGGAATCCGTCCAGCTCATCCCCGCGGAGCGGGGGAGGGACACCACACCCGCCGATGCGGGGGGATCTGGCTTATCCTGCAACCGCAACCGCGGGAGGAGCTGACTGACCCTAACACCGCCGAAGCAGGAGGGGTACAAAGCTGCCCTACAGCCGCACGAAGCGGGAGGGAGTGCCGGCAGAATTTATGTCTCAATCCAGCCCCGTAAAACGGAGGGGAGAGGAATGCAGCAGCTCACTGTAACACAAAGTCGTCTCAACTCTTGAAGAATCCAAGTGAACGAAGAACTTGAACACGAAGTCCTCCTGAAGTAACTGAAGGCTAAACTTGAACCTAAAATTCAACCAGAATATAAACAGTACAGATATCTGGGAGGGGCTATGGATTGATCAGCTATGATTAATGGAAAGAAAATTATCAGGTATGATTATACATAATTTTACCTTCCATATCATCAAGCTGATCAATCCATAGACTGGTGGGATGTACCGAAGCAGTACTCACCCAGGGCGGGACATAGAAATCCCTGACCTCAACACTGAAGCTCCAAACCGGGCCTCCGCCCGTGCAGCCACAGTCAAACGGTAATGCTTGGAGAATGTATGAGCCGAAGCCCACGTTGCCGCCTTGCATATCTCTTCCAAGGAGACGGATCCGGCCTCTGCCATCGAGGCCGCCTGAGCTCTCGTGGAGTGAGCCTTCAGCTGGATAGGCGGCACCTTCCCCGCGGCCACATAAGCCGCTGCAATGGCTTCCTGGACCCATCTTGCCACTGTAGGCTTAGCAGCCTGCAGACCCTTACGAGGACCTGCAAACAGGACAAACAGATGATCCGATTTCCGGAAATCATTGGTCACTTCCAAGTATCTGATGATGACTCGTCTCACATCCAGATATTCAAGAGCGGAGTACTCCTCTGGGTAGTCCTCCCTACGAAAGGAAGGGAGACAGAGCTGCTGATTCACATGGAAGCGAGAACCAATCTTGGGCAGGAAGGAAGGCACTGTGCAAATAGTCACTCCTGCCTCAGTGAACTGCAGAAAAGGCTCTCGACATGAGAGCGCCTGGAGCTCGGAAACTCTTCTGTCTGAAGTGATAGCCACCAAAAAGACTGCTTTCAATGTCAGGTCTTTCAGAGATGCCCTCGACAAGGGTTCCAAAGGCGGCTTCTGCAATGCTCTTAGCACCAGGTTGAGATTCCACGCAGGCACCACTGAGTGCAGAGGAGGGCGCAGGTGATTAACTCCCTTGAGAAAGCACACCACATCTGGCTGCGAAGCCAGGGAAGCACCCTTCAGGCGGCCCCTGAAGCAAGCCAGAGCCGCTACCTGGACTTTAAGGGAACTGAGCGACAGGCCTTTCTCCAGACCTTCTTGCAGGAACGCCAACACTGAAGAAATTGGAGCAGTGAAGGGAGAAAGTGAGCCTGCTTCACACCATGCTGCAAAGATACGCCAAACCCTGGCGTAAGCAGTAGAAGTAGAGCGCTTCCTCGCTCTCAGCATAGTGGCGATGACCTTGTCTGAGAAGCCCTTCTTCCTCAGACGCTGCCGCTCAATAGCCAGGCCGTAAGACCAAAGGGAGAGGGATCCTCCATCACCACGGGACCCTGATGTAACAGGCCCTGCTCCACTGACAGCCGCAGAGGCTCGTCGACTGAGAGCCTGAACAAGTCCGCATACCAGGGACGTCTGGGCCAATCCGGACCCACCAGGATTACCCTGCCGGGATGCTTTGCCACCCGGTCTAGCACCCTGCCCAACATGGGCCAGGGCGGGAACACATAGAGGAGCTCTTGTGTCGGCCACTGTTGGAGAAGAGCATCTACTCCCAGGGATCGAGGGTCCCGTCCTCTGCTGAAAAAGCGCGGCACTTGGCCATTGGCCGATGACGCCATCAGATCTAGGCTCGGCTGGCCCCAGCGCTTCATGATGTCCAAGAACGCCTGAGCAGTTAGTTGCCACTCTCCGGGCTCCAAGGTATGGCGACTGAGAAAGTCCGCCTTGACATTCATGACTCCGACAATGTGGGCCGCTGAAAGCTGCTCCAGGTTCGCTTCCGCCCACTGGCAAAGACTCATAGCCTCCTTGGCTAGAGGGGCGCTCTGGTACCTCCCTGGCGGTTGATATAGGCCACAGCCGTGGCATTGTCCGACAGGACCCGTACAGGCTTCAACACCAGTACCGGGATGAACTCCAATAACACCAACCGAATGGCTCTGAGTTCCAGGAGGTTGATAGACCACTTGCCTCTGCAGGAGACTAGAGCCCCTGCGCTGTCCTTCCCAAGCATTGGGCTCCCCAGCCCATCAAAGAGGCGTCTGTCGTGACGACAATCCACTCCGGGGTCACCAGAGGCAATCCTGCAGACAACTTGTCTGTCTGCGTCCACCAGCTCAGCGCCTTGCGCACTGCTGGGTCCACGGGAAGGCGCACAGCATAATCCTCCGACATCGGAGTCCAGCGCAGCAGCAGAGACAGCTGTAGTGGTCTCATATGAGCCCTGGCCCAGGGCACTACTTCCATCGTGGCCGTCATAGAGCCCAACAGCTGCACGTAGTCCCAAGCCCGAATAGGAGAGGCTACTAGGAACTAGTCCACCTGAGCCTGAAGCTTGACAATCCGATTGTCTGGCAGGAACACTCTGCCCACTTGGGTGTCGAATCGAACTCCCAGATACACCAGGGACTGAGTCGGGCGCAGCTGGCTCTTCTTCCAGTTGATGATCCATCCCAGGGAGCTCAAAAGAGCAACTACCCGGTCCATAGCTTTGCCGCACTCTGCATAAGAGGGGGCTCGAATCAACCAGTCGTCCAGATAAGGATGGACTTGTACTCCTTCCTTTAGCAGGAAGGCCGCTATGACCCCCATTACTTTGGAAAAGGTCCGCGGAGCAGTAGCCAACCCGAAAGGGAGGGCTCTGAACTGGAAGTGTCGTCTCAGGACTGTAAAACGCAGAAAGCGTTGGAGAGGAGGCCAGATGGGAATATGCAGGTACGCTTCCTTGATGTCCAAGGAAGCCAAGAACTCTCCTGCCTTCACTGCCGCTATAACAGAGCGGAGAGTCTCCATGCGAAAGTGCCTCACTTTCCAGGCCCGATTGACCCCTTTGAGGTCGAGGATAGGCCGGACAGAACCTCCTTTCTTTGGAACCACAAAGTAAATGGAGTAACGTCCCTTGCCAATCTGATTTTTTGGCACCGGAACGACCGCACCCAGGCGGATCAGGTTGTCCAAGGTCTGCTGTACTACCACAGCTTGACCGGAGACTTGCAGGGAGAGAGTACAAACCCGTCTCTTAAGGGTTGGCAGAACTCTAGCTTGTAGCCGTCTCTGATGACTTCCAGCACCCACGCGTCTGAAGTTATAGTGGTCCACTCGCCCAGAAACGAGGACAGCCGTCCTCCAATCTGCACTGGGGCGTGGACCAAGGCCCCGTCATTGGGTACGAGACCCTGGGGGAGGACCGGAGGGAGCACCTCCGGGACGGCGGTCTCTGCGAAAGGAATGCTGCTTGGGGGAGAAATTCCTCTTGAAGGAAGAGGGGGCAGAGGAACCCGACTTGCCCGGGCGGTATGGAGGTATCGGGACGAGTACTAACCCGAGCCCTGACCTCTGGTAATTTCTTGCCCTTAGACGTGCCGAGATCGGTCACGATTTTGTCCAGCTCGACCCCAAAGAGCAGCTTGCCTTTAAAAGGCAATCTAGCCAGGCGGGATTTAGAGGCGTGGTCAGCGGACCAATGTTTCAGCCAAAGCCACCGCCGCGCAGAGACTGTCTGAGCCATGCCTTTAGCTGAGGCTCTCCAGACATCATACAGCAAGTCTGCCAAATAGGCTAAGCCCGATTCCAGGGCCGGCCAATCAGCCCTCAAGGAATGATCCGAGGGGGAAGCCCGCTGCACCATAGTCCGGCACGCCCTGGCCACATAGGAGCCGCAAACTGAGGCCTGCAAACTTAAAGCAGCTGCCTCCAAGGACGACCTTAAGGCCGCCTCCAATCTTCTGTCTTGGGCGTCCTTTAGGGCCGTGCCACCTTCCACCGGCAACGCCGTTTTCTTAGTCACCGCAGTGATTAAAGAATCCACGGTAGGCCACAGATAGGCCTCACGTTCACTCACAGCCAAAGGATAGAGGTGGGACATAGCCCTAGCCACTTTAAGGCTCGTTTCCGGGACATCCCATTGAGCCGCAATTAAGGTGTGCATGGCATCATGCACGTGGAAGGTTCTAGGCGGGCGCTTCGTCCCCAGCATAATGGCAGAGCCAACAGGGGCTGAGGGAGAGACGTCCTCCGGAGAGGAAATCTTCAAAGTGTCCATGGCCTGTAACAACAGGTTGGGCAAATCCTCTGGGCTAAAAAGCCGCGCTGCAGAGGGGTCATCCGCTCCATCCGAGCGGGGATCTATCTCCTCCAAGGAATCCGCAAAGGATCGTTGGGAGACCTCAGACACGCTGCCCTCATCTACATCGGAGGAGACAAAAGTCCTCCAAGGCCTGGAAATCAACCCGAGGGCGTTTACCTCTGGGAACCTCAACCTCTTTATCAGAAGAGGGAGCAGGGGCAGCGTTTGCATGAGGAAAACCTGATGCAGCAGCAAAACAAACTCGGGGGAGAAACCCCCCAGACTGTGCACTTCCGCAGCCTGGGCAACAGCCCTAGACGCACCCTCAACCGGCGCTCGCAATAGCGGGGGAGAGACATGCTGCGCATCCAAAATGGCGTCCGGCGCGAAACTCCGTGAAGGAGCCGCGCGGGAAGAACGGCGCTTAACTTTAGCCGCTTTTGTGCCGTCGCCCAAATTAAGGGCATTCATGGCATTAATGTCTCCAACCTCAAGGGCGGCCCCGAAGAAGCCGTCCGAGCCGCGTGGCCGGCCAAGATGGCGGAGGCGAGGAGCGGGGGATGGGCGTTTATGGCGGAAAAAAACCGCCACGCCGGAGGAACGACCGGAACATTCATCGGTCACTAAACTATCACCCATCAAGGGCGAATCAGGTTGTAAAACCCCCGCATCCCCTCTAGAAGCGCTCCAGCGATCCGGGGAGCGACCCTTTGCGCCCTCGCCCTCCGACGCCATTGCCACGAGGAGAAGAATCGGGGAACCCCCTGCCCGCTATAAAAAGGTAAAATTACCTGCTTGCCGCTCCGAGCTGTAACGAACTGGTGTCCCAGTGAGTAGCTGCAATGAACGTTTAAAGAAACGTCGAATTAAACACCTTTAAAGACGTTTAAAAATATATATATATTTTTTTTTTTAAACGGAGCCAGCGGGAGGGGGGAGAAAAGGAGGGACCTGGCACCACCAGGTTTGCACTTGCTCAAAAGAGCCCTCAACCCCAGGCCTCAACAAAACCTAAGGATTAGGCTTGGAGGCCTAGCCAGAGCTGCTGCTGTGTGTGACCACCACCTGCTGAGATAGAGAACATACTGAGGAGTTTCCGGCAGCACATGACCACATATAGGGAGGCAAAAGTTTGCTCTCTATCTCCACCTGCTGGTAGATGGACACAACCCACCAGTCTATGGATTGATCAGCTTGATGATATGGAACTTATTTTTAAGGAAAGTTACTTTCAGTCAGAAAAACAAGATTTCAGAGGGTATTATCGGATAAAAAGCAGGGTAGAAAAGCAATCCTTTAAGATAGCACTTAAACAATGAATGAAACAGAATTACTTCTAATCAACAATACAGACCCCAAGTGCACTGGTCTGTCAAGGCAGATAGAGTTGAAAAGCAATCTTTTAAAATTCACTTCCATTACAGGATGTTTGTATATAGCCATCGCTGATTGAGACTGTGGTGTCCAAAAAATTGACTTTTTCTGGGGAGTAGTCAATTTTGAATCTGATTGTAGGATGGTATGTATTGAAAGAATTGTCACCTACCCCCCCCCCCCCCTCCCATCCTGTTAGACTGTCACTGAAATGCTTTGATGTTTCACTTATATATATGGGGGCTCATTTTCAAAGCACTTAGACTTACAAAGTTCCATAGGTTCCTATGTAACTTTGTAAGTCTAAGTGCTTTGAAAATTAGCCTCATTGTCATCTATCAACATTTGCTTATTTCCGATCTGACAAAGAAGGACAACCTTCGAAAACTAATCAAGAAATGTATTAAGTTATGTCCAATAATCTTATTTTCTTTTCCGTGTTTTATTTTGTTTTATTTCTATTGATTACCTTTAAAAGTGGACTAACATGGCTACCACACCTCTCTACTCTATATAAATTACTGTTTTTAGTATTTAAAATGTGTACCTCTGATGAACCCTTATATCTAGCACGACATTTAATCCTTATATCCCACCTAGAGCCCTCAGATCTGCACAACTTCATTTACTCAATATGCCATCTTACAGAGAGATCCATCATAAACATGTCAGGCATGCCATTTTTTCGGTACAGGCCCCAGAACTCTGGAATTCTCTGCCAAATCACCTGAGACATTGCCAACCAATATGTTTAAAACTGACCTTAAAACATTTCTTTTCCAAGACGCTTATTCCTTTAATTCATAACCCACATACTTTTATTTCTGAAATTGGTTAGATTGCTGCAGAACTGGAAGACAGTGCTGTATACCTTTTGTTTTTACCCATCCCCACTTTACTATGAAAAAATGGCATTCTCCGAGGACAAGCAGGCTGCTTGTTCTCACGACTGGGGTGACGTCCGCGGCAGCCCCCACCAACTGGAAAAAAGCTTCGCGGGACGGTCGGCACGCAGGGCACGCCCACCGCGCATGCGCGGCCGTCCTCCCGCCCGTGCGCGACCGCTCCCGCCAGTTCCTTTTTTTCCGCGCCTGGAGAGAGTCGTGCCTGTGCCGCTCTCTCTGTTTCAGTCCCCGGAAAAACCGTCGCGTTTACGCGAACCTTTTATTTTCTTTTACATTAATTTATCACCGCGCGCTCCATTTTTCTTTTCTTTAAAAAAAAAAAAAAAAAAAAAGGAGCACGCGCTCCCATTTTCCCTCGCTTCCAGCGGGGACGTAGCGTTGCGGCCTAGTGGCCGCACGGTCGTTTTTCATTTTCGAGGTGTGATTTCCGCCACCATCGACGACTTTAATTTCGCCGACGCGATTTTTCCGTCGATGTCCTCGAAGGTCCCGAGTGGATTTAAAAAGTGTGGTCGGTGCGGCCGGCCCATCTCGCAGACCGACACCCACGCTTGGTGCCTCCAGTGCCTCGGGCCGGAGCACAATTTCAAGTCGTGTCCCCTGTGTCTCGGTCTCCGGAAACGGACTCAGGTTGCGAGGCAAGTTCAACGGGACCGTATTTTTGGAACTTGCGCCGGCCCCTCGACGTCGACCTCGACGGCATCGGTATCGACGCCCGGCCCTTCGGTACCGGTATCGATGCCCGAGACATCGGCACCGATGGCATCGACCCCAGGAGAACAGGTCCCGTCGGCCCGCCGGTCCTCCGGTGAGGGTAGAGGTGAGAGGCCGCGTGGGCAGTCGGCCCCGGTCACTCCCTCAGCCCGTGGCCCACGGGACCGAACCCTGTCTGACCCGGTTCCTCGAGACCGAGGGGGATCGTCATCCTCCTCCTCCATGCCTCCCGGCGCCGGTGACGGGCATCGGAAGAAGGATAAGAAGCGCCGTCACCGGTCGCCCTCGATGCACGTCGGAGAGGAGTCGACGCCAAAGCGTCTCCATCGAGAGGAGAGATCCCCGTCGGTGATAGAGGTGCCGACGCAACAGGGTCCTGGCACCTCGGTGCAGTCTCCTGGCTCCCACCAGATCCGGGCACCGACACCCCTACCGGCCCCACTGCCTTTCTCGGCAGCGGGCCTGGACGAGTGCCTCAGAGCCATCCTTCCGGGGATCCTGGAAGGGCTGATGCGCCAGGCTGTGCCGGCGCCGGGGGTGCTTGCGCCCTCGGCGCCGATGACCGTGGCGCCGGCGAGCTCTAGCCCGGCGCCGGGGCCGTCGACACCGTTGCCGCTTGCGGTGCTGGTCTCGACCGCCACGCAGGTGGAGTCCCCGTCGACGTCGATGGAGGGAGCTTCGTCCCCGCCGGCGCGGGAGTCCACCGCTCGACGACACCGAGGCCTTGGTGCCTCGACGTCGAGCCGGGCCCGGTTCAGGACTCAGCTACATGAGCTTATGTCCGATACCGAGGATGAGGCCTCGTGGGGGGAAGAGGAGGACCCTAGATATTTCTCCTCAGAGGAGTCTACGGGCCTTCCCTCGGACCCCACACCTTCACCGGAGAGGAAGCTCTCACCTCCTGAGAGTCTCTCCTTTGCCTCCTTTGTGCGGGATATGTCTATCAGCATTCCCTTCCCCGTGGTCTCTGTGGAAGAGCCGAGGGCCGAGATGCTCGAGGTCCTCGACTATCCATCACCACTTAGAGAGTCCTCCACGGTGCCGCTGCACAATGTCCTCAAAGAGACACTGCTTCGGAACTGGGTGCGACCATTAACTAACCCCACCATTCCCAAGAAAGCAGAGTCCCAGTAGAGGATCCACTCTGACCCAGAGCTAATGCGGCCACAATTGCCCCATGACTCAGCGGTCGTGGATTCTGCTCTCAAGAGGGCACGGAGTTCGAGGGATACCGCCTCGGCGCCCCCGGGGCGGGAGTCTCGCACTCTGGACTCGTTTGGGAGGAAGGCCTACCAATCCTCCATGCTCGTGACCCGCATCCAATCATACCTGCTCTATATGAGCATCCACATGCGGACCTATGTGCATCAACTGGCGGACCTGGTCGAGAAGCTCCCGCCGGAGCAGTCCAGGCCTTATCAGGAGGTGGTCAGGCAGCTGAAGGCGTGCAGAAAGTTCCTGTCCAGGGGTATCTATGACACCTGTGACGTGGCATCTCGTGCTGCGGCCCAAGGTATAGTGATGCGCAGGCTCTCATGGCTGCGTGCCTCTGACCTGGACAACCGCACCCAGCAGAGACTGGCCGACGTCCCTTGCCGGGGGGATAACATTTTTGGCGAGAAGGTCGAGCAGATGGTGGACCAACTGCATCAGCGGGAAACCGCTCTCGACAAGCTCTCCCACCGGGCGCCTTCAGCATCCACCTCCACAGGTGGACGTTTTTCCCGGGCCCGGCAGGCTGCACCCTATTCTTTTGCGAAGCGTAGGTACAACCAGCCGGCCCGAAGGCCTCGTCAGGCACAGGGACAGCCCCAGCGCGCTCGTTCTCGTCAACAGCGTGCGCCTAAGCAGCCCCCTGCGCCTCCACAGCAAAAGCCGGGGACGGGCTTTTGACTGGATCCACGGGAACATAGCCGCCCTACAAGTGTCCGTACCGGACGATCTGCCGGTCGGAGGGAGGTTAAAATGTTTTCACCAAAGGTGGCCTCTCATAACCTCCGACCAGTGGGTTCTCCAAATAGTACGGTGCGGATACGCCCTGAATTTGGCCTCCCTGCCTCCAAATTGTCCTCCGGGAGCTCAGTCTTTCAGTTCCCACCACAAGCAGGTACTTGCAGAGGAACTCTCCGCCCTTCTCAGCGCCAATGCGGTCGAGCCCGTACCACCCGGGCAGGAAGGGCAGGGATTCTATTCCAGGTACTTCCTTGTGGAAAAGAAAACAGGGGGGATGCGTCCCATCCTAGACCTGAGAGGCCTGAACAAATTCCTGGTCAAAGAAAAGTTCAGGATGCTTTCCTTGGGCACCCTTCTGCCAATGATTCAGAAAAACGATTGGCTATGTTCCCTGGATTTAAAGGACGCATACACTCACATCCCGATACTGCCAGCTCACAGACAGTATCTCAGATTCCGCCTGGGCGCACGGCACTTTCAGTATTGTGTGCTGCCCTTTGGGCTCGCCTCTGCCCCACGAGTGTTTACAAAGTGCCTCGTGGTGGTGGCGGCGTATCTACGCAAGCTGGGAGTGCACGTGTTCCCATATCTCGACGATTGGCTGGTCAAGAGCACCTCGGAGGCAGGAGCCCTCCGGTCCATGCAGTGCACTATTCAACTTCTGGAGCTGCTGGGGTTTGTGATAAATTACCCAAAGTCCCATCTCCAGCCTACTCAGTCTCTGGAATTCATAGGAGCGCTGCTGAATACCCAGACGGCTCAGGCCTACCTTCCCGAAGCGAGGGCTACCAATCTCTTGGCCCTGGCTTCGCAGACCAGAGCGTCTCAGCAGATCACAGCTCGGCAGATGTTGAGACTTCTGGGTCATATGGCCTCCACAGTTCATGTGACTCCCATGGCTCGTCTTCACATGAGATTTGCTCAATGGACCCTAGCTTCCCAGTGGTTTCAAGCCACCGGGAATCTAGAAGATGTCATCCGCCTCTCCACCAGTTGCCGCACTTCACTGCTCTGGTGGACCATCTGGACCAATTTGACCCTGGGACGTCCATTCCAAATTCCGCAGCCCACGAAAGTGCTGACGACGGATGCATCTCGCCTGGGGTGGGGAGCTCATGTCGATGGGCTTCACACCCAGGGTCTGTGGTCCCTCCAGGAAAAGGATCTACAGATCAACCTCCTGGAGCTCCGAGCGATCTGGAACGCACTGAAGGCTTTCAGAGATCGGCTGTCCTACCAAATTATCCAAATTTGGACAGACAATCAGGTTGCAATGTATTACACCAACAAGCAGGGGGGCACCGGATCTCGCCCCTTGTGTCAGGAAGCCGTCGGGATGTGGCGTTGGGCTTGCCAGTTCGGCATGCTCCTCCAAGCCACATACCTGGCAGGTGTAAACAACAGTCTGGCCGACAGACTGAGCAGAGTCATGCAACCGCACGAGTGGTCTCTCCATGCCAGAGTGGTACGCAAGATCTTCCGAGCGTGGGGCACCCCCTCGGTGGACCTTTTCGCCTCTCAGACCAACCACAAGCTGCCTCTGTTCTGTTCCAGACTTCAGGCACACGGCAGGCTAGCGTCGGACGCCTTTCTCCTTCATTGGGGGACCGGCCTCCTGTATGCTTATCCTCCCATACCTTTGGTGGGGAAGACCTTACTGAAGCTCAAGCAAGACCGCGGCACCATGATTCTGATAGCGCCCTTTTGGCCCCGTCAGATCTGGTTCCCTCTTCTTCTGGAGTTGTCCTCAGAAGAACCGTGGAGATTGGAGTGTTTTCCGACTCTCATTTCGCAGAACGACGGAGCGTTGCTGCACCCCAACCTTCAATCCCTGGCTCTCACGGCCTGGATGTTGAGGGCGTAGACTTCGCTGCGTTGGGTCTGTCTGAGGGTGTCTCCCGGGTCTTGCTTGCCTCTAGGAAGGATTCCACTAAAAAGAGTTACTTTTTCAAGTGGAGGAGGTTTGTCGTTTGGTGTGAGAGCAAGGCCCTAGAACCTCGTTCTTGCCCTGCACAGAACCTGCTTGAATACCTTCTGCACTTATCAGAGTCTGGCCTCAAGACCAACTCAGTAAGGAATCACCTTAGTGCGATTAGTGCTTACCATTATCGTGTGGAAGGTAAAGCCATCTCTGGAGAGCCTTTAGTCGTTCGATTCATGCGAGGCTTGCTTTTGTCAAAGCCCCCTATCAAGCCTCCTACAGTGTCATGGGATCTCAACGTCGTCCTCACCCAGCTGATGAAACCTCCTTTTGAGCCACTGAATTCCTGCCATCTGAAGTACTTGACCTGGAAGGTCATTTTCTTGGTGGCAGTTACTTCTGCTCGTAGGGTCAGTGAGCTTCAAGCCCTGGTAGCTCATGCTCCGTATACCAAATTTCATCACAACAGAGTAGTGCTCCGCACCCACCCAAAGTTCCTGCCGAAGGTGGTGTCGGAGTTCCATCTTAACCAGTCAATTGTCTTGCCAACATTCTTCCCCAGGCCGCATACCCGCCCTGCTGAACGTCAGTTGCACACATTGGACTGCAAGAGAGCATTGGCCTTCTACTTGGAGCGGACACAGCCCCACAGACAGTCCGCCCAATTGTTTGTTTCTTTCGACCCTAACAGGCTAGGGGTCGCTGTCGGGAAACGCACCATCTCCAATTGGCTAGCAGATTGCATTTCCTTCACTTATGCCCAGGCTGGGCTGACTCTTGAGGGTCATGTCACGGCTCATAGTGTTAGAGCCATGGCAGCGTCAGTGGCCCACTTGAAGTCAGCCACTATTGAAGAGATTTGCAAGGCTGCGACGTGGTCATCTGTCCACACATTCACATCACATTACTGCCTCCAGCAGGATACCCGACGCGACAGTCGGTTCGGGCAGTCGGTGCTGCAGAATCTGTTTGGGGTGTAAATCCAACTCCACCCTCCAGGACCCGAATTTATTCTGGTCAGGCTGCACTCTCAGTTAGTTGTTCTTCGTAGGTCAATTCCTGTTGTACCCTCGCCGTTGCGAGGTTCAATTGACCTGGGTTCTTGTTTTGAGTGAGCCTGAGAGCTAGGGATACCCCAGTCGTGAGAACAAGCAGCCTGCTTGTCCTCGGAGAAAGTGAATGATACATACCTGTAGCAGGTGTTCTCCGAGGACAGCAGGCTGATTGTTCTCACCTACCCTCCCTCCTCCCCTTTGGAGTTGTGTGTTTCATCTTTTGCTAGTCATTCAACTGGCGGGAGCGGTCGCGCACGGGCTGGAGGACGGCCGCGCATGCGCGGTGGGCGTGCCCTGCGTGCCGACCGTCCCGCGAAGCTTTTTTCCGGTTGGTGGGGGCTGCCGCGGACGTCACCCCAGTCGTGAGAACAATCAGCCTGCTGTCCTCGGAGAACACCTGCTACAGGTATGTATCATTCACTTTCTCCCTCCTTTCCCAATGTGTTTAATAGATTTTTGTTTGGAAACCGTTTATCCCTTTTCATTTTAGAATGTACATCGCCTAGATGGAATTCCTATGTGTGGGATAGGAAATTTTAATAAACTTGAAACTTGAACTTGTCTAAATAAGAAATGGTTAAATAATATGATGTTCAAAAATTATCCCTTTTTTCTAAAACTTTTCAGCTGATCACTGACCCTAGCAGGATCCAGTCCCACTATTTGCCCTTTGACTGGAACCCAGTGGGGCTGAAAGGACAACGGAACAAGAAGATCAGAAAGAATTTTTCAATAAATATCTTTTATAGCTCCTAAAGAATTTCAATTTGTTTCTGTCACAATAAAATCATAAGCCACTCAGAAATCTTTGAGTCCAATATTGAGAGGATTTATGCTCCTAATTTGAAAGTTATGCTCCTAAATTGGCCTCTTTAAAATTTTACTAGGGCTCAGTGCCTACATGTATACTAAAAATTTAAAAGTATAAAAAGTGGGTGGCAAAAAGAGCAGATTTAGGGTGGAGGAAAAATGTTAGGACCTTAACACTTTCTCAATACTAAGGGGGCAATTCTATAACTTGGTGCTAAGATGTGGGTTCCACAGTGGGGCACACGTAGCTGTTATAGAATACTATCACAAAGCCGTGTTGGTGCACCAAAATGTAGGTGTACCCACTTACAACAGGTCAAGAGCTGGTGTATGTTTGCATGCCTAAGTGTTGCTTTTTTGTTTCTGCATGCCTAAGTGTGCCATGCAGTATGTGCAACTGGTATTCTTTAGTGTTTGGGCTGTACCATTGTTAACAGGTGAGTGTTATCCCTTCCTGTCAGCAGATGGAGATAGAGATGTTTAACCTTCCCAGTGACATCACCGATCTACCTGCTGGTACTCAGTAGAAAACTCCATTATTTCTCTACCTCCAGTACATGGTTCAGGCTGATGCTCCTGGTCCCTGGCCTGTTTGTTTGCATTAACTCCCAGCAGTGCAGGTGGGTGCTGCACAGCTTGATAAAGCCTAATGGCTAGCTCCCAGGTTCCCGGACCCACAAACCAGACCTGGTCAAGTGTGGGGCACTGCTTCACTGTCCCCAGCTGTTGCCTGATGGCAACCAGCAGCGCATCCACAGTCAAGGACCCAGGTTACTGGCTGGGGTCAGGAGGAGCCATCTCTCTTGACTCGTTGGACTTGTCTCACATCACTCACAACCTGCTCCGTGGCTGTGCACACTCCAAATGGCCACCAGCACTATTCTGTTGCTGTGTTACGTTCCTCACCTGGTTCCAGGCCTGCACGGCCCGGCAGAGATAGCCAGCTATTTTGGATGTGTTTTCTCCAGGATGGGTCTGTTTCTGTTTCCTATTTCTGGCAGCCGTCATCTTGGTTGGATCAATGTCCGCAGCCATCTTGGATAGCTCGTCAGCCATCTTGGATTGATCTTATCCTAGGAAGCCATCTTGGTGTTGATTAGCTTCAGGAAGGAAGCCCATATTTGGACGTAGGCATCTCTGCTGATGGGGGCAGCCATCTTGAATCAGCTGCACATGTTTGAGATTGATTCCAACACTATTTAAAGCCCTGCCTTCAGTCCTTCATTGCTTCGGCCTCAATTGTTCTGAGGAGTTGCTGTTGAGTACTGTTTGCCGACTAGCTTCTGTTCCTGTGTACCGGACCTTGGCTAGTTTTCTTGGATTTCGCTTGTTTGCTGCCTGCCTTGACCCTGGACTGATTTTGACTATTCTTGCCTATCGGAGTACTGGACTGTGTCTGTTCTCTGCCATCCTGGTCAGCGGCTGTGCAACCCCGCCAGTTCCAGAAGTCCTGGTGGCCACCTGCAGCTGGGAGCTCAACTCCCGGTGAACGGTGGTCGCTTCCCAGGTGAAGCTAGGGGTTGTCTGGCTGCCTGACCGAGTGCGGCATCACTCCATCTCAGCCGTGCTCAGTCGGGGCACAGGGGCTTACTACTACCAGGTCATAACATGCTGGGTCTGATTTGTCTGGCGCTCACTGCCACACATTGGTTCCCCCTGCTCCCTCTCCCCCCAGCGACACACACCACCAGGAGGAGGCTGGCACTGGCTGAACCTGAAGAGCCTAAGAATGAGAAGCAAGAGGCTGGGTGCTGCCTGACACTGTTGTGAACTTCTGCCAGAGCAGAAGTGAGGATTAGGAATTCTTTGGGGGCTACTGGCTGGGATTGGGATTGAGCTGCGGTGGGGGGAGGGAGGGAAAGGGAAAGTAAACCTTCTTATGTTTACTAACCTCAAGATCTGAGTTTGAGGAGGCAATCCTAAAAAGTTACCATCCCCTTGGAGAGAAGAAAAGATTCTGGAAAAAGGGACCAGGTAGAGAGTTGAAGCATGTTCTCAATGCAGAAGGGTAGACAGTGGGATTCCCTAGGGGTGTGCTGGGGCCGCTGCTTTTTAACTTATTTATAAATGATCTAGAGATGGGAATAACTAGTGAGGTAATTACATTTGCTGATAACACAAAGTTATTCAAAGTTGTTAAACTGCAACATGATTGTGAAAATTTGCAAGAGTACTTTACAAGACTAGGAGACTGTGCATCCCAATGGAAGATGACGTTTAATGTGAGCAAGTGCAAGTGATGCATGTGGGAAAGAGGAACCCAAATTATAGCTATGTAATGCAAGGTTCCACATTAGAAGTCACAACCCAAGAAAAGGATCTAGGCGTCATTGTTAATATGTTGAAACCCATAGCTCGGTGTGCAGGAGCAGCTAAGAAAGCAAATAGAGTGTCAGAAATTATTAGGAAAGGAATGGAAAACAAAAATGAGTATGTTATAAAGCCTTTGTATCGCTCCATGGTGCGACCGCAACTTGAATACGGTGTGCAATTCTGGTCACTACATCTCAAAAAAGATATAGCAGAATTAGAAAGGGTACAGAGAAGGGCAACAAAAATGATAAAGGAGCTGGAACGAGTTCCCTGTGAGGAAAGACTAAAGCAGCTAGGGCTCGAGCTTGAGGAAGAAATGGCTGAGGGGAGGTATTAAAGTCTATAAAATACTGAATGGAGGAACAGGTAGACATGAATCACTTGTTTCCTCTTTCCAAAAATACTAGGACTACGGAGCACGCAGTGAAGCTAGTAAGTACATTTAAAACAAACTGGAGAAAATATTTCTTCACTCAACTTGCACTAAGTAGTAAATTTAAAACCAAGCAGAGAAAATATTTATGTTTCTTTTTTTTTTTTTAATTAAGGTTTCAACAAATATACAAGCGATTCTTCACTTGTAACAGAAATTATGGACAACATTCACGAGAATTATATATATCAAATATAATAAACCTAAAAAGGGGGAAACATTAACTTAGGAAAATTATCCAATCTTAGCTCTCAAGTCAAAGAGGCAGAGCAGTCAGATAACACACAGAGAGAAAAATTTAGAAAAATCCACATAGGAAAAAAAAGCCTTTAGTACAAGCATTATCATAACGCATGAATATCCTTTTCTATACTGGAGGATTACCAACCAACTGAATTGGAAACATAATTATCCAGAAAACGCTTAACTGTACAAGGTCATAAAAAAAAAAAATATATATATATATGTATATATATATATATATATCTCACATTCTGAATTTTAAGCAAACACTTAGAAGGAAAATAAAGAAAAATGATCACCATTATTGTGTAATACCTGCGGGCAGAGAGCCAAGAATGACTTGCGTCGCTCCTGAGTCTCCCGATCCACGTCAGGAAAACAAGGACCCTGTTTACTAAGGTGTGCTAGTGTTTTTAGTGCATGCTAACGCTAGAGACACCCATAGGAATATATGAGTGTCTCTAGCGTTAGTGCGTGCAAATTTTTAGCATGCGCTAAAAATGCTAATATGTCTACAGCATGGTCCCCAATTTTTTGACCCATGAACTGCCTTAAATATTGACGAAAAAATAGCTTAAGAGCTAGATTTTTGTCAGTCTCAAACACAAAACCAGGAGTGTAGCATGAGTATCCATCAAATCCTGAGATGTTTCCAAAAATTCTGAAATATTCAGATTATCTGAAGAAATTGGAACCACACCTACACTAGGTGACACATCTGCAGTAACATAGAAACATGACAGCAGATAAAGGTCATATGACCCATCCAGTCTGCCCATCCTCTGTAACCCCCAATTCTACCTCTTCCTAAGCGATCCCACATGCTTATCCCATGCCTTTTTAAATTCTGGAACAGTCCTCGACTCTACCACCACCACTGGGAGGCCATTCCACGCCTCCACCACCCTTTCTGTGAAATAATACTTCCTTAGGTTACTCCTAAGCCTATTCTCTCTTAACTTTGTCATATGCCCCCTCATTCCAGAGCTCTCCTTCATTTGAAAAAGGTTCTCTTCCTGTACATAAATGCCCTTGAGATATTTAAACATTTCTATCATGTCTCCTCTCTTCCAGCATATACATGTTGAGGTTCATAAGCCTGTCCCTATAATTTTTGCATTCAAGACCGCTTACTAATTTCATAGCCGACCTATGGACCGACTCCATCCTGTTTATATGTTTCCGTAGGTGTGGTCTCCAGAACTGCACACAGTACTCCAAACGGGGCCTCACCATAGACTTATACAATGGCGCTAGCACCTCCTTTTTCCTGCTGGTCATGCCTCTCTTTATGCACCCAAGCATCCTTCTGGCTTTGGCCGTCATTTTTTCTACCTGTTTGAAAGCTTTAAGTTCATCAGACACAATCACCCCCAAGTCCCATTCTTCCTTCGCACACTGAAGCACTTCACCCCCTATACTGTACCGTTCCCTCGGATTTTTGCGACCCAAGTGCATGACCCCGCATTTTTTGGGATTAAAAGGAAGATAATACATAGTAACATAGTAGATGACGGCAGAGCATGGACCTGCACGGTCCATCCAGTCTGCCCAACAAGATAAACTCATATGTGCTACTTTTTGTGTATACCTGACCTTGATTTGTATCTGCCAATTTCATGGCACAGACTGTAGAAGTCTGCCCATCACTAGCCCCGCCTCCCACCACCGGCTCTGCCACCCATCTCTGCTAAGCCTCTGAGGATCTATGCCTTCCTACATCTTATTAATGGGAGGCATCTAGTCACTTGAAAACTGTAGCACTTCCACTAAATACTTCTTAAACAACTCCCTTGATGACATTAAATCCACCTTAGGAAAATTTAGAAACCTACAGTTACATGTTCTCAATTGATTTTCCATTTGCTCAAGTTTGTATTTAGTGTCCACAAAGGTCTTAATTAATGCAACCTGCAGGTCTTTACTCTCTTTCAAAGAACCTTCCATTCCAATAATTTTCCTTGAATTCTCCTCCACTGAATTCTTCACTCTCACTAGCAGTGCAGACACAACCTTGGCAGATTTTTCCCTTTGGTTCAATTGCCAGTTCGTGACAGTGTGTTGATTGCCTTCAATATAGAAGCCAAGGTGATCTCTGACTCAGACTCCAACCCTGCCATTGGCATAGCTTCCTCCCACCAGCAGTTAGCCCAGTCTCCTTTGTGGGTCAACAATACCTGGAATTGTGTCTATGGCTAAGACTCCCTTTCTTCTGCGTGGGAGCAACTTGGACAAGTTTCTGCTTCAATACACGGTTCCAAATATTTGCTTGTTCCTCCAGTGGAAATCATCTGGAAAAACAAGAATAGAGGAGACAGTTGCTCCAAATCAATGTTATGCAAATTCCTTTTATAAGTTTCAAAGTTATTTGAGTTTATGTTGGTCCTAAGTAATTTCAGTTTAATGATCTCTCCAAAATAGACACTGTAAAATTCAGACAAAATGCATTCTGTTTAATGGTCAGATATTATTAAATCCAAAGTATGACCACTCACATGTTTGGTATCAGTTTGTATTAAGTTTGCTTTTTTTCTGGTTTTGTATATTCAATTCTAAAGTCACTTAGAATGCAGTAAATAGCATATAAATTGTTTTAAATAAAAAAATAAAAAAAATACAAATATTCCTTTTTGAGCAAGCTTTGAGTCTGGGAGTGAGAAGTCTTACTAACCACACAGACATCCCAACAAAGCAGTGGGGCAGCCTAGGGGGCAGTGCATTGAACTTCACATAAAAGGTCCCAAGTACATATCACATTATAACTCCCTTATATTGTACGGTGAGCCCTCCAGGAATAGCAAAAAAATGTACTGTACCCAACTGTACACCACTACAATAGCCCCTTATGTGGGTTCAGTAGGTATTGGGTTTTGAGAGCGCTCACACTTTCCACCACAAGAGTACCAGTTAGAATGGGATATGGGCCTGTGTCCCCTTCTCTACAGTCCACTGCACCAACCACTGGGCTACTCTAGGGAACTGCTTGCAGGAACAAGGCTTCAACAATCAAGGCTTTCAGGAACGAGGCAGGCTTGCTGCGAAGGCACTGGAAGAGGGGGTTCAGTCTCCATAAAAAATGCTCAGCCCCGACAATGCCCAGGCGTGCCCCTCCTCCAACATACTTCCCTCACTTCAATTCAAGGCTTGCTGCACGTGGATGCCCCCCAGGCAGGGGGTGCACGGATGTGGGAGGATGCTGCCACCGTGAATCTGCAGGGCTGAGATCAACACCCTGTTGCAGCCCCAGCGAAAAGAAGCACTCTGGACCTGAAGCAGTCATGGTAGGATTGTGACAGGCCACGCCTTCCTAGAGTTAAAATCTAGTGAAGACAGTTATATAAGACATACAGACAAAAAATAAATAAAAGGGTTTGAATTAAAACATTGAGGCTATAAATATGAAAACCTAATTCTAATAGGATTACATGGTGTTTGCAGGTGGAAATAGTGGAAATGTTCAGATGGTGTCTAAGTAGTGATTTTTGAAAAGCTGCTACTTGCATGTGTATATCCACAGGGGCCCATGCTTTTTAAGGGGATATGTTCTGGACAGGCCTGGAAAATATGCATATATTTCCTATATGGCAGGGCAAACCATGTGCATGTTTTTTTTTTTTTTTTTTAATTATATGTTACTTTGCACTTACACCTACTCGGTCATGAATAAACTTGCACTTAGACTTTGGAGGAGGGATTGAGGGAGCAGCTGTGTTTAAAATTGCCACTTGTTCAGGATTTACCCATGATAGGCCCTAGGCAAACAAATATATTGCTCCCCCTCCCCCAAGTATGTTATGTTATGTTATGTAATGTTATGTTGTGTTTTGTTCTGCCACTACCTGCATAGTTCAGGGTGGATCACATCAGCAAGATACCAGACCAAAATGTCTAGGAATTACAATGCAAATGTGCTGAAAACTGAATGTGCAAATATGAGCATTTACCCAATTTGTGCGCACAATTTAATTGATTAGCAAGCCAATTAGCATTGATAATTGGGTGCTATAATCAATTATCTTATCTTACTACAACATCACTTTGTATTTGTTCACACCGGAGTCTGCGAACGCCTCTCCAGTATTATGTAAGCCACATTGAGCCTGCAAATAGTTGGGAAAATGTGGGATACAAATGTAACAAATAAATAAATAATCAGTGCTAATCAATTATATCTGCAGCTGTCATAGAGCCTGGTATATACTGTCACTTTCACCTCTTAGGGGTGGGTGGGAGGGGGTCAGTAGCCACTGTGGGGTTAAGGGAAGGTCATGCCTTTAACCCTCTAGTGGTCATCTGGTCAGTTTGGGCAACTTTTTGGCACTTAGTCATTACTGAAACAGGTCTAGCCAAAAACATTCTATTTTTTTGTCCTTAATGTTTGTTCCATTATTGCAGAAAAAGTCCAAATTGTAAGACCCCCCCCCCCCCAGTCCTGCCCAAAGCACGCATCCAACATGCTCCCTTGAGATTTAGACGAACTTCATAGAAAAACGTCTTAAAATTTGTTTTGAAAATAGCGATTTTGATGTTTTTCCGAAAAAGAAACCCATCCATCTGCTGCTTTGTGCCATTGTTTGGACGTTTCTCTGTTTCAAAAATGAGTCCCATTATATAATATGTTCACTGCAAGTTACTTAGGACCCTGTTTACTAAGCAGCGATACAGGCGCGTTAACATTTTTTTTTTTTCCATATCATTTTATTGATAACATGAACATAGCACATCAAATAATGCAAACAGTACATACAATAATGTCATCAACTTTTTGTATATTCCCTCCCCCCTCCCCCCCCCCCTCTCCCACCCTCAACTATTCCGCTACAAGTTCTGTTAACAATTCAATATCCTACTTCTCACAACGGGTGTCAAGGTATCCCAAAACGGGAGCCAGGTTTTACAGAACTGGTCTCCCTTCCTTGAGGCTAAGTCTCCCACTTTTTTTTTTTCCAACATACAACATTGCATCATAGCACCACGCCATTGTGGTGTTTCGGGTGGGTCTGGTTGTAACCATAGTTGTAATATGGTACGTTTGCCCATCAGAATTACTCTTTTCAAAAACTCTTTGAGTCTCTCTGGTGACTTGCCACCAATTTTAAAGACATCAAATAATTGTCCTGGTGTTGGCTGCCAGTGTATGCTCCACATTTGTGATACTTGATGTCCAAGTTCTATCCAGAAGGGCTTTACCCTTGGGCAGTGCCAGAACATATGTCCCAGAGATGCCCCCCTCGTTCCACATTTTGGGCAGTCGTCTGTTGCTCTCAAAGTCGCCTTGTAGGCCCGGTGTGGTGATATATACATTCTCATAATAAATTTATAATGCATCTCCTGCCAGGTTACATTCTCCGTCACACTGTACACACTCTTTAAGCTCAGTTTTATCTGCTCTGGATCCAGTTTCCATCGGAGCTCCTGATGCCATTGCTGTGACACCTGCGTGTAGTCAGGTGTTTCCTGTAAGTCTCTTAAGTGATGATGAAAGTATTTTAGTGGTACTTTTAATTGTGCTTCTAGGCCCATCATCTCGCTCATTGAGTCCCATATTTGTTGGGTGAGGGCCACGGCCGGCAACGTGCATATGTAATGTTTAAGTTGCAAATATTGAAAATAGTCTTTTTGTCCAAGTCCAAATTCTGTACACAGGGCCTGAAATGTTTTAATAATCCCTGTCTCCGACACTACTTGGAATAGATATTTAATGCCACATATTTCCCATTTCCTAAATAGCATAGATTGTCCTCCCTCCGGGAATGCTAAGTTACCTTTAATAGGTAATAGTGGGGACACCCCACTATTCCATTTGTGTTTTTTACTCAACCATTTCCATGTTTTCCGCAAAGGGTTCAATAGAAATCTATATGAGCCCAGGTTTGGGAGTTCCCCTGGAGGGGCTTGCAGCCAATAAGCAAATCCCATTGGGGCCATCAACAGGGTTTCCACTTTCGTACAGGAGAAAAACTCTCTAGAACGAAACCAATCTGATAAGTGTCTCAGGTTACAAGCAATTGAAATAAGCTTTAGATCAAGCAGCCCCAGCCCTCCTTTTAGGCACGGTCTCATAAGTTTATGTAAGCCAATACGTGCGCGCTTTCCTTGCCACAAAAAGGTTGTGAGGGTTTTTTTTAGCCACCTCTCCTCCTTATATCCCAGTACAGCAGGAATCATCTGGAAGGTATATGTCCATTTGGGAAATATAAACATGTTATACATAGTGATTCTTCCCCTTAAAGACAAAGGTAAACCTTGCCACCCCTGCAGGGCCTCCCCTGTATGTCTCATTAAGGGGTCCATATTTTCCTTATATAGCTTTGTTAGATCTCTCGGTACCTTGACCCCTAGGTACTTAAGTGAGCCCTGTGCCCATTGAAAGGGAAAAGGACCCTCCCACTCCTCCTGCACCGCGTCCTGTACTGAAAGGGCCAGTGATTTTTGCAAGTTTAATTGCAATCCTGAGTAGAACCCAAATTCGTCTATGACTTCTAATAGACGTTGAACTGAGGTTTTTGGTTGAGTGAGTGTGAGAAGCATATCATCGGCAAAAGCCAGGGTCTTAATTTGTGCCCCATGAAGCGTAACTCCCTGTATGTCTGGGTCCAAAAGCATGGTACGCAACAGCGGTTCTAAATATATGAGAAATAGTAAAGGGGAAAGCGGGCACCCCTGTCTAGTACCACGCTCTACTCCGAATGGCTTAGACCTGGTACCATTTATTAGTAGTTGTGCTGTAGTGTTTTTGTACAGTGTTTTTGTAGCGTTTAAAAACCAGCCATCCAAGCCTGTATATTCAAGTACTTGGAACATATAGTCCCAATTAACTTTGTCAAATGCTTTGGCTGCATCTAGGCTAACCAATATGAGAGGGTCCCCTGTAGCTTGCCCATATGCCACTGCCAATAGTGCTTTCCGTACCTGCTGAACTGCTTGACGGCCTTTTACAAACCCCACCTGGTGTTCTCCAATTAATACTGGTAAGTAACGCATCAATCTATTTGCCAGGATTCGGGATAGAATCTTTACATCGACGTTAATGAGGGAAATAGGCCTATAAGATTCTACTTGATCTTTAGGTTTGCCTGGTTTAGGTATTAGAGTGATCAACGCCTCATTTTCTCTGGGTGAAAAGGCTCCCCTGGCAACCACTGCTTCTAGGTAGTCAGTTAGTGCTCCACATAGTTGTGGCGTTAGCATTTTATAGTACTCATGAGAGAAGCCGTCCAATCCTGGCGCCGACCCTATTTGTACATTTTTTATTACTTTGAATACTTCTTGTGTTTGCAAAGGTTTAGATAGTATTTGACTGGCTTCCTCTGGCAATCGTGGCATTTTTGCATCCTCTAAGTAATCTTTAGTTAGGGGGCCTTGGACCCTATTTTGTGAAGTATACATCTGTGAAAAGTGCTCATGGAATGCATTTACTATGTCCTGTAGCTGATTGAACTTGTCTCCCCTGGCATTTTCAATCGAGGGGATAAATCGCTGGGTGGTAGTTGCCCTGGCCACTCTTGTCAATAATTTCCCAGACTTGTTCCCAAATCTTTGAAAATTCAAACGTCGCGCTATTAATTGTTCCTTTGTTTGCTCATGTATCAGGGAATTCAATGCTACTAAGGCTGCCGACATTAGGTCTCTATTAAGTATTGTGGGATTACTTAAGTATTTTCTCTTAGCCTTTATATAAGCTGATTCTAGTTGCAGTATGCCGGCTGCCAGGCGTTTTTTCCTAGCACACTGAAATGCTATTATTTCTCCCCGCATGACCGCCTTAGAGGCTTCCCAGTATATTGTAGGGGAATCACATGATAATAAGTTTGTATCTTCATACAATTGCCATTTTTCTTGCATGTGTTCTAATAATTGCTTATCTCGGTATAAGTATGCAGGAAATCTCCATTTGTTGCTTCCTCCACTACCTCCACCCATATTGATCTCCACCCATATCATGTTATGGTCCGATATTTCCATCGGGCCAATAATGGCTTGCTGGACTTTAAAGAACCAGTGTTGTGATATTAGTATGTAGTCAATTCTGGACCAGGAGGAATGTACTTTAGACTGATGTGTGTAATCTTTTGTTGAGGGATGAAGGGTGCGCCATGGATCAATTAGTTGGAGGTGTTTGCAGAGCATTGGTATCCCCTTTCCCTTACCTAACCCGGGAATGGCGGTTGACGAGGATCTATCTAGATTCGGGTCTAGCACTTGATTAAAATCTCCCGCCCATATCCAGGGAGCATCGCTGTGTTGTAGTCCTAGTGTTATAAGGGACTGGAAAAAAGCTGAGCTATATGTGTTTGGGGCATATATTGCACAAACGTAAAACTTTTGCCCTTGGTAGTTTATTTGTAGAAGTACAAGTCGTCCCTCATTGTCTTTATGGATTAGCTTTGCTGTGCAGGGTAATCCCTTACGAATAAGTATTGCTACCCCGCTCCTCCTATTACCCGAAGAGGAGAAGTGGCTTTCCCCCACCCAGCGCTGACATAATTTTTTGTGTTCTGAGTCAGATAATTTTGTTTCCTGTAAACATGCAATGTCTATACCTTGTCTCTTTATCTGTGTCAGAATTTTGTATCGTTTTACAGGTGATGTGACTCCTGAGACATTCCATGACAAAATCTTAAGACTAGTTCGACTGATCTTTCCTGCATTTCATTGAAACTATTTTAAACATCATCAAATTATTCCTCCAGGGGCCCAGCCTCCCCCAGAGGGTATATTCAGAATGTGGGAGATTTTCCATTGTCCCAAATACTCCATTTGTGAGAACAAACATTATTAAGAACTTCTTCGCTATTTTATAACATGGCTCCACTGTTATCTCTGCCCTCCCGTCCTTGCCCACCCCCCTCCCTCCCTCCCTCCCTGTGTCTAACCCCCTTATTCCCCCCCTTTGCTCCAAGATTGGCCCCAAGATGGATAACCCCATCTAGGCAGAATCACAACGTGCCGGTTCCCCACTCACCCCCAGGCCCATCAATGCAATAATAAAACACATAAACTATGACCTCTATGTATCAAGTCTTTACAGTGCTGTTTGTCCCATCAAGACAGTTCAATCAACTGCAGAATGTGCTCACCACCATGTGCTCAGAACTGGTTCAAGCCGGCGCTTCCTGGCTTTTCAGCTCTTGATTAATATGTTGTCGTGCTAAGTGTTCTGATGTAAATGATATCCACTTCCCATTCTCCATAATTTTTAGGGTGGCAGGGTAAAGCAACATAAACCTGGTATTTTGTTCGATCAAAGTTGTACACACCGGGTGAAATTTCCTTCTCCTTTCTTGTATACTGGCTGAGTAATCTTGAAATATGCGAATCTTGGCACCTGCGTAGTTAAGCGAATCTCTTTTCTGGCGGAATCCCTGTAGGATTTCTTCTTTGTGGATATAGTTGTGAATTTTTATAATTACCACTCTAGGCTTAGCTCCATTTAGGCGTGGTTTCCCCAGCCTATGTGCTCTTTCAATGCATAGTGGGCCTCTGCTGTCTGAGATAGCAAATTCTTTAGACATCCAACTTTCAAGCAGCGTGCCCAAATTTTTATCCGGGATTGTTTCAGGCAGTCCCACCAGCCTAAGGTTGCATCGTCTGGCTCTGTTTTCTAGCTCATCCAGCTTCTCCTCTTGGGCGGCCAGGCGTTTTTTTAGGTTGGAAAGTTCTGGTTCTTGTTGTTGCCAAGTTTCTTCGATTTCAGATACTCTCCTCTCCACCTCCACGGTTCTACTATTGATTTCTCCCAATCGGCTGTCCAGTTTTTCCAGCTTCCCCTCTAATGTGAGGAATCGAGGCTCTAACGCTGTGCCCACCGCCGCTACTAGTTGCGAGAGCTGTCTGGCGGTAAATTCCGCGTCACCGCCGCCATCTTGGATTCGCCGCTTATTATCAGGATCTTTTCTTTTTCGTTTTTGGAGCTCTTCCTCGTGCTTCCAAGCGGCATGGGTACGAGAAATGGGTCCATGCACCTTCCACCACACTTTAATGGGACGAGGTTAGTATAGTTTGAGGTCAATCAATTTGTAGGGCGCCGGGAGCGAGCGGGGTCCGCGGAGCAGCAGCAAAACGTTGCTATCGCTCCAACTGCATCACGTGACTCTCCGCGCGTTAACATTTTTAATGCGCTTTAACCATGTACGTGCTTACAATATTCCTATAGGCGCCTACATGGTTAGCGCATGCCCTTTAAATGTAGGCGCGCTAAAAACACTAACACACCTTAGTAAACAGGGCTCTTAGCGTTTTAGAGGAGCAGCATATAAGTTTTTCTAATTAATAAATTTTTCCACTCTGAGGGGCCTACTCTGTTGACCCTAGACTGTGACAACTGCAGGCTTGATCAGAGTCTGCAGTTTGTGAATGAAAGGGTATTCATTCCTCTCTCACTGCAGGCTCCAAGGACTGAGAAGGGAGGACATGCTCCAGCCCCAATACACACCTGTGCAACTCCAAACTGCATGTAAAACAGGGAGGTATGTATATCCAAGAACAGCACCATGGCGTGAACCTCCTGGCAACTGTAGAGGGAACACGGCAGGAAGGAACATGTCAGGGACACCTAGAAATTAAACACAAATAACAATTCTAAGCACTGCTAAGGCTGTACAGCACTCGCAGGGTATTCTGAGGTTCAACACCAGCAGCCATCAAAAGCTAACACCCTCTGAAACTATACATTACTAGCTTTGTTACATCATACCATTCAATAGTGACTGCCTATTACCCCATCGTGCATCTCCAGGAAAGGGAGCAATGCCCTATTACCTTATCATTAGGCAACCATAGGCTACTGCAGCTTTGCACCAGACACTGAAGCCAATAGTCATTATCAGCTATAGATGCCAGTGTGAGGAACATGTATATAGACAGCAACAGCATGGCAGAGGCTGTCAGGCGTGTGCTGAACAGCAACAGGACAAAAAAAAGGGAAAAGAAAGATAATTTTATCGTTGTTCGTATACCACAGGATTCTATATAGGACGACTTAAGTTGCGCACGAAATCCGGTCATATTCTGTATTTGCATGCGCAACTTAGTTAACAAGCCAATCGTCTTGATAATTGCCAATTAAGCAATCATTGACACTAATTGGCATTAATTAGAATTTATGCGCATAACTGTCTGTATTCTATAACATGATGTGCGTAAATTCTAAGTTGCATAGTTGAAAAGGGAGCGTGGAATGGGCAGGTCGTGGGTGTTTCTAGAATTTATGTGCATTGTTACACCTGGTCCATGACTAATTTAGTGGTCGACGTTTACACCATGTTTAACTTGGCGTAAGTGCCCGCGACTAAATTTAGTCGCACAGATGGGCAGTCGGTGTATTTTATAAACCGCACAGAAATTTAGGTGTATTCTATAAAGTATGCCTTAACGCTTAGGCGTATTTCATTTCGGCACAGATTTTTTTAGGCGTGATATACAGAATCTAGTCCATAATGCTACCAGGCACACATAGTGCTTTAAGAGGTATACAAGAGATGGTCATGTTGTGTTTTGGGGTACTGAGCCCTTGGACCACAGTCGTAGGCCTGACTGCAGCAGACAGATCACCTCCAGGGCCTATGATGAGAGACAGGAGCCGGCAGCCGATATGGCTGACAACCAGGAGCAGGACTTAGCTTGACAGGCACCAGGAACAAGACTCGACTCTGGCAGTAACCAGGAACAGGGCTTGACTTGACAAGAACCAGGAACAGGTCTTGGCTTGACAGGAACCATGAACAGAACTAGGTGAGCAGGAACCAGGGGCGAGACTTGGCTTAAGCAGAAACCAGGAACATGTCTCTGGCAAGAACAGGAGCAGGGCTCACAAGAGCAAGGCCCTCAGGAACAGGTTCGCAGGAGCAAAGCTCACAGGAGGAAGGCCCTCAGGAACAGGGTTTGCAGGAGCAAGGCCCTCAGGAACAGGTTCGCAGGAGCAAAGCTCACAGGAGGAAGGCCCTCAGGAACAGGGTTTGCAGGAGCAAGGCCCTCAGGAACAAGGTTCACAGAAGCAGGGCTCTCAGGAGCAAGGCACTCAGGAACACGACTTGCAGGAGCAGGGCTCACAGGAGCAAGACCCTCAGGAAAAAGTCTTTCAGGGACAAGATTTCAGGAACAAGGCTTCAACAATCAAGGCTTATTGTGAAGACACTGAAAGAGGGGGTTCAGTCTCCTGACATGAAGCAGTCACGGTAGGAATGTGGCAGGTCACTCCTTCCTAGAGTTAAAATCTAGTGAAGACAATCATAGAAGATATTCAGACAAAAAATAAATAAAAGGGTTTGAGTTAAAACATTGAGGCTATAAGTATGAAAACCTAAGGAGCTAATTCTAATAGGATTACATGGTGTTTGCAGGTGGAAATAGTGGAAACGTTCAGATGGCGTCTAAGTAGTGATTTTCAAAAAACTGCTACTTGCATGTGAATATCCACAGGGGCCCATGCTTTTTAAAGGGATATGTTCTGGACAGGCCTGGAAAATATACATATATTTCCTATATGGCAGGGCAAACCATGTGTATGTTTTTTTTTGTTTTTTTTTAATTATATGTTTGCACTTACACCTACTCGGTCATGAATAAACTTGCACTTAGACTTTGGAGGAGGGATTGAGGGAGCAGCTGTGCTTAAAATTACCACTTGTTCAGGATTAATGTGTGATACGCCCTAGGCAGACAAGTATATTGCTCCCCCTCAGTATGTTATGTTATGTTATACTCTGCCACCACCTACATAGTTCAGGGTGGATCACATCAGCAAGATAACAGACCAAAATTTCTAGGAATTACAATGCAAATACGCTCAAAATTGCATGTGCAAATATGGGGACTTACCCAATTTGTGCACACAGCTGAATTGGTTAACAAGCCAATTAACAATGATAATTGGGTGCTAATTGGCATTAGTTAAAATTTGCATGCACATCTTTAGGCACTGGGTTCTGCACATAAAGTTTACATGCAGATCTGAAAAGGGGGCGAAGCCATAGGAGGGGCATGGGCAGATCAGGGGTGTTCCTGGAAGTTATCCGCACCTAATTTAATTGCGAGAATTTACACCAGGTTTTACACCAAAATTGGGCGCCATTTATAGAATTGAGTCTTTGCCATTATTCTAATCATTTACATATGTATTTGACATGAAAATGTTAGTGCCCACTTTATGGAATTACACCCTTTGCCCCTAGGCACATGCGTAGTTTGCCTATGCCTTAATTCTGCCCTGCTTACTTGCTTAGGTTGCAGAATCTGCCATTATGAATTCAAAGCCCTGAGATACGCTGCTTTTTTTTTTGTTTGTTTACGTGTTTCTTTGTAAAATGGTTATTCCAAGTGTACATGCTACCAACTACACATGCATTTCTCATGAGTTTGTATTTTCCATTCTCAGGAGGAAAGCAGTGGAAATGCAGGCACACTTGATGATGAAGTCTCAGACTGATCCTGTATGTCGATGCTCTCCCCTTGCTACAGCTATGTTTTAGACTCACTGGGCATACGCGAGAGTTCCCACGTCTGGCGTGCTCCTCCCTCTCCTCTCAGTTTTTATTTCTCAACCGTTCCTGGTCAGACACAGCTCTCCCTTCTTCTCCACACAGAGAAAGAACAACAGCAATCCTTCAAACAGCCAGGAGAAGAGAACCAGATCTCACGTTCGCACCTGCCTGTCTCTTCCAGCCAACTGCTCTCGAACAACTGCATGGCCTTGCAGTCCGACCCTCCAGCAGCTGTTTCCACCAGTCCCTCCAACCAGGGCCCTGTTTCTGCACTGTTGGGGGAGCCGAGCCGCAGACCTCCGCCATCAGCAGACCCCGGATTAGTGTTGCAACATATCTCTTCCAATGAAGGATGCAGCAGGCAGACTATAGACCGTTGCTTCACCCCCCTCTCCTCTCTCGGCGACAGTGACAGGACCTGAGGCAGTGCGGGCACCTTCTAAATCAGCTCGCCAGCCACAAGAGTGCAGCAATGCTCCTGCGGGTCCAGGCTCGGCCTCACGGTCCTCTGCTCCAAAGAAATCTTCAGCAGCTGCTCCCTCTGATAGAGGTAAGGCCTCTAAGCACACACAGCCCTGTCCCCGCAGCACCAAGGCCTGGGCCCAGTGTGCTCCAGCTCTAAACGACCTGCCTCGTCCCACCTCTCCTCCCCAGAGGGCCTCTCCCCCCCAAAAATGGTCTGCTCTACCACCTATGCCGGAGCTCCTCCCAGAGTCCCCACAGCATCCCATCACGCTGGGACCTCTAGCAGCAGCTTTCCTACAGCTGCTCCAACAATTTATGCAAAGCAGTGCTTCTCTCCTGCAAGATGCTCCCACTCCAGCCATGCCACCCCTTGCTGTGGCACCAGTACCCCCACAGGGCCTGCCGTCAGCACCTATTTGGCCCAAACCTTCTTCTCAACCCTCCATCTCGAGGGAGCTTTATGCCCTGCCTCAGCATCCTATTCCTACTTCGGACTGGGGGACATTTTCTTCCATCTATTCTTCTCCTCGACATCCTTCTGGTTCCCTCAACATCTGGTCAGATGCTGACCCTGAATCCGAGTCTACGCTGTATCCTTCTCTTCCTCCCACTCCGCAGCCTCCGGTGGACCTACTTGAAGAATACTCCTACCCTGTTCCTCCAAAACGTCTCCTCCTTCCTCAGTCTCAGCCAGATCAACACAACTACAAACAGAAGGGATTTTCAAGCCATCCTTCAATCCTGCCAGGCTCCTCCTAAGGAACTCGTTGCACTGCCAGTCCATCAGGTCTTGCAGGATCTTCAGCTCTCCAACAGGCAGAAGCCTCAGCCCATTACCACTACCTCCATGCATTTGGACCTTAAATACAAAGTCCAGAAGGCTCCGGGCCACGGTTGTCAACAACTTCCGCACTGGGTTTGTATTTTACAAAAGCCTCCACATTCAGTGAACTTTTGGTAAAATACTCTTTAAAATGTACATGTTCAAATTTGGCAGTTCCTTTTCCTATTTGTGCAAAATCGTGCTTTAAATCAGGTAGGATATAGGTAGTACTGAGGAAGTGTCAGTTAAATTAGGTAAAGCAGCAAGGAATGAGGCCTCTCAGGAGTCTGCACAGAAAGAAGAACCAGTGAGGTGGATGGGATACTAAGAGGCTTATTTTCAAAGCACTTAGCCTCCCAAAGTTCCATAGAAACATATGGAACTTAGCCTCCCAAAGTGCTTTGAAAATATGCCTCTAAGGGGCTCATTTTCAAAGCACTTAGCCTTCCAAAGTTCCATAGGTTTCTATGGAACTTTGGAAGGCTAAGTGCTTTGAAAATATGCCTCTAAATCCTTCTTAGGATGTGTCTGACACCCAAAATTCATGCCCAGATTGATCACCATTTAAAGGTTGCTTAATACAGTTTTCAAAAGCGTTAAACAGAGATCTTTATCAATTTTCTATTTCACATGGTAACGTTGCTAGAGAATTCATCAAATTTTGGTCTTTTGTTCAAAATGGCTGTTGCTACTTCCAGGATTGATATTATCACCTGAAGACTTTTATTGATATACATAATAGAAAATGACACGGGGACAAAGTTTGTCCCCATCCCCGTGGGTTCTGTCTCCGTCCCCACCCCGTTCCCGCAGGTTCTGTCTCTGTCCTCGCCCCATCCCTGCAGGCCCTATCTCTATCCCCGCCCCGTCCCCGCAAGTTCTGGCCCTGTCCCCGCCCCATCCCCGTGGGCTCTATCCTCATCTACAGAAGCCTTGAACACTTACAAATTTATATTTAAATCTTTTTTATTAAAATATAAAAAGGAACAATATGCTGTGCAACTGTTGTGTATAAATGACAAATAGAAAACAATAATAACAATGAGCAGCTATAATAACCCTCCTTCCCACCACCACCCCCTATCCTTCCAATTAGAAAATGACAGGGAGACAAAGTTTGTCCCCATCCCTGTGGGCTCGGTCCCCATCCTCGCCCCGTCCCTGCGAGCTGTCCCCATCCCCGCGGTTACTGCGGTTCCCCATCCCCATGCCATTCTCTAATACATAACATACATTGTGACAAGGCTACTGCCAGGGCAGCTAGGATGAAGCAGTTAGACCCTGAAATACAAGTACCAGAAATCATTGCAAGGAGGGAGGCAGAGAGTAGGCTGGAGACAAGGGAATGGATTTCCGGCTCCAGCAGAGGGAGCCAGGGGGATAGTCAGGCTGAGCCTATAATTTCGTCACCCACTAGTGGGAGGCAGAGGGAAGAAGCTCAGTTCCCCTAGATAAACAATCAATATACCATGCGGCCCAGCTAGGATAGAGAGGGGCCCAGGGAGAGGGAAGAAGATGATTGAATGGATTATATGGAAGGGGGGGGGGCAGATCAGACAGGGGAGGAATCCCAGAAGGGGGGGGGAAGCCTCTATGGAGTGGGAGAGTTCAAAGGCAGGAATGGCCAGCTCCCAAGGGTTTGGAAATGGTGTTAAGAGGTGAAAGTAACCTGCTTTACTGGAAGCCTGATTTATTTGAAAGCCTGCTTTATTTACCTGCTTTACTGGAAGCCTGATTTACTTACCAGCTTTATTGGAAGCCTGATTTCTTTGGAAGCCTGCTTCATTTACCTACTCATAGAAAGCCTGACTTTGAAAACCCTGTGGGGTTGGAACCCTATTTTGGGTGGAACCTGTTTGTTTGGGGATAACGTATGTACTGAAGTTTGAGACAGCTGTTATTGGCATTTGATCTAGCCACTGTCTGCAAGTGTGGTGAGATCTGGAGGTTCGGCATGTGGATGGCTCCACTTTGTTGGGAAGCAATGGTCCCTTTTCACAACATATACAGAGCAATTCTATAAGGTGGCACCAAAGTAGGCACCAAATACATGTGTAGATTAGTGTGTACTAGCACTTATGTGTGTCATTGGCACCAGTAATTGGCATTTACACACATAAGCGCTAGATGCTAGGGCTGAATTGCAATTAAAATGTTTAATCGTGATTTAGCACACAATTAAAGTTTTTTTTTTAATTTCCCACTGCAGCTCCCTATGACTCTGGGCAAGTCACTTAACCCTCCACTGCCCCAGGTACAAAGTATGTACTTATATATAATATGTAAACCGCTTTGATTGAAACTAGACATATGTCCTAATAACCTCAAAAAATCAGCCCCCCCCCCCATTCAAAACAGAACTCACGAGACATTTGAACTATATGCTACAAAATGGACTCTTCCCAAAAAAACAAAGCAAATATTTTACTTACCCCCTTACCTAAAGACGCAAAGAAAAGCACAAGTGACGTAACCAACTATCGCCCAGTTGCATCTATCCTGCTGATAACCAAATTAATGCCCTCAAGGATCTCCCCTCTCGCCAACCCTCTTCAACCTAATGATGACACCACTAGCCAAGTTACTATCCAATCAGAAACTTAATCCATTCATATACGCAGATGACGTCACAATCTACATCACGTTCAAACATGATATAAAGGAAATTACCAACAACATCAACCAAAGCTTCCTAATCATGCACTCTTGGGCAGATGCATTTCAGCTGAAACTTAATGCAGAAAAAACACAATGTCTTATACTTACTTCACAACATAACACAAATAAATTCACCACTGTAATCACACCAAACTTTTCCCTTCCCGTGGCAGACACTCTGAAAATTCTAGGAGTCACCATTGATCGCAATCTCACCCTTGAAAGTCAAGTGAAAAATACAACTAAGAAGATGCTTCATTCAATGTGGAAACTTAAAAGAGTAAAGCCTTTCTTCCCAAGGGCTATTTTCACAACCTGGTGCAGTCATTGGTGCTGAGTCACCTAGACTACTGCAACGCAATCTATGCTGGCAGTAAAGAGTATATTATCAAAAAACTTCAAACAGCCCAGAACACTGCAGCCAGACTCATATTTGGAAAAACAAAATACGAAAGTGCAAAACCACTAAGAGAAAAGCTACACTGGCTCCCAATCAAAGAACGTATTGCGTTCAAGGTCTGCACTCTAGTTAATAAAATCATTCAAGGAGATGCCCCGGCCTACATGATAGACCTTGTTGACTTGCCACCCAGAAATGCTAAAAGATCAGCCCGTACATTCCTTAATCTACACTTCCCCAGCTGCAAAGGACTGAAATAGAGACTAACACATGCGTCCAGATTTTCCTACATGAGCACGCAGTTGTGGAATGCATTACCACTTACCTTAAAAACAAATTATGAGCTAATCAATTTCCGTAAATCTCTGAAGACCTATCTATTCAAGAAGGCATACCACAACGAGTAATAATTTAATTATAACACAACACCACTTCAACTTTACTCTGAATATTTTCTCGCTTTATCCGTCTGCTTAATTCTATATCGTCATCCATGTACTCCATGTAACACCAATTGTATCTTTTACTCTGGAATGGCGAATGCCATAACGGAATATTGTAAGCCACATTGAGCCTGCACATAGGTGGGAAAATGTGAGATACAAAGACAACAAATAAATAAATAAACCACAGAAAAGTGATATATCAAATCCCGTCTCCTTCCCTAAAGGGCTGATAATCTCCTTCCCTCCCACCCCCAGATCCAACATCTTTCCCTTTCTCTTCCTTCCCTCCCTCTCATCTTCCTCCAGATCCATTATCTCTCTCTCTCTTTCTTGGGTTCCTTATCGCTCTTTCTTCCCTTCCTCCCTCCCCTCCACCCCCACAAGATGTGACACAAACTTGGTACTGAGCAGCACCAAGCTCTTCTGGTGGCTGCTGGAGCTCACCGCTTTAGCCAAAGCTTTATTTATTTTATTTGTTACATTTGTATCCCACATTTTCCCACCTATTTGCGGCTCAATATGGCTTTCATAGTACCATAGTGGCATTCGCCAGTTCCGGAATGAACAAGTACAGGTGTTATTGTAGTAGATTAGGTTCATGTAAGGTATGTATATTAGGGAACTTAGGAAGGAAGAGGGAAGTTGGGGTGTGTCCATTACAATTTTTGGTTTTGTTGTGTTGCAGGTGCTCAGGCTTCCATCGGTGCCCCCTCCAGTTCTGCTCACAGGTCTGCAGCTCCCTATTTGCTCTCCCTCTCAATGTCCCCCACCCTTGCCAGTTTATCTTAAAGGTGATCTTCTGTTAGTCCCTGGCAGAAACAGCAGTGTAGCATATACACTGCCTGCATCCTGCTCCAAAGCTTTTCCTCTGGCCCCAAGTTGCCAGATGGTGAAATTTTTTCCAGCAAGCAGCCCAATATTAATATAAATATTAATAAGGTCAATATGAATATTAATGAGGATAATACAGATATTAATAGGTCAATATAAATATTAATAAGGTAATCATAATCAGAATAATCAGAATCATAATCAGCATCATAATTATAATTAGCACAAATTCATAATCTATCCATCCACCCACAAAACAAAATGGGCAAGTTCCCACCACAAACCATCTATCTCTTTTGATCTAGGCACAGAAAAACAGATTTTACTTCCCCCAGGTTTCAACCTAAATCATGTTTAATGTGGGATATAAATTTTGTAAATAAGTAAATAAATAGAAACTCTGAATGTTGAGCACCTGATTCTCATAACATGATGTCTGTTTTAGTGGCCCTTTACCAGGAGAAAAAAATCTCTTCACGATACAACACATGCTCCTGTCCTGCCTCTCGTCTCCTCCAGCTGGTCATGGCCGGAATGCAGGGCGCAGGCCACACAGAGGAGCCACGGTTGGGGGGGGCACAGAGCCATGACCACCACACCACCACTCACTCACTGAAAGAGAAAAAAAGCACACCCACGCAGTCAGTGCACCACGAGGACAACATCCGACACAGGCAGCAGCAGCAGCACTGGAAATAGATAGGCACCTGATGATGGATCCCACCTCCCTCACCCTCCTATTGGTCCAATTAAGACCAATAGAAGTGAGGGGAGCTCAGGGCAGGGAGTCAGGGAAGAGCACGAGCAGCAATGCAGAGCAACCTATCATAGAAATCCCATGGGCGGTTGTGGGAAACTGCCCAATTTGGTGGTATTCCCGCCAACATGGCAATTATGGGCCCATCCTGCCTCCTCTGACATCACTTCCTGTTTCTGCATGGGCGGGATGGGTCAGAGGGAAAGCTTTGGACCAGGCAGCGTATGTGCAACACTGCTGGCGACCAACCAACAGAAGACCACTTTTAAGGTAGACTGAAGATGGGTGGGGGGATGCCAGATTGCACCACACATGGGTTGGGAGTGGAAGAGAGCAGAAGAGATGTTTGAAGGAGACAGGAGATGCTGCAACTTGATTAATTTTTAAAATTGCGATTAATAATGCATTAATTACAGAGTTAACTGCAATTAACGTGCAGCCTTACTAAGCAGTACCTTATAAGTTATGCACCAAATTTGCTTAGTGCATACCTGCAAGGGGGCAGACACACACACAACTTATAAAATACTATCAGTTGCACACAATGTATGATGCACTTAGGTGTGCCAACTTACACTAGCCACTGACCTACCATAGGTGGGTGCACTGAAGTTTCAGTGTGCAAGTGAGCCCTTTATTCTATAATGGCTTAGGTATGCCTGTGTGCTGTCATGGAATTGCACTAAGTGCAACCTGCTGTGGTGCTATATCGAGGTGCCAAGTTACAGAATTGTCCCAAACGTGGGAAATTACAATTACTTCAGTAACTGCAAGTAAACCAAACCTGAGACATGAATGGTTATGGAGAGGTGACTCTAAACCTACAAAGGAGAGGTTGATAATTGCAGTACAGGATAGTGAAAACTGAACAGGACAGTTCACTTGCTCCGCTCCAGTGTTTGCCTGGGCAGCAGCAGCACTTATAGGCTGCCTGTGGCCTGCACTGGGCTTTTTCTGTGAACTGTCCCGTCTTTCACCAAACAGGAATATTTGTCAGAAGGGGGTTGGGCCATTCACAGAGAAAGTCCTGGTGCAGGCTGCAGGCAGCCTATGAGTACCACTGCTGCTGCCCAGGCGAAAACTGTAGGGAGATGATTTTAAGGTACGGACTGGGGGGAGGGGGTCTGACAGGGGGTGCGTACACAACACACATACCAGGAATAAATATGCCACTGGTTCACAGGCAGAATAGGAAAAAATGGTAACATAGACAAATGCAGATTTCATAGCACTGAACTGGAAATGGTCGCACACCTGATTGTTGGGTGTGAAGTGCTGATGTCAGAAGGCACAATAAGGCAGCACAACTCATTCATTGGAAGCTATAGGAAAACCCTAGGATCACAACCCTGAAAGAATTTGTGGAGAATGAAGAAGTTGTGATCACCTAGGCCATTCCTATTCCCAGTAAGAAATCACGGTAGAGGAGAAAAGCACAAGGACAGTGATATTAAACGAAGTGTCACTGCAAGATTAAGGCATAGGCAAACTAGACGCATGCCTAGGAGGGGCCCTCTCAACTGTGCTATTTTAATAGCTTCCAAGGTAGATTTTTGCCCTGGTAATTCAGCTGCTGGCAGAAGGGGGGGGGGGGGGAAATCAGCACCTCTGCTACCCATAAAGGCCTCTGACCACCAGTACATAGTCCTCCAATCAGCAAGTGGATTGTCTACTACTTCATCATCTGCTGGTTTTTCCAAGGAGAGTTAATTGACAGGAGATGGTGGGAGTATGCTTGGCTCATTATTACTACTACTACTTATCATTTCTGTAGCGCTACTAGATGTATGCAGCGCTGTACACTTGAATATGAAGAGACAGTCCCTGCTCAACAGAGCTTACAATCTAATTAGGACAAACAGGACAAATAAGAGATAAGGGAATTACTAAGGTGGGGATGATAAAATAAGGGTACTGAAGAAGTGAGTAAGGGTTAAATGCAACATTAAAAAGATGGGCTTTTAGCCTAGATTTGAAGACTGCCAGAGATGATGGAGCTTGACGTACCGGCTCAGGAAGTTTATTTCAGGCATATGGTGCAGCAAGATAAAAGGAACAGAGTCTGGAGTTAGCAGTGGAGGAGAAGGGTGCAGATAAGAGAGGTTTACTCAGTGAACGGAGTTCCGGGGGTGGGGAGTGTAGGGAGAGATGAGAGTGGAGAGGTACTGAGGAGCTGCAGAGTGAATGCACTTATGTCAATAAGAGGAGTTTGAACTGTATGTGGAAACAGATAGGGAGCCAGTGAAGTAACTTGAGAAGAGGGCTAATATGAGCATAATGACACGGGCGGAATATTAGTCATGCAGCAGAATTTTGAACAGATTGAAGAGGAGAGAGATGGCTAAGTGGGAGACCTGTGAGAAGCAAGTTGCAATAGTCTAAGCGAGAGGTGATAAGAGTGTGGATGAGGATTCTGGTAGTGTGCTCAGAAAGGAAATTGTGAATTTTGGTGATATTACAGAGAAAGAAATGACAGGTTTTAGCAGTCTGCTGAATACAGAGCTGCCAAGTTGCCCATTCCAGGAGGGAGACTTTCTGGCCAGTCCTGGATTTCTGCCAAACTCATCTTTGTGTATTATGGGACCTGCAGCTCTGACCTCAATGGATAGAATCATGGACTACAAATACTACACTGCTTTGGGCTGTAAGTTTAAAACCAGCCGGCCAAAATGTCTCCCTCCTGGAATGGGTAACTTGGCAGTTCTGTGAATATGTGCAGAGGAGGAGAGAGAGAAGTCGAAGATGACCCCAAGGTTATGAGCTGATGAGACAGGGAGGATGAGAGTGTTATCCACAGAAATAGAGAATGGGGGAAGAGGAGAGGTTGGTTAGGGGGAAAGATAAGAAGCTCAGTCTTGGTCATGTTCAGATGAAGCCAGTAGGCGGAGCTTGCCACCATACTGAGTCACCCAAAACAATAGCAAATACTTATTAGAAATAAGGACTGCCTATATGTGGCTTGGCATGGACCAATAGCTTGCTTTGTTTTGAGTGGATCAAGATAGCTTGTCACATGATGCCATCACCTGTCAATTAAAAATCTCCCTGGGTTTTCCTTTGCAGCCAGAACTACACAAGGTCCCATTTATGGGAGTTTTGAAATGTATTTATAGATCTTCTACCACCCGCCGGAGAGGCAGATAATTAAATGAAAACAAGTTTGTCCAATCAGCAGGGATACGAACCTCTAAATACCAAATGTTCAAAGAGCCCCACTGAAAAGGAAACTGGGCTTCAATAAAGTCTCCATATCCGCCAGTACATTAATATTCAGTATTTCCAATTTAGCAGCATTAAGAATAAAGTGTAAAAAGGATATCGTCTGCATACAATATGATCTTATAAACCTGTTCCCTGACCAAAATACCCCGAATTGTATCACTAGAACGGATTGTATATGCTAAGGGCTCCATAACCAAAGCAAAAATTAAATAGGACAGGGGGCAGCCCTGTCTAGTCCCTTTAGAAATAGAAAAAATTTTGAAATATGGCACAATGGACCCAAGAATCCAAATTTCCGGAGAGTTGCCAGCATAAAGATCCAACAGACATTATCAAATGCTTTTTCAGCATCCACTCCCAACACCATTGTCGGTAGTGTCCCATGACGAGCCACCCAGATCAAATCTAATAGCCGCTGCACACTGTCACTTGGTTGCCGATCCCAATAAACCCCGTCTGATCACTGTGAACTAGTTCTGGGAGAAAACACTGAAGGCACATGGCTAAAATTCACATCAAAATTTTATAATCCACCCCCGGCAAAGAAATCGGCCAGTAAGAAGTACAATTCTCTGGATCTTTCCCAGTTTTAAGCAGCGTCACTCCAGCCTGGTGCAGGGAAAGAGGGAGATGGGACTCTTCAAGCAGCACATTAAACATCTTTGTTAAAGGGGTAGCCAAAAGATGCACAAACGTCTTGTAAAAAAGACTGGAAAACCCATCAAGACCAGTAACCTTGCAGGAAGGGAGCCAAGCAACGATAGCATACACCTATTCCACCATAATTGGGGCCCATAGCAAATGTGCTGCACTCTTGGATAACCGAGACAATGAAATGCCCTTTTAATATGCCTCAGTTTCCGACTCAGATACTCCCGGCGTTTCCGAGTAGAACTGGGAATAGTAAAGATGCAAGATCTGTCGAATGTCCTCATCCCCCTGCACCACTCGCCCCTGCAAATCCTTAAGGCGCAAGATAAGATTGTGAGCTTGCTGTTTTTTTCAACTTAGTTGCTAACAGCCGACCCACATTATCACCCCATTCATAATTCTCTTCACGGGTTATTCAAAGGAGGCATGCAATATCCTCTAAGACTCGGGCATTGATCAAATTACCCACCCCATTTCTTTTTTTATGTTTCTTATTAGCTGCCAGAAACACCGAGGGATACTGTGGGTGTGAAAGTAAACGTTGGTGTGAGGGCGACCCGATCTGGATACCTATGCAAGCATACCACAATGTCTCTGGGTTTGTTTCCCAAATGGGCACCTGCCACCCGGTGAACTCGCTCCAGCGTGGGAGCCTGCAGAGGAGTAGCATCGCCATCGGGCTGCAAATATTTAGCAACGAAAAAGCTAACCTCTCTGGGACGCCACGCAAGCGAATACTGCAGCGGCAGGTGCAATTCTCCAGATCCTCTAATTTCAAAGTTGTAGTCCTGCTGTTGTTCCAGTTGTACCAGTCGAATATGAAGGCACTCCAGGTCTTCACCATGAGCCTCCACTTGTACTTCCGTTTCCGCAACCCGCTTCCTGATCTCACCATCTCTCCTGAGCTCCTCCAGTGTGTCCTGAAGCTCTGGACTGTGGTGAGATCCGATTTCAGCTCTTGGAAACAAGAGTGCATCTCCAAGCGCAAAGAGTTAAATTCCAGTGCCTAAGGCACCTCAGGGCTTAAAGGTGCGGCAGCACCCACTGCCATCTTAGACACGAGCCCCGTGCTCCGCAAAGAGGAAGAACCCTGCACTTCTGCTTTTGTTGGCTGAAGTTTTCATGTTGACATCCAAGTCCAGTGTGGTAGCACAAAGTATTAGAGAAGAAAGCACAGTACTAATCCATTAACAGGGAGATATGTCATGTCTTCTACATGAGGATCACCCCAGACCAAACAGCTCAAGCTGCAATTTCTTCAGGCGATGTCACTTCCTCCTCCTTATGTGAAGTTTTAAATATTGGAATAAAGTGTTAGATACTGGTATTAAAATTGTTGTGTGTGTTTGAAAATTAGTCATAGTATTAATGTGCGGAATGGTATTGACTAATATATGAAAGGGCAGCCCTATACTGTGAATTATTAATATTCATTAATAAATTGCACACAGGGTGAATATATTCCACTATAGCTGTATTACCTGTTATACACACTCTACTAATAAGAACTATGCATGTATCAAAATTTCTTTATTATTTCAATATCCAAATATATTAAAAATCCTACAAAACTGCAGCTCCTTGTGACTCTGGGCAAGTCACTTAACCCTCCATTGCCCCATGTAACCCGCATTGAGCCTGCCATGAGTGGGAAAGCGCGGGGTACAAATGTAACAAAAAAAACCCAAACAACTGCTTATATATATGCCTACTCCACTCACACTCATGCATGAGTTTGTATGCATGAGTGTGAGTGGAATAGGCATATATATGTTTAGTACGATTTTTAATATATTTGGATATTGAAATAATTAATAAAGAAATTTTGATACATGCATAGTTCTTAGTAGTAGAGTAATACCGAATGTCTATTCTCTTCTCTGTTCCACTATTCATGATGAATTGTAAGCCACATTGAGCCTGCAAAGAGGTGGGATAATGTGGGATACAAATGCAATAAATAAAATAAAATATATTGGGGAATTTAACAATTCCACTCCCTCGCTAGAATTGTTGCAGTTATAAGGCCTGTACAGCAAAGCTTTTCCCCGAGAGCCGTGTGTCCACAAAGGGAACTAATCTTAAAATTTAAACACTTATTAGCTTTTACGCGGTAGCACCTTCCGCCTCATTTTTAGGCGTTTGTGTAATGTCTCTGATCTACCTTAGTGCTTGTTTCATTGTTGGTGTTTTTTTTTTTTTTTTTTAAGTAATGCACCAAGCCGCCCCCTCCCCGATCAGGTGGCGACTAATATATATTGCTCGTCGTCACGGCTGCGTTTGATTACAGCCAGGGAGGCAATGGCGGACGGTTCGGAGGCGGAACGTCGCTTATCACGTGCTCCTGGAGGGGCGTGGCCGGGCTGCAGCAGAGCCGGAAGTAGCCTGTGAGTTACCTCTTTGTCACAAAGCCCGGATGGCTGATCATCAGGTATTAGTTGTAGAGTCCTCCTTACCTTTGGTATAGCGAGAATGAAAGCCATAACCCTCCATTGACCTCTTTAGAGTAGAGGCTGCCTTACAAGGAGAGAAACCCTACGTGCCTTTGCCCTTCCCTTGTATAACGCGTGGCCAGAGGACTCAGATATCTCATACCGTTCAAACTCTGCCTGATCTCTCTTCCAGTGAAGTGCTTTTGGGCCAGGGGGGGCCCAAATATAACTCGCACCCACCACCCCCACCTAGCTCTGTGCCCAGTGTAAAGAATTAAAATATGATAAAAAGTTTGGTATGGTCACACCTAGTAAATAATGTTAGGTGAAAACCAAAATGACTCATCCAGTCTTAAGGTAAGGAGTTTAGCGTTGTAATTACTGCTCAATGTCTTCTTGGAAGCATAATGTTTTTATTATTTTGGCCTGTATCGCCACTGCCTGCAGGCTATATACCAGTTTCTGTCCTCTTGCTACTTGGGATCCTTTGAATTCCACTGCTGTTTTTGATGCCACCAGCTCCACTTCTGTAGTGAGAACAGATTAAGCTTTGTCAAGCATTATGGTGAAAAGGCTTTAATGCAGTTTTCTCTCCCTGAATACACTGTGTGTCACTTTAGATATCCCCTGATGAAGCACTACATGCCCGACTGCAGCAAGCCCAGAAGTTTAAAGAAGCTGGAAACCAGAGCTACAAAGAACAACATTTTCGGGATGCTGTCAGAAGGTATCACCGGGCCTTGCTGCAGCTCAGGGGATTAGAACCTAGCGTGTTGGCTCCTCTTCAGGCCTTTGGTGCACTGACTCCAGCACTGACTCAAGCACAGGAGCAGGAGTTACACAACACCCAGATAGACTGTTACAACAATCTGGCAGGTGAGTGCAGAAACCAGGCCCTGCTTTGTTTCCAGAGGCTGGGGTAAAGGTGAGATAATAATCTCAGCAGTAGGGTATGCTACATGGTAAACACCCTGCTCACAATGCAAAGGGGCAGAAAATCAGTGGTAATACTCAATGTGTAATTAAACTGTGGACTTCATTGCAAGAGAATGTGGTAAAAGCAGTTAGCTTAGCAGGGCTTTAAAAAAGATTTGGATAATTTACTAAAGTCCATAAGCCATTATTAAGATGGACTTGGGAAAATCCATTGCTTATATCTAGGAAAAGCAGCATAAAATCTGTTTTACTGTTCTGGGATCTTGCCAGGTACTTGTGACCTGGATTTGCCACTGTTGGAAACAGGATACTGGGCTTGATGGACCTTTGGTCTCTCCCAGTATGGCAAACACTTATGTTCTTATGGCTGTGCAGAAACAGAGGCCTCTTCCCACAAGGGGTGGGTAGATGGAGTAGGATTAGAGCAGAGATGTCAAATTGCAGTCCTGGAGGCCTGTAAACTATTCTGATTTTCAGGCTATCTCTGCCAAATATTTGAGAGAGATTTCATCATCTTTGCTTTCATTGTATGCAAATATCATCATGAATATTCATAAAAGATAACCTGAAAAATCCTCCAGAAGTGCACTTTGATGCCCCTGGGTTAGAGCCTGCGTTCATGCCACTCTTTCTGTTTCACTGCTTACAGCCTGCCTCCTACACATGGAACCTGTGAATTACGAGAGAGTACGGGAATACTGCCTGAAGGTTCTCTTGCAGCAACCTGAGAATGTAAAAGCACTATACCGTGCTGGTGTAGCATTCTACCACCTGCGAGACTATGACCAAGCCCACCACTACTTCACAGAGGCTGCCCGTAGGGAACCAAAAGGTAAGATGGAGCACAGCTCCTAAGGCTTTAGTTTTCCTGCCCATTCTTTGAGGGCCGCCCACAGGTTAGGTTTTCAGGGTATCCTTATTGAATATGCATGAAAGATTTGCATGCCTACTGGTCTAGTTGTATGGCCCTTTCTCATCTGTGTATTCATATGGAGTATCCTGAAAATCTGACATATTGCCTGCAGTGTAAGGTAGGGACAGGGGTCTCAGGGGACTGCAAGGTGGTGGAGAGGAGCACATAGCCTGACTTGGACAATAAGGAATCATGCCTCTCAGATGAATTCATCAGCATATTACTGTTCCTGCCTACAGATGTCAATGTGAAGAGGTACTTACGACTGACGGAGACAGAGCTCAGCAGTTACCGGCAGAAGCAGCAGCAGATGTATTTGGGCATGTTTCGATAGTGAGAGTAATGCCTCCCCCTGAGCCCATCTCTGCTTCAGGACATCAGCAATGCCACATGATTAGATCTCCCTTCTTTGTCTTGGGGGGGGGGGGGTGGAGGAAAATAAGGGGCATGGATATCAAGGGACCAGAGCTGCAAAGAGGATCGAGGGATATATACCTCTGCTCCCTACTAGCCATGTGGGGGTAGAAGAGAGGATTACAGGGGCTGTGCAAGGACTCCCTGCTATCCCTCCCTGTTGGTGGTGCTGGGGGTGGGGAGATATCATAGGCACTACGAAGTTGCTCCCTGCAGATTTTTATGGGCTATGTGTTGGCTTCCAGGGGTCTCAGTAATTGCTCATTGCTGCCAGATAGGGGAGGGGGATGTTTAAAGAAGGCTGTGCAGTGGAACCCTGCTGGGGGAGGGAGCAGAAGAGAATATAACAACATAGCGTCATGGGTTGAGAATAATAATTTAAAAGGCCTTGGAAACTCTGTAGTGATAAATCACCTTGCAATGTATATTAAAACTGACACATACTTATCGCTTCTTGTATTACTGGATTTCTTTTGTTACTGTAGCTGGATTTGTGAATCCTGGCACTGGTGTGTCATCTCTCCTTATCCACTGTCTTCTCCCAGGGAACCGTGCATATCTATCATCTTAAAATTTAGCTCCTATGTTTTATCTTCCAAGTGTCATTACTGGATTTCTTTTGTCATTGTAGCCGGGTGTGTGAATCTTGGCACTAATGTGTATATCTTTCCTTATCCACTGTCTCCTCCTCACAGGTCTCCCAGGGAACCATGTATCTCTGCTATTATATTTAAAATTTAGCTCTATGCTTTATCTTCCAAGTGTCATTACAACGGTGTAAGTCCTGTTTTCAAGTGGCCTAAACAATTTCTTCCATTTCATGAATGGAACCCAGCTTGGCTCCTCATCCACTTCTACATGTGGTTTAAGACTCGCCTGCTGACGTACAGGCTGGCTCACACTGAAGCCCCTCTTTACCTCTTATCTCCCCCTGCATCTTTCTTCCTTTTCTTACCTGTGCTGTTTCACTCCATCTCTCCCCCACCCCAAGCTCTGTACTTCCCATTCTGTTGTGCCATATGCCTGAAACAGCCATTCTGAAGTAGCGTGTTCCATCACTGCTGTAGCCATATTCACATCCCATCTAGAAACCTACCAGTTTGAGGCTGCTTTTAAGTCTTAAACCCTGGCTCTTCCTAATTAAAGGCTTGCTGCTTTTCAACTGTGCCCTGTAATAAATACATTTCCTGAAACCCCTGTTTGTATTGGCCATGTGTCATCTCTGGCTTGTCCAGACAGCACTGCATATAGTGAGAATTCTACTGCACTCCAAGGCACTGGGATATGTGGATCTAGCTGTGACCAGGATCCTGTTACTCTTGTGTGCTGATGAGGGCTGGTGGTTTTTTTTTTTTTTTTGGGTGGGGGGGAGGTCTCTCTTTGCTGATCTAATCAGTCATGCACTCTCCTTACACCTCCTTTAATTAGCCTTTTTCCTTTAATCTTTCCTAAACCCACCTACTGACATCCTTGTAAACATCCTTCATTTCTGCCCAGCTCCATTGTATAGCTCTGAACTGCAGTGATGAATGGCTGGGACATAAGAGGCCAAAACCCAGCCTTCCCCTTACTGTGCTTGTTAAGGGTCATTGGTCTCTGCTGTTAAAGAAATGTTTCCACAAGTAAGATGGTTTTATTGCAGCATCCCCCTCCCTTTCCCCAGCATAATTACTGGTATTCTGTCCTGTACTTCTGAAGCTCCTGAACAAACAGTAATCAGCCTAATCCGGGAGCCAAGACAGCACAGAGCAGAGCAAACCACCTGCCAACCACAGCTTGGAGCAGAGAGGACTGTCATACCCCCACTTTCTCCAAGGCTCCAATGCAACAGTGAGGAGACCTTGAGGGTGCCTAGTCTGGAGTTCTGACTGCACTAGAAACACAATGGTGCTGTTATCTTAAGTTTCCTGTGTCCCAGCCCCTTCCCCCCTCACCCCATAACAAATGTATGAAATAAAACACCAGACTACACAGATAATCTGGAAAGAGCCAGACCTTGTAGGATGTCAAAAGCCTTACAGTAGACCTCTGTCACCTCTCTAGTCCCATCACAGTCCTGCACAGAATTTTTAAATAATCAGTAAGCTCTTTATTAAATATACCTTCAGATAAGGAGCCAGGGAAGCTCCTAAGTTGTAAAAGAAAAATAATACATTTACACTTTTTCTTTTGTTTAAGAAAATCAGCCTTGCTTAGGCTGTGACCAGATAAATCCAACTATGTATGTTTATTTTGGACTCTGCTCTGGATAAGAACAATATGTAAGTGGTAATAAATGAATAATCATAGGCTGTGGCCTTGAATCTAGTCACAGCCAGTACCAAGGCCACATATGCAGTTTTTTTTCATGTCTTAATTCTTCGGTGTTCAGCTTAAAGAGCAGTGGGGCACCTACATTCCCAACTTAACCCTTCGGAGATTATACTCCAACATGGTGCATTTTTTAAAAATGCTGATTTTGGTGACACCTGGCAAAACTGATGCACAGATGGAGGAACAGGTGGCTGAGTTGGATGCATGCCACAGGCTGCTTACCCCGGGGCATCAGATATTATTTGGATGATGGGTTTGCCCCCGTGTGAAGGGTCGCATGGATTTGCAGACCATTCTTCTAAGTTCCTTCAGGGACCTGGCTCGATGGACCTTGAAGTTGGCACCTGCCATATTGCTGGCTTCTAGTGTGGCAGCCTTGCGTGAATGCTGTTCCTTGCCCCATACAGTTTGCTGGATCCAGTCCTCACTAAGACTGGGGCTACTGGTGGCATTGGCCTCACCCAGGCCAGAGCTGGAGCCAGGTGGTTGATCCCAGAGGTGCACCCGGACATGTTGATGGAAGTGCAATGGAGAGTCTGTGGACAGGTGGCGGCTGAGTAAATGAGCAGAGCCTCGCTGTGCCCGTTTCCTGGGAATTCCCTCTATATTAGAGCTAGAAATCTCCAGGACAGATGACCACTTCTCTCTGGGGTCGTCCTCTCCCCAGTGTTGAGAGCCAAAGTTTGTCTGTCTTGCCATAACAGCATTCACATCCATCTCGGACTTGCAACAGCTGTTCCCTCGTGGTGCTGGCTTCTTGCGCACACTTAGCTTCCGCAGGATCTCTCTGGGGCTAAGCCAGCTGTGTTCAGACCCTGTACGACTCACAGGGGCCTTCACCAGTTCCTGCGAAGTGTGCTTCCCTCTGTATAGCCTGCCCAGCTCCCTGCCATTACAGTTTAGTGAGTTCCACTTCTTAGAGGACATATTGACTGGCTCCTGCAGGCTACTACAGCAATCCAGTCTCTGCAAAGGAGGTGCATCCTGTTCATGAAACAGTGTGAGGTCTTCCAGGAGTGACCCCAGTGAGAAGTCACTGACCTTTGATACATCTGTGGTGCTGGACCTGATGGAACCACTCTCTTGTGAGGTCATAGAATCCCAGTGTGGGGCCTGGGAGTCTCGGGTTCCTTCAGGGCTGTCGAGGGATCTCAAGTGCGAACAGGTAGAGATTCGTCTGCGGATCTTCCATCCTGCGGAGGCAGGTCGGGGTGGCATGCTGGAGCCTGGTGGAGAGCTGAGCAGCTGGCCGTTGCACACAGAGGTCAGGGAGAGGCTTTTCTGATGGCTAGCCAGGAGCGTGAGCTCAGATCGGGACAAGGCCGAACGACAGCGATGCCGCAGTACTAACTTGGCGATGTAGCGCTCCAGCCTGCACCTGTACAGTTCTGGTGAGAAACAGGGCTGGTTGTACAGGGTCGGTCCAGGCTGTGTAGGCACTACGGTCTGGCCCACAGGGAGCTCCTCCTGGGATAAGCTGGTAAAGAGTGGGCTTTGTAACGCCACAGCATGCAAAGGGCTAGGGTACCGGTAGACATCAGTGGTGGTGTGGGACACAAGGTCACATGTGTACAGCTGGAGGTGAGGGTTCAGCTCTTTCTGTGGCAGTGATGAAAGGTCAGTAAAGTGCAGGAATGGGAGCGGAAAGTCGAGATCACCTGTGAACAGAGCCAAGATGGATATTAGTTATTCTGACTCCTGCAAAGCTCTCCCAAAACCTTTCCCTATGACATATCCAGCAGCATCCCCTTCCATAAGTCCATCAGAAAAAGAATGTCTCCTGTTAACTTCCTGCTGTCATGGGGGAGGGAGGCGCTGCTAGGATTAATAAAGCAAAAAGCATGATTGGAAAATTATCTACACTCAAACTTCAAGAAAGTGGTTTCCACCCCCTCCCCCGCTTACCTGTCCCTGACAGTATCATCATTATAACCCCTCCCCTTTTTCCAATTCATCTCATGTAATGGCTCCCTCCTTGTAACCTCATGCAACATCTAGCACAACATCTTACTTCCAAAGTACACTCCCATTCTCCATTAGGACTGCTATCACCTCTTTTTCCACTTAAGTGACCAGATCTGGAAGAAGGGTATTTCACTAACCTGTAGAAACAGGTCTTCGGGAGCCCGGACGCTGGCTGCAGACCTGAGTCGCCAGGGTCTGAGCACCATTAGAGCCAAAGCTTCGCTGTACCCGGAGGTCCTGGAGTCGTACTGCTGCCTCATCTGTGGAACGCGGGCGAAGAAAGCCATTCTCCCGAACTGGGGCTAGGTGACAGAGGGAGCTCATACTCCAGTGAGACCCCCCAGGGCAGTTGCTGCATACAGACATGCAGGAGTCAGAGAGTGAAGATGAGCCCACCTCACTGATTTCATAAAACCCTGAAAGGAAAAGAGGAGAACACACTATTCTCTGAGGTTCAGCATTTCTCTGATCAGTCACTGCATATAAATAAAAGATGGGATACAGACACTGAAACTGGACATTCTCCACAGAACAGGTACAGCACAGACAGCAACAGTGCAAGCTTTACACACACTGTCCCATAGGAGCCAACTTTTCAAAATTATTGGGGGTGCTAACTAAACCCAATGGAAAATTATCTCTCCTTGGCCACAGTCAAGAAGTTTGTTCACTATTGGGGGTGCTTAAGCACCCACAGAGCTGGCTCCTATGCACTGTCCCACCCCAGAAGAATTTCAGCAGTTTTGACATTTTGCAATTGGTTTTTACGACAAAATTCCTTGATCAAGAAACTAATGCCTTTGGAAACATAAATTGAATGATCTTGAGAATAAAACCATACCTGAACTAGGCCTGGAGTCTGTCTCTGGACTGTCCTGGGTCTCTCCTGAGTGTGGTTTGGATTCAGCCTGTGCTTTTAGGGTAGTCTGTGGAAACATTTGAGGATCGGTCTCCAGCCATAAGCTGGAATCAGAGCCCAAATCAGTCACCTTTCTGGGGTCAGACTCAAGGCCAACCTGAGGTACACCATCCAGGTCGAGAATCCCAGAAACAAAGAGCTTCCTGCTGCCCCGCAGAATTTCGTCCAGCCAGCTCCCGTCCCTCTCCTATCACAAAAAAAGTCAAAATACAGAGTATCAAGCCACAGAAATCTGGCCCCTTCCCTCTGCATCTCCTAATAGTGTTCACATCTGAGGTGTGCAGGGCCGGTGTGGTGTTAGACTAGCTTAGGCCTGGGGCAGAAATTTGGGTAAAGGGCCCCAAAACCTAGCCTCAGGTTGTGCCTCCTTCAGCTCCAGGCAGACTGCACCCCCCTGTGGCATGGGCAGGACTGGTTTTCTGCTGTTCCAAGCAAACAATCTTTGGGCATCCACCTTTATACATTTTTTTTTAATTACCAATGCTTGAGCTTGTTCCATGTACAGAACTACAGCAATGCCATTCATATTAAATCAATTTAGAGTGTATTAAAAGTTTTAAGGTGAATTAGCCTGCCATGAGTGGGAAAGTGCAGGGTACAAATGTAACAAAAAAAAATTGAACTGAATGTGTATTAATGAACGCCTGGTCTTAGTCTTTACTTGTTAGAGCGATGGGCTTGGCTTGTACCTAAAGCCCGAACTGGCCACTAGTTGCAACCCCTCCTAACACTGGTCAACTTTCCACCTCAAACCAAACAAGCACAGAAAGAAACTAATATGACAAATAAAAGATCATTTGGCCCTTCTAGCACGTCCTGCTTAGCTTTACTATCTCATCCTCTCCCTCAAGAGATCCACTGAACTTCTCCCATTATTTCTTGAATTTAGATTGCCCCAGATACAAAAACTTAGATTGTGAGCCCACTAGGGACAGATAAAATACCATTGTTCAGCAGAAAGGTGGTATATCAAAAATTCATGACCCATTATCCTCCATCACTTCCAGTGGGATGTTGTTCTATGCATCCACCACACTTTCTGTGAAGGATTAAATCCATGGATTAATCCTATTCCCTTTCATCTTCATCCAAAAAGTAAAAGTAGTTAAAAGACAATCAACAATGGTAGGCTGAGCTGAGCACTGCCATACAGAGGACTTGTGCTAGATCCCCATGAAGGCCAGTTGGAAATAGAGATGTTCTGGGGTCCGTGGACAGAGCTCTCTGGTCAACAAGAATGGAAACTACTAGTGACTCATGTTAAAGCCTAGTACATTGCCCCTGGCTGAGGGCTGTCAATGTAATGACCGAACTAACAGATGGGATGGGAAAATCTCTGAGGACCTGTAGCTAAACACTCAGTGCACCGGATACTGGCCTAATTTTATATCACATGAACTGACTTTTATGCTTAGTGGGGTTTAAAAAAGGTTTGGATAATTTCCTAAAAGTCCATAAGCTATTATTAAAATGGACTTGGGGAAAATTAACTGCTTATTTCTAGGATAAGCAGCATAAAATGTATAGTACTGTTCTGGGATCTTGCCAGGTACTTGTAACCTGGATTGGCCACTGTTGGAAACAGGATGCTGGGCTTGATGGATCCTCAGTCTGTCCCAGTATGGCAATACTTATGTACTTATTTTACACTCCCTGGTTTCTGTGTATTACTGTGGTTATTTCTGGGATATTTACTGCAGGTTTTTGTTTAACGTTGTAATATAGTAACAGTAAATGACACAAGATAAAGATCTGAATGGTCCATCCAATCTGCCCAGCAGTCACACTCATCATACACTTTTTTTTTTAATTACCAATGCCTGAGCTCGTTCCATGTACAGAACTACAGCAATGCCATTCATATTAAATCAATTTAGAGTGTATTAAAAGTCCTCCCATCCTATAATATCTTTCTTCAGGTACTCCCCTATTTTACTAAAGTCAAAGTCCTGGATTTCAAAAATGCTGACTTTAGTAAAATGGGGAAAGAGCTGATGGGATGGGAGAACATAGAGAAGTGGAAAGACAGTGATCCAGGCTGAAATGAGTTATAAGAATGGCTACTGACCTTTACATGAGGAGAATAAATAAAAGTAAGAGAAAAAGGAAACCAATATGGTTCTTCAAACAAGTGGCTGAGAAAATAAAGGCAAAAGAGTTGGCATTGATGAAATACAGAAAAACTCAAGAAGAGGAACAGAGGAATACCGGATGAAAGAAGCCAAGAGATCCGCCTGGTGAAATCACAAGCAGAACAACAAATGGCTGGAAATGTAAGGAGGGGACAAAGGTATATTAGTGAAAGGAGGAAGGCTAAAAATGGAACTGTGGGATGGAAAGATGCTGTGGACCACTATGTGGAGAGTGATGAGGAAAAAGCTAACCTGCTAAATAAATACTTCTGTGTTCATGGAAGAAGGCCCATGGTTGGCTGGCAAAGGTACATATGAGAATGAAGTAGGTATTGCACCATACCAAGTTTATAAACAACTTGAAATATTGAAGGTGGACAAAGCCATGGGAACGGACGGGATCCATCCCAGGATGTTGAGAGCTCAGAGAGGTTCTGGCAGGTCCTCTTAAAGATTTAATAAATCCTTGGAGAGGTTCTACAGGATTGGAGAAGAGCGGATGTGGTCCCTCTTCACAAAAGTGGTGATAGAGAAGTGGGGACCTATAGGCTGTTAAGCCTCACTTTGGTTATTGGAAAAATAATAGAAATATTGTGGAAGGAAAGGATAGTGAATTTCATGGAATCCAATGGGTTACAAGATCTGAGGCAATCGTGCCAAGTGAATTTGACTGAATTCCTTGACTGGGCAACCAGAGAATTGGATTGAGGACATGCGCTTGATGTAATCTACTTGGATTTCAGCAAAGTCTTTGACGCAGTGTTTTTGTTAACGTGCTCCCTGCTACTGCCACAATCAAGTCAACCTTCCCCACAGATGCCCAAAGCAAGAGGACCCTCTTATCCTATCCATACACAGATGTCACCGGCAACAGACTCACAGATACCCATGCTATTCACCCCTTCCCACAGACATACGTCTGCAGCAAGAGAAATATCCTCACGTCCATGGCAGTCAGTCATTGTACCCCTTCTGCCAGCCCCATTCACAGCCAGAGAATCCCCATCACCATCAACCCTTCCACCAGACCTGTAGCAAACAAGGGTGGGGGTGGGGATCAAAATGATCAAAGAGACAGAACCTGTAGCAGCCAAACTGCCATGAGGTTAAAAATGTGCTGGTAACACAACCAGGAGACAACATGGACCAGCCCCAGACATGCCCTGCTTGATCTCTATAATGGCTATGTTCCTGTTAATATTTTTCTTTTAATATTTTTTTCTCTTTTCCTTTACTTTTTAACCATTTTATATGCATTGGCAATACACCACCAAATAGGTAATTAAAGTTCCCTGAATCTGAGAGAGAGAGAGGGGGGGGGGGGGGGGGGTTCAGTCAGCAGGTACAGACAGGGAAGTGAGCCCTGGGAGAGGGTGGAGAACACCCCTCTGGCTATGCCCTTCTGTCCCAGTTTTGCTGGTGGGACATATTTACTAGGAGGTGCAGCAGGCTCTGAACTGTCCCTGACTTTTAAACTGCCACACCGATCATAAGGAAAAACCAGGGGACTGTTCAGGTCAAAATTCTGCCACAGAACCCTCCCCTCTGTGAATCCCACTCTCTATCACATGCTAGATCCAGCCTGTACCAGCAGAGGGGTTTAAAGGACACACACACCTTCTTAAAAACACAAAGAATTGATCTCTGCCCCTTCTGGAAGAGGCTGAAAGGTTTACTGATAATCATCACAAGATCAGTGTTTACCAAGTGCATGATACTCCCAGGGCTCGTTATCATCCCCTGCAGAGGGGTACCAGTAGGGGAGAGAGGAAAGGGTGCTCTACCCACTGGTACCCAAGAGAGGTTATACTATGTACATCCATATCCAGGGAAAGACAAACACTTTGAATCCACTCAAGGGACTTACTGGGGTTAAAGAGGCACTTCCCAGGGTCGGTGGCAATGGCTGGGGATTAGATAAGACACAGGGCGATGAAGGTTTCCAGATGCCCTGTAAGAAGGAAGGCAGCTGTATGGGGAAGGGGCTGCAGGAGCTACAGAAGTAAAAGATTCCCATCCCCCTGAATCAGGCTGGCTCCATCACGAAGACAGCTGGTAGCACAGTATTAACCGGACCGACACTAGAGCTAAAGTTTCACACTGGGCGGAGTTGTTTTATTTTGTTGTTGTTGGTTTTTTTTTTAAATCAAAAATCGCTCCCCAGGAAGAAAGGAGGGCATTTCCTCCCCCCCCCCCCCCCCACCCTTGTGTGCAGGAGGCTTTGCTCCCTTGATTCCTGGGGTTGGGGGGTTTGGTCCTGGCAGCAGCTGCCAGGATCGGCAGCAGGTTAACAATGAGGGGAACGAAACAGGTCAAGCGGAAACCAACGCAGGAAGGTGAAACCCAGCAGGTGACGCCAAACAGCCACGTCAGGGTCCCCAACACAGAAAAAGGCCTTGTGCGGGAATGAAATGGGGAGAGAGATGAGGGTATCCTCACACCTCCCGCAAGGGAAAGGGGTGCTCCCTCCCTCCAGGTCCAGCGCCTGTACCGATCTTTAGATAAAAGGTTATCTCAGTAGCTGGAGAATGCTTTTTACAAGGAGTCATCAATAACCAAGGTGACATTTTTTTTACTGCTTTGATGCTATATTTAAATTCACCTTATTTATTGACGCTGTCTCTCATATTTAACCAACAACAGACAAATAGTTAAAAGATGACGTGTCTGGAGTAGTAGGTCCTGTCCTCAGATGTGGCAGGTATTACATCACCTGTTAAATATTTCTGTGCTGGTTAAATAAAAAATATTTATAACCCTGACAGTTTAAAGGCATATGAATAGGTTTGACTCCTTACTTCCACCTGGTCCTCTCTCTTGCTCCTTGAAGGCTTTTGATCGTCTGCATCTTGCTGCCATCCTGGGGGTCTCCTTCCCAGGGCCTCTTCCACCTTGTTTCTGTGCAGTTCCTTCAGCAGCTGTAGCTCCAGGAGTCCTGCCAAGCTGGCCTGCAGTCTCTCCCCCACTCTCACTTTATCACAGCCCGACCATAGGGAGGGGGGTCCAGCTCTCCTGGCCATGGGTGCTGCGAGGACCCTCAGAACAAGGGGGGGGGGCGTGCAGCTTTCCTCACCCCAAGCAGAAAAGTACGCAGGGGAGACACAGAATCAGGGCGCAGTGAAAAGGGTGAAGCAATAGGGGAGGGGGTCAGGCCTCAAGCCCCACAATGCTGAAAGGGGAAGATCAGGGCTTACATTCCACACTTAAATCCACGGAGAGATGCAGTCATAGGACTGAAAATTCACACCTCAGACCCCCCCCCCCCCTCCACTCAGTGTACAGAGGGGAGATGTACCAATAAGAGAATCAGGGCTTCGACATCCGACCTCACATTCAGTACACAGAATAAAGATGCAGCGAGATGATCAGGGTTCAAACCCCAGACCCTTTACACAAAACATCGATCAGGGCTCAGACTGTATAATAATATGATGGAAGAAGAAGGACCCTGCTGGATTCCTGTAAATCTAAGGCAGATTGTAGGCTAGAGAACAGCCGTACGCAGAGCCAGTGGCTACTCCTCGGTCCCGATCCTTTCCTTCAAGCTTCCGTTCCCTCTCCCGGGCTCTAGCTCTCTTTTGTTCCTGAGGATCCAGGTCCAAATCGCTTCCCTAGCGAGTTCGATCCGGCTGCAACCTTTCCACTTCCAGCTTTGGTCTCCGCGGCGCGTAGCCCGCCCACAAAGCCGGCAGGGATTAAAGAGACAGTCACGTGATGGCAGGGCGGGGCCAGCGCTCTGCCCTCTGCCTTCCTATTGGTCGGAAAACAAAGCGGGGAAAGTTTAGGGGGATGCCGAGATTCCAGGAGGGGGAAGGGTAGAGCCTGCGCCTCCTGGGCACACACATGGCACGCTTCCCGAGTGATCCTGGAGCCCCCCCTTCCCCCAAGGCTGCAGATTTAACCTCTGCCCCCACCACGGCAGGAGCCAGAGAACAAAGGCCCATTACTCTCTCTAGAGATCTGCTTGGACGGAAAGACAGACAGATGCATCACGCACAAGATGCTGGTTAATTTAGTGAACATGTGCTGCCTTCTGCACTGTCTCATACTGTAACTTTATTTTTTATTATTGTAATAAAAGAGATTGTGAATCACAGGCGAAACATCACATTTAAGAATAAACTAAACTGTCCCCAAGTATGCACAAATTCCCCATTGTTATACATAACGTAATTGCAACTAAGTACCCCGAACAATAGGAAACTTCAACTACTTCTGATGACTGTACACAAGGCAGGAAAGGGGAGGGCTTACTTTAATCTTCACATACAAAACAGCTATTTAGTTAGGTATTATCTTTAAATCCATCTTGCTGACTGTTATCAGTTTTTCAAGGGTCTTTTTCCTTCCTAGCCAGGTTACTGCCATCACATCCTCATCACCTGGGGCATTTTCTACTTCTCCTCCTCCTCGTTATCTCTCTCTCATCTGTTTCCTCAGATTACAAATCTTTTCGCAGCCTGGGGCCACATTTTGTTTTAACAAAAGGTCAGATAGTGGAGGGGGTCGGTTCTTCACTTACTAAAGTAAATAACAGTTTAAGATTCAATTATACTAGCATTAGGGGGACGGGGGCTAACCTGCAAATAAATTCACAGTAAAAATAAACAAGGGTGAAGGGGTTTTGAGGCTGCCAGCTTTGTGCCTCTGAAGAATGAGGCTAAAAGCTGTACAGAAGGAGATCATTTTAAAAAGCATCTCCATGTGTAAACAACGGTATTAACATATGTTGATCACATGCACATGCAAACGATGACCCACTAGTTATAGGTGGAGATTCCCCCAACCCAACGCAGAGATTTCATGGGAACGTGTGGAAAATTTATATAGGTATTCTTCCACATCTTACAGTGGGAATACATGAATATTCAAACAAATTTGCACCAGTTCGAAGGTATGCACAGATTAAAAATAAAACATTCTCGTTTGGGACAGGGCTTGTGGCTTTACACCAGGAATTAAAGTAATTCTCCTTAATCATTTTTTTTATTTCTGCCTCAAAACTGTTAAAAGAATTGCAGCCTCAGTAGTTAATTTGAGGCTCTTATATACATAGGTTTGCACAATGAATAAGTATAGGATCTTTATTAGGGCGGGGATGTACCCTCAAATGTTCTGTAAAGCAAAACAAACGAAACCTAAAGTAAAATCCCTGGTTACTTGCTCCACATGTATTCATTTGCTTCTTGAGTTTATTGTAATTTGTGTTATATTCTGTTGTTTTATTCACTTTATTGTTTGTTTGTAAGCTACATTGAGCTTGAATCCATTTCGGGCTAATGTGGGGTATAAATATGTCATGAATAAATAAATCTCAATATCAAAAAGAAGGGGATTCAAACAATTTATAATCAATATCAATCAAAATACAGGTTTGAACCTATTATGCTGTGAGTTGAATTTCCCACTCAGTCCCACTAATTTCAAACTGAAACTAGTGCAGTGCTACTTAGCAAACAGAACCTCAATCTTCCTAGAAGGGAAGTTTGATACTTTCCCTACTGGGAAGTTTGAGGTTCTGTTTGCTAGGCAGTACTGCATTAGTTTCAGTTTGAAACTGGTGGGACTGAGTGGGAAATTCAACTCACAGCATAATAGGTTCAAACCTGTATTTTGATTGATAATGAATAAATAAATAAAATGGACCTAAAATATCACCAAAACTTAAAAAATAAAAAACACGGAGCTTGGATCTTATCCTCCTCCCCCCCCCCCCCCCCCCCCCCCGGCAGGGCATGCATAAGCTCCTGTTTTCACATATGGCCCCACTTTTCTGCTACTGAGTTTTAAAAATATATATGCAAACTTTTTTATCAAGTAATATCAAACTCAAACATATCACCGCCGTGGAAATCAGACTGCGGAGTACCACAAGGATCACCACTATCACCGCTCCTTTTCAACCTAATGATGACCCCGTTAGCCAAGACCCTATCCAACCAAGGCCTTAACCCTTTCATCTATGCTGATGATGTCATAATATACATTCCTTACAAAGCAAATCTGTCTGAAATCACCAATAAAATCAAGATCAGCTTCAACATCATGGACACTTGGGCAAATGCATTTCAACTGAAACTCAATAAAGAAAAAACACTGTCTCGTTGTCTCATCTCAACACAGCGTAGACAACCCCACGGTTATCAACACTCCAGACCACACCCTCCCTATCTGACAGCCTGAAAATCCTTGGCGTCACAATAGACCGTTACCTAACACTAGAGAACCAAGTTGCATCCACAACGAAGAAAATGTTTCACGCAATGTGGAAACTCAAATTTTGCGTGAAACAATACTTCCCGAGGGAAACATTTCACAATCTGATACAATCAATGGTACTAAGCCATTTAGACTACTGCAATGGAATCTATACGGGATATAAAGAACAAAGAGACTCCAGACCGCTCAGAATACGGCAGCCAGACTTATCTTGGGAAAAACCCGATACAATAGCGCAAAACCCCTCCGCGAAAAACTACATTGGCTCCCAATTAAAGAACGCATTGCTTTCAAGATCTGCACAATGGTTCACAAGATTACCTACGGTGAAGCCCCGGGATACATGACAGACTTGATCGACCTACCTATAAGAAACACGTCCGAATCAACACGAATGTACCTAAACCTGCACTACCCAAGCTGCAAAGGACTCAAATACAAATTAACCTACACATCCAACTTTTCCTACATAAGCACCCAATTGTGGAACGCATTACCAAAAGCCATGAAAACCTTGTACAACCACCTACACTTCCGGAGAACACTAAAAACGTATCTTTTTAAAAAGGCATACCCTACCAACCCAACAAATGCTTGATCTCTGCAACACAATAACACTAGAATTCAAAATGCACAAAACACAACTCTCCTACTGTTCAATGACCTTATGTGGCTGTCCCACATGAACTTTATCTCATCTCAACATCACTCTGTATTTGTAAACACCGGAGACTGCAAACGCACCTCTGGTACAATGTAAGCCACATTCAGCCTGCAAATAGGTGGGAAAATGTGGGATACAAATGCAACAAATAAATAAATAATAAATCCCCAGCTCCCAACCCCCCCCCTACAATAGCACATATATTGCCAAGATTACCTCATGTCGTTCCTGCCACCCCCCCCCCCCCCCAGGCACTTTCTTACATAGTAAGATCTGCTGTAAAAGTAACTAGCTCTGACCTCAGGTCCACTGGCACCATTTTGAAAAACAGCACTGGCGAAGAGAAGGAGAAGCAGGGGATCACGCTTGCCTAAAGAAGGTTGGTGGGCAACATGGGCAAGGCAAGGCTGGTGGAAGGAAGGAGCTTGGGGAACACACACAAAGCACAAACTGACCATTTTGTTCATTTTTCTGTTGTTTCATTTCAAAAACAGCACAAAAAAAACAACAAAGCGGAGTACCCGGGTGCACGTAGCCAACATTCACATGGCACCATGCACCTGATGAGCTTATGCCAGAGGAGGATTTGACAGGGTGTATGGTGGAAAGAATTTTCCCGCCGCAGTCAGGCATCCTGCTGGGGGGAGGATCCACAAAAGGGTTTTTTAAAACCCCAGCATTCGCCCATGAGTTCATGATGTTTAAGCTGAGTTTGATTTCTTTGGTGATTTCTGTTAGATCATGTTTGTAAGGGATGTATATTGTGACATCATCTGCGTATATGAAAGGGTTAAGGCCTTGATTGGATAAGGACTTGGCTAGTGGGGTCATCATTAGGTTGAAAAGGGGCGGTGATAGTGGTGATCCTTGAGGTACTTCACAGTCTGTTTTCCATGGTAATGATATGTTCGAGTTTGATTTCACTTGATATGTTCTGGTAGTTAGGAAACCCTTGATCCAGCTAAGTACACTACCACCTATACCGAAGTATTCCAATATGTTTAGTAGTATATTGTGGTTTACCATGTCAAACACACTAGACATGTCGAATTGAAGAAGAAGTACGCTTTTGCCTGTTGCAATTTCTTGTTTGAATTTGGCTAAGAGAATAATTAGTACTGTTTCGGTGCTGTGGCTGGAGCGAAATCCAGATTGTGATTTGTGTATTATTGTAGAGGAGTGTGGTAGCCGTGTTAGTCCACTCTTAAGGTTATCAATAGAAATCAAACAAAATAAAACATGGAAAAGAAAATATTATTGTGAATTTGTTTATGTAGTCAGTCATTCAGTTGTTTGGTTACCATGCTTTCCATCAGTTTGACTAACAGTGGGATTGATGCTACTGGGCAGTAGTTGGTGATATCGTCTGTCTTTTTCTTGGTATCTTTTGGTATTGGGGTGAGTAAGATGTTACCGTTTTCCTTAGGGAAGAGACCATGTTGAAGCATGTAGTTTAAATGGGATGTGAGGTCTGTTATGAAGCGGTGGGGGTGCGGATTTTAATAGGTGACTGGGGCAGGTATCCAATTTACAGTGAGTCTTGGAGAACCTATTAATCGCTTGGTCAACTGTTTCAGCGGTGAGGGGAGCGAAGCTTGTCCAGAGTCTGTCCGCTGGGTATTCACCGAGGATTGGGTCCATACATTCTAAGAAGTCACCGATGTCGGTGATGTGCTGAGGTAGCGTGTTGCGTAGGTTTATAATTTTTTCATTGAAGTATTTGGCATGTTTGTCTGCAGATGGGGTATCTGTGTTGGTTGTGGTAACTGAGGTGATGTTCATGATTTGGTATAATTTTTTCGTGTCTTTGTAGTCAGGCCCTATTTTGGTTTTGTAGTATAAACTTTTGGCTTGTCTTATTGCGTATTTGTATTTTCTTTGAGTTTGTTTCCATGCGTTGTTTGTACATCTTTTATTTTTTTCCCATGCTCGTTCAAGTTTCCTGGATTGTGTTTTTAGTGTTTTCAGTTCTTCGTTGTACCATGGTATTGAGTTATGCCTACGTGAGGTTCTTGTTTGTAAGGGTGCTATTTCGTCTAATATGTGTTTGCTTCTTTTATCCCAATTTGAGAAATAGTATTTGGAGTCTGTTTGTGCTGTCCATTCATTATTGTAAATCTGTTGCCAGAATGTTTCTGGGTCTATTTGGCCTCTTGTACTGTAGGTTGTGTGTTCTTGTATTTGGTGTGAACCCTTTTTCCGCCATAGTAGGATAGATAGGCTTAGTTTGTCGTGGTCTGACCATGGTGTGTTTGTCCATTTGAAGTCTGATATTATTAGGTTCTGGTCTGTGGACAATTTGTGTGAGATAAGGTAGAGTGTGTGCCTATCTCTAGGTGAGGCTCATAGAATAGTGCTTAAGTGTTTTTTTTCCACACTGATATTTTAGGTGCGATTTATAGAATTCACCCCCAACCGTGCACTAAAAAATATTTTTTGAGGGGGTGTGTCGGGGGGGGGTCAAAAAATGGACATTCCAGTGCAAAACAGTTAGTGCTGCTATATTACCACATAGTAACTGATTAACACAGGAATTCCAACAAAATGGTGATGGTAAGAGCACATGTAGTGACTTTTTTTAAAAAGGCTGCGTGCTAATGGTAGCATTAGCACATGGTCCAAATAACAAAAAAAGCACCAAGAGCCTTCAAAATTGGGACACAGTTCCTTTAATTGTATGACTTGAATATCAATCTTCCATAAATGATCCAACACGGGCCGTGTTTCGGTGCACAGTGACTGCATCAGGGGTCAAATGTGTAGTGACATCTAATTGATGAGATGTGCAGTGAGGGAACTTTCTCCAAAACTGCTTCTGAATTATTCTAAAAATTCCAAAAGATCCAAAACCACATGAACCCACTGAGAAAATGCGCCTGTCTCTCCTGAGACTTGGTCAATTCAGGAAATTGTCTGTACCATGGCGTTAAGTGAACATCCAAGCAAAATACAAAACCCACTCTGTGAAAAGTGACTACTACACCTTTTTGTTAAAGGGGAAGGAAAAACCTCAAAGACTGATAGAGCTAAAAGGATCAATTCGATCACTTAATTGTTCATCATTGGCAAAACCTTTCCCAAAAGAGCCTTCCAAAAAGAATGTATGCCCTTATTATTTATCTATGCATTTCTCCTCGATGTTGCACAAAATAACATTTCTTGATAAATTATATTGTTGCTTGACCAATTTAAGTTCAATCCAGAAAAAGCACTTATCTTTAGTGCTACTGTGATGTGCAAAATTGTATCATCTGTTTTATCCACACCCGCTTTTTTGAGTTATGTGAACATCTCCACTGCCACGATGAAAGTATTCTGTAACCACAGTCACATCTCCCTCATACTCACTTCCGGACAGAACATTAGCAAATGGCCATTAATACAAAAAATAGAAAACTGGCTGTTTTCTAGCTTCTCCTTCTTACCTACAAATGCACTCAGTCTGCTGCCCCTCACTATCTTTCTACCCTCATCTCCCCTTACGTTCCCGCCCGTAACCTCTGTTCACAGGATAAATCCCTCCTCTCAGTACCCTTCTCCACCACCGCCAACTCCAGGCTCCGCTCATTCTGCCTCGCCTCACCCTATGCTTGGAACAACCTTCCTGAACCCTTACGCCAAGCCCCCTCCCTGCCCATCTTCAAGTCTTTGCTTAAAGCCCACCTCTTCAATGCTGCGTTCAGTACCTAACCCTTACCGTTCAGTGAATCCAGACTGCCCCAATTTGACTGCCCCTATCGGACCGACCATTCACTTGTCTATTAGATTGTAAGCTCTTTGAGCAGGGACTGTCTCTCTTTGTTAAATTGTACAGCGCTGCGTAACCCTAGTAGCGCTCTAGAAATGTTAAGTAGTAGTAGTAGTATCAATGGCCTTAGTGCAAGGGAATGGTCAACGTATAGATGCATTAAGACCATTTTTTGCTGTAGCTTAATAAAAGCACCCCTTATTTATTTATTTTATTTTCAATGATTTTTATACCACAAATTAACTACTACACAATCATAAATAAAACTATGACATTCTTTAAATTGTCCGTGTGCAAATTTTTCATCCACATATATTGGGGGCACAGTCAGAGAGGTCATCTTGCAGGGTGAACGCTATATGGATAGACCTTTTGAATATCAACCAAATAGAAAATGGGGCAGATAAGACCATACAGTCCCTTTGCCCATCCACACCTGCTGCTCAGTCCTGTTGCAGAAATGCCAAAGAGTAATTAATATTTACCATCCCAAACAGCCAGCTTGTTTCAGACAGTGAGTCCAGTGTCATATTTCTTGAAACTCACTTAACCCTCTGTTTCCTGTGGTATATTGCTATCCAGGGACAGAAAACAAATGCTCACTGTACCTGAATGTAAATCACTTTGGAGTTCATTTTCGAAAGAGAAGGACATCCATCTTTCGACATAAATCGGAAGATGGACGTCCTTCTCCCAGAGACGTCCAAATCGGTATAATCAAAACCCGATTTTGGACGTCTCCAACTGCAGTCTGTCGCAAAGACGTCCAAATTTCAAGGGGGCATGTCGGAGACGTAGTGAAGGCGGGACTTGGGCATGCCTAACACTTGGACGTCCTTGACCCATAATCGAAAAAAGCAAGGACGTCCCTGATGAACACTTGGACATTTTCACCCAAAATGACCAGATGACCACCGGAGAGAATCGGCGATGACCTCCCGTCATTAACCCCCTCCCACCCTAAAAAAACATCTTTAAAAATATGTCGTGCCAGCCTCAGATGTCATACTCAGGTCCATGACAGTGCATACAGGTCCCAGGAGCAGTTTTAGTGGGTACTGCAGTGCACTTCAGACAGGCGGACCCAGGCCCATACCCCCCTACCTGTTACATTTATGGAGGAAACAGCGAGCCCTCCAAAACCCACCACAAACCCAATGTACCCATATATAGGTGCCCCCCTTCACCCGTAAGGGCTATGGTAGTGGTGTACAGTTGTGGGTAGTGGGTTTTGGGGGGCTCAGCGCAAAAGGTAAGGGAGCTATTATGTTCCTGGGAGCATTTTATGAAGTCCACTTGCAGTGCCCTCTAGGGTACCCAGTTAGTGTCCTGGCTTGTCAGGGGGAACAGTGCACTACAAATGCTGGCTCCTCCCAAGTCCAAATGGCTTGCATTTGGACGTTTTTGACATGGACGTCTTTGGTTTCGAAAATTGCCGAAAGTCAGAAACATCCATGACTAGGGACATCCAAATCTAGGGACGTCCAAATTTAAGGATTTGGACGTCTCTGACGGTAGTTTTGAAACGAAAGATGGACGGCCATCTTTTTTCAAAAATACAGTTTTCCCCACCCCTGGATTTCGACGTGTGACACATTCCTAATGGGAGAGAAGGGACTCAGAAAGAGTGAGAGCCTTTGAATGAGTGTGAGAAACACATACACTTCTATAAGTACCAGCAGGAACAGGGTATTTTATTATGCTAGATCATCACTATGGAACTCACTATCAACCAAGTTGAATAATATTTCTAGTTGCTCATTGTTTTGAAAGGCTTTGAAGACCTAGCTATTTGAGAAAAGCTATGGGTTGTAAGTGACTATTATTATTTCATGCTCAATGTTTGACTGATATGGTTTTAATTATTGTGTACACTATAATAGCATTTGTATTGTTTTGTTTATTTTATTTTTTTTTATTGTAAACCACTTTAAAATCTTGGTCGTGCTACGTGGTATATAAAATTAATAAATCAATGTTTATGTGTTGAAACAAATAGAGGGGGGGGAGGAGGGGGAGAAACGATAAAAATGTTTGATGACTGTAAGTCGCCACTTGGCCCACATGTTTATTTGTTTGCTTTCTTAAGATTGAATTTTTGTAAACTTGAACTGTGGAATGTGATGTTAATTTGGAAGTTCATCAATAAAAATGTTGAACCATAAAATTAATAAATCAAATCAACACTACTAAAGAGTGAAATTTGGCATCTCTGCTACAATTAGGACCAGATTTAAATTTTAGGTGTCCACAAGCAAGAGCAAGGAAAGCCCCCCCCCCCGCCCCCATTACTGCTGCACAAGTCCTCCCTTCTCCTCTGCCCCTGTTGTCTTCCAGAACAGTGCGCCCCCCCCAACTGGAAGAGAAAATTCAGTGCAGCACCTCTCAGCCTTCATGGAGGGAAGGAGAGAAGAGAAATGGTGGACATGGACTGAGGGGAGGGAAGAGAGAGGAAGAAGATGCACATGGATGGAGAAAATATGTAAAAGCTGGATCTACTCTAGTCCTTCTCCAGTCAAGTTTGCAGAGAACCCAGCTTTTACTTTTGGATGTAGGGCAAGAAGTGAAGAAGAAAGGAGGAGAGTAAAGAAATAAATAGACGGGAGGCCCTGGAAAGGGAGTTAAGAGAACAGATAGAGAGTAGCAGAATCAGAGACTGGGACCAACATGATCAGAAAAACAAAGTCACCAGACAACAAAGTTAGAAAAAATCATTTTATTTTCATTTTAGTGTTTGAAATATGTTCAATTTGAGAATTTACATCTGCTGTCTTATTTTGCACTGTACAGGAGGAAACATGTTTCTTTCTGTTTTCCTGGTATTATGCTGCATGCAGAGTCTGTTTTTTTGGGATTTCAGGTTAATGTTTGCCTGTATTTGAAGATGGGGCTATCTCTATTCTGCATGTGTGACTGCAAGGCCAAGTGTCTGAATAGGGATCTGTTTGTTAGGTTCTGAGATTTTGATAATATGTGTAGTGTTTCAGATTTGGCAACACTGTTCTCCTAATTCCTGGTCAGTGTGCTAATTTGGTTTGTGTCATTTTGGGTATACTAGAGCTGTAGCAGCTTACATAAATTATTTATAATGAAAAAAAATCACTAGTTATTTTTCTTCTCCTATACTGGTATAATATTTTCAATGATGCCTTCTTATATGCTCCATGGCTGGTATAAGGAGTGTGGCTACCATAGGGGAGGAGCTATAGATAGTGACCCTTTAAGATTGCCCATAATAAGTACCGGTAACTTTTTTCCTCTAAAAATGCACTGTGGAAAATTAAACAAGCCAAATTAGAACAGATTGATCCTATACCAACATTCATTGCCCATGGAATACCTGGTCTCTTTCATAAACATGGAACACAGACAGCCCTTACTAAGTAAGAACTGTGATGAAACAGTAGGCTTTTAAGCCTGTGAACTGTATTATTTCATGAATTGTATTTCTCCTAATTGGCCAGCAGATGGCGGTTTTGTGTTTTAATTCAAAGCTGTTGCAGAAAAGCTGTTTCTTTTCGAGTTAAACCTTGTGGGAAGGCAATATGTAGTACCATTGGCCAGATTGGGTTCTGATTGACCCTGGAGTTCAAATCTAGCCAAGAAGTACTAGATTCCCCCCTCCCCCCCCCCTCTCTCAGCTAGGGAGAACAGAGGAGAAACATCTCTGTCCTGAGACCCTGTTCAGCAGTTAATTTCCTGAAACTCCCCAGGTACTACCCAGGTAGTGTTAGATAACTTTTAATATTGATCTTTATTCAGTTACCTGTTATTGCTTGTTGTTTTTCCACCTATTTTTCAAGCATTCACTGTTCTGCTGTGACAACAAACCTGCAATTTTTCACAATCCACATGTGTTTTGACAACTTTGAATAGTTTTGTGGCATCTGCAAATTTAATAACTTCATTTGCCGTACCAATTTCTAGATCATTAATAAATACGTTAAATAGCACCGGTCCCAGTACAGATCCCGGTGGCACTCCACTATTCACCCTCCGCCACTGAGAAAAATTACCATTTAACCCTACCCTCTGTTTTCTGTCCAATAACCAATTCCTAATCCACATAAGGACATTCCTCTTATCCCATGACTTTTTAATTTTCTCAGGAGTCTCTCATGAGGAACTTTGTTGAAAGCTTTTTGAAAATCTAGATACACTACATCAACCAGCTCACCTTTATCCACCTGTTTATTTATGCCTTCAAAGAAATGAAGCAAATTGTTGAGGCAAGACTTCCCTTGGCTGAAACCATGCTGATTCTGTCTCATGAAACCATGTTTGTCTATGTGTTCCATAATTTTATTCTTTATAATAATTTCCACTATTTTGCCCGGCACTGACGTCAGGCTTACCGGTCTGTAATTTCCAGGATCACCCTTGGAACCCATTACATTGGCCAAGCTCCAATCTTCAGGTGATGACTTTAACAGCAGGTTACAGATCACTAACAGCAGATAAGCAATTTCATGTTTGAGTTCTTTCATTACCCTGGGGTGTATACCATCTGGGCCAGGTGATTTATCACTCCTTAACTTGTCGATTTGGCTCAGTACATCTTCCAGGTTCACCAAGATTTCTTTCAGTTCCTCTTCATCATCACCCTTGAAAACCATTCCGGTACATCTTATTTTTTTCATTTGGATTCTTTTTCCTTTTTTTCAAGGATGCTGTTTTGGCTGTAATAGCCTCTTTCACTTCACCTTTTAACCCTGCTGCCTGTCGTTAGCACTTCTTTCCACCTTTCTTAATACGTGGCATACATCTGGTCTGGGCTTCCACAATGGTATTTTTAAACAACGTCCATGTCTGATTTTAAAATCTTAACCTTTGCAGCTGACCCTTTTAGCTTCTTTTTAACCATTTTCCTCATTTTGTCGTAGTCACCCTTTTGACATTTAAATGCTGCTACAGTAGATTTCCTTAGTAACTTCACTACGGACACCAGCTCAAATTTGATCATGTTATGATCACTATTTCCCAGAGGATTCAACACTGTAACTTCTCATACCATGCCCTGCATTCCAGTAAGGACTAGATCTAAAATAGCTTCCCCTCTTGTCAGTTCTTGAACCAGCTGCTCCAAGAAGCAGTCATTTATTACATCTAAGAATTTACCTCTCTAGCACTCCCTGATGTAACATTTATCCAGTCAATATTGGGGTAATTGAAATCCCCCATTATTATTGTCTGTTCGTTCTGTCCCAGTGGATGGTAGTACAGCCCTACCAGTATGCTCTTTCCCTTCACACATGGAATTTCTATTCAAAAGGATTCCACGCTGCTATCTATTTCATGTAGAATATTTATTTTGTTTGACTCAATTCCCTCTTTAACATATAGCGCAACCCCCCTCCAATTTGATCCACTCTATCATTGCAATATAATCTATACCTTGATACAGTGTCCCATTGATTGTCTTCCTTCCACCAAGTCTCTGAGATGCCTATTAAATCTACCTCTTCGTTTAGTGCTATATACTTCAACTCTCTCATCTTAATTTTTAGGTTAATAGCATTTGTATACAGACACTTCAAACTTTGTTTTTTCCTTGCATCTACAGGCTGCTTTGAAGTTGGCAGGGATAATTCACTCATTAAACACTCCTGGCTTTCTTTCACCATTATTGAAACCTCTGTATTAGGATTCCCTAAAGATCCAGTTTCAATAGTATCCTTCAAGGATACTCCACATCGAACCATGTGCTCCTGGGCAACTGTCGGCTTTCTGCAGCCCCCCCCCCCCCCCCACCAATTTTAGTTTAAAAGCTACTCTATCTCCTTTTTAAATGGTACCGCTAGCAGCCTGGTTCCATCCCAGTTAAGGTGGAGCCCATCCTTTTGGAACAGCACCCCCTTTCCCAGAATGTTGCCCAGTTCCTAACAAATCTAAATCCCTCGTCCCTGCACCATTGTCTCAACCACGCAGTGAGACCGGAGCTCTGCCTGATGTTACAGAATTTTCTGGAACTTTCAGGCCAGTGCTAACACTTTTTTTCTCTGACTGCAATTTCTTTGTTCCACAGTGCTGGTTTTTTGCTGATACTGCTGTACAAGAAGTTCTGCCAGTTCAGATAAGACTTTTGCTGCTTGGGCACCCCCCACCCCACATGCCCCCACAACTAATGGCCTGTACTCAGAACACTGGTCAGAGTGAAGTCAGTGGTAATGATGTAGTGTAAGGGGTGGGGGAGATGTAAGGAGACTGTATACGTGACACTCTCTATGATTGGTGTGTGGTGCTGGAGGTGGGATAGCAATATACCCTATAAAGATATGTTGCCCCCCTGTTACCGGTGAGATACGCTTTTACTGATGAGGTAGACCCTGTGTCCTTGTCAGCAGCATATCCCCCAGGAAATATATAATTACTAGTAAAAAAGGCCCGTTTCGTACAGAAATGAAACGGGCGCTAGCAAAGTTTTCCTCGGAGTGTGTATGTTTGAGAGAGTGAGTGTGTGACAGAGAGTGAATGTGCGCGCGTGTGTGTGTGTGTGACAGAGGGAGAGTGAGACTGGGTGCGAGTGTGTGGGTGAGAATGAGAGTATGTGCCAGGGTCTCCCCCCCCCCCCGGTCTGTCTCCCAGTTGCAGTTGCAGGGGGGATTCCCCCCTCCCTGCCAGTTCCAGGGGGGTTCCCCCCCGTCCCTTTTTCCCAGTTGCAGGGTCCCCCCTCCCAGTTGCAGGGTCTGTCTGTGTCCCCTCTCCTTTTGTCCTCAATTTAAAAACGACAATGTGAAGCAGCAGCTCCTAGGTTTGCTTGTTTGTGAGTGTATAGCAATGACGGCTGCGTGGGGGAGTTGAAACAGAGATTAACCAATGGGCTTCCTTCCTTACCGTACACTTGGTTGGGTCACTTCCACTCCTGTGTATTAAACGTCCTGAAGCATGTCATAGGTTTGCTTCTTTTGTTTTCAGTGAATGGGATGACGGCTGCGCTGAAGTCGTAGCCAGTGCTGTTTCCTCCCCCCCTCCCCCCCGCTTCCGAGTCGCCAGTGGTCCTCGACCCCGAGCCCCCACCCGCCTCCTGCACATTGGACACTCGCCGCAGCCATTTGCTCGCCGTGTTGCCGCCCTTCCTCTTCGTCCTGTGCGAGAGTGTGAACCTGGCCTCTCTCCTGCTTTCGGCTACTGATTGGGTCCTTGAATGTGCTCCGCCCTCAACGTCATTACGTTTGACGCGAGGGCGGGGCCCACATCTGCTGCTACAGAGCTTCGAACAAACGAACTGGCTTCATTGACGTCAGTGGTCAATGGAACGTTGAGAGTGCTTTTTATGTGCAGATGGGGCGTGGCCTAGGGCGCAGATGGGCGTGGCTGAGTGCGGGAGTCCGAATAGCCTAGGTCAGGAGCCACAGTTGGAGAGAGGTGAGCTTCAGAACGTCTGAGGGGGATTCAGAATGTCTGAGGGGGATTTTATTTATATAGATATTTCTCTCCCCCCCCCCTTCAGAGATTGTAAGTACTGAGAACTATTCTTTCTTTCTTTCTTTCTTTCTTTCTTGTATTGCTTAGGGACTTTTGTATAGTGATCTCTCCATAGTTTGTATGATTATTTCTTATACAGAACTGAGAATGTTATTTCCTGCTTAGTTACATAATAAAAGATATTTCTTTTATTCTTCACCTGATTCTTTTCCGTTCCTGAGAATAGTATATACTCCACGCAGTTTATACATAATTGGTGACCCACCCGATGTGTTACGCAGCTTATATACTGCCTCTTGGGCTCTGCACGTGGCATGGGGAGCATTTAAAAAATGCTACCCCGGAGGATCTGGATTTCAGTTTTCTACCTAAGAGCCTAAATTTCACTTCTAGAACCTTCCTTCAACATTTTCCTATGTCATTGGTACCCACATGAACCAAGACAGCTGGCTTCTCCCCAGCACTATCTAAAATCCTATGTGGGTGACATGTGAGGTCTGCCACCTTCGCACCAGGCAGGCAAGTGGCCAGGCGATCCTCATGTCCACCAGCCATCCAGCTATCTATATGCCTAATGATCAAATCACCAACTACAACAGCTGTCCTAACCCATCCTGGATGGAAGCTCCTGGAGACATATCCTCAGTGTGAGAGGATATGGCATCCCCTGGTGGGCAGGTCCTGGCTACAGGATTACTTACTACTTCACCAGGGAGATGCTCTCCTTTTAGGAGACCTCCCTCCTCTAAGGCAGCACAGGGGCTGCCAGACTGGAGGTGGGACTTCTCTACAAGGTCCCTGTAGGTCTACTCTATGTACTTGTCTCCCTCAGCTCCTCCAAGTCTGCTATTCTAGCCTCAAGAGAGCAGACTTTTTCTCTGAGATCTAAGAGCTCTTTGCATCGAGTACAAACATAAAACCTCTTGCCAGCTGGGAGATAATCACACATGTGAAACTCAATGCAAAAGACTGGATAGCACCCCTCTCGCTGCTGGACTGCTGTCTGCATCTTAGTATTATTGAGTTGTTTAATTAATTAAAACTTGTTATGGTACTAGGGATATTAGACTAATATAAAGAAGTCTTAAGATTACATGGTATATTGTGTACTTACCTCTCAGAAAGTAATGAAATGCAATAAAAACTCTGTAAGGCAACTCCCCTATTTCTATCCTAATTATAATAATTGTCTATTGTCACGAAATGCCTAGCCACCCACCCACGGCCATTTAGAGGGTCTATCCCCAGCACAGCTCAGGTCCACCTGCACTTGCCGCTTGTGCTCTATATTAGCACCCTCCTCCCACCAACTCGGTCACAACCGCTTCTGGGTGTCTCCTGCTCTCCAATTATCCCCAGTGATTTCTAGGTGACTGGGGCCATACTCCCAGTGGTCCCACAGTTCCCAGAAAGCACTCACAGACCCAACACACAAACCACCAGGATTCTTTATCAGTCCAGACAGGCAGAGTCAACAAACTAAACAGGTTTATTGTCACACTGGAACAATGAACCAAAAAAATGCAATCAGCAAACAATAACAGGTAACTGATTTATGGATCAATTATAAGACTAACTAATCATTTGCATACTGTCTAAACAGTACCTGGGAAGACAGGATATATAATTCACCGAGCCTTAGCAAAGAGCTCTGTCTCTCTTTTCTCCTCGGCTAACACTGAAGCAACAGCCAGTACCACTTGGTAATTTCAAACTCCAGGCCAATCAGAGCCCAGTCAACAGGTTTTTAAATTTATACTGCTGCTTGCTTCCTGATTGTGTTAAAGAAAAAGAACACTCAAGCCCAGATGCACAAAGGTCCCGTAAAGAATCCGTCTGTATTTCCAAATCAGTAAAAATTTACCGATTCGGAAACACAGAGGGATTCACAAAGAGAATCGCATGCATATGAGCTGCTCATTGCTTTTACGACCCAGCTCATTTGCATGCAATATAGGGGAAGCCAGTCAGTGGATTGAGCATGCGCAGAACAATCGCTATGCGTGACTGCTCTGCGCATGCTACAGATGGCTCTCATACATGCAGACAGGCTGCGTGCATGAAAGCAGTAGATGTATCCTTTTTTTTTTTTTTTTTGCAAGCACAAAAGTGCTTTTTTTGGATGGGCAGACCTGTGTTGGGGCTCCTTGCCTCCCCGCTGCTGGGAAAACATGGGAAAAGCCTCTCTGCTGCTCTCAGCTCTCATTTGCGGTGAAGAATCAGCATCATCAGGGATTGATTCCACCACCAGCTGTTCCTGCTGCTTCCTTCTATTGGCCGGCTGACATCCTGAAACATCCATTTCCCTGAAGATGAACTCTCATTGGCTGGCTGCTGTCCCTACTCCTCCTCCCTGCAGGGCTTCCCCTGATGACATCACTCTAGAGCTATGAACTGATTGGATCCGAACTTCCTGGTGCCCCCCTCCAGTAGTGAGTGGGCGGGACATCCCAGGCTGACACTGTCCAATTGGTTTAGCCCCTCTCTGTTGTGCTTCTAGCATGGGAGATGCTGTTTCCCACAGACGCTGTTTGATGGACCCTTGTCTTCCTTGCATTTTTGGTAAGTCACCATTATTTTTATGCTTTATATTTCGGTACTGCCCCCCACCCCAATTTCTTGCCAGTAAAATGTTATTTCAAAAAGAAGCATGGCACGGCTTTCATACACGGCTTTCATACATGCAAAGAAGCTGCGTGTAAGCCGGTGTACTTTTTTTTTTGTGCTCCATCTTACCTGCCTTGTTTCTCCCCTTCTCCTACTTGTGACAATGAAGAACGAGAGCTCCAGACCTCCAGTTAAAATTTCCACGGTAAAGGTACAGACTGCTTTTGTGCATGGGGTTGGAAACAGTTGTGCATCACCTTGCATGCACATTATAATAGTAATTAGCTCATTATAATAGCTTTGCATTCCGTTTTCATTAGCTGCGACCGTGACAGGAAAATAGCTCCGAGAACCCTTTTGTGCATGTCTCGTTTTACTACTTGCTCACTAAACCAGCTAGAACTAGTTTAAAAACCATGTTGCTGGCTCCTTAGGTTTAGTGTATCTGGCCTTCACTTCCTTGTAACAACTTTACAGCAAAGAAACACCACCTGCTGGCCAAATTGGAGAAATACACTTCAGGTCATAATTAAAACAGGAAAAATACATTTTACAGGCTCAAAACACACTGTTTCTTCACAGCTATACATCTACTACTACTACTACTACTTAACATTTCTAAAGCGCTACTAGGGTTACGCAGCGCTGTACAATTTAACATGGAAGGACAGCCCCTGCTCAAAGAGCTTACAATCTAAAAGACAAATGTACAGTTAATCTGATAGGTCAGACAGATTGGGGCAACCTATATGTTCAAAAGGTTAGGTTCCGAATGCAGCATTGAAGAGGTGAGCTTTAAGCAAGGATTTGAAGATGGGTAGGGAGGGGGCTTGGCGTAGGGATTCAGGAAGACTGTTCCAGGCATAGGGTGAGGCAAGGCAAAATGAGCGGAGCCTGGAGTTGGCAATGGTGGAGAAGGGTACTGAGAGGAGGGATTTGTCATGTGAGCGGAGGTTACGGGCAGGAATGTAGGGGGAGATGAGGGTAGAGAGGTAGTGAGGAGCAGCAGAGTGAGTGCATTTGTAAGTAAGGAGGAGAAGCTTGAATTGGATGCGGTATCTGATCGGAAGCCAGTGAAGCGACTTGAGGAGAGGGGTGATATGAGTATATCGGTTCTGGCGGAATATGAGACGTGCGGCAGAGTTCTGAATGGATTGAAGGGGGGATAGATGGCTGAGTGGGAGGCCAGTGAGGAGCAAGTTGCAGTAGTCGAGACGAGAGGTAATGAGAGCGTGGACGAGAGTTCGGGTGGTGTGCTCAGAGAGGAAAGGGTGAATTTTGTTGATGTTGAAAAGGAAGAAGCGACAGGTTTTGGCAGTCTGCTGGATATGCGCAGAGAAGGAGAGGGAGGAGTCGAAGATGACCCCGAGGTTGCGGGCAGATGAGACGGGGAGGATGAGGGTGCCATCAACTGAGATAGAGAGTGGGGGAAGAGGAGAAGTGGGCTTAGGTGGAAAGACGAGGAGCTCGGTCTTGGACATGTTCAGCTTCAGGTGGTGGTTGGACATCCAGGCAGCAATGTCGGATAGGCAGGCCGATACCTTGGCCTGGGTGTCTGCGGTGATGTCTGGTGTGGAGAGATAGAGCTGGGTGTCATCAGCGTAAAGATGATACTGGAAGCCATGAGATGAGATCAGTGAGCCTAGGGAAGAGGTGTAGATAGAGAAGACAAGGGGTCCAAGAACAGATCCCTGGGGAACTCCATCAGATAGCGGGATGGGAGTGGAGGAAGATCCATGAGAGTGCACCCTGAATGTGCGGTGGGAGAGATAGGAGGAGAACCAGGAGAGGACAGAGCCCTGGAACCCAAATGAGGCCAGTGTGGTGAGAAGTAAATCGTGATTGACAGTGTCAAAAGCGGCAGAAAGATCGAGGAGGATGAGGATGGAGTAGTGGCCTCTGGATTTGGCCAGGAGCGGGTCATTGCAGACTTTAGAGAGTGCTGTTTCTGTCGAGTGGAGAGGGCGGAAACCGGACTGGAGTGGGTCGAGGATGGCATGAGAGGAGAGAAAATCAAGACAGCGGCTGTGAACGGCGCACTCAAGTATTTTGGAGAGGAAGGGTAGGAGAGAGATGGGGCGATAGTTGGAGGGGCAGGTAGGGTCGAGTGATGGTTTTTTGAGGAGAGGTGTGACTACAGCGTGCTTGAAGGTGTCCGGGACAGTTGCAGTGGAGAGAGAGAGGTTAAGGATGCGACAGATGGAGGAGTTGACAGTATGGGCGATGGTGTTAAGTAGGTTGGTGGGGATGGGATCAGAGGAACAGGTGGTGCATTTCGAGGAGGAAAGAAGGCAGGAGGTTTCATCCTCTGTGATCTCAGGAAAGGAGGAGAAGGAGGCCTGGGTTGGTTGGTTGAGGGAGAGAGTTAATGGGTGAAGAGGGGGGTGGGGGGTGATGGCTTGGTAGTGAATTCAAGGTTGATCTTTTGCACTTTGTCGTGGAAGTAATCAGCCAGTGATTGAGGAGAGAGTTAAGGGTGGCGAAGAGACAACGAGGGTTGGAGCTGAGAGAATTGGTCAATTGGGTGTAATAGTCCTGTTTTGCAAGGAATAGGGAGGAGTGGAAGGAGGATAGCATGAATTTATAGTGAAGGAAGTCTGAATGAGTACGAGATTTCCTCCAGAGGCGTTCGGCAGATCGTGCGCAGGAGCCAAGGTAACGGATGCAAGGGATCAGCCAGGGCTGGGGATTAGTACGCTTTGTGGGATGGGAGGTGGATGGTGCGAGGGTGTCCAGAGCAGAGGAGAGAGCGGCATTGTAAGCGGAGACCGCTTTGTCGACAGTCTCGGAGGACATCATGGATGGGAGGAGATTAGAGATACTAGCGGATAAGGTGAGGGGGTCAATGGCCTGGAGATTCCTGGAGGTGGTGGTTAAGGTTGGGCGGGGCAGAGGGGGGGGGGTGAAGAAGTGTGAATGTGATCAGGTGGTGATCGGAGAGAGGAAGAGCTGAAGCTTGAAAATTGGAGGGTGAGCCGGATGAGGAAAGGACGAGGTCAAGACAATGGCCGTCAAGGTGAGTAGGGGTGGTAGAGCACAGCTGGAGGTTGAAGGAGGAAGTTAGGGTGAGGAACTTAGAAGCGTGAGGGTCGGATGGGTCATCAACATGTATATTAAAGTCTCCGAGAATGAGAGATGGAGATGAGGGATCAAGAAAGACAGAGAGCCAGGCATCAAAGTCGGTAAGGAAGGAATAGAAGGATTTATCAGGGGGCGATAGATGACTGCCACTCTGAGTGGTAGCGGGTTGAATAGCCGGATGGAGTGGGCTTCAAAGGATGAGAAACAGTGAGACTGCGGTAGGAGGAGGGGTTGAAAACTACAGGAGGGCGAGAGTAGTAACCCAACGCCTCCACCGCGGTCAACTGGGCGGGGAGTGTGTGAGAAGAGGTAACCACCATGGCAAAGGGCTGCGACTGAGGCAGAGTCGTCCGGGGAGATCCAGGTTTCGGTTAGGGCGAGCAGTTGAAGGGAGTGGGAGATGAAGAGATCGTGGGTGAAGGGCAGTTTGTTGCAGACTGAGTGGGCATTCCACAAGGCTCAAGAGAAGGGGAGGGAAGAAGGGGGAAGGAGGGGAATAGAGACGAGATTGGAGACGTCCCGGGATCGTCTGCGTGGATAGGACGGGGGCAGATGAGGGGGGCCTGGATTAGGGTTAATGTCTCCCGCGGATAGGAGGAGGAGGAGCAAGAGAGAGCGGAGGAGGGAGGGGGAGGACGGGCGACGAAGGCGACGAAGACGGGGTGCACTTAGGAGGAATGGGGATGGGTTAATAGCAGGAAGGAAGTGTTGAAGGTTGAGAGCTAGGATGGAGGAGGGGGATAAGAGGGATGGTGAGGTGGTGAGGGATGGGGGTGAAAAGGGTATTGCCGTGGCGGGCCAGGCGGGAGGGCAATGAGTTCCAATGGTGGACAGTGGGGGTGGGGAGGAGAAGAGATTAGTAAGGGACAGGGCAAGGAAGAGAATGTGGATAGGAGCCATACGTAGTGACTGAGGTGTAGCAGGTGACTGTGTGGTGACTAAGGTGTTAAGCAGATAGATAGAATGGAGAGCTGGGTTGGAGGTTTGGAATTGATGGACTGGTAAGTTAATAGTTGACAAGCTAGCAGCAGGCAGGCAGGTAAGTCAATGGATGAGAGGCTCGCAGGCAGGCAGGCGAGCAGGTAAGTCAATGGTTGACAAGGTAGCAGCAGGCAGGCAGGTAAGTCAATGGCAGAGAGGCTCGCAGCGGATCAGGCGGACTGGAGCACGCTGGAGCAGATGTACTGGAGCAGGCAGGCTGGGCAGGTGTACCGGGGCAAGTAGGCTGGAGCAGATAGACTGGAACACTGGAGCAAGCATGGGAAGCTGGATCAGTGGACTGGAACAAGCTGGGATCGGGCGGACTGGGACGAGCTTGGAGCAGGCGGATCAGGCGGACTGGAACACACTAGAGGATTTGGACTGGAACAAGCAGGGTGGAGCAGATGGACTGGAACAAGCAAGGGGAAGCTGGATCATGCAGACTGGAACGAGCTTGGAGCAGGTGGATCAGGCAGATTGGAACACACTAGAGCATTTGGACCGGAACAAGCAGGCTGGCGCAGATGGACTGGAACGAGCAAGGGGGAAGCTGGATCGGCGGACTGGAACACATAAATGGCGAGTGACCATACTCACTCGCAAATGCGCAGTAGAGACTTCCCTCTCTGTCCCGCCCCCGCGTCAATACGTGATGACGGGGGCGGGACAGAGAGGGAAACTGTGCGAAGCCGCCGACGTCGCTACCACTCCCCCCCGAGGTCGCCGCCACCACGCCCCCTTCCACCCGGCCCGAGCACTCTCTTCGGTATTGAACTTACATCGGCGAAATGCAGCACGCAGAACAGCTGAGCTCCCGTCGCCCTTTCTTCCCTGCCTGTGTCCCGCCCTCGCCGACGTTACGTCACATGAGGGCGGGACACAGGCAGAGAAGCAAGGCTGACGGGAGCTCAGCTGATCTGCGTGCTGCCTGCGTTTCGCTGATGTAAGTTCAATAACGAAGAGAGGGCCTGGGCCAGGTGCAGGGGTGGTGGCGGCGACTCCGGGGGACCGGTAGCGGCGACCTCGGGGGGAGGGGCAGCGGCAAGGGGAGGGGCCTTGCCAAAACCCCATACTAGCCCGTTTTAACGGGCTCAACGGCTAGTTAAGACTATAAATGAAGAGATGTGCTAGGGGTGGATGGGAGTTAGGGAGGGTGGATGAGTATAAAGACTGAACTAGGCCCTGCTGTGCCTTCTAGAAGCTATCTGTTAATGCTACAGGCTGTGACACTTTCTATCTCTGGCAGAAAGTCCAAGTTTAAAACTGGTGAAAAGGGTTTTACACTATGGAAACTAGTTAATAAAGTTTGCATTTTTAATGATGTTATGTTTCTGCTAGCAGGCTGGGGAGGAGTGGGAAGGTCTCTGCTAGAGTAGCTGGGAGGGACTTACCTGCCATTGGTCAGCTCGAGGTGTAGCTGACGTTTGCAGTGCTGACGTCAGTATCCAGGGTCTATTTGGTTTCTGAGCAGGGTTTGTCTTCCTGGGTATTTTTCCATGGACAAGATCTTCTAGCCACACCTCTGAATATACGCCAGGATGACGTGCGTGACCCGGCTATCCAATAGCAATGCTTGAGAAGTAAAAGCAACAAAGTTAGCGGATTCCCACCCATAAGTACAGTATAAATACCATTTAACAGCTCAGACCAGTCAGTCAGTCAGTCAAAATTATTTGTATTGTCTCACGATGTAGTAAATTGTTTACTTATAGAAACAGTATTTAACAGCTTTGTACTCTTCATATGTAAGTTCTCTTACCAAATATTTACCAGTACTGTCTTTACAGGTATCGCATGATTCAGCTGCTATGGAGAATATCCCTGCTCTCCCCCTTGCCTTAGTGCCCGGGGATCAGGTGACTTCAATTCCTGCTCTCCCCCTTGCCTCTGTGCCCGCTCTCTCCCTTGCCTCTGTGCCCGGGGATCAGGACAATTTCTTGCCCATCAGACAGCAAACATTTCGAGAGGGTTTGCCTGACTCCAAGGGCAGGTCTGTGGATCGACGTCGACGTTCATCACGGGATCGACGATCTCGAACAGTGGCATCACGATCGAATTCAGGAAGTGAACTCGACATCGATGTCAGGTAGGGTACTTACCTCGACATCGCCATCCATCTAAATGTAAGTTTTTCACTACTTTCTTTACAGGTATCGGATGCTTCAGCTATAATGGAGAATACTATTATCCCTGCTCTTCCCCTTGCCTTATTGCCCGGGGATCAGGTGTCTTCAATTCCTGCTCTCCCCCTTACCTCAGTGCCTGGGGATTAGATCATTTCTTCACGGTATACACAGCAAACGTCTTTGGATGTTTTTGCCTGTGACCGCTGCCATCTCCAGAGGTCGATGTCGAGACGAAGTCGGCTGTGAGGTCGACGTCGGGCATGGGCGCCCAATTCAGCATCTTGGAAGGGCAGTCAGAACCGTCCATCTCGACAGGTCAGTCTATCTGGGCATGGACGTTGTCGGTATCGTTGCCTAGTTAACAACAATTGAAAATAGGCTTCTGTATCGGAGGTTTAGAAAAAAAAAAAAACACCTCGCAGTCCAGAAAGTCTCGTCACAGTTCAATTTCAGGATTATACAGACTCAACAGAGGGTTACAGAACCTTTGGGTTCTATATTTCACTCTAAACAAGCTATCTCACTGCATTTGATTTCATCTACATAGCTTCTTGTCCTCTCACACCTCAGGGGCAGTAGCTGTGGTGGGTGTCTCATTCTCCTTCTCTTCCAATCAATTTGTCTGTGAACTCACAACTCTCTGTACCAGCTCTTCCTAACACTCAGATTATTCAGACAGGGCAGAAAATCCCTGCTACTTTTTATATGTAGTACACTAATCAGGGAAGAGTTTTTTCTAAGTGATGAATATTATGCAAAAGTTTTTTACATAGATTGGTTCATGCATTGCATTTTTCTCTAACTTCTCAAGAAGAGGTTTCTAAGGATAAAAACATCAGTCACTAAGTGTTTAAATTTGGTCAAGCTCCTTATACCTCAGGTGCTTCAGGACCATCATAGATTGATATACAATATTCTATTCAACCTACCTAAGGATCAATACATACTAAATATAAGGTTCTTGAACTCTTTAGTCTTGATAAGAGTCAGCTTACCCATGCATCATTGGTGGTGTAATCTACGATTTATAGAAATAAGGGATTTACAGTTTATGGATATATTAGCAAGAAAGAATTATCACTTTCCTATACTATCTGCCCCTATTTATATTCATATACTTCATCAGATAGACTATTTATCTACTAATTTGGAGGATTTGTCCCAATTACAATCATTAATGTCTCTACAGGATATGCCTCTTTTTCAGCAGATTAGGACAATTTAGTGGGGGTGTCTATACAAATGGTCATTACTATACATGATCACTTTGATACTTCTGTCAGAAATGCAGTTACTTTAATTCCTTCAAGATGGTTATCTTGCTTAAGAGCCTCAGTTTTGGGTGCTCATGTTTATGAAAGGTGCCTGATGTGCCTTTCTTCTGGTGCTTCCTTATTTGGCTTGTAATCCAGCGGTGGTGAGTTCAAATCCCTCTAATCGTTTAAGATCGTGTTAAACAGTTAATTGAAGCTTTTAAGGAGGGTTGTACAACCAATACTACTCCGACTACTAATACCATTTATATAGCGCTACCAGAACATTTGACATAGAGAGAGCTTACAGTCTGGGTATAATGAGCAGGATTGGGTATAACACTTGATACCTCGGAGCAGGATAAACACCAATCTTTTAAATCCAGTTATAAGAAGTGCCTTTCTTTACCTCTAGAACCAGATTTCAACAGCGTAAATCTTTTATTTATCAACGTCCTGCTTATCAATGTAAATATCAGTATCCACTTTACAATGTTCACAGTAGACCAGCTAGAGAACGGCGTTCTCAGAAGCCTGTTCAGACACATTAGCAGCAAAAGCTTACTCCTTCTTTTTCACCTTTCCAAGTGTCAGAGTCTGGTGGGGGGCAGAATTCAACACGTTTCCATTGCTTGGAGATCAATAACATTAGACAGGTGGATTCTGGATATTCTTCAAAATGGTTATTCTCTAGTATTTTCACAACCCCTACATCTTGGATCTAACACAACTCAACAAGTTTCTCCCAAAACAAAGATTTTGAATGCCATTTTTACTTGTAATACTTCCTGCATTAAGTCAAGGGGTATGGTTTTCAGCCCTAGATCTAAAAGATGATGACTTACATATTACTGTTTCATCCCTATTCACGACGATACCTTCAGTTTGTCTGTCAAGGACAAAATTACCAATACAAACTTATACATTTTGGCTTACCGTCAGATCTCAGGGTGTTCTCAATGAGGTCAATTTATTGATTTAAATGCAGACCTTGTTTGGGAAACATAAGTTGTGAGAGAACTCTTTTTGGTTCCATTGTTTGTACATTTGATTTTCAAATTGTTCAGTTACATCGATAAGGAATCTTCCTGTTTTTCATATCAAGACAATTGGTTGATGGTAGCTCAGTCTCTACAACAAAATCTTCAAGTTTTACAGACTACCATTATTCTTTTTGAAGGTTAGGTTTACTGATCAATTGCAAAAAATCACAGGTGATCCCGACACAGAGGTTGACTTTCATGGGAGTGGATCTGGTTTCTGCATAATCTATACCACCACAGTTACCACTCCCGCGAGCTCATTTTCCTCATACAATTAGTTCATTATCTTCAATCAGTAAACATCACGACTGCTCGACTTCTTCTAATTCTTTTGGGACATATGGCTTTAACATTTGCTGTTCTGCCGCTAGTGCAACTACACATAAGGCCTCTACAGTGGTATTTTCAGGAAAAGTGGATTCAGTATCGACATTCTCTTAAGTCATATCAACAAAATCTCTTTGTAGGAGTTCCGTTCCAATCACCTTTACCAACCAAGTTTCTTACTACAGATGCATCCAAAGTTGGTTGGGGGACACATCTAGGACCCTTGTCAACACAAGGCCACTGGTCACTTCAGGACAGCTTCTATTCCATACTCTCCTCATATTCAGAGCGGTCAGAGTGGCTGGTCAAACTTTTCAACATCTACTTCCATCCCAAGTGATATAGGTTAGTATAGACACTAAGGTGGAGGAGTGGCCTAGTGGTTAGGGTGGTGGACTTTGGTCCTGAGGAACTGAGTTTGATTCCCGGCACAGGCAGCTCCTTGTGACTCTGGGCAAGTCACTTAACCCTCCATTGCCTGCCACATAGAGCCTGCCATGAATGGGAAAGCGTGGGGTACAAATGTAACAAAAAAAAAAAAAGGTAGCAATGTTTTCTATAAATAAGCAAGGGCTTATGAGCTCTCTTCATCTGTGTCAAGCAGCTGTCAGACTTTGGACCCTAATTCTATCACTCCATTCTGTGATTCAAGTGATTTATCTACCAGATTGGGAGAATCACATCGCAGATGTGTTAAGCAGGATACTTATCTTACACAAGTGATAATCACAATTCTTCACGACCTTTTTCAGCTTTGCACTGTACTCGGGTACATCTTTTTGCGTCCTCACAGTACAACAACTGTCATAAATATTATAGCAGCAGCTTCAGAGAGCATTTTCCATCTCACAGATAGGCTGCAGAGAATACCTTCTCCTGCTTCCACCCACCCTACCCCTCTACCCACCCACCCCTAGAGTGACATGTCTTATATAACCTCCCTATCAACCCACTCATTACTTTACCTCACCCATTTCTATTCTTCTATCACCTTCTCCCACTACTCCAACCAGAGTTACACCTAATCACACTGACCACCCTTCAACATCTTCTGTCCTTCTGTGACTGTTCTCTTGTGCTTGACTGCTTAAATATTTTAAATTTAAATGCTTTACTTTTTGTCTATTAGATTGTAAGCTCTTTGAGCAGGGACTGTCTTTCTTCTGTGTTTGTACAGCGCTGCGTACACTTTGTAGCGCTCTAGAAATGTTAAATAGTAGTAGTAGTAGTAGTATTAAAGGAACATGATAGCCGTAGACGTATTACTATTTGTTGGACAAATTCTTTCTTTTACGCCTTTCCTCCAATTCTAATAACAACATATTGGCCGAGGCAAGCGTAGTTTCCTGGACTAATGCAGTTAACTGTCTTCCAATCATGGTTTTCTTCATGCAATATCAGACCTCATCTAGCAGATCAATGGTCAATTTCTTCATCCAAGTCTCAATAAACTCCATCTTTCCAATTGGTATCTTCAAGTAACTCGATAGGTTATTCGGCTTTTCTCAACCAGTTATTAATGTGTTCTTGCCTTCCAAAACAGTCGATCAGACTTGTTTATCTGTCTAACTGGAACAGATTTCGCTATGACTGTATACCACATTAGATTTACCTAAAATTTTGCCTAATTTCTCCATTTTTTGGAATATTTCCTCTTTTTATCCAACTCAGGTTTGGCTACTTCTTTAGTTAAGGTCCACCTTGCAGATATTTTCTGTTTTTCTCTGGTTTGATTGATGATTACAGAGTAATGACACATCCTATCACAAACAGATTTTTGAAAGATCTTCTGAATCGTAAACCTCCAATTCACTTACCCCCAGTAGTATAGGATTTGACTTTGGTTTTAGAAAACCTCATGGAACCTCCATTTGCACCACTTCAATGGGTTACCTTTCAATTTTTTCCTTGGAAAATGTAGTTTCTTATTACTATTACTTCACCTTGAAGACTTAGAAAACTACATGCATTTGTATATTTCACCCCATATACTCAAGTTGTACATCATGATGCAATACTACGATCTCATCTGGAGTTTTCTACCAAAAGTAGAGTCTTCTTTTCACAGGAATTAATCGGTTATTTTACCAGTAATTTTTCTACCTCCTCATCAATCTACTCAACAAAGTAGATTGCACACATTGGACTGTACCAGCACATTATCAAGTTATTTACAGTGTACATCAGGTGGTCATAGACCTTCGCAGTTATGTTTCTTACAATGTAAAAAAAAAAAAAAATCGACATCCAATCTCTAAATGTACTCTTTCTTCAGTTGTTACTCACTATATAAAATTTTGTTATAATCAACATGCTTCACATCATCATGTTACAACTCATACGTTGAGTGCTATGGCGACCTCAACTTCATTTTTACATCTCTAGGGCAGCTACATGATCATCCCTGCATACTTTTCAAAGTATTACTGTTTCCATGCAGCTTCACGTACAGATTAATTATTTGGACTGTCGATCCTTCTGGAGGTAATGTAAACAACAACTGTCCTCCTCCTCCTACCACAGGTAACAAATTTTCTTTCATCATGTTTATTGGATTATTCATGTTTGATCTATCACATGATTGTTACCTGTGTATGCTTGGGAGTCTTCAGAGGTGTGGCTAGAAGATCTTGTCCATGGAAAAATCTTAGTTTCTTACCTGTAACGGTAGTTTTCCGTGGACAAAGGATCTTCTAGCCACACCATCCCTCCCTACCCTCCCTAGTTGTCGTAGCTATATTATTAAACTGACTGGTCTGAGCTGTTAAATGGTATTTATACTGTACTTATGGGCGGGAATCCGCTAACTTTGTTGCTTTTACTTCTCAAGTATTGCTATTGGATAGCTGGGTCATGCACGTCATCGTGGCGTATATTCAGAGGTGTGGCTAGAAGATCCTTTGTCCACGGAAAACTACCCTTATAGGTAAGAAACTAAGATTTTCTCTTTGCTTCCCTGCTGTGGCCCCTCCCTTTTCCTGTAGCTGGTGTGTGTGTTAACCCTTTGGTCTCTGGTTCTGAGTGTGTTTGTGTGCTGTAGCCAGTAGCTTGCCTCTGGCTTGTATTTCTTGGTTAAATTCTGGGTACTGTCTGCCCAGATCTGATTCTCAGTGGGGTTCAGCTTCTCCTAGTGCTGCTGCTGGTTCGGGAATCCCTAAGCCCTGCCGGCTGACTGCAGGTAAGGTAAGGGCTCAACTCTTACTGAATGTTAGCTAAGTGCAGGTGAAGACGGTTAGCTGCCCCAGTTTCTCTGTGCCTGCTGTTCCGTGGGGAGTGCCGGTTGCTGCCGGCTGGTTCCTGTGTCCTCTACCTGTGAGAAAGCCTGTTCCTCTCCTCAAAGCTGGTGTCCTTGGTGAGTACACTGAAGGCGGGCTCTTGCTACTGTGGTTCAGTCTACCCTGGGCTCCCCTTGACTTCCTTACTGTTGGGGGAGGGGGAGGGGGGTCTGGGCTCAAGGGCTCACGAGCGAGCGGGGTTGGAGTACAGCGGACAGGTAACAAATGAAGACTGAATACTGAGGATTCTGCAGGCTAGGGGTCAAACTTAATGGGTGGGAGGGACAGGAGTAAGGCTGAAGGATCACCTAGAGTACCCACCACCCTGGCACCAGCTCTGTTCTGTAGTGTTATCGTGACTAATCCTCTGAGCCACCTAGTCCCCATAAATGCCCTGCTTCTTCCAATGAAACGGGCCCTAGCAAGGCTCTCGTGTAAGCGTTTTTTCTCTCTTTCCTGCCCTCCCCTCCATGTCCAGTGATTCTTCCCGCCCCTCCCATCCCCTCCATGTCCAGTGATTCTCCTCTTCCCTGCCCTCCCATCTGTGTCCCGCGATTCTCTCCTCTCCTTCCATCCCATCCATCGGTATGTTCTGTTTATGTGTGAGAGGCAGTTTCTGGGGAGAGAGGCATGGTATTATAAAAGCTGTATTTGAATATGAGAGGATGTTGTTGTGTGTATGTGTGTGTGTGTGGGAGGGGGGGTGTATTGTGATATCCCTGTGAGCAAAGGTGACCACTCCACTCCAGTCCCTCTACTTTGAGAGCTGCATATGAAAAACTGGCAGTGTGCTTGCATTATGTACTACAGCAGCTCTGATTGGAGATACTGTATGTATCACAGCAGGCCTGTGATAAAGTCATATAGAACAAAAGGCTATAGCTGAAATTTTTCTAAAATAAATCATGTCGTGGAAATTCCAAGTGAAGAGAGAAATGTACAGCAGCTGGTCAGATGAGAGGGAAGTGATGTTCATTTAGGTCTCAAAACGCATACACACAGCCTGACAGCATCGCTAATATTACTGAAAGTGAAAGATGATGTTTGCGGTGCTGCTCCACTCCTCTCCCCTCGCCTCAATGTTCCGCATTTCTCTCCTCCCCTCCATGTCCAGCGATTTGTACCTGAAAATTCTCTGGCTGGCTGGCTGGCTTCCGTAACGTTCCGTTCGAAACATCTCCTGACGTCAGCCAGCCTCCAGCGTTCCCTTCCTTCTCACTGGTCCGCCCTCCTCTGACGTCATTACGTTTTGATGCGCGGGCGGGACACTGAGAGTGAATGGAACATTGGAGGCTGGCTGACGTCAGGAGATGTTTCGAACCCAGACAGCCAGCCAGCCAGCCATGGAACGTTGGAGGTACAAATTATTATATAGGATAGGCCTTTCCAGAGGAATGAAGGATACTGAAGTGACTGTGACGTGAGTCTTCACACTGTCTGTGGAAGGACATATCATTTAGATTTTATTTTGAGTGTACCTTGAAGATGACTGTTTGTTGGTTCATTTTTTTGTTTATTGATTGTTACCCGCTTTGGGTTAAGAAGAGATACAAATGTAAAAATAAATAAATAAACTTTATTTAAAGGATAGCACCCTCGTATATAGCAGCACCACACAAAGGCAATACAGTGAAGCCAATGTCAAGATACACTAAGCACACCCTTAAAAAATGCAGTGGTCCCTGCACTGAAGACCTTACAGTCCATTCGGGTAGGGGAAGGAAAGGTCTTGACTGTATTTCTCCCAATTTATGGAAAGGGGAGAGGAGTGGACAGGTGGAGATGAGGGTGGGAAGCAGAGGAGTGAGTGTAACATGAATAGAGAGAGTAAATGAAAGATGGAGTGTGTTCAGATGATGTTGGGATAAGTAGGGAGGGAAGAATGAATATAGGAGGGACATGAATGATTTGGGAAAGGGGAGACCTGCAAGATGGAGGCGACACAAAAGAGAGGGAGACAGTGGTTATAGCAACTGTAAGGAAGTTTAGGAGAGTAAATGTAATAAGAGTGCAAATGAGAAGGGAGAGGGGGCTCTGCAGAGAAGAGATGAGGAGAAGTGTAAGTGGTGGAGGAGGGAGGGGTGTTTATTTAAGAGAAGGGAGGAGTGGGGACTGTTGGAGGGAGGAGAAGGACATTTAGAACTAAGTATAAGAATGCAAATGGGAGGGGCAGAGATGAGTAGGGAAAGGAGAGGGAGATTAATCCATTTTAGACTACAGCAGCAGAGCACCAGTCTGTGTCCAGGTGGCAGGGCTGTGAGGGAGGGAAGTGGGAGCAGGAGTGCTGGCCAATGCCTCCAGTGGAGAGGAGCCCAGAGTGCAGACCCTTCAAAGAAAGGAAGTGTCTGGGTAAGGAGACGCTGGAACTTAACTCCAAACCTGGCAGGGCTCCTTCCTTAGCCATGGGATTGAGGGAGCTCTTACAGTGAGTCTATGTGTTCCTGTCCTGCACTGCCAATGAGTCTTGTGTTATGGTCCCTGCACTGGCTAAGCATGTGTTGTATTGTGCTCTGTTTACTCCTAAACTCTATGTATTGTGTTATGGCTCCTGCACCGGCCATGTGTGTTTTGTTTTATTAACTGCTCCTACCCTATATGTCTTGTGCTATGATCCCTACACTGGCTGAGTATGTTTTGTTATGTCTCTGCACTAACTGAGAGTTTGTTGTGATGTGTTGTGTTGTGTTGTGTAGTGTATGTATTGTGTCATGGTCTCTGCAGTGGCTGAGTGTGTTATTTGTGTTGTGTTACTGATTCTATGGTGTGGACATATGCTGTGGTTCTTGCACTTGCTGTGTGTTGTGTTGTGTTTGCTCCTATGCTGTATGTATCATGTTATGATCCCTGCACTGGCTGAATGTGTTGTGTTAATGTCTCTGCACTTGCTGAGAGTTTGCTGTGTTGTGATGTGTTGTTGTTCCTATGCTGTGAACATGTCCCCTGCACTGACTGTGTTGTTTTACTGCTCCTATGCTGTGGACATATGTTGTGGTCCCTGAACTGGCTGATTGTGTTGTGCTATGTCTCTGCACTAGCTGAGAGTGTGGTGTGGTGTGGTGTGTTGTTTTGTACTGTCTTACTGCTCCTATGCTGTAGTTCTTGTGTTATGGTCCCTGCACTAGCTATGTGTATTTGATGTCTCAGCTAACAGTGCTACAAAGGTGCTGGCTCCCAAGTTTTATACAATTCTGGGAACCTTATGGGAGAAGGAGAGGCTTCCAAGTAGAATAAGATTTTACTGCACTAGCTGTGTTGTGTCATATTACTGCTCCTATGCTGTGGGCATGTTTAATGTTGTGATGCCTGCCTGCACTGGCTGTGTGTATTGTATGTGCTTCTGGACAGGGGCATAATGATTCTTGCATTGCCTGTATATGTTATGTTGTGTTATTTACTACTCCTTTGCTGGGGAAAATGTGTTATTTGTAGGTTTCATACTCTCTTTCAGCTCTGAGGAGGGATGAGGTGAATGGGATGAGAAAGAAGTTTCCTCGGAAGCTTCCGGTGAGTAGAAGTTGCTATATTCAGAGTTTGTGTGTCTTGGGCTGCCTCACTGACAAACTGTAAGATAGCAGTTGGGGGGGGGGGGGGGGGGGGGGGGGGGGGGGGGGGGGGGGGGGGGGGGGGGGGGGGGGTGGGGGGGGGTGGGGGGGGGGGGGGGGGGGGGGGGGGATGAAGTGGGCATCTGTTAATTTTTCTGGAGTCATCTCTTTGTATTCCAGGTAATTGTGGAGCGTTATCCCAAAGAGAAAAGTTTACCTGTCTTAGACAAGATGAAATTTCTGGTGCCACAGGAGCTGACCTTGGGGCAGTTTATGGCTGTTATCAGGTAAGGTGACATACAATATTGCCAGCTGCAGCCCACTCTCCAGAGGCCAACTTCTCAAGATGAAGAGTAGGCAATTACCTAGGGACAGCCACCTTGCTACCTCAATTCTGTCCCATTGCCGAAGACCAGGCACTAAAGTTCAAATGAAGGGCCCTCAGGCAGCAATCTGAGGAAGGGCTAGTGGGAGGAGAGAAGAGGCTACTGAAGAGGATTCAGGAGTGGCTGCAAGTGGGCCTCCTTCTTGGAAGGAATTTACATCACAGCTGAAGGCATCTCCGGTGGCTTTGCTACTCTATTAGAATGGCTGGCCAAATGATGAGTCATTGAGAGGGGCTTCCCTTATCCATGGCTTGCAGCTTCAGAGGAGGGTACTTCCCTGGCCATCTTCAAAGGAGGGTACTTCCCTGGCCAGCTGTAAATTTGGATAGGGTTAAATTTGTTGCTACCACTCTCCTTTTTTTAAGGTCTGTTTTGTACTGTAGTTCTACTGCTTGGATCCACAAGATTGGGCTAGGGATTTTGGGCTCTAGGTCATAGAAAGCCTCCTCCCAGCCATCCCCACATTAAATTGGTGCTGCTTTCTAGCTCCCATAACCTAGTCCTTTCTGAAGTTGGGAATTTGCAGTATCCTGTAGGGCCTGCTCTGCTGATGGTTAATAACGGTGGACGGACTGAGGACTTTCCCTTCATTTTTCCCCTTCTCTGCTCAAACTGATTCCTTCTGAGAGGAATCTGTGCCATAAAAACATAAAATAAAATAAACAGCTCCGCCCACAACATTTATCAAAATAGCACGATATTATCAGACTCTGAATAATGTTGAAATTTAAACTACTATACTGAAAAAATGTTAGGTCTCAAGGAGGTGGTAATTTTTGGTAAGAGTATAGCATATTTTCAGCATAATTTTAGTTTCTGGTTTTAGGGATTCCACTTTAGCATTCTGCAGTGGAAAGTCATACACCTGCCAGGACCTCTGGCACTACAGCATTGTCAGTGGTCATTACCACACATGTCAGCAGCCGGAAGAGATTGAGGGGTCTTTTTACTAAGGTGCGCTGAAAAATGGCCTGTGGTAGTGTGGGCGTGTGTTTTGGGTGCACGCAGAATCATTTTTCAGCGTATCTGCAAAAAATGCCTTTTTAAAATTTTTGCCGGAAATGGACGTGCAGCAAAATGAAAATTACCATACGTCCATTTTGGGTCTGAGACCTTACCACCAGCCATTGACCTAGTGGTAAAGTCTTATGCAATAACCGGGCAATAATGACCTATGCATGCCAAATGCCACTTGGCATGCACCCGATATGTGCCATGTGGTAGCCTGGCGGTAACTCCATTTTGGCACACATTGGGCACGCGTAGACGCTTACACGGCTTAGTAAAAGGGCCCCTGAGTTCTGTGCCAAGTCTGTATGTGTTCTGATAATAACCTAATAAATTAATTGCAACCTTTTTTTTTGTTTGTTTTGTTACATTTGTACCCTGTGCTTTCCCACTCATGGCAGGCTCAATGTGGCTTACATGGGGCAATGGAGGGTTAAGTGACTTGCTCAGAGTCACAAGGAGCTGCCTGTGCCTGAAGTGGGAATTGAACTCAATTCCTCAGGACCAAAGTCCACCACCCTAACCACTAGGCCGCTCCTCCACTCCACTTTTGGAATACATATTAGTATCTTGGTTGGCCACGTCCCTTCCCTACTCCTTGGATGTCTGTGTACTTACTTTCAAAGAGAATTTGTGTACCTGAGATACATTTCAATACAATGGAGGTAGTGCAGGCAGATTTATCTCATGCATATTCACTGTGGGTATCCTGAAAACCTGACTGGCTGCAAGGTACCAACTCCGCTGTTTTCCCGCACAATTGGGCTGCTTTAATAAGTTGTCTGCTGGTGCTCGCGGGTTGCGTCTTTTTTGGGCTGTTTCCGTCTCCATCTCCTATTGGTCAAATTTGGTGTTGGAATAAGACTTGGTGCATCTCAAGCCTCATTCTGCCTCCAAATTTGACCAATAGGAGGGTTAGTTGGGTGATGAGGTCATCAGCTGATGACTCATCATCAGCCCTGCGAGAGGCAGCAGCAGCGGCGAGCCGAGCAGTGACCACGTGGGATTTCAGCAAGAGAAGAGCAAGAGTAGCTTGTCGCAGCAGTGACCACGGGGGACAGACTCCCCTCTGCTGCTCCTCAGAGAGCTTAGGCTATTTTGGGCTCCTTTTGGGTGCGGAATCGCAGATTCAGCTTGGGCTATTTTGGGCTCCTTTCGGGTGCGGATTGGGCTGGGAGTTTTTTTTTTGTCGTGTGTCCTGAGGACTAGGTTGAGAACCCCTGCCCTAAGGTTAACCCCCTCTCCTCAAAAGACATTAGCCAGGGCTTGCCTTTGGGTAGTGTGACCTGTGCTGCCACACAGGGTGCCAGGCATGAGGCAGTGCTGCCATACCACTGCCCCTGCACCCATCTGCCTCCCATGAGCAGGGAAAAAGAGAGAGGGTTGAGAGGATAATGGTACCTGGCAGAGGGCAGGGGATACCAGGTAGGGGGAAAAGGGAGTGTTATGCTGAAATAGCCATTGCTGGAGTGGGGGTGGGGGGGGGGGAAGAAGGTGCAGTGTCAGTCATTACACAGGGCATTAGTTAAGCTTAAATAGCCATAGCATCAGCTGATGTAGGGTTAATGCTGGGAGAGAGACAGAGCCAGGGCAAGGTGGAGTGGACTGATAGGCTGGTTGAGGGGGGTGAGAGAGATAAAGGTAGACAAATACTGTGGGAAAATATCAAACTATGCCAGGGAGGGGAATTCTGCAGAGATTTGGTATTATAAAGATATTCAATGCCGGGTCATTTCTGGTGACTGGCACTGAATATCCAGAGATAGGCCTGGTATTCACACGGCCAAATACAGCCACCAAACTTGCCCTGAAAATTGGCGCTATCCACTAGCCACTAACCGCAAATTTTTAGCGGGTCATGGCTGGCCATGTCCCGCTGAAAATTTGTGGATAGCTAGTTATGGGGCATTTAATCGGCCTGGTACCAATCCTGGCTGGTTAAATACTTTTGAATATCGAAGGGTATGTGTTTTCATCTTTCAGTGCAATAGCATATAGTCCCTGGTCCTGTGTATTTCATTTGGAAGATCATAAGTACATAAGTATTGCCATACTGGGACAGACCAAAAGTCTATCAAGCCCAGCATCCTGTTTCCAACAGTGGCCAATCCAGGTCACAAATACCTGGCAAGATCCCAAAAAAGTACTAAACATTTTATACTGCTTATCCCAGAAATAGTGGATTTTCCCTGAGTCCAATTTAATAATGGTCTATGGACTTTTCCTTTAAGAAGCCATCCAAACCTTTTAAAAGCTCTGCTAAGCTAACCGCCTTTACCACATTCTCCGGCAACAAATTCCAGATCCAAGATCTGATTCATCACTGAAGTTCAGCAGAAATCATTGCTAGAGGTCATGGTAGGGAGGGCTGCAGAGTCCTTTTTCTGGGGCACATTTGAGGTGCTGTGTACAGCACACTCGAGGATTTTTAAAATTCATTTTTAAAATTCATTTAGCGCACATCTTATCAGTGGTAGTTCAAGGTGGGTTCCATTTTCTTGTACTTGGGATATAACATCTCATTGAAGCCAAGTGTATTTTGGGAGTTGGAGGCAGGGAGTATAGTTTAGGGGGTGTAGAGTGGAGTTTGGGGGTATATTTTAGGGGGATCCTGTAGTTTGGTGCTGAAGATGTATTTTAAGATGTGTTGTGGTTTGGGGGTCTTAAAGTATATTATAGCACTATTAAATCATATGCTGGGAGGTGTTGGTATCTTTGGAACCTTCTCCTGTTCTAATCCTTGGATTGACTGGGCCTCTTCCTTTACACAGGAACCGGATGCCCATTGGCCCCTCACAGAGTTTCTATTTCCTGGTGAATAACAGCAGCCTTGTGAGTATGTCTCTGAGCATGGCCGAGGTCTACACTGAGAACCGTGACGAGGATGGTTTCCTGTATATAACCTACGCATCCCAGGAAGCCTTTGGTTAATGGGCAGCTCTCACCTTTGGAACCAAGCTCTGATACTTTGCCATCTTACAACTGACTCAACTTGCCCGGATCCTAGGCCTTCGCTTGGCCTGCTAATCTGCAGGTTCTCTTCAGGTTCCTGCCCTGTGAACTCTGAGCACACAGACAGCACCAGGACTGGTGTATTGTGGCCCCTGACCGGTAACATTTAAGAGGTCCCTCTCGATCAAGTAGGAAGTAAATTTTAGATTTAATGTTTTCCTGCTAATGAAGCATGAGGCCCTAAGCTGTATCTTGTCTAGCTTAGAGCACCATATGCAAGGATCTCAGTTCCTCTTTCATGGCGACACATTGGCACATCCTGCTATAGATATGATTGCCAACTTTTTGACAGAGAAAAACGCAACACCTGCCCCATTTCATGCCCCTCCTTTGCCTCGCTCCTGCCCCTTCTTTGCCCCGCCCATGCCCCATCCCGTCTCTTGCCATACCTATTGTCGCAGCCTTTCCCCCACCCCTCTACAAACAACTGTCCCATTGTCTCTTTTTTGCATTTTTCTTTTCCTGTCTTTGCAGGGTCTCCTGTTCATTTAACATTTCTTTTCTCACCATGTTCACCATTCATCTCCCCTCTGTATCCGTTATCTGTCCTTCCAGTATCTCCTCTCTATGCCTTTGTCCCTATTCACTCCCCCACCCCCACCCCCACCCCCAGCATCTGCCCTCTATATCCCTATCTTCCCACATGTTCAGCATCTGCCCTCTCAGAGTTCCTGTCCTCCCCCTGTTTCCAGCATTTTCCCCATGTCCCTATTCCTCCCTTTCCACTACTGCCCTTCTATGTCCTTGTCCCTATACTACCTCCATGCCCAGAATCTCTTTTCTGTGTCCCTGTCCCTCTCCTCTCTTCTCTTCCTCCCTCACAACCCATCCTGGGGCCAGGATCTTTCCTTTTCTCTCCCCGCCCCCCTTCTTTGTCTGCTGGCATCTCTCCCTCCTTCTCTGGGTCTTATGTCTTCTCTTTCTCCAACCCCCCCCCCCAACTGGTCTTCCTCTCTCCCTAGTCCCCCACTGCTGGGTCTAGCATCTCCTCCTCCTCAGTCGGGTTTCTCTCTCTCTCTCCCCCCCTTCCCTGGACAGATCCATCATTTTAGTTTCCTTCCCACCCTCACCTGGCAAATTAGCAGCTCTCTCCCCCCTTTTTTCCCAATGGAGCCAGTATCTCTCCCTCCCCCTGATGAATTCAGTTCAGCATTCCTTGAGTCCCTCTCCCTTCCTTTCTCGGTTCAGACAGTATCTCTCCATCCCTCTCCCTCCCCCCACCCAGGATTCTACCTTTCATCATCTCTCCCTCTCCCATGCACCTCCCAGGTCTTGAAAGTGCCTTTGCTGACAAACAACACAGCTGCAGTGATTGAAGCAAGCCTCTGCTTGCATTCAGGGTGTTCCCTCAGCTGTGTCCTGCCTCCTATGATACAAATTCCTGTAGCCGCAGGGGTGGGACACAACTGAGGGAAGTCCCCAAATGCAGACAGAAACTGCTTGCTTCGATCACCATGGCTATGTTGCTTGTCAGCAAAGGCACATTCAGGACCTGGGAAGTGGATGGGGAGAGGGAGAGATGCTGGATGGACTAGGGGTGGGGGGGGGGGGGGTTGGGGGGCAGGTGGAGACAGAGGCAACGGGAGAGATGTTGCACTGGGAAAGGAAGGGAGAGGGAGATGCTAAAGTGCCTCAGCGTTGGGGTCAGCATGACCATCAGGGACCAAAAAAAAGGATTTTCTACTACTGGTTTTGAGGATCTGCTGGCAGCCGGCCTGGACATTGAAATACCGGCAAGGCCAGCTGAAAACCGGCTAGTTGGCAACCCTAGCTATAGAGGACTTCATAGAGGAGAACCTACAGGACATCTCCCCCCTCCCCAATCACAAAACTGTGTGTCATCCTTGGACATCAAGTGTCTCACCTCAGCCAACAGTCTCTCTCCGAAGGGAATCAGTAGCTCACAGCAAGATATAATCAGAGACGTTTCTTGCAGCAAGAACATTGTGCTTCACAGTTTTATGCTAACAGGAGACCTTGTGCTATATTTGTAATTTTAAATAAAGTGGGGTTTTTTCCTCATAACCACATGTTAGAGCCGTCTGCTGCTGTAGGGGAGTTGGTGTGGACTTGCTGTCCCCTGATTATATAGCTGCTGAGGTGGTCGGAGACCCGGCCTGCCACTCCAGGCCACAATGTTTCTTGCCACAATGCAATTTGCTCACTTGTTATTTTCTTTCCTGTGATGGGAAAGAAGGCTGCTGGGGTGTGAGGAGGGCCAGCAACCCTTGAGACCTCTGGGATAAACAAGGCGTGTACTTATCACAAGCCTGGGAGATTTAACACAGGGCTCAGGTATTTCAGACGCTCTCTGTTCCAACTCTAGTCAGAAAGTGCTAATCACACATGCACTCAGACTCATTTCGTAATCCTGCCCATCTTCTGTCTTCCAGAACTGGATAGTGAAATGTTGGAGGTCAGGGACGGACTGACCATTCACGCAAGCGAGCAGTGCGTGAGGGCGCTGAGGCTCTCCCCCACCTCCCCTGCCACTGCACACTACAGCCCTCCGATCCTCCATGGGCCCTCCCTGGTACCACCTTGAAGGGCCCTGGTGGTCTAATGGCCTCTGGGGGGGCAAGAAAGAACAACACTCTTACTTGCTCGCTGCCCAGCACCACACTGCCATATTTCAAAAATGGCTTCAGAGACTCCCTGCGGCAGTCTCGCAAGACTGTCGAGACCCATGAGACTATCGCGGGAAGATTCAGTACCTATTTTGAAAGCATGGCAGCGCCAGGCTGAATAGCGGTAGTGGGCAGGAAAGAGTGGGGCTCTTTCCTGCCCCTAAGAAGCCTCTAGACCACCAGGGCTCTTCAAGGTAGGACCAGGAAGGGCCCACTGAGGCTTGGGGGGACTGTAGTGTGCAGCAGGGGGGGCGGCAGCTGTGGCAGTAGGGGGGCTGTGGTGTGTGGAAGGGGGCAATGGCAGCAACATGGAGGGGGGGGGCAGTGGCAGCATGGCAGTGGGGGAGGGGGCAGCTGCAGTGCAGCAGTGGGGGCCCAATGACCTTTACTGCCAGGGGGCCCAGATCACTATCAGTCCACCCCTGGTGGAGGTGATGGGGCTGCAATCCCACTGCACTTTCCAGAATGACCCAGAAATGCAATTGTTAGAGAGATAGTCACTCCGGCTAAACACATGCATGTTTGCATGCACTTATTTCTAGAAAAAGGTCTTTCTTACATAGTTAACACCACTAGTATATGATTCTCTTGAAGTTATAGGACCAAATATAAACATTAAGTTTCTAATTTCAGGTTTCAAGTTTATTTAGTTTCTACTATTCTGCCCTTTGGGGTACCTTCAGGGCAGCTGACAATCTAAAATAGTAGAAAATAAACATTGTAACCATGGCTATTTAGGATGGAGGGGGAGAACTACACTAAATGATAGGACAGAGGGGGAGGGGATTGGCAGGGGTTCTCAACCCAATCCTCGGGACACACCCAGCCAGTCAGGTTTTCAGGATATTCACACAATGAGTATGCATGAGATAAAATTTGCATACAATGGAGATAGTACAGCCAAATGATCTCATGTGCATTCATTGCAGGTTTCCTGAAACTCTGACTGGCCATGTGTGTCTCAAGGACTTAGTTGAGAACCACTGCTTTAGGGCCAAATGGGTCAGCAGCACCTCAAACAGCTCTGGGTAACTAACCCTTCATCTCAGTCCTGCTCTCTTATGACAGAGATGTGACAGACATACCTGACCCTCCTGAACAGTCTCATGACAGGGCTGCACAATCTTTGTTAGTTCATGACATCAAAAGTTTATTGCTAAAAACTAGACTCAACACGAATCGTGTTTTGGCCACTCAGGCCTGCTTCAGGAGTCCCATAGTCTGCGGGACTCCTGAGGCAGGCCTGAGTGACCAAAACACAGTTTGTGTCGAGTCCAGTTTTTAGCAATAAACTTTTGATGTGAACTCTTTGAGCCCATCAACCTTTTTTTTGCCATCATCCTTCTTGTCTCCTTCGCTGTATATGTTTGCCTTGATTGACCTGTGCGGAGGCTTTTTGTTCTTCTAGAGATGTGAGAGGAACAGAGCAGACACATCTTGTCCAAATGGTCTTTATTCAAAAGAACCCGATGTGGCCACATTTTGCCAAAAATGGCTGCATCAGGGGTATAACAAAACATCATCCAGGGACATACACATTGCTTCCCCTGGACATAAAGCATCCAAGACAGCTGTTGATAAATACAGACAGCAGTAAAACAGCAGCATCTTCAAAAACCTTCTTGTGTATGTCCCTGGCTGGTGTTTTTATTATACCCTTGATGCCACCATTTTTGGCGAAACGTGGTCACATTGGGTCCTTTTGAATAAACACGGTTTTGGTCCTTTTGGACAAAGATTCTTCTAGACTTTGTGTCTGCTTTGTTCCTGCAGATTTTGTCTGCTGCAGACATTTTACTCCTCTGCTTTGTGTTTGTAGAGATGTAAGAGGGACATTTGGTCCTCCTGCGTGGCCCCTATAGTCTTGTGGCACAAATGGGATAAGGACTTATTCTTATTCTGGTCCTATGAAAGGTGGATGTACAGAAGAAGGATATGGTCCCTGTAACATGATGAGGAGACCAGCAGGCTTATTTTCGAATGAGAAGGGCGCCCGACACAAATCAGGAGATGGGCGTCCTTCTCTTAGGGTCGCCCAAATCAACATAATCGAAAGCCGATTTTGGGCATCCTCAACTGCTTTCCGTCGCGGGGATGACCAAAGTTCACGTGGGAGGGGGGTGTCAGCACCGTAGCGAAGGCGGGACTGGGGCATGATTAAGAGATGGGTGTCCTCGGCCGATAATGGAAAAAAGAAGGGCGTCCCTGACTAGCACTTGGCCGACTTTACTTGGTCCATTTTTTCTTGCGACCAAGCCTCAAAAAGGTGCCCGAACTGACCAGATGACCACCAAAGTTAATCGAGGATGACCTCCCCTTACTTCCCCAGTGTTCACCAACCCCCTCCCACCCTAAAAAAAAAAACTTTACACTTTTTTTTTGCCAGCCTCAAATGTCATACCCAGCTCCATGACAGCAGTATGCAGGTCCCTGGAGCAGTTTTAGTGGGTGCAGTGCACTTCAGCCAGGTGGGCCCAGGCCCATCCCCCCCTATCTGTTACAGTTGTGGTGGTAAATGTGAGCCCTTCCAAACCCACCAGAAACTCACTGTACCCACATCTAGGTGCCCCCCTTCACCCCTTAGGGCTATGGTAGTGGTGTACAGTTGTGGGGAGTGGGTCTTTTGGGGGGGGCTCAGCACACAAGGTAAGGGAGCTATGCACCTGGGAGCAATTTCTGAAGTCCACTGCAGTGCCCCCTAGGGTGCCCGGTTGGTGTCCTGGCATGTCGGACCAGTGCAGTACGAATGCTGCTCCTCCCACGACCAAATGGATTGGATTTGGTCATTTCTGAGATGGGCGTCTTTGGTTTCCATTATCGCTGAAAAACGGGGACAACCATCTCTAAGGACGACTATCTCTAAGGTCAACCTAAATGTTGAGATTTGGGCATCCCCGACCATATTATCGAAATGAAAGATGGACGCCCATCTTGTTTCGATAATACGGGTTTCCCCGCCCCTTCACAGTGCCATCCTGTGAGGACGGCCCCAGGAAAACTTGGGCACCCGGTTCGATTATGCCCCTCCACATCTTCTGTTGCCTTTGGTGTTTGCTTAGGGGCTCTTTTACTAAAGGGTGGTAGGGCTACCACATGGGTAGCATGCAGTGAAACAGCACTACCGCGGGGCATGGCCAGACACCCTGCAGTAGCTCTGGTTTCAGTATGCACCGTTTCCTGTGGTAGAAAATAGAAATTATTTTCTAGTGTGGTGGACAGGGAATAATCAGGCAGCACACGTCCATTGCCGCATGCTGCTGGATTAGCACATGAGCCCTTACAGCCAATAGGTGGCTGTAAGGGTTCAGGCAGTAATGTCCGCACGCTAATTGTGAAATTAGCACATGGCCATTAAGGATGCCAATGCAAAAAAAGGATTTTATGACTGAGATAAAAAGTTGTCTCGACGTGCGTCCATCTCACTCGTCAAAATTACTACTGGCCACTTTTTACCCCTGCTCTGTAAAAGGACCACTTATATGGTGTGAAGTCCCACCCAGCGCATCCCAGAATGAACTGGGCAGGGCTGGGCGCCGCCATTTTGCAGGCGGCACCGATGGAGGGAGGCCACCTCCCTCCTCCAACTGCAGGTAGGGGGGTGGGGAAGGGCCACTAGACCACTAGATGGGGGGAATTACCCGTGGCCCACTGGGCCACCAGGAACATCAGTGGGGGGATTGGGGGGCTGGAGACCCACCGGATCTCCAGCCCCCCTGAACCTATGCTGGGGGGTCGGGGGCCCGGAGGTCTGCCGGACCTCCAGCCTCCTGTTGCTGGAGGGAGGGGGGTTGGGGTCAGGTCAGGGTTCCTGCCAGGGCTGCTGCATTGGGGAAAATGGGGGCCAGCTAGCATGCAAATGCATACTGGACACAGCTCACCATTCCTCTCCAATGGTCTGCAAACCCTAACACCAGCTCCGAGCTGGCGTAGGGTTTGCCACAGGGCCAATCTTTGGTGTGCTGGTCACTGATCATTGGGGATGAATAGGTTTAGAATGCATTTGCATGCTACTTGTGCTAAGAGCCCTGTTTTTCGTGCTTTTGCGTGCTAGTTGCATTCAGAACCTGCGAGCATAAACTTCCTGAGCCCATCTAACCATTATACCTCTATTCAGGAAATCTAGACTGCCCCAATTTGATTGACTGCAGATTTTGTCCATTAGATTGTAAGCTCCTTTGAGCAGGGACTGTCCTTCTTTGTTAAACTGTACAGCGCTGCGTAACCCTAGTAGCACTTTAGAAGTGTTAAGTAGTAATAGTAAGTAGTAGTTTCACGCGCTCAGGGTTCTGATCCTGGGGCAGTAGCAAAGGCAGGGGCTAGTATGGTGTTAACAGTCTCTAGCGCCTGCGTTTGCTTCTGATCATTGACCCATTGACGGTTTAAAAAAGCTGCATGCAGATATTGTATTTCTACAAGAGATACACTTATCTAGTGAACATCTGAAACTCAAAAGACAGTGGGTAGGAGAAATCTACTAATAGACCTTTAGTGAGAGGAAGCAGGGAGTGGTCATTCTGATGCACAAACCATTTCACCTACATAAGCAGATTCAAGATAAAGAGGGGATATTTGTTTTGGTATTGGGCGAACTTTGAGGAACAAAGAAGCTTTTATGCAACATCGATGCTCAAAATGTGTGTAGCCATAAATGTTTCTCCCAGGTGTCAGGCCATCTAGTGGGGTACTCAGAATGTTAAGTAATATTAGGGGGGGGGGGATTTTAACATAACAGCAGACCCCACATTAGACTGCAAGCCCCCCCCCCAAAAAAAAGAATGAGGGATCATGAAAACAGGGAGTGAATTTTTTGGCCCAACAGATGGATTTGATAGATATATGGAGGGTTTTGCATCCCTATGAACAGGAATACACTTTCTATTCCAACACACATATCATCTATTCAAGATTGGATTAAATATTAGTAGATGGGCAGGGAGGGGGGTTCCCAAAGTACAAGGGAAAGAGATCTACACTTCTACACTCTTGGACCATGAGCCTGTGGGGGTATTTCTAAATTTTACCCAGGGGCAGAATGTATGGCCTTGGCGTATGGTTCCCCATTTATATGAAGATTTAGAGTTTTAAACCTACCAAAGAGCTAAGTGGTTGGATTACCGTGCAGATAACACCATTCCTGAAGTGAACCCAATCAATTTTTGGTATGCATCAAAGGCGATGCTGTGAGGCCATATCCTGTCCTATGTTGTCCATCAAAGGAAGGCGAGGGAGAGAGAGTTGCTTGGATTGACCCAAAAGTTGCAGCAGCTTCGGCATCCCACATTGCTTATCTTGATGCTCAATCTAAAGTAGATTGAGCATCAATTAAAAGGCAGATTAAAAATCTACTGCATAAAAAAGCTAAACAGTCCCTATATTATCAGAAATGTAAGCTCCATAGGTGGGGTGGAACAATGGGTAAACTTATGGCTAATTTGGCGTGTCCAGTTAGAAAGAGGCAATTAATCATCTCCATTAAGGACGGGCAGAGGAGAGGAGGCAGTATAACCAGGAAAGTCATGTAGTAGAACAATTTGTATGATTTTAATCTACTCTATATAGCAAAAGTGAACTGGATCCCGCTGCTGTAGATGGCTTTTTCCAGAGTGTAGAGCTGCCAGCATTTACAGTGGAACAGATGAAACTACTCATGGCACCCATAACAGCAGTGGAATTTATTTATTTATTTATTTATTGCATTTGTATCCCACATTATCCCACCTCTTTGCAGGCTCAATGTGGCTTACAATAAATCATGGATTGTGGAAATGAGAGGAGAATTGACATATGGTGTTACAGAAGTAGTTTGGGTAGCATGGTAATGGAAAACAAGATAATAACATGACATAAGGCATTCTTTATTACTAGAATCTCAAACTCATGAAGGCTCCGGGGCCTGATGGGCTGCTTGGGCCTAAATACTATAAAATTCTTCAGGATGTGATAACCCCACCACTTAGTCAGATGTGCAATGCTGTTGCAGAAGGAGACGGAGGGATACTGGAGAATGTAGCACACGTAGTACTGCTTCCCAAGCCATGAAAAGACCCAGAACAGGTGGAGTCCTATTGCCCAATATCCTTACTGAATCAGGATATGAAGATTTTGGCCGCCACTTTGGCCATCAGGCTAAATGTTTTCCTGCCACGGATTATACATCCCGACCAGGTGGGCTTTGTTCCAGGCAGATATGCCTCTATGAGTCTTGTAAGGGTGATGGGTGCTTTGCATGATCATAGGGGTAGTGGGAGCACAGCTGCTTTAGCAGGGTTAGATATGGAAAAGGCCTTTTGAGTCATGGATTGATATGGCATGGGGGGGGGGGGGGGGCAAATTCATTGCATGGGTGAAAGCTCTATATACAAAACCAACAGTATGCCTTTTGATCAATGGGAATTTGTCAGCCCCTTTTGAGTTGCAGCAGGGAACCAGACAGGGTTGCCCTCTCTCATGCCCTACTGTTTTTGCTGGCAATTGAGCCTCTGGCTGTTAAGATACAGGCCACGGACACGTTACAGGGTTTAATGGGGGGGGGGGAGGGGAGATGATATACTTTTATATCTTGCTCAATCCCAACTGCATTTGGAACCTGCACTAGAAATAGTGCGGGAGTTTGGGGTTATCTCTAGCCTCAAAGTTAACTGTGATAAATCTGAACTTTTCTTGCTGTCGGGAGTGAGGCCCTGTGCAGCTGGCTATCCCTCCTACTACGAAACCTGTGCGAACCCCGCTGTTATGTATTGTTACAACATACTGAGGCCATTGGAGAGCATAGAAAAGCTATGCTAGGCCTGGAAAGATCTTCTTCTGATGCTTTTTGGACGTATAGCATTAGTGAAAATGGTTATAATTTACTGTATCCTCTACAGACCATGCCTATCTGGATGATGCGTTGGAATGAATTTAAATTTTGCTCAATTGTATCCTGGTTTATCTGGAGAGGGAGGGCTCCAAGAATCAGCATGGATAAACTGTTTCTGGTCAAGACTCAAGGAGGCCTTAATCTTCCAGATATCTGGGTGTATAATGTTGCCACTCTGATGATGTGGATTCATAAGGGATATACTGGGAAAATGAAGTTTTTCCCCCAGAGGTGGGTAGAGGGATGGAGTCCTCCATTTCATTTTTTGATTTGCTGTGAAACATCGCCCTAAACTTCTTTTTATATCCCCATTAAAAAGGGTGTGGAGGTGGTGGAGGAAGCTTCAAGGTAGATCAGGGACTGTGTCCTCTTTTATGCAGATGGAGGGTAATGCCAATTTTCAGCCTGGGTGAGGTAAATCAGTCTTTGCAGACTGGTCCTCTCGAAGATGTTCGTCCCTAAAGCAGCAGCTCGATTTTGGGGGGGGGGGGGGGGGGAGGGTTTCCCACTTTCTCACAAGTACAGCAGTCCTGCGGAGTACCCAACAAATATATGTTTTCCTATTTTCAGCTTCGACACTACTGGGACACTCTAACTAAACAGGCCTTGGGGGACTTGTCAAAGGGAAAATTGGACATCTTTTTTTGCCCAGACACCAGCTTCCCTTAACAAGCTCTCTTATTTGTATAAACTTATAAAACTAGAATCTCAGGGATTACTATATTGAGGGGAAAATGGCAATGAGATCTTCATTGGGAGATCACAGAACCCCATTTTTTGATGTTTTGAATACCTATGTTAAATCTGTGGATATACAAGAAACTCAGTATAAAATCTTGCATAGATACTATCTGACTCGGGAGCGGGGAGCTAGGTTGGGCTTGTGGGATAGTGAGGTATGCCTTAAATGTAAACATCTGATTGGATCCTACATACACTCATTTTTGCAGTGCCTGGGGCCAGGCTTTGTCTTTATTGGAGGCAGCATTGCCCTGTTCGGTGGAATGGGACTACAGAACTTTGTTGTTGGGCAGCCAAGAGCCACTGGAAGCACAGGGACTAACTGGGCCTCAATGTTGGTTTCTGTACAATGGTCTGCTTCTAATTAAGAAGGTGATTTTTAAGCATTGGATATCAGAGGAGTCTCCGGCTTTGCAGCACTGGGTAGCGAAAATGAAAGAGCTTGCAAGTTTTGATAGCCTCACGTCATGTACCATATGCCTCTGCATATTGATAAACATAACTATGTGGCTTTGTGGCGCACTTTCTTGAACAATTCAGAGTCAGATTTAGATACATCCACTCAGCACACTAGAATAATACCTTGAGGCAGCAAGGGGGAGGGGTGACTGCTCACTTGTATGTTTGCTTGTGTGGTTCGTGTTCTATAGGGAGAATGCATGATGAGAATGGGTTGCATGGTTGAGTGACTGTTGGTGGGAGAGAATTCAAAATGCTCCGATGGAGAGCGTGAAATGTGTCCTACAGATTGTCAATTGACTTGATGCATCTAATATAGTCTGCTTGAGAGCTTTTTCTTGTTAGTCTCACTGGACCTGTGACTACTCTTTATATACATACATATGAGACCTGTTAAGATTGCTGGTCTATTTTTGTTCTATTTCTATGCTGTTCACGCTTTTCATGGTTATAAATAAAGTTATTTTAAAAAATGATTAAACTAGATGGAAGCTAGGGGACAGTGGACCCCCTGCTACTGTGGGACCTCAGGCACTGCCTTATTGTCCCAATGGTCAGTCCACCCCTGCCCTAGAGGAAAGGAGAGTCAGGGGAGATACAATACAAATGTTTAAATACTGAAAGGTATTAATATATAAACAAATTCGTTTCAGAGATGGGGAAGCAGTAGAACTAGAGGACATGAATTGAAGTTGTGGGGAGGTAGACTAAGGATCAGGAAATACTTTTTCATGGAGAGAGTGGTGCATGCCTGAAATACCCTTCCTGGACAAAAACAGTGACAAAAATTTAAAAACCATGTGGGATAAACACAGAGGATACTTGTATAGAAAGAACATGGGATCAAAGCAAAACTTAAATGACCTTTAAACAGGGCTTAGAGGGTAACCTGCATGGAGCGGTAGGTAGAACTTTGGTTGCCTTGTTGGGCAGACAGGATGGTCCACACAGGTTTTCATCTACCGTCATTTTCTCTGTTGCTATGTAAACTCTTTGAGACAAGAACTCAGCGCTGCACAGATCCAGTAGCACTATGGAAATGATAAATAGTGTTGTTTTGTTTTGTGCCCAACATTATGATTACACAGTTTTCCTGTGTGCTCTGAGTCCACTATTTAAAATAAGTGTTCCATTTATCAATGTAATCAAGATCAGAGGCAGACAAAGCCAGGACCCCTTACCCATCCGTCTTCTACTAGGCCTTTTCCTCTGCCTCAGCACCTGCAGTAGATAAAGGGCTGCTACCTAGTTGCAGGACAGAAGGGACAGGTCCCTCCAGTCCTGGTTATGCCCCTCTGCCAGCATGGACTCCTAGTTCTGAATTCCCTCTTGATTTTCTTAAAGATGGAGAGGAATTTCTAATCCTGCTTCTTCCATTGCTGCTCTTTTGTGAGCTTGTGCGTCACTTTGCCCTTCATTGCCTCAGGTACCAACTTAGATTGTAAGCTCTCTGGGGAAGGGACGTACCTACATGTAACAACCCAAGTTGAGCACAGGTTTGGAAAGGCAAGCAACTACACCTCAAATCCAAATCTAACCAGGACCTATGAATCTCACCCCATCCACCAATAAAGCTGTCACATCAGCCAGGCTCTAGTGTATGGAACACTCTGAGTAAGCAAGACGACGAGAGAGCACTAATTTGAATTTTGGATTTATTTAATCAAGGTGAGTTACAGTTTGGGTACAATAGCCATTTCCCTTCTCCAGCAGGCTTATGATTTAAGTATATAATGAAGCAATGGAGGGCAAAGTGGCTCAGTGAAGGTCACAAGAACTGACAGAAGCAGGATATGTACCCTGAGCTTCCCTGGTTCTTAGCTCTTAACCACTAGGCCACTCCTCCACTTACAGCTCAAGTTAATGTCCCAGGAAAGGGCACACTGTACCCAGATACCCAATAACCTGAGCAGACAGAAGCTGGATTTGCACGGACACACACACACACACACCAAACACACATACACTCTCCCACACACAGAGCACCTAAAGGATGTCAGAGCAGACCACAATTAACGTTCCAAAGAATCTCTTTTAACTGCACCAGCATTTGAAATAGTTACCTGTAAAAAGATGGTTTAGTTTAGCTATTCTGCAGTGAAAATCTAAGAATAGGTTCAAAAACAGAATCAGAATCAATAGTGCACCACTTCTGACCATGGCTCCTCTCCTTATGTACACCGGCTCTGATTGCAGGCCATCCCACTCTCTCTTCCTAAAGAACCTCTCCACCCCACTCCTGTTTCTATGGTATACTATTACCCCCCCCCCCCCCCCCCCCCAGAACTCAGGTCCTCTACCCTCTCTTCCTACAGTAAACCTGGCTATGAAAGACATGAATGATTGTATAGGGCAGCAGGAGCTATATTGTTTGTTACAAATGTTAAATAAAAATCTCAGGGAGGGGGTCCTAGTGCCTAAAAGTGGGGAGCATAAGGCTGAAGACTCACCTAGAGCACCTAATACACTTGTACTGGCTCTGTTCCATCCCTCTTACGTCCCGTCCCTGTCTGGAAACACACAAACACATACATCACCCACAGGGAGTCACAGAGTAGAGACACACTATCTGAAAGAAATATTATTACAGAAAGAATCTCACATGTGTCCATTCATTATGTCACACTTTAGTAATTAACAAATCCATTTCCTTTACATTTATCTTTAACTTCATTAGAACTTAATATCAGCTCACAAGCGCTCCCATTTCTTTTCCAAAAGAATTCAGTCAATTGTGCTTGTTGTTGTTGTTTTTTTTTTAGCACAGCACATAAACAAGCGAAGGCCCTTCTTCTCTGTAAGTCATTTCCATCCCCGGCTCACTGGCAACAGGCACAGCATTTGTACATCCTAACAGGTAAAAGGATAAGACCAGATCAGTAGGGTTCTGAGCCACCAGCCTTTGCATGGAATGGCTGTGGCTTCAAGGACTCACAGCTGGGGTTGGCACAGGACTGCTATAGAGTTTCATCCTTGTGGCATCTCTCCAAGATAGCAACTGATACATCAGGGTCTTCACCGCTGTGGCCACAAACCCTTGGGCAGGAATTCAGAAGAGTCAGGGTCCTCGCTCAGCCTCTGCATGCTGCCAGCTTCCAAGTCTTCTGCTGCCTTTTCCCGAAGGGTTGACCCCACCCCACTGGACACAGTCCTGTCACCGGATTCCCCTGTGCTGTTCAGCACATGGCCATCACCAATATCAGCCAGAGAACCCATGCCACTGGAACCTGCTGGGCCTAGCCTGCTGGTCTCCTCTATGGTTGCTGGGAGCCCTGGGAAATGGTGGCGCTGGATGTGGTGTGAGGAGGCTGGAGATGTCTGAAGCTCATACTCAATGCTGCCATCCATAGCCACAGAGCTTACAGGGCAGATGTGTTCACTGGTTTCAGCTAATTTATTGTTCATAACGGCCAATGAACCAATGTCACCTAAGATCCCCTTCTGGCGGTTAAAGTCTACAGGCTCACAACCTTTGTGGGTGGGGAGGCTGCCTGAGCCCTTGAAACTGTTGGCCATGTCTCTCCAGGCGACTCTCAGGTGCCCATTGCCAAATTCAACTCCTGATGCTTTTGTTGTAGATGTGGCGGGTGCTGTAGGGGAGGGGGAAGAGGAGGCAGCAAGGAAGTCGCGGATGGCACTCATCTCCAGCGACATGTGGCGAACTTCAGCCTCACTCTCAAAGACAGCCTCCGTGTCTGCAGAAACCTCACTGCGTGGGGGTCTAGCAGGAGTGGGGCCTGTGACACGATGCTTCCGATGGTGGTGCAGCTGCCCACAGGAACAAGAGCGCAGCAACCAGTTCAGCGACTGCTTGATAGCTATGGAGATAACATTGAAAAGTGAATAGATACAGCAAACACCCAGCAGAATGAAGAGAAAGTTCCCCAAGCCATACAGTGCTGGTCGCTCATAGGTGTGGTGCTGGCCACTCACTAGATCCCCAAAACCAATGGTGCTGAAGGTTACAAAGCAGAAATATAAGGAGTCCAGATAGCGCCAGCCTTCAGCTGGACTGTAGATAGCAGAAGCTGTGCAGGAGATGGCCACGGCACTCACAGCCAGGATTAGCATGACTGTGTAGACAGAGGGTTTCCAGCATTCCTCCTCCTGTCTCCGCAGCTGTCCTGGGAACCTAGGAAAAACTCCACGACTCCTTAGCTGGTGCAGACGGAAGGCCCTCATGGCAGCCCCCAGCAATGTGATGAGTCTTTCTAGGAAGAGGTTGAAAAAGAGAATGGTGCCAGAGCAGCCCAACATCCCATAGAAGACGAGGAAAGCCTTTCCTGTGGTGGTGGCTGGCGTGGTCAGGCCGTACCCTGAGAGAAAGTGTGAGAGAGAGAGAAGACTGCAGTCATTCAGGAGTGAAACGTGGGAAGATGGTGGGAGAATGGGAGATCAGAAATATAGGGATGAGAGCAGGGAGGTGGGGGATAAGTATTAGGAGATACGAAATGAGGGATGTGATAGGAGGGAAGCAGATGTGATCGTATTCTATCTAGCTATCCTCCCGTCCAATAGCCCCTTTTTTCTGCCCATTATTTCCTCTGTAATTACAGAGGTGACAGCAGAATTTGGTTACCAGTAATTTATTTTTAGATTTTGCTCACACCTTTTTTTTTCAGTTCATTCACTATTTATTCCAGCTTGTTGAGTTTCACTACTTGTCCAAGTCAATCTTTCTTATCCTCGTCCTTGTTTTTAAAATTATCTTTCTAAGGAAATGACCCCTTCCTCTTCCCTTTTTAACTTCCAAAGAGTAAATTTTGAGTGTTTCAAGGTTTTCATTGTAGGGTTTCTGTTGCAGATTTTGTATAATTTCGGTAGCCCTTCTCAGAATTTTTTCCATCCTTTCAATGTCCAGAACTGAGCACAGTACTCGAGATGAAGTACTACAAGTGACCTATACAAGGCAATATGGCCACCTCAGAACGGCTTCCATTCTTTCGATATCCAGTACTGTGCACAGCCAGCTTGGAATGTACCTGTTGCTCTTTCTTCTTTGCTGCATCCCACCACTGGAACTCACTCCCAAAGGACATTTGAAGGGAACTGTCTCAGGACAAATTCAAAAAAGCTTTAAAAACTTGGCTTTTCAAATTAGCCTTCAATAGTGACTAATCTACTCATTCTCAGGAGTAGTCTATTCTTTTCTTTCCCCTTGTCCTCCACTACCCCTCCCTGTTCCCATCGTTCCATTCTTTACTTCTGCTTCTTTTGTATGAATGATATCTCCTATTTCTTTCTTGTATGTTTTTTAAAATTGTAATTCATTTTCCTTTCTCTGATTTGAATTTTGTGTAAACCACTTTGATCTCCTTAGTTTGGCAAAGGTGGTATATCAAGTACCAATAAACTAAACTAAACTTAAAAGAGCTACTCCTAGTAGAAATCCTGGGGTACCCTCTGGCCACTGTAACTTCACCAGAGTGGACTTCATTGCTTAACTAGCTCTTCACCCAATTTGCAGCTTTCTGTCCTATGCCCAGACCATCCAAGCTCACTAAGCAATCTCCTCTATAGATCTTTACTGAAAGGCCAGACCTGCAGCATTTCTGTTAGATTCTGAGAGAAGGCAGGATGGGACTTATTAAGAGTGAAAGTGTGAGATAATAGAAAATATAAAATAGGAAACATACAAGAAGCAAAAGAGAGGAAAATAGGGAGAATGAGTACAACCTTGATTCTCATAATAAAATAAGGAAATAATGATTTTAAAAAATTCCTCAAACAGGGCAGCTGAGACTTCCTGTCTCTTCTCTTAAGTAAAATTTCTTGCATTCGTGTGCAAACAGAAGGGTGTTGTGCACAGGCTGGACCATATGGGTGGAGGACAGGATGAAGCCACACTCTCTCAGTTTGAAAGAGAAGAGAAGATGTATTTGTGTTGGTCCATGTGGGCTGGAAGGAGAAAGCTGCCCTCTTGTCAGCCAGCACAGAGGATGCAGAATTCAGCAGATCAACAGGTGGGAGGACTAATGTAGTCCAGCCTGGGAGGAATAGGAGAGAAAGCAAATGCTAGGATTGGGTAAGGAAGGGAGAAAGAAGTAGGGGAGAGACTGCTGGGGTCAGGTGAGAAGGAGAAGAGAGAGGTCATACATATATATATGTTCTTTGCTAATCCCTGGAAGTGAGCAGGAAGGAGAAAATCTGCACTCCCTCAGTCCACCAATCTGATCTTCCTACCTACCCCTTATCCAGAATAAGACTACGTACATGCATTCCCAAATTTTTCTGTTTGGGGACTAACATCAACCCACAACTATAGAGAATGGAACAAAACCTCACTAGAAAGCTGGTACCCCCAAGTATTATAACCAACTACTCTACAATCACAGAAGTTCTCCATCCACCAAGATGGTTCCTTTTCATAATATAAGGAAAGAATAACACTCTAATATCACACCTGTCTTACTGAAAATTCATGAAGCTTCTACAGGAGAGCAACTGCAGTGTTCCTGCCCCTGTTGCTTAGCAATAGCTGGGGACTGTCATGGCTGGAAGTCACCAGTAAGACCTAACCCAAGGAGATGAGGAAGAGCCCTTCTCCCTCCACTGTCACCCCTAAGACACTAACAAGGAGATTAAACCTCTGAAATAAGAGAGAGAGAGAGACAGCGATAGCAGGAGCTAGAAAGACAAGTAGATATTCTGTAGCACATGCTAGAGACATGTAGGATTTCTGAACATGCTGGACAGTGAGCTCCGTTTCTTACCTATAGTGGACACCACAGTGCTCACAAAGTAGAAAGCACCTGGGAAGTCCCATCTGGGTCGGAGAGCATCCATTCTGACCCCAGCGGCCATGGCCAACTCATACTCCTTGAGCAAACCTTGGAGCTGCACTGGGCTCACGTTAAATTTTTGTGAGGCTGCGGTAAGGGTTCGGTGCCACCGCTGCTGGTTCTGAAGTTCCAGAGGGTGCTCCAGGGCAGAGAAGATCGCTGCCCCACACACAAGGTACCCCAGCATGAATATGGCCAGAAGGAGGAAGCGAGCAGTGTCTTCACTTAAAGGCAGATCACAGCAACAACAGCAGCAGCCCGGAGCTGGGGAACCACCAGGCATCACCAGAATTGTGCTGGGTTCAGCGGAGGCAGAAACCAGAGTTTCCAGGAGGGCCCTTTTTACACGCATGGGAGCTGGAGGACTCCCACGTAGCGGCAGCTTGAGCCTTTAATCTGTTGCTGCTTCCTCTCTTGCTTGCATGGGAGCCTGTCCCTATGTCTTCCTTCTGCCTGTGTGGATCCAGGTTTGGGATGCACTTTATAATGCCTACCCTGCCAAGACAAAGATCAGTAACTTACAAAGGGTGATCAGATGCAACCTATGAGCTCTGCTCATCTGAAAAGAAAAGAAATCATTCAGACTCAACAGGTTCATCCCTCACCATGTTTCAGTAGCTTGGAAATATCTGCTATCTGTGTGCATCGAAGGCGAAATTTCTCAGCCCAAGGATGAAGAGGATGGCAGCTGGTGCCAGCTGGGGCTTCTGCAGTCAATTCCAGTCAGCACCAAGGACAGCGCAGATCTCTCTTCCCCATGACTCTCCTTACAATTCTGCCTCCCCTATCTATCCACATAATTCTTCTCTCTCTCCACCCATAGAGTATTTCTTTTCCTCCCTCTGCTCACCCACAAGAGAGCTCCTGGCATCTTGTTCCAGTGCTTGTGGCAGCGACAGGCAGAGAAAGAAAATAATCCTCAGCTCCTCAACTTTCCCCGCCTAGCTCACTCACAGAATCAAAAAAGACTGTTAAAGAGACATTCACGCTGAACTAGGGGCAGCAGAAAGTTACACCAACCACCCGTGGAAAACAATGATAGGGAGAAGAAAACACCTTATACCACAGAACACAATGAATGCCCATGGTGAACATTAAGACAGAAGAAACTTTCATAGGAAGCAATGAGAGAGAGACATCTTACCCCTAATCCATGGAGAGCAAAGAGAAACAGAGCGAGACAGAGAGAGACACACACACACCTCCTTTGAGGAGCAAAGAGAAAAACAGAAACATACACCTTATCCTATGAAAGCAATGGGAGAAAGCGATGTGGAGGGGCATAATCAAAAGGGACGCCCAAGTTTTGCTGAGGACGTCCTCGCAAAAGGTCATGGCGAAGGGACGGGGAAACCTGTATTATCGAAACAAGATAGACGTCCATCTTTCATTTTGATAATACGGTCGGGGACGCCCAAATCCTGAAATTTAGGTCGTCCTTAGAGATGGTCATCTATAGACTTGGTTGTTTCTGATTTTCAGCGATAATGGAAGGACACCCATCTCAGAAATGACCAAATGCAAGCCCTTTGGTTGTGGGAGGAGCCAGCATTCGTAGTGCACTGGTCCCCATGACATGCCAGGACACCAACTGGACACCCTAGGGGGCTCTGCAGTGGACTTTGTAAATTGCTCCCAGGTACATAGCTCCCTTACCTTGTGTGCTGAGCCCTCCAAAACCCACTACCCACAACTGTACACTACTACCATAGCCCTTAAAGGTGAAAGGGGGCACCTAGATGTGGGTACAGTGGGTTTCTGGTGGGTTTTGGAGGGTTCACATTTACCACCACAAATGTAACAGGTATGGGGGGGATGGGCTTGGGTCTGCCTGCCTGAAGTGCACTGCACCCACTAAAACTGCTCCAGGGACCTGCATACTGCTGCGATGGACCTGAGTATGACATTTTAGGCTAGCATAGAGGCTGGCACAAAATATTTTTAAAGATGTTTTTGAGGGTGGGAGGGAGTTAGTGACCACTGGGGGAGTAAAGGGAGGTGATCCCCGATTCCCTCTGGTGGTCATCTGGTCAGTTCGGGCACCTTTTTGTGGCTTGGTCGTAAGAAAAACAGGACCAGGTAAAGTCGTCCAAGTGTTCATCAGGGACGCCATTTTTTTCCATTATGGGTTGAGGACGCCCATGTGTTAGGCATGCCCAAGTCCCGCCTTTGCTACACCTCCGACATACCCCCATGAACTTTGTTCATCCCCACGACGGAAAGCAGTTGGGGACACCCAAAATCGGCTTTCGATTATGCCGATTTGGGCGACCCTGTGAGAAGGACGCCCATCTTCCGATTTGTGTCGAAAGATGGGCGTCCTTCTCTTTCGAAAATACGCCTGATAGTGACTTTTCATGGGAACATATGAAATGGATAAACTATGACTCACAGGAAGAAATGAGACACCCTACCTCAAAGGAAGATATAAAACAGTCACTTTACCCAAAGGAAGCCCTAACACAGAACCCCTACCTATGGAGAGCAATTAAAGAAACTCTACCTCAGGGGTTCTCAATCCAACTCTTGGGACACATCTAACCAGTCAAGTTTTCAATGAATATACATGAGAAATTTGCATGCGCTATATCCATTATATGCAAATCTAGCTAGAGACTGACTGAATTTCAGTTTCCAAAATCTGGATTCAGCCATGCTTATCACCCAGATTTGATTTTCACTGTTATATAGAGAGGTGTGGTAGCCATCTTAGTCCACTTTTTAAGGTAATCAATAGAAATAAAACAAAATAAAACATGGAAAAGAAAATAAGATGATACCTTTTTTATTGGCCATAACTTAATACATTTCTTGATTAGCTTTCAAAGGTTGCCCTTCTTCGTCAGATCGGAAATAAGCAAATGTTGGTAGATGACAGTAAATATAAGTGAAACATCAAAGCATTTCAGTGACAGTCTAACAGGATGGGGGTGGAAGATGAGAGACAGGAAGAGTCGGGTGGATGAGGCACAGGGAGAATAGGAGGGTGACAAAGCAGTGCAATTTTATAATGGGCTAGAAAACCCAGATCTTTGTTAAGTCCTGTCTGGTGGGTGTCAAAATATTTAATCATTCTGACTTCAAAGGTTTTATGTTCCTGTATTGTTTTAAAGTTCCCTTTCAGGATTCTTACCATTGGATCACTGGTACAGTGTTCTGGTTTTGTAAAGTGCTGCCCCACAGAGGTGACATCCTGATTGGTACTAGCACTGTTATATACAAACATCAACCTCTTACTATATAATATACAATAGTTCCTCCATTGTTATTATGTTTATCAAAAAGATACACTCCGCTTTCCTATTGCTGATGGCTTTTCATACAATGATCTAACTCTGTTCACAATGATCTAACTCTGGTGGACGCCGTTACTCTGACTATCTGCACGTGTCCCATCCGGGCAAAAGCCACTGATTATGTTTATCCAAATGGCTGTAAGGTATGTTTAACCAGAGAATTAAAAAGTCAAGTGATTGTAAATAAGATTGAAAACTCAGTTTGTATAATCTTACTCCCTTACTGCTTTGTGTTTCATTCATAGTCGATGCCCCTGATGATGCTATTTGCGAAACACAAATTTGTGTAGGGCCTTGGCGAAGTTACAAACATTCCGGATTCTGGGAATTGCAACAGCACAGAACAAACTAGAGTGGTTTTTACATCGCTGAAGGGAAGTATTTAAGTCTGTTTTGAAAAAAATGTTGTATGAGACAAGGACGAATCACCTGATACACAAAGAGCAAGATCTGGGAGAGAATTATTGCAGATAAGCTTTTCATCAACCAAGAATACAATGGAGAACAATTATTTTCCAGTATTTAATATGGATTGTTAAAACTTTGCCTCTGAACATTGCAAGTGATGGATTCTTAATGCTTTTCAGTTTATATTATTATATAGTAAGAGGTTGATGTTTGTATATAACAGTGAAAATCAAATCTGGGTGATAAGCTCATGTGAGTGAATGAATGGATAGGTCCATGTGAGTGACAGAGTGGTATGAAAGGTAAGTGTAAGGGATTGTTGTTGATGTTTTAAGAAGGTCTTTAATTAATGTGTAATGAAATAAATAAGTATTGTGAAGAATAAAGGTGTTTGATATATAGATGAAGTTCTAGTAGTTATTTTAAGTGGAAGATATATGCATATTCAATAGGGATGCACTGAAAACTTGACCTGTAAATGGCCCTTGAGGACTGGAAGTGACAAACAAAAGTGCTAACCCATGGGAAGTGATGGCATCCTACCCAAAGGCTTTCCAAATCTGTCTTGGTGACTTCACAGTCAGTTTTCAGGATATGTACAAGGTATATCTATACACATTGGAGTGGAGGATAGTGTAGCAGATTGAGAACCAGTAGAACTGTATTTGATTCCTACTGCAGCTCCTTTTGACTCTGGGCAAGTCACTTAACCCTCCATTGCCTGTATATAATATGTAAACTGCTTTGATTGTAACTACAGAAAGACAGCATATCAAATCCATTCCCCTTTTCTTTTCCCATTACAGGCAGTTATATCTCATGTATATTCACAATGAATATCTAGAAAACCCAACTAGGTTTCCCATGAAGTCACCAGGACACATTTGGGATGCTGTGTCCTGCCCTGTGAGGAGCAATGAATAAGAAACCTTACCATACCACCATGAGAGAGGGAGGGGGACAATGAAAAAGATGTTCTAGAACAAGGAGTCATGATATTAAGTTCCAAATAGGCAACCCACGGAGAACATCAGGAAATATTTTTTCATGTAGAGGTGGTAGAATCATGGAATGCTCGCGTTAAAAACATAATGGAGTTTAGGAGAGCATGGATAGAGGATCCTTAGTTGGTGAAAATGGAAAGGGTGGAAAAGTTAGTAGTCCTAGGGATAAGCCCAGACATATGCATGGCTGGGTTGTCTCACAGGTTGTGATGGTAGAATTGACTGGCGGGCCTGGGTGGTTTCCTAGTAATAAAATATATTTAGATCATATTGGGATACTGGAATCAAACTAGCAGCTGGGTTTGTCTGGCAAGCTGCAGGTCCTGTAATTAATCCCTACTGGAAATGCAGGTGATTGGTAGTCAGGTGCGGCTGGCAGGCAACACAGGGAACATAGGAGGGTGTGCATTTAGAGAAATGTAGACCTTTGTGGTTATACACAGGAGAGGTGTAAACTAAGTGGGGATCTTAAATGCTTTTCTACCCTGGATGATTCAGCACAAAAGAAGATACAAAGACTATCCTGGATAAGAAGAAATCTTGCAGTGGTCACACTCTATGGCTGTCAGCTTGGATGTATCCCTAGTAGTGTGGACCGAATAGCTGGGCAGACTGGATGGGCCAGATGGTCTTCTTCTGTCACCACTTATTATGTTACTACGACAAAATACCCTATGGGGAACAAGGAAAACAAGATAAAATACTACCTCATGTCAAACACTGAAAGAGAAAAACTATCCCATGGGAAGCAATATAAAAGATACTGTAAGCCCTGAAGAGCAGTGAAAGAGAAAGAAGGACAGAAGGATACCACAGGGAGAATTGAGAAAGACGCACTACACTCAAAGGAGTAGAGAAGTACCCTTCCCCAAAGTGAGCAGGAACATGTCATCCCTCAAGGAACAGTGAGAGACACCTTGATCCACCGTGCCCAAAGGGATCATTCAAGGGACACCCTACAACATAGTAAGCAATAAGAAAGACAATGAAGAGCGGACACTTTATGTCCAGGACAGTGACAGCTTAACATTTTGAACCACGTGATGCACTTAGTAATACACAATACACCAAGGGGAGCAGAGAGAAATCCTCCTCTCATAGATACCATACCCAAAAAAAGCAGAGAGAAAAAAAAAAAAAAAGAAGTGACACCCTGTCCCACAGAAGATGACAGCCAGCCTACTTCAGGGAGAGCAGAGAAATATAGGGACAGAGAAGGAGACACTGTATTCTGCAGGAAGCAGAATGTGAGACATCCTATCTCAGTGAGTAATGACAGAAGGGAATCTTGAGCTCATGTAGTTGGTCTTCTGAACACTAGACTCATTCACCATTTTTGCTTTTTCCTTTGTTTGCAGTCTCTCTTGTGGTATTACACCCCCAGTCACTAGTAAAACAGCAGCAGGACACCTGTATTTTCTCACCTTTGTCAAAGCCTTGGGGAATCAGTTTCCACACAGCTGGGAATGCAGTGTGTGAAAAGTGCAGGCTGTTCATCTCTGTTGTTCTCTCTGTCTGTCTCTCTCTCCCCTTCCACTATTCCCTGTTCAGGACTCCAGTGTTACCTAGTAACTGCATATCACAACTGACTGAGAAAATCTAGGTTCTGCTGCAGGGTATGCTGGGACTTATAGTTCCATATTCAGCACAGCCACTGTAATTCTGTCACAGGAGCCCCAGTCACAGTTCCTAGGCTCTATCCATTCTGCTCCACTCAATATAGCAGACAGTGAGCCTTCTCCCCAAAATGGGAGAACCCCTGCTGGTAAATAACCTCATTTTACAGCCTGATTAGAGCCTATCAATCATGATTCCCCTATCATAATGATTCCCCATTCAGCATGCTGGCTGGGTATACTGCTTCTCTGAGGCCAATCACACTATCCTATACAAATAGTCAGTACCAGTTCCCAGGCTCCAAATGCAAAACCAGTTCCTGGCAAAAACAAAGCAAATATCTTGCAATGCTTACGCACATCGATTTCAGCATGAAGAAAGTACAGGTCTCCTTTCTACATTCATCCAGTCTCCCCTGGAAATCCACAGCTCAATCTATTCCTCCCCTCTTCATATAGCCCCCCCCTCCCCCACCATCACCCCCTCCTCCCTGCTGTTGGGCTATATGAAAAGAAAGGGTGTGCTTGTCTCTGTTTCCATGGCAATGCTGCCAGACTTGTCTCTGAAGCATTCTCTGCAAGGTTCCTGCTCCCAGAGCAGAACTAAAGGCCAGCATAAACCCCAGCAAAGGGAGGGATACTGATTACTGAGCAAGAGGAGGGAGACAGGTGGAAGGAACAAGCCAGAAGCTGAGAGCATTTAAAAAGAGAAGAGACACAGGTGGGTGGAAGGCTGATGTGCAGAATGATGCAGGCGCTGGGTGTGGGAGGATGTCATAGCACACACAGGAGATGCAGGAGAAGTGCTGTGGTGGTGGGGGAGGGGGCAGAGGCTCACAGCTTCTTCCAGCAGCCCAGGCACTTCTGCAGGATCACAATAGCAGCATCCTGAACTTCCAACTGAATTCCCAGTCCTCAGGATTCTTCTGGAGCAGCTACTGTTCACCAACCAGTATGGGCACCCAAGGGGGCCGATGCTCAAAGGTTCACCCGTACAGTCTCCACTCTACTGCGAACTCAGCACAAAAAAATAGCTGTGGCATGCTTACATTAATGAGCATGCAAATTAGTCACATTAATATTGCAGAAGTAATCTGCCGCTTGGTATTAAATGTCAACTTTCCTATCAGTGACAGAGCTATGATTAGCTCAGGCACTGACAGGAAAGTTGACATTAAAAAAACAAACAAACCACACATGGCTGGCCTGTCCCTTCCTCCCGATATTAAATAAAAAATGTTCCTGGGTGGTCTAATGGCCCCCTCTCACCAACACACACACAGAAATCCCTGGTAGTGTAGTGGTCCCCCTCTCCCCTAAAATAACCTCCATGGTAGTCTAGTGCCTCCTCCCTGGTAGTCTAGCGTTCCCTCACCCTGTGATCCCAACCCAAGGTTCCCACATTCGGGTGCCATCATCTTCAAAATGGTTGCGCCTTGCCCTGTGTGGTGCAGCCTGGGATGCATTGACCACTACACTATCAGGGATTTCTGTGAGGGGGAGTCTGGGGGCCATTAGACTATCTGGGAATATTTTTTATTTAATATCAGGAAAGAGGGAGGGAGAGCTAGGCTGTGTTGGGGTGTCTTGACTCTTGCTTGAGGGATGAGCAGAAAGCAGTCTAAGGCAGGGTAGTTGGGTTGGAGGGAGAGAAGGGGTGCTGCTAGACACTCGCTCCTCTCAACAGTGCCCTGGACTTGATGTAAAGTTTCCCATGTTAAACATACGTGAGAAATGGCTGTAGGGTGACCACATTTACATGCATTTAAATGCATGTTAATGCGGTTTACGGTAATGGTTTCAGTGCCACGATGAAACCATTTGTGCATTCCCCACACAATAATGTGCGAACAAACGCAGCGCTAATCACCTGTTAACGCTGGCGGTAGTTTTGTGTATATGTGTGCATTTGTTTGGGGGGGAAAGATAGAAACAGGTGATTTTATTCCTCAAGGCTTCAGGAATGCTTTAGAATATAAGGACCCTGTTTACTAAGCCACGCTAGCGTTTTTAGTACACGCTAAACACTAGAGTCACCCATATGTTCCTATGGGCAACTTTAGTGCATTCTAATCATTAGCACGCACTAAAGATGATCACACCCTTAGCACTGCTTAGTAAACAGGGCCCTAAATGTTTAATTTTCAGACTGATTGATGCCTTTATTGAAAGAAGAATCATATTTCCTGCTGGAAGATGCTGTGTATTTTTCACAGAAATAACATCCCAGAGTAGACAAAATTGGTAATGGAATTCAAAAAAGTGTGGAATAAAACACAAAGGATCCTTCCTTTCAAAAAAGGGAAGAGGACATGTCTGCAAATACATTTGCCTAGAAACACCAGGATTTTTTTTTGTTACATTTGTACCCCATGCTTTCCCACTCATGGCAGGCTCAAGGCGGCTTACATATTGTATACAGGTACTTATTTTTCCTGGGGCAATGGAGGGTTAAGTGACTTGCCCAGAGTCACAAGGAGCTGCCTGTGCCTGAAGTGGGAATTGAACTCAGTTCCCCAGGACCAAAGTCCACCACCCTAGGCCACTCCTCCACTCACATGTGGGTTTATAAACTCTAGAAGGTAGGCGGTAATGTTTACATGCCGGTTACTGGTGCATGACTTTTGGGCATTGTCGTTTGAGCGCTCATGACTTTTGGACATTGCCATTTTGGCACTGGACTTTGGGGTGCCCAAATGGCAGTGTCCAAAAGTCCTCTCTGTACTTCTCCCTCCCTTCCCCTCTCATATTGACCTTCGCTCTTCATCCCCCCCTCCCACATTGACCTCTGGTGCAAGGTGCACATCCTCGGAGCACAAGAGAGATCATAGCTGCCCCAGGCGGTGCCTATAGGGAGGATAGAACAGGCCTTTTGGCTGCACCACTCCACATGGGTCTTGGTCTGTCCTCCCTACAGGCACCACTTGGGGCAGCTATGACCTCTCTTCTGCTTCTAGGATGTGCACATTGCATCAGAGGTCAATGTGGGGGAAGGCAGGGAGTAGAAAGAGGACTTACAGATGCTGCCACCCAAAAGTCCTGGCACTAGTGTATATAAGCGCCCATAACGGGGTGCCCAAACAGCAGAACCTAAAAGCCCTGCTTCACTGATTATGCACATAAATATTGAAGGGTTCCCATACAATTGACATTTTTGCTTCAGTTCTCGAAGATCCTCGGAGTTTGCTATCAGATGAAAAGTTCTTAGAATAACAGATGATTAAACTTTGAGAAAGCTTTCTCTATAATTGGACAGAACGACGATGACAACAAAGATGAAGATGCAAGTACTGAATTAGACAGCACTACTAATGCAGGTGATAATGACAATGATGATAAATCACTCTTTGCTATATGGAAGTCAAGTATTTCAGATAGAGATTTCCTTGATCAATACCTGCTGACCCAGTCAGAAGGCACCAGTAATATTGCAGCTTGGCCTGATTTGAAGGAACTTCTTATTAAACCGAGCAATTCACTTCCTGCTACTGCAGTGGTTGATCACCTTTTTAGCTGTGCTGGATTCATGACTCACATGAGTGACAGTCATTTTCAAAATTTTGTTTTACTAAAAGCAAAGTGGATTGACTTGTAGTGCAATAAAGTTGGGATAAAAACGTTAACAATAACTGCATTCATTGTAGTTGCGGTACTTTTATTTTTTACTTCAAAAGTACTGTTAGGCAGTAAATTTTTTACTTTGACATAAGTAAAATTCTTAATGTGTTCTTCACTGTACTTTTACTTAAGTATTAAAGTACACTTTTACTTCAGTATTTCGACCAAGTACTTTCAACAACACTGTTAAAATGCTTTTTACCCTTGCATTTCTTGGTTCTGATGGTTCAGGTTAGCTTGCTATGTTTAAAATTTTTGTGTTTTGTTGTTTTTATGGATGATTTGCTAATTTATTTTGTTTAATTTTAAAAGATGTGTTATTTTGGTAAACCATTCTGATTAGTTTGTCCAGATCAGACATAAGAAAACTATTAGAAATTCTGGGACGCTCAATTGACGCTGGACTGCTGAGATGTACCTCAGGTGATGCAGAGCTGCTTGGAATCTGAAAATGTTTTACTCACACTTGTTTCTTTTGCTTTGGATATGGACAGAGGATCTTCTTGAAATGCTCTTCTATGATGGGGACAAGTATTTCTTGGGAACTGGCCATTTAGTCTTCCAGGCATGCTGGGGAGAACTCAGGGAAAACAAAATGTTGTTTTTGGCTGTACACACTGTAGCTTTCTGTTGGGATTGAGTTGATTTTCCCCCCTTAGGCTTCCTTACATGTGGGTGCTTAAGTATCAAGATGCCATCCGTCTGGAAACTTGATCAATTAAAAAATGTTTCTTCAAAGTAGGGTGTCCCTTACTGAGCCACAAGTTACATTGTCTGTAATCTTTCAGTTAGGAGCCCTTTTACGACGCTGTTAGGCGCTAACATACACCTATTGCAGCAAAAAAAAAAAATGGAGTATCGTGTGCGCATTTCTGCTCTAACCAGTTAGTACATCTACATTACCACACACTAACTGGTGACTGCACAGACATCGCATGAGCCCTTACCACCTACAAAATGGGTGGCAGTAAGTGCTCATATGGCAATTTAAAAAAAATAGCTACATGCTAATGGCAATATTAGTGCAAGCTCAAAAATAGACCAGTTTGTACCATAAAGCTACTAATCTTTCACAGTTTCCATTAGGACATACCAAAATTTATCAAAGGAAACCTCAAAACTTCCCAGTGAGGAAATTCAATTATGAATATAAGTACCACCTCCTGGTATACTTCAACTGTAAAAGGAGTAGGGGTAATATCATTGGTTTATTAAGTGGGGGGGGGGGGGAAAGAACCAATAAAAAAAAAAAAAAACGCCTTTCAATGCAGAAAACCAATTGGTTCCAAAAAAAATCCTATGTCTCATAAATATTTGAAAACATGAAAGAATGTGCTTTAAAAGATAATAGCAATCAAAGGGAAAAATCCCCCCAAATATACATAATCAACAGGCCTGTATAAAAAATCAGTATAACAAGAAAATGGTGGAACGTGTACTTATTCAACCAGAGATATACTCCGAATTTTAATCTCTCATGTAGACTTCTGTCATCTCTCAATCAATACTCTCTAGTGGTAGCACATTAATGTATTTGCCTGACACTTGAATTTCAACAGTGCATTGTAGATGGGAAGGTTTGGAGACATATTGTTAGGTGAGATATGTTTTGGGGTTGTCTCTTTGTATTTGTTAAATAAGAGATACATATTTCTTGACAGAGTATTTATGTTTTATAGGACCAGACCTGATGCAGCATGTTGAAACATGGACAATGTTGGCATGGGTCCATAGAGAACTCAGTCAATCAGTTTAAATAAGCTAAATGATTTTTATAAAGATTTTAAAATGTTGAAATAGTTTATAAGAATAAAAGTTGAATAAGACCGATGACGAATTCAGTAAGTCACAGGGTGAGTTCCTTGTGTGAAAGAAGTCACTGCGGAGGTCTGAAAATTGACAACTCCTTGATAAATGTTTTAGGTGTTGGGTCTTAAATAGTAAAAATCAATTAAATACATACAAACCACAATCCAGGAGATCTATTGCATTTGATTTGATTTATTCATACTTCTTCCTCTTTACTCTTTAAGTGGAATAGGGGTGTTGCTGTGTATGTGCTGTTGTTTTTTTATTTAAGAGAAGAGAGGCATAAACCAGCATAGGTGTAACCAATAGGAGTGGCATGCACGAAGTAGCAGTTACAACCCTAACAGCAGCATGAATGCATCAGGCACCGAGGTAATATGAACATAGCAACAATCATAACCCTAACAGCCATGGGAAGACTCCATCCAACTTGCAAGAACTAACTGGGGCTGGTGATTACGACCCTATCAGCAGCAGTTTAACTGGGTAACAGGGTGTGTGGTGGTCTTCTAGCAGAAGTGGGGCATGCATGGGACTGATGTGAAGCAGAATGAGGGAAAGAGTGTTGGGCTGTGTATCAGCTGTATGCTTATGTAAGCACAGTCGAAGCAGAGAAACTGAAGGCACATCAAGACCACCTGGTCTATGCAGTCTGCCCAAATAGGTAGACAGAATGGGTTTTTTCTGCCATCATATACCACATTACTATGTGTATTATTTAAAGTACGGGACAACCCTTGAAGCAGCCTAGCTGGGAATAGTGATCACCAAGAACTCCTAGTGAACAAAATTTCACACTATCATTTACACTTTATACACTGCAGAGTCTTCACTCCTTTTAATACAGAGATGTACACTTATATTCACTATTGTGAAATACACACTGTGCTCATTTCATGATAAAGTTAAAACAGATCAGTCCCTGGAAGCCCCCAGGATTACAACAAAGGGCAGAGAACAAAATTAACAAGGCCATGGTGGAGCTGAGATGGGCATAGCACTGCCGTCAGCTCCAAGGGAACAGAGTGATGTGCCAGGTGTGCCTATTTCAACCATCCCACTGTTAAAATCACATGCATTAATGTGGCACTGAGTGGCTTTAGTATTAAGGGTTGTTTTGGGGTTTTTTTTGGAGGGGAGAGGTTTGTTCAGATAAGCATTTGTACTTAGATCATCACTGGTTTTGCATTGTTAACTGTGAATTGTTCACTAATAAGTTCTGTTCCTTTAAACTTTCAGGGGCCCTCTAAGCTGCGTAAGCATCTACGTGTGCCCAACGTGCAGCAAAACGGAGTTACCGCCCGACTACCACATGGCTTTTGCGGCAATTTCATTTTTGGGGTACGTCTGAAAAATATATTTTATTTTCAGGGGCGAGTAACAGACACGCACCAAGTGGCTTTTGGCACACGTAGGTCATTACCGCCTGGTTACAGCGCGAGTCTTTACCGCTAGGTTAATGGCTGGTGGTAAGGTCTCAGACCCAAAATGGGACGCGCGGCAATTTTCATTTTGCCGCACGTGCATTTTCGGAAAAAATTTTTAAAACGCCATTTTTACAGGTGCGCTACAAAGTGGATCGGCGTGTGCCCAAATCCCACCTACACCACTGCAAGCCATTTTTCAGCATGCCTTTATAAAAGGATCCCTCAATAAACAGATTTGAACAAAAAAAAAATAAATCACATGCATTAAACAGACTTCTTCCTCCCAGTGTCAAACCCAAACCATCCCTCTCCATTTCCAAAAATCAAAGAAACTTAAAGGGTGCATTAGAACAACCTAATCACCAATTGAATGGCTTATTTCTAAACCCCTCTATGGACTTAGCAGGTTTTGGAAATAAGCCCTTCAATTGCTATAGACTGTCCCCACTTTAAAATGAGATGTATTTTCTAAAATTATCTAGTGCTAGGGTTTCAGTACACAATGTGGATTCTCCCACCTTCCTCCTCAAGATCCAGGCACAAAACAACCGAGAATCTTGCCAGGCTATGTCCAGAGTCATGTCGAAAATGTCTGTGTCATAAGTGGTGTGAGAATTTTGATCCTTCTTTAGCACCTCCTGAAGACATCACAGCAATCATGTGATGTCACAGTTTCCTATAGGTGCCAATAGTAACATCAAAGAGCTTGGGGTTATATATCTGCCCCTCCTTGTCCAGTAGGAAATAGAAACGATAATCTTTGATCTTGACAGGAATCATGGCAGGCACCTCACTGCGGTGTGCCATGCAGGACACATGACATATGGGCACCGTGTGGGTTGGCTTCAGGCCAAAGAGGTCCGCAGTGCTGACCGTAACCTGCTGCCCACCACCATGCAAGACAATCCGGCTCACAGAGCGCCGCGAGAAGAGACACCCTCCAATCACAATTGCTGATCCTGCAACAAAAAAACAACAGATCTAGGCTCAGACCCAGAAAGTCCTCTCCTAGTATCAGTCAAAGGAACTCCCATGAGCTCCAGACCCATAACCTTTTATATTTATGGCACAGGGCTTCCCAACCTGTCCCGGGGACCCTATCACCAGCTGTGTTTTCAGGATATCCACAGTGAATATGATATAGGCCTGCATTTTATGCAACTTATATACACATTTCTCTTGTGCATATTCACTGTGGATATCCTGAAAATACAGGAACCAATAAAGTAAAATGCACTAGGCTTTGTGCACAGGTTAGCTCTGCTTTTGTGCATGATTTGTGGATACACTATGTAGAAAGGAGTTTGTGCATGAGCTGTTTGCAAAGCTTCAGGAAGTAGTCCGTGCACAGTTCATTTAAACTCCAGGTAAAAATGACATTAGCTAAACAGTGTTGCTGCATAGGAGTGCACAAAACAGCAGATGGCTTACTGAAGAGTTTTCTAACACTGGGATTTTAATACAGGGTTTGAGGAGGAGTAAAGGGTTCTTCTGCAAGGATAGGAGAGTAGCCACAATATCAAATCTGGTCTCCATCTAAGATTTATATATATATATATATATATATATATACGGTATATTAAATTATCATTATGAAACATCAATACCAGAAGACTCACAATATTTATCTTTGTATCAGAGTCTTTAGCTACTTAAATTCATCATTAGCCCATTTTAATCATTCTTTCACTAGACCAGTTCTTACTTCAGTTTTCAGTCTTTAGCAAGTCTTCATACTGATTCAATCTGTAATCCATTCTGACACAAACATTTTGACAGACTGTCTGCATCAGGGTACAGTATTTAGTCTCCTTACCATCTGTCCGCTCAGATTTATTTACTGCCTTTTTAAAGGAATTCACTCAAGGTGGGTGTGTACAGCAAGAATAAGTCAAACATACAATTACTGCAGTAAAAATATTCAAATGCTTATCTGCTAAAAACACTATTTTGTACATAATAGCATAGCAAAATTGCATGTGCACATTTCCAGCACATGCACAGTTGTGGGTACATGCAATTCCAGGTGACAATACAACTTTATGTGCCAAGTACAGCTGCTAGCACAGACCCATGTATGCATGTTAGCATGCTAGTGCACAGCTTTACCATACAATTTACTTACTATTGGGTGCACTTTTTCTTTAATTTAAGAAAACCCCCATTTAAGCTTTAGTGCACAGGTCTAATGCATGGCATTCAGGGGCAGATGCAGTAGAGTACACGAGGGCCCTGTTTACTAAGGTGAACTAGCATTTTTAGCGTGTGCTAAAAATGAGCACGCGCTAACTCTAGAGACACCCATATATTCCTATGGGTGTCTCAACCATTAGTGTGTGCTAAAAACGCTAGCGCACCTATAGCATGGCCTAGTAAACAGGGCCTTAGCACACAATTTGTGTGTGTCCTTTGTAGAAATGAACTTTGTGCAGGTTCTAACTGTATACAAAGCCTCAGGTAGATATTACCACACAGCACATTTAAACCCAATCTAACCAGGGCCGAAGAGACTAAGCAGGGTCCAGGGCATGGCCGGCCCCCCCGCCCCCTCTGCTCTCAGGCCACCAGTGCCGCAGTCCCAAGTCTCCACCCACCCAGCCCCCCTCCGTCCGCCACCAGGCCCCCTGCATTCAAATCGGCAATGCCTCACCTTCGTAAGAAAGCGGCAGATCGCCTCCCTTCGGGCCTTCCCTCCCTGTGTCTCGTCCTCGTCTGATGTAACTTCCAGTTTCCGCGAGAGCAGGACACAGGGAGGGCCCGAAGGGAGGTGATCTGCCGCTTTCATACAGTGGTGAAGCGCTGCCAATTTGAATGCAGGGGGCCTAGTGGTGGATGGAGGGGGGCTGCCAACAGGGCAGGCAGGTGAGACCGCCAGCAGCCATTTTGCAACGTATAGATGCAAAGGAAGTTCTGGAAGGCTGAGTACAAACTAGTTCTCTAACACTGGGGTGTAGGTCCCTTTACTGCCAGCATAAGGACCCACAACTTTTTCCCACCTCCATGAAAATTAAAAGTATGGGTATAATAAAAACACAGAATTGATGGGAGGTACACTAAACAAAAAGTACTGGCCAGTTTACAATATCGTACATGCGCACTGTTATATTGCACACATATATATATATATGTATGTGTGTGTTGGAATGCTATTCAACATACAGAATAGCATTCCATCAATTTATGCAATGCAAGCGCTAAAATCTGCCAACAGCGCAGGCCCATGTGCGCAAAGCGCATGCGTTTGGTGTTAATTCCCATGTTTTACGCCGAGCCAATTTGAAAGTTATTTGCTTACGGTACCGAGCAGCAATTTTTCTGTGTGTGTTAGGATTGTGTTAGGTAACTTTAGGCTGAACTTTGGCCCCTCAGTCGGCTCTGCAGTCCCCAGCGGAGGTTTGAAAAGCCCTGCTCTAACTTCTCCCCTCAGGACTCTCACCCACGATTACGCAGCTCAGGGTGAATCCCCAGCGCCATAGCACAGTTCGAAAGTTGGGGGCGGGAGGCTTTCCAGCCGTATCCGGGCTCCTCTCTCTCGGGGAAGCCCGCAGACTACTGAAGCCAAATTGCGCCAGGTAGAGCCAGAATCCAGCCTGGCCAGCGCAAAACAGGCGCAGGAGGCGGAAGAAGCGGGGCCGCTCGTGCTGGAAGAGCAGAACGTCTCGGGAAGGAACTTCCCCGTGCAGACCGCGACTCCCAGCCTGAGCCCGCCACGCGGCGCCCCGGGAACAGTTCAGCAAGAGCGACGGTCTCCACCACAGCATTTCTGCCAGGAGCCCCGTGACGTCACCCTCCCGCACGTCAGGAGGCCCTGATGTCATCCATCCGCGGCATATGAAGGTCATGTCATGAGCAAAAGACAGAAAGAAGGACAGTGCTTGGCAAGGAAGTTTGATTGAAGAACAGGAAACGGCATGATGCCAAAAGTTGAAGCTACTTAGGTTGGTCTTTGTTTCCCCTTCCCGGCGCAGCCATCGTTCTGCGTACACTCAAAACAAAAGCAAACAATCCTATGAGGTACTCCATCCATGTTGGTAGCATTTTTATTTAATCTCACATATTTTCGAACATGCCAGCTTGTGCAGCATACGGATGGACACAGCAGAAGTGTAATAACGGAATAACTTCTCATAGGTAGAGTAGTAATTTGTTATACATCGTACCGGTAATCAGTGTGTCATTTGGTGGGAACTCCCTCGCATGTGTTATATTCGTGCAGAGATTTGTTTTTTTTTTCTCCTGGTAAAGGGCCACTAAAACATCATGCCATGATAATCGGGTGCTCAACATTCAGAGTTTCTGTTTATTTATTAACTTATTTATGACATTTATATCTCACATTAAACATGAATTAAGTTGAAACCTGGGAGCATTTAAAATCTTTTTTTTTTTCCTGTGCCTAGATGAAAGGAGAAAGATGGCGTGTGGATGCAGTGGTATTATTATAAAAATGCACTTAATATTGTTTATTACTACAATTTAAAAGAGATATATTCAATAATGAGGACAGAGCTACCTTCATGCAGAAGTCCAGTCAGTCTAAGGGCCCTGTTTACTAAGCCAGTGTCTCTAGTATTAGTGTGCGCTAATTTTTAGTGAGCGCTAAAAACACTAGCGCACCTTAGTAAACAGGACCCTAAATGTGCCAGCATTTTCCAGTTTTGTGATATATATTTATTTCAAGTCATTTGCAACAGCATTTTCTCAGTTATTACCCAAATGTGAACACAATTATAATGTTAATTAATACATTTTGGGGATTTTATTTTATTTAGATTTGCTCACACCTTTTTCAATAGTAGCCCAAGGTGAGTTACATTCAGTTACACTAGGTATTTCTCAGTGGCTGGAGGGCTCACAATCTAATTTTGTACCTGAGGCAATGGAGGGTTGCCAGATTGCCAAGACCTGTCGTTTCTTTCTTTACAACATCCGTAAAATCCGCCCCTTTCTTTCCGAGCACTCTACCAAAACCCTCATCCACACCCTTGTCACCTCTCGTCTAGACCACTGCAATCTGCTTCTTGCTGGCCTCCCACTTAGTCACCTCTCCCCTCTCCAGTCGGTTCAAAACTCTGCTGCCCGTCTCATCTTCCGCCAGGGTCGCTTTACTCATACTACCCCTCTCCTCAAGACCCTTCACTGGCTCCCTATCCGTTTTCGCATCCTGTTCAAACTTCTTCTACTAACCTATAAATGTATTCACTCTGCTGCTCCCCAGTATCTCTCCACACTCGTCCTTCCCTACACCCCTTCCCGTGCACTCCGCTCCATGGATAAATCCTTCTTATCTGTTCCCTTCTCCACTACTGCCAACTCCAGACTTCGCGCCTTCTGTCTCGCTGCACCCTACGCCTGGAATAAACTTCCTGAGCCCCTACGTCTTGCCCCATCCTTGGCCACCTTTAAATCTAGACTGAAAGCCCACCTCTTTAACATTGCTTTTGACTCGTAACCAATTGTAACCACTCGCCTCCACCTACCCTCCTCTCTTCCTTCCCGTTCACATTAATCGATTTGATTTGCTTACTTTATTTATTTTTTGGTCTATTAGATTGTAAGCTCCTTGAGCAGGGACTGTCTTTCTTCTATGTTTGTGCAGCGCTGCGTATGCCTTGTAGCGCTATAGAAATGCTAAATAGTAGTAGTAGTAGTAGCACTAAACAGCTGTCACTTGCTTTCTTTCCCTAAAACTTCTCCATTTTGATTCCTCTTATTCCTTCTTCCACTGTTCTTCAGGAATCCCTCTTTCATTTACTCTCTGATACTGTAGTTAAGTTTTATAATGTACTAATTCTTGGTGACTTTAATTATCATTTTGGATAATCCCACTAGACTGCAAGATAAAAACTTTCATTTTGTCTGATCTTGATGTCTCACAGTATGTCTTGTTCCAGTGACATAGTGATGGGACAGGCCTGGTAGCCCCTCAACCAGGAAAGAGGGGGCACCAGCCAGTGGGCTCAAGGATCATTTACACTGCTGGAAGGAGGGTATCCCCGAAACCAACCCTGAGAGTGAAACACTGAGATAACAGAAACAATTCCCAGTTGTGAGATGGAAGTAACAAAAGTGGAAGGTGAAATATTTGGCCAATTTATTCAGTTAAATAAACCACCTTCAAAGTTTCTTTAATGGGATATTGGTTTTGTACTAGCAGAAGGAAAGAAAAGTGAGAGATCAAGAGGCATTGAAGGGACCACAGAAAAAACCCAGCCATACACAGCACCAGTGGCGTTCTGTGCTTGGCTGACACCCGGGGCGGATCGCCGCTGCGCGCACCCCCCACGGGTGCAGTGCAACACGGCGCCCCCCCGGCGTCGGCACCCCCCCTGGCATGGACCCTAACCCCCCCCCCCAGCGCAGCGCCTCTCACTCCCCCCGACAGTCCCCACCTGCCTACCAGCTGAGCTCCGGCCGGCACCTCCAATCTGCAGCGCTGCTGACTTTAAATGAAGAAAACCGTCTTGTCATTGGGCCTTCACTACTGAGTCCCGCCCTCTGATATAACTTCCTAGTTCCTCGAGGGTGGGACTCAGTAGTGAAGGGCCAACGACAAGACGGCTTTCTTCATTTAAAGTCAGCAGCACTGCAGATTGGAGGTGCCGGCTGGAGCTCAGCTGGTAGGCAGGTGGGGGTTGTCGGGGGGAGTGAGAGGCGCTGCACCGAGAGGGTGGGGGGGTGGACGGAGCACCCCCCACCCGTTGACACCTGGGGCGGACCGCCCCCACCGCCCCGCCCTTGCCTCGCCACTGCACAGCACCGTAGTAAGAAGAAATGTTCTTGCCTGGCGCCAAGCGGTAACCGGAATTCCTGGGCAATCCAAAACAGTTCAGTTCAAAGTCTGCAGATTCCAGGGATTCAGCAATCAGATTGTCTGAATTATAAAGCATTGTGCTGCACCTTATATAGCATTGCAATATTGTGATTTCTATAAGTACAACCCAAGATAATACATACATGGCTTGCTAGTGCATACATGTAATACTGATTAGTAACATAACACTTGCTAATCTTGTTAACTGCCCTCACTGAGTGATGTCCCTTAGCACTACCTATTTTGGTAAAGGTGAATAAAATGATACAGTCCAGACATGCGTAGTTAGCGAAAGTCAGTCAAAAGGTAGCTTGAAGAGGACAATGTCTGATCTTTCACTTCTTCACACACTTTTGAGGAAAACAAATTCTGCCGAAACCAGTTTGTACCTGTATGATAGAGCTATACTATGTGGCAGGTATTGTACATAAGACACATCCCTAAATTCTATGTGATCATCTCATTTCATCTCTGAGCAGATCCCCCCCTCCCTTGTATGCCTGCCACGGCCTTCAGTGTGTAACAATGAATACTTGCTACCATACTCCTCCACATTCCTTCACTGACTGACTGTACAATTCATAATCGCAGAAAATATAGGCCTATGATTTCCTTCAATAGAAACAGAGAAAAATGAAGGCAGATAAAGACCATATGGCCTATCCAGTCTGTCCATCCATGCCACCATCTACTATCCCTTCCTCTTCCTAAGCTTTCTTGAATTCAGATACAGTCTTGGTCTCCACTACCTCCACCAGGAAGCCATTCCATGAATTCATCACCCTTTCTATGAAGGAGTATTTCCTTAGGTTACTCCTGAGTCTATCCCCTTTCACTTTCATCCTAATCTCCCCTCATTTCAGAGTTTCCTTTCAATTGAAAGACTCACTTCCTATATACTTATGCCATGGAGATATTTAAATGAGTCTATTATATTTTCCTCTCTTCCAAAGTAAACATATTGAGATCTTAAAGTCTGTTCCAATTGACAAAGACCATTGACCATTTTAGTAGCTGCCCTCTGGACTGACTCCACCCTGTTTATATCTTTTGGAAGGTGCAGTCTCCAGAATTATACTCAATATTCTAAATGAGATCCCACCAGATACATCACCTCCTTTTTCCTACTGGCCATTCCTCTCCCTATGTACCCAAGCATCCTTCTGGCTTTTGCCATCATCTTTTCTACCTGTTTGGCCATCACATACAATCACACCCAAGTCCCGCTCCTCTTTCCTGCACAAAAGTCCACTTCATAAACTGTACCACTCTCTAGGGTTGTGTAGCCCAAATACATGACCCTACATTTTTTTTTAGCATTAAATCTTAGCCGCCAAATTCTGGACCATTCCTGAAGCTTAGCTAGGTCCCTTCCCCATGTTATCAATGGAATTAAAAATGAGTGGGATAAACAGAGGTTCCCTGCATAGGAAGTGGAGAGAATCAAACAAAACTCAAATGACCATCACACTTCAAATAAAGCAGAGGGGTTGCATATTCCTTCCTATACTAGGCCTGTAAGATGGCCCTGCTAGCCCTCAGATTTCCTAGATTTGCTGTTGTCCGCATAATTTTACTTTCTCCCTGCAGCTGCATGTAAGCAGAGTGCTTGATCAGTACACGGAAAGTATTGGCCACATGTCAAGGAGAAACTCAGGAGGAACCGAGGCTATGCGGCCCATATATTGCAGATACACATGGATATAACCTTGATGGTGATGAGAAACCGAGGACCCTGCAAAGTCCAAGATGTTCCACTGGAAATATGTGCTCTGAGAGGACACCAGGTGTTTCATACTAGTTTGCTACATGGTTTTTGCATGCTGGGGGCACGTTTTACTTTTAAGGGATTAGCCAGTGGCCACTAGGTGTGCATGTGAACACAAGTAGGAGAGGATGATAGAATAGAGGAAATTGCCATTTTTGTATACATATAAAAAATAATGGAATATTACCATATATATGTAATGGAAGGAAACAAGATAATCCATATATGATCACAAGTTAGTTTAGGAGAAATCACATGATTTAGGAGAAATTAAACTTACAACATCGGAGAGTCATGGGATTGGAGGTAGTGTATTGTTATGGATTAAAAACTGGTTGAAAGATAGGAAACAGAGAGCAGGGGTTAAATGGTCACTATTCGCAATGGAGAAGGGTAGTTAGTGGGGTCCCTCAGGGATCTGTGCTGGGACCGTTGCTTTTTAACATTTTCATAAATGACCTGGAGGTGGGGGTAACTAGCGAGGTTATCAAATTTGCTGATGATACAAAGTTGTTCAAGGTTATCAAATTGCGGGAAGATTGTGAAAAGTTGCAGGAAGATCTTGCGAGACTAGGCGTCTAAATGGCACATGATGTTTAATGTGAACAAGTGCAAAGTGATGCATGTGGGAAAGAGGAACCCAAACTATAGCTACGTCATGCAAGGTTCAGTGTTAGGAGTTACGGAACGAGAAAGGGACCTGGGAGTCATCATTGATGATACGTTGAAATCTGCTCAGTGTGCTGTGGCTAAGAAAGCAAATAGAATGTTAGGTATTATTAGGAAAGGGATGGAAAACAAAAATGAGGATATTATAATACCACTGTATCGGTCCATGGTGCGACTGCAATTCTGGTCGCCGCACCTCAAAAAAGATATAGTGGAATTAGAAAAGGTGCAGAGAAGGGCGACGAAGATGATTAAGGGGATGGGATGACTTTCCTATGAGGAAAGGCTAAAGTGGCTGGGGCTCTTCAGCTTGGAGAAAAGGCGGCTTAGGTGTGATATGACAGAGGTATATAAAATAATGAGTGGAATGAAACAGATAGATGTGGAGCGTCTTTTTACGCTTTTCAAAAATACTAGGACAAGGGGCATGCGATGAAGCTGGAGTGCAGTAAGTTTAAAACAAGTAAGAGGAAAATTTTCTGATGTGAATGAGGGGGGGAAACCAAGATGGCTGCCGCACCGGGTGGACGTGAAAACGCTCTGTGAGAATTGAGCTGAACAGCTCTTTTTTCCTGTTGAAATGCCCCATAAACGTAAGGGAGCTCTGAGGATAGTGCCTCCACCTACCTCAACTCCCTCCTCGGTTCAAACATCGCTGGAGCGTTTTTTCCCCGGTGCTCCCAGGATTCGGGGAGAGGATCCCGCTGTGGGGAGGTCCGGAGAAGCGGAAGCCCCACTGGGAGAGGAAGTCTCCCTATCGCCACCATCGTTCTCACTGATCCCTCCCAGCCCGATGTCGAGAGCGGCCCTGGTGGGAAACCCCGACGACTCGGAAGGCGTGCCGAAAGGAGTTTCCAGTGAGGACCCAGAGGCGCAGGCAAAGACCCGGGGAGCCAGGGGGAATATTTCCCGTATGGCACAGACTTCGGAGGTGACACTGCAAACATTGAAGGTGATGTTAGACCAGATCACCACTACACTCCAGAAGACTTCAGGTGATGTACTTACATTGAATGCTAAGTTTGAGGACTTAAAAAAGACAGTAGACTCTGTTCAAGATGATATAACTACACAAGTTAAATCCATACAGAAGGAGGTTGATGCCTTGAATGCCTTTAAGATCACGACTATGAAGGACTCTACAAATATGAAAAAAATTGAGCAAATTGAAAATTTTAATCGGCGCCTCAATCTCCGACTCTTAAATTTTCCATTGATAGCAGGGGTATCTCTGGTTGATACCTTTAAGAAATACCTGATAGAAACTCTCCATTTTCCTTCAGAGGGTGTACCCCCGCTAAACAAAATATATTATATTCCCAAAAATAGAGAAGGAGTGCAAGGCCCTGAAGAAGATAACCTAAACTTACAAAATATTTCTGATATATTGGAACAATCCTCAGACATTATAACTAACAGAGTCACAACGATCATATCTTTGGTATTTGAGCAGGACTATAATGCTATTTTAAAGCTTTATTTCAGAAATATGAATGCTCAATTCTATGGTTCTAAAATATGGATTTATCCAGACATCACCAAGGCTACACAACAAAAAAGGAAATTATTTCTGACATTAAAACAAAAGACTATAGATATAGGAGCTTCTTTTTTTTCTTGCCTACCTATGCAAGTGTGTGGTGAGGCTGGGGCAAGCTAAATACATCTTTTTTTACACCGGAACAACTAAAATCGTTTGTAGAGATGAAACAAGTGAAGTGAAAGTACCTGGAGGAAAATGTAGCCAGAATTTCTATTTTGAAAATTGCTTGTATTTAATGTTCTCTAACTCTTCTCTCCCCCTCCGTTTATAATTGGGGTCTAAGAAAGGTTATAATTATCTTATGTGTATATTTTCTTAATTATTCCATTCTTTAAATAATTTTCAGCAAGCTAGTTTATGTGAATTTTTTGGAATAATAAGTCTTTGATTTCTACCTGAATTTCTGTACAAGGTTTATCCTTGAATGTATAAAATTCAAAATTATAAATAAAGAATTAAAAAAAAAAAAAGAGGAACATTTTCTTTACTCAGCATGTAATTCAACTCTGGAATTCGTTGCCGGAGAATGTGGTTAAAGCGGTTAGCTTAGCAGAGTTTAAGAAAGGTTTGGATGGCTTCCTGAAGGAAAAGGCCATAGAATGTTATAAATGGACGTAGGGAAAAATCCACTATTCCTGGGACAAGCAGTACAAAATGCTTTGCTCCGTCGATCTTGTCGGGTGATTGTGACCTGGATGGGCCACTGTCTGAGACAGGGTGCTGGGCTAGATGGACCTTTGGTCTGTCCCAGTGTGGCAATGCTTATGTCTTAACAGTATATATATGAAAACTGAGGAAGTTTTGCTGAGCAGATTTTGTTATTCAGTCTTTGTGTCTGGCTCTTCTGTGTGACAACCTTTTGTATTGGCTTAGTGAAATACCAATAAAGATTTTTTACTGGTTGCTAAGCCTGATTGTCTCTCTTATTCCGGCCACTAGGGCTGAAGTGTTTTCCCCTCCCCAGGGGCAAGGGACGGGACTACACAGGATGTACTTACATGAAGCAGCAGGTAACAACTCTAATCACCTCATTGGGCAAACTAGATGGACCAGACAGGTCTTTATCTGTCATCATTTAATATGTTACTATGCATAGGTCACCGTACACTTAATACACAGCTTCTGGGGGTCAGAGATGGACATTTTTGATCATACTGTACCCCTATTTTGAACCCAGGCTTTTTGTTAGACATGAAAAAAATGTGCATTAGTAATGTCAAGCTTGAGTCCGTGATACACTTTTTTTTTTTTTGAAAGTAAAAGCATTTGGAAGGGAGTAAGACCCAACTGGAGGGTTTAGTCAGAGGTAAGTGTGGAGTACCAGTGTAGGCTCAGAAACCCTTTCTAGAGGTTTTGAAGCTCTGGGAGAGTATATTAGGCTTGGCTCCAGCAGATGACATTATCACTTGTGTAGCTGTCTCAATCTGCTTGTCTATGTTGGACACTTACATGTGTAAAACCCTTCACGTGTAAATAGCACTTGAAAGCCATAATTTACAAGTATAAAAATCACAACATACACAGTCCGAAAGGAGGCAAGCCAAAAAAGTGTGTATGTTATTTTTGATTTTACAATGGCAATTTACACATGCTTTAAAAATATCAGTTGACATTAAAACATACTTTGAGGCATATCATAGTTACCTGATGCTAGGATCCACCTTGGGGGTCAGTGCTCAAGAAAAAGATTTTGATTGTAGGTAATACACTGAAATCTTCTGCTCAGTATGCAGCAGTGGCCAAAAAAGCAAACAGGATGCTAGGAATTATTAGGAAAGGGATGGTGAATAAGACCGAAAATACTATAATGCATTTGTATCGCTCCATGGTGCGTCCGCACCTCGAGTATTGCGTTCAGTTCTGGTCACCATTATCTCAAAAAAGATACAGTGGAATTAGAAAAGGTTCAAAGAAGAGCGACCAAAATGATAAAGGGGATGGAACTCCTCTCATATGAGGAAAGGATAAAGAGGTTAGGGCTCTTCAGCTTGGAAAAGAGACGGATGGGGGGGGAGATATGATTGAGGTCTACAAAATCCTGAGTGGTGTAGAACAAGTAGAAGTAAATCAATTTTTTATTCATTCCAAAAGTACAAAGACTAAGGGACACTCGAGGAAGTTACATGGAAATACTTTTAAAACAAACAGGAGGAAACATTTTTTCACTCAACGAATAGTTAAGCTCTGGAACTCTTTGCTGGAGGATGTGGTAACAGCGGTTGGCATATCTGGGTTTTAAAAAGGTTTGGACAAATTCCTGGAGGAAAAGGCCATAGTCTGCTATTGAGACAGACATGGGAAGCAACTGCTTGCCCTGGGATTTGTAGTATGGAGTGTTGCCACAATTTGGGTTTTTTCCAGGTACTTGTCACCTGGCATGGCCACTATTTGGAAAACAGGATACTGGGCTAGATGGACCACTGGTCTGACCCAGTATGACTCCTCTTATGTTATGTTAGGCAGCAGTATCAGCTAACTGCGTGCTTCATCCTGGAGCTTGTACTGAAGATGCAACTGTGCTTACCTTTCTGGTATTTAACCTCCTCCCTCAAAAATTGTCTCTAAAAAAATTATTTTGCTCAACTTCTAAATTGGCTGATTCTGGATAGCCAAGTTTGTAAAACCTAGTATGTGTGATGCTGCCCTTTTCTTTTATTTCAACAATTTTATTGAAATGACGGAAAAACACATAAAGCAGAACAGTAACAATAATTTTCAATTTTAACCCCCTTCCCCCAACAAAAATGCACTTCAATACAATCTTGCCCATTAAATTGCAGCAAACTATAGTATAGGGTGGAGAGGAATGTATTAACATTGTAATCCAAAGACTGGGGCTGTAGTCCTTAGACTTATTATTTTAAGTGTGTTAATTCACAAACAGGATTGTGAAAAGGTGCAAGAGGACCTTATGAGACTAGGAGTCCGGACATTCAAATGGCAGATGACTTTTAATCTGAGCAAGTGCAAAGCGATGCATGTAGGGAAGAGGAACCCAAAGTATAGCTACGTGATGCAAGGTTCCACATTAAGAGTCGCTGCCCAGGAAAAGGATCTAGGTGTCATCGCTGATGATATGTTGAAACCCTCTGCTCAGTGTGCAGCGGAGGCTAAGAAAGCAAATAGAATGTTAGGAATTATTAGAAAAGGAATGGAAAACAAAAAAAATGTTATAATGCCTTTGTATTGCTCCATGGTGTGACTGCACCTCAAATAATAGTGTGTGCAATAATGGTCACTGCATCTCAAAAAAAGATATAGCGGAAAAAGTACAGAAAAGGGCAATGAAAATGATAAAGAGGATGGGATAACTTCTCTGTGAGGAAAGGCTAAAGAGGCTAGAGCTCTTCAGCTTGGAGAAGAGACGTCCGAGGGGAAATATGATAGAGATTTATAAAATCATGAGTGGTGTGGAATGGGTAGATGTGAATCACCTGTTTACTCTTTCCAAAAATACAAGGACTAGGGAGCAAGCAATGAAGCTACTAAATTAAAACAAACCAGAAAAAAATATTTTTTCACTCAATGTGTTATTAAACTCTGGAATTCATTGCCAGAGAATGTGGTGAAAGCAGTTAGCTTAGCAGGGTTTAAAAAAGGTTTGGACAAGTTCCTAAAGTCCTTAAGCCATTATTAAGTTACACATGGGAAAACTCCAGTTCTTATTCCTGGGGTAAACAACATCAAACCTGTTTTATTCTTTTGGGATTTTACCAGGCACCTGTGACCTGGATCGGAAACAGGACACTGGACTTGATGGACCTTCAGTTTGTCCCAGTATGGCGATACTTATGTTCTTACTGAAATTACTGTTCCCACTGGGCATGCTGGCATTTATACATGTATTCCGTGAATTCTTAATATTTTACCGCATTCAGTAGAGCCGTTTGTAAAATACATCAGAAAAGTATGAACATCCTGAGTTGGATGACCCATTTCTCCGAGGACAAGCAGGCTGCTTGTTCTCATATATGGGTGACGTCCGACGGCAGCCCCAGGAACGGATTCTTCCTAGCAACAAAGCTTGCTAGAGCCCTCGCGCACACCACGCATGCGCGACTGTCTTCCCGCCCGTAGCGCAAACATGTCTCAGTCTTTTTTTTCCACGGCTCAGGGCGGCTGTTTTCAGCTGTTCTGCGCCCGAGAGAGCCCTCACGCCATTTTCACGGTTTTTTCGCCTCTTTTTGTTGTGTTAGAGCGAGTCGCTTGTGTTTCTTCGTTTAAAAAAAAGTGTTTACTTTTTCCTCTACCTCTTAGTTTATCCCCGTAAGTTTCCTTTCGTTGTTGCGAGCGGCCATTTTGGCCGCCCGTACGGGTTTTTTCCCCTTTTTTGTGCCCTCTTTTGGCACCATCGCGGATTTTGACTTCGCCGCTGCGATTTTTATTTCCATGACCTCGAAGATCGCCAGTGGCTTCAAGAAGTGCACGTGGTGCAGCTGGGCAATCTCAGTCACTGATCCACACGCTTCATGTCTTCAGTGTCTTGGGGATGGTCATCACCCCGGCGATTGCACTCTGTGTCTTTGCCTAAAAAAGCAGACACAAGCGTTGAGATTGGCCCAGTGGGAGCGCCTGTTCCGAGTTGTGCCTGGTCCTTCGGCGTCGACGGCGTCGGCACCGGAGACTGCATCGATGTTAGGAGTGCAGGTAATGGCTGTCCAGAGACCTTCTCACGCTGGCAGCAGTGAGCCATCGAGTGGGTCTCCACCGGTCTCGAGGACTCCTGTGGTACAGGCCCCCCGAGACCAACCTCTTTCGGACCCGGCCCCGAGGAGGCGTGTGGATTCCACGTCCTCCTCGTTGGTACCGGTAACGTGCTTTGTGCGAAGGCAAAGCAGCATCATCATCGGTCACCTTCCCGTCACGGTACCGAGAGCTCCGGGACGCTGAAGGATTCGGCACCCGTGAAGCGTCGACGCCGGGAGGACCGTTCACCCTCCATACAAGAGGTGTCAATGCGCTCTTCTCTGGACAGCCTGGTAATGCCTTCGAGCCCCAGGCAGATTCTGACTTCGTCGCCTGTACCGATCCCACAGCCTTGCTCGACAGACTCTCTAGATGAGCGCCTCCGAGCCATCCTTCCAGGGATTCTGGAAGAGCTGCTGCGACCATCTGTTCCGGTACCGGTGGTGCTTGCGCCATCGGTACCATCGAGAGATGCGGCGGTTGGCTCCCCGCCCGTGGTGCGGACTGCAACGCCGGTACCGCTTGTGGCATCGGCTGCCACCCAAGTTGACTCCACATCAACGTCGCTGGAGGGAGCTTCGTCGCCAGTGGCACGGGAGTCTTCTTCTCAGCATCGCCATCGAGGACATGGTTCCTCGGCGTCAAGACGGGCCCGGCTTCGGACTGAAGTCAGAGAACTCGTGTCCGATATCAAAGGGGAGACCTCGTGGGAAGCAGAGGAAGAGCCAAGATATTTCTCTGATGAGGAGTCTTGTGGTCTTCCTTCTGATCCTACTCCTTCGCCAGAGAGAAAGCTTTCTCCCCCCTGAGAGTCTGTTTTTCTCTTCCTTTGTCCAGGAAATGTCTATGGCCATTCCCTTCCCTGTGGTTACTGAGGATGAGCCCAGGGCTGAGATGTTCGAGGTCCTGGACTATCCTTCGCCACCTAAGGAATTGTCCACTGTTCCTCTGCATAATGTCCTAAAACAGACATTGCTGACGAACTGGGCAAATCCATTATCTAATCCCTCCATTCCCAAGAAGATTGAGTCCCAGTATAGGATCCACGGGGTCCCAGAGTTGATGAAGACCCAGTTGCCTCATGACTCTGGCGTTGTGGATTCTGCTCTCAAGAGAGCCAAGAGTTTTTGGGATTACACCTCGGCGCCCCCGGGGTGGGAGTTTAGAACTCTGAACTCTTTTGGGAGGAAGGCCTATCATTCTGCTATGCTCGTGTCCAAGATTCAGTCGTACCAGCTCTACACAAGCATCCACTTGCGGAACAATGTGCGGCAGCTGGCGGACTTGGTCGATAAGCTCCCGTCGGAGCAGGCTAAGCCTTTTCAGGAGGTGGTCAGGCAGCTAAAGGCGTGTCGAAAATTCCTGTCCAGGGGTGCTTACGACACTTTTGATGTTGTGTCCAGGGCCGCTGCTCAAGGGATAGTGATGCGCAGATTCTCATGGCTTTTTTGGTGAGAAGGTCGAACAGGTGGTCGAGCAGCTCCACCAGTGGGACACCGCCTTCGACAAACTCTCCTACCGGGTGCCTTCAGCATCTACTTCATCAAGTAGACGTTTTTATGGGGGAAGGAGGAATGCTCCCTATGCTTCTAATAGGTGTAGGTACAATCCACCTTCCCGACAGCCTGTCCAGGCTAAGCCCCAGCGCGCTCGTTCACGTCAACAGCGTGCGCCTCAACAGGCCCATGCAGCTCCCCAGCAAAAGCAAGGGATGGGCTTCTGACTGGTTCCAGGCGAGCATAGCCGCTATAAAAGTGTCCATGCCAGACGATCTACCGGTCGGGGGGAGGTTAAATTTTTTCACCAAAGGTGGCCTCTTGTAACCTCCGATCGGTGGGTTCTTCAAATAGTCCGGCTAGGATACGCCTTCAATTTGATGTCAACACCTCCAAATTGCCCACCAGGAGCTCAGTCCTTCAGCTTCCAGCACAGGCAGGTACTAGCAGAGGAACTCTCCGCCCTTCTCAGCGCCAATGCGGTCGAGCCTGTGCCACCGGGGCAGGAAGGGCTGGGATTCTATTCCAGGTACTTTCTTGTGCAAAAGAAAACGGGGGGGGGGGGGGGGGGGGGGGGAGGGATGCGTCCCATCCTAGACCTAAGGGCCCTGAACAAATATCTGGTCTATGAAAAGTTCAGGATACTTTCCCTGGGCACCCTTCTTCCCATGATTCAGGAAAACGATTGGCTATGCTCTTTGGACTTGAAGGATGCTTATACTTACATCCCGATACTACCAGCTCACAGGCAGTATCTTCGATTCCGTCTGGGGACACGGCATTTTCAGTATTGTGTACTACCCTTTGGTCTCGCCTCTGTGCCCAGGGTGTTTACAAAATGCCTGGCGGTTGTAGCGGCGTCGCTGCGCAGATTGGGAGTGCATGTGTTCCCTTATTTTGACGATTGGCTGGTGAAGAACACCTCGCTGGCAGGAGCTCTACAGTCCATGCAGATGACTATTCAACTCCTGGAACTACTGGGGTTTGTGATAAATTATCCAAAGTCCCACCTTCTCCCAGTTCAGAGACTAGAATTCATAGGAACTCTGCTGGATTCCCAGACTGCTCATGCCTACCTCCCCGAGGCGAGGGCAGACAACCTTCTGTCCCTTGTTTCCTGGGTCTGAGCGTTTCAGCAGATCACAGCTCGGCAGATCACAGCTCAGCAGATGTTGAGATTGCTAGGCCACATGGCCTCCACAGTCCACGTGACTCCCATGGCCTGTCTTCACATGAGATCAGCTCAATGGACCCTAGCTTCCCAGTGGTTTCAAGTTGCTGGGGATCTAGAGGACGCGATCCAGCTGTCCACGGGGTTTCTCAAATCCCTTCACTGGTGGACAATTCGATCCAATTTGACCTTGGTACGTCCTTTTCAAATTCCTCAGCCACAACAGGTGCTGACCACGGACGCGTCTCTCCTCGGGTGGGGAGCCCATGTCAATGGGTTTCACACTCAAGGACGGTGGTCCCTCCAGGAAACCGGTTTTCAGATCTCCTGGAGTTGCGAGCGGTCTGGAATGCTCTAAAGGCTTTCAGGGATCGGCTGTCCAATCAAATTATTCAAATTCAAACAGACAATCACGTTGCCATGTATTACATCAACAAGCAGGGGGGCACTGGATCTCATCCCTTGTGTCAGGAAGCCGTCCAGATGTGGCTATGGGCTCGACGTCACGGCATGCTTCTCCAAGCCACGTATCTGGCAGACGTGAACAACAGGTTGAGCAGGATCATGCAACCTCACGAGTGGTCTCTCAACTTCCAAGCATGGGGCACCCCCTTGGTCGATCTCTTTGCTACTCAAGTCAATCACAAGATCCCTCTGTTCTGTTCCAGACTTCAGGCTCACGACAGACTAGCGTCAGATGCCTTTCTCCTTCATTGGGGGAAGGGCCTCCTGTATGCGTATCCTCCCATACCCTTGGTGGGGAAGACTTTGTTGAAACTCAAGCAGGATCGCGGGACCATGATTCTGATCGCGCCTTCTGGCCGCGTCAGATCTGGTTCCCTCTTCTTCTGGAGTTGTCCTCCGAAGAACCGTGGAGATTGGAGTGTTTTCCAACCCTCATTACTCAGAACGAGGGGGCGCTTCTGCATCCCAACCTCCAGTCCCTGGCCCTCACGGCCTGGATGTTGAGAGCGTAGACTTTGCCTCCTTGGGTCTGTCGGAGGGTGTCTCCCGAGTCCTGCTTCTTCCAGGAAAGATTCCACTAAAGGAGTTACTCTTTTAAATGGAGGTTTGTCGTCTGGTGTGACAGCAAGGCCCTAGATCCTCGCTCTTGTCCTACACAGACCCTGCTTAAATACCTTCTGCACTTGTCTGAGTCTGGTCTTAAGACCAACTCCGTAAGAGTTCATCTTAGTGCAATTAGTGCTTATCATTACCGTGTGGAAGGTAAGCCTATCTGTGGACAGCCTTTAGTTGTTCGCTTCATGAGAGGTTTGCTTTTGTCAAAGCCCCCTGTCAAACCTCCACCAGTGTCATGGGATCTCAATGTCGTTCTCACCCAGCGCCTTAATCCAGCGCCAGTCTCGCCTTGGATGCAGCCAGATCTGCAAAAGTAATTTGTGATGTGCAGGTAGCACAACAGAACCCACCGGACATCCAAATGACAAAGGGCTGCAAGGTCTCGCAGATAATCCTCCGCCACAAACGCTGGCAGAAACAACGGTTGATTAAGGTGAAAGGCGGGAACCACATTTGGCAAGGAGGGAACTGGATGGATCATCCCCGAGTCCAAAAACTGGAGAAAAGGGTGCCTACAAGACAAAACCTGCAGCTCCAACACCCTCCTTCACTGTGGCCATTGCCACGAGAAACACCGCCTTTAGAGTCCGATCCTTCAAGGATGCCACCCATAATGGCACAAAAGAAGCCTGCTGCAGGGCCCGGAGCACCAAATTAAGATGCTAGTCCAGACAAGGAGGCAGCAGCGGAGGTCTAAGACGACTAACCTCCTTCAAAAAACGCACAATGTCCAGATGGGATGGCGAGGGAAGACTGTTCCATGTGACCCCAGGAAAAAGCAAGGGTTGCCACCTGAAGCAAATTAAATGCCAGTACTTTCTGCAGCCCCTCCTGCAAAAACGACAAGATGCATGGCAAAGAGGCCAGCAGTGGAGAAACTCCCTGCTGGTTGCACCAAGTCTCGAAAGTCCGCCAAAGTTGTTGAGTGCTTGTGGGTCTGAAAGAGGGTGGTGATCACCTCTTCCTCATACCCCTTCCTCCTCAAGCATGTCCGCTTAATAGCCAGACCATAAGACCAAAGTGGGAAGGCTCCTCCATGGAAACTGGCCTCTGGCAGAGGAGGTTGGGAACCACCAGCACAGGAAATGGCTCCTCCATGAGCAGCTTAACCAGATCCGCATACCACAACCTCCTGGGCCAGGCAGGAGCCACCAGAATTACCAGTACCCGATGTCACAGAATACGATGAAGGACCCTCCAAATGAGTGGCCACGGAAGGAAGACCGAGTAGGGCCTCCACCAGCCAGGGCTGCAGCAGTGCATCCAGACCCTCTGACCCAGCCTCTGCTGAAAAACCGTGTTGCCATCAGATCCATGGACGTCATGCCCCACCACTTTGTGGTGACGCAGAACAGTGTCAGGGACAGCTCCCATTCCGCCAGATCCAGTGACATCCTGCTGAGAAAATCCACCTGCACACTGAGAATCCACGGAATGTGAGCCGCAGACAGGAGTTACAGGCAATGCTCTGCCCAGGCGCAGTCTCCAGAGCCGCCATGTTGTCGGAAGTACCCGGACAAGGAGAGTACCGTGGGGAAGCCAAAATATGCCCCTCTGTAAGTTGCCCCAACACAGCCACCACTGCATACTGAGACGTGCTTGTGGTATCCCCTGGAGCTGCACCTGATAGTCCTCTGACACCAGCACCGCAGAAGAGAGTGCTGAAGAGGATGCATGTGTGCCTTCATCCAGGGCATCACATCCAAAGTCACCGTCATGGACCCCAGAACCTGCATATAATCCCAGGTGTGCAGGCTCTGAGCCCCGAGAAGGGGCCAAATCTGCCCCTGCAGTTTCTCCATGTGAGAGGCCATCAGAAACACATGGCCCTGCCCGGTATCGAAGTGCACCCCGAGATATTCCAGAGACTGGGACGGGACTAGATGACTCATGTCCAAATTGCCGACCCAGCCAAGAGACTGGAGCACCTCCACCACTGGCGGTGGCTGCATGACTCTCGGCTTCCGAGGACACTCGGATTAATCAGTCATCCAAATAAGGATGCACCCAAATACCCTCCTTGCGGAGGAATGCTGCCACGACCACCATGACCTAGTAAAATGTGTGTGGAGCCATGGCTAACCCAAAGGGAAGGACCTGAAAATGAAAATGGTGACCCAGTATTGCAAACTTCAGGAACTGCTGGTGCGGGGGCTAAACAGGTACGCCTCCTTGACATCCAGGGTGGTCAGGAACTCTTCCAGCTGCACTGCCGCCAGCACCGAACACAACGTTTCCATATGAATATGCTGAACCTTCAGAAAATGGTTTACGTGCTTCAGTCCACACTGGTCGGGAGGCCCCTACCTTTTTTGGCATCACAAAATAGATCAAACAACCACCCCATCCCCGCAACGCCATGAGCCTGCAAGACCGCCAGAGTAGCAAACACTGCCAAGCACTTGGAGGGTGCTCTGCATGGGGATTCCAAGAAAAAAATTGCCGACAGGAGCAGAAAACGTAACCGTCTCAGACAATGTCGAGGACCCACTGGTCTGATGTATTTCTGGCCCACTGCTCAAAAAACAGGGTCAGCTGACCTCCAATTGGGCGACCCAAGCAAGGGGCCGACGCTCCATCATTGGGCTGCCCTTGCAGGGGGTAGAAGGCAGGGACCAGAGCCTGAACCCCGCATGTCCCCTCGAAAGGATGCCCTCTGCTGGAAACAGGACCGCTGAAAACCCGAGAAAGTCCCTGCCCTAGCCAAACTGGGCTCCGGACAATACTTCTGGGCCTCCCAAAACGAGGATGCGGTCCTCTCGCCATGCTCAGTCCTCAGGCAAATGCTGTGTCTTAGAATCCCCCAAATCCTTAACCACCTCTTCCTGGTCAATAGCAGCCACCCCCAGAACAGGAGTCTAGTCAACCGCTGTTTAGAGGCTGCATCAGCCGCCCAAGGCAGAGCCACAAGATCCGCCATGCTGTCACAGCCAAGCCAACTGCTTAGACAACGCCTGCATGAGGTCATACAGCAAATCTGTTAAATAGACCAGGCCAGACTCCAAAGATAGGAAGTCCATCGTTCGCTGCTCATCGCCTGCTGGCGAGTCTGCCGCCTACTGAATCCAAGTGAGGCAAATCCTCGCCACTTAGGAGCTACAGATAGAGACCTGCAGCGAGAGCACTGAAACCTTGAAGCCTGTTTCAAAGATGCTTCTAGTTTCCGGTCATGCAGCTGCTTCAACGCTTTCCCCCATGCCACAGGCAGGGTGTCTTTTTGGTGACCGCCACCACCAAAGAGTGTCCACCTTAGGTAGTTTCAACTCAAGTAATCTGGAGATACCAGATACAGACATCACCTTCGCCACTCGCAGTCTGGCATCTGCGAGTGGACCACTGTGCTAAGATGAGCTCCTCTATGGCCTCATGCACCAGAAAAGACCGCGCCGGTCTCCTTGTACTAGCCATCTCGGGGTTGGCCTGGGCCTCTGCCACTGAAACATTCAGCACCTGGAGGGTGCACATAATCAAGGAGGGCAACTCCTCCTTATGAAAAATCCTGACCACCATCGGATCATCTGGTTCCACAGCCAGGAGTTTGCTCTCCTCCAACTCATCCTCCAGGGCACCCCCCCCCCCCCCGATATGACAGATAGGCCCTGCTCTGAGCAAGTGGGCGTAGGGGGTTCTTGAGGGGAAGGGGGGCCAACAACCCCACCTCTGACGTAGCTTCCACCTGCCTCCTCTTGTCAGGGGGCATCAGGGACAAGACCCCCATCCTACAGCACAGCTCCCGAGTGTTGCTGGACTCGCCTCATCAGGTAAACTTGATGAAGGAGCAACACAAAATCTGGGGAAAATGGAGTTTCCTGCCCTGCTGACCTAAGTCCTGCGCGTGATGTCTGGCCTTCCCAAGTCCTGCATTTTCCTCGAATCCTGCTGCAACGGAGCACCCAGCTGACCTGACTGCAAGATGGCCATGGGAGACATTACATCTAACACACTAGAGGTAGAGAGCATGGAAACTCCTCGCTCGACCCGGTGCCATATTGTCCATCCCAGAGTCTCCTGCGGTGGCATATGAACACCCCCCAACACAGAGACTGGATACTGCTCGTCGCTTCCCACAGTGGGAGAAGCGTTTCACTGTCTCTGCAGCCATCCCTGCCAAGATGTGGAAGTGGCACCTGGAAAGCAAAAAGAAAACCAGATACACTCACTGAGACAGTCTACCAGAAGGTGTGCATCCCCAGAACACAGTCGAGCCCTCTCTGCACTAAATTGCTGCAGAGGAAAAAAAACGCTGCTACTTTTTTTTTTTTTAAAGCCGGGTTACAGTGAGCTTTTTTTTTTTTTTTTTTTTAAACAGCTTTCTTGTTCCCCCACGCTGCATAGGCACAAAGGCAGGGATCTGTGAAAAAGAAATCAACAAAAAACACAGGTCTGGTCTGTTGCTCCGTCTTTTGAAGTGCAGCGAAATCAGCTTGAGTGGAACAGAACAGAGGGAGAATCAGCCCACTGAAACAAACAGAGGCAGGGGGAAACCCGGGGAGGGGGAGGGACCTGGGATGACCAGGTATGCCCCCTAAAGCCAGCAACGAAGAGCCAGGACAACCCCTTGCTCAACTGCCCAGGTCACCCAGGCCAGGAGCCCTCCTAACAGAGGAATCCAGGGGCTAGAGGATGTCCGTCCATCCGCCTGTGGAGACAGCGATATACTGACTTGGGGAGGAGCTATCTGTCCTAAATCTAGTGATCTCTATAAGAACATAAGCATTGCCATACTGGGACAGATTGAAGGTCCATCAAGCCCAGTATCCTGTTTTCAACAGTGGTCAGTCCAGGTCACAAGTACCTAGCAAGATCCCAGAGCAGTAAATCTGATTTTATGCTGCTTATCCTAGAATATTCAGTGGATTTTCCCATCTTAAGGAGAAATTAAGTCCTACCTGCTAATTTGCTTTCCTTTAGTCCCTCTGGACCGGCGGGCTGTGCACGCCCCCCAAGCAGGCAGAGACCGAGAATGCCGATTCCCGAGAGAGCCAACAAGAGCCCCACTCAATCCCAAAGCACCCCAGCACTTAAGTTACAAAGTAAGAGGAAAGAAGAAATAACATACACCAGATATCTGTGCACTGCTCAGCTGTTACAGCTACCTACACTGAATAAGACAGCACTGGCACAAAGATGAAAGTCATCGAATATAATTATCAACATCAAGCAAGACTAAAAACGCTTGATGACCGTTCCATCTTTTACAGTTGCTCCATTTAAACTGTAGAGTCTTGGGTTTTTTTTTTTTGAAAACAGCTCTCCACAGAGGCAAGAGCCAAAACAAAATCACGCACACGTAGCTCAAAAATACCAGAAATGACAAAACTGTGTACAGAGATGGATCTGGGCCAGTCTGGGCTGGTAGTCGGACACAACCCACTTGTTCTTGGATTCATCTGCTACTCACCCTAAGGAAAAAGTAGCTGCGGACTTTGCAGCAGTGTGGGCAGTGTGAAAAATTGCTCTCTATAGTTACTTGTACAGTGCTGGGTATAGCTAGTGCTGCTATACAAATGCTCAGTAGAATAGCAGTAATGACTTCACTTCCTTTTTTATCTACTTTACTAGCCGTTAAGCCCGTAACAACGGGCTAGTTTTTTGTTTTCCTATGGCCTCCCCGCCCCCTCCACCAACCCTGCTGTCTCCCCTGCCCTCCCCCCAGTGTCTGTTTCCCTCAGTTCCGCCCCCTCCTTCCCTCCCTGCTCCCTCCTCCCTATTGGGCTGTACTGCTGGTGGAGGCGGGGCTTGGACTTCTACACTCTCAGCGTTCCGACTCCACTGCGCATTTGCAGGTGAGTCAGTCACTTGCCGTTAAGCCCATAACAGGCTAGTTTTTTGTTTTCCTATGGCCTCCCCCCCCCCCCCACCGTCCACCAAACCTCTCTCCCCTGCCCTCCCCCCAGCGTCTGTTTCGCTCAGTTCCGCCCCCTCCTCCTCCGATTTCCACGCCCATGTCCAAGCCCTCCTCCCTATTGGGCTGTACTGCTGGTGGAGGCGGGGCTTGGACTTCTACACTCTCAGTGTTCCGACTCTACTGCGCATTTGCAGGTGAGTCGGTCACTTGCCGTTTATATGTTTGATTACACTTTCTACAATCTTCCAGTGAAGCAAATTTTCACTCTTTCAAAAAGTACAAAGACCATTACATGGAAATATTTTTTCACTCAAAGAATAGTTAAGCTCTGGAACTCATTGCCGGAGGATGTGGTAACAGTGGTTAGCGTTAGCCCAGTATCCTGCACTGTTTGAAGCAGGATACTGGGCTAGATAACCATTGGTCTGAATCAGTATGGCTATTCTTATAAGCATAAAAGAGATAATATATGCAAATAAATGTACAAATGAGAAGCATTCACAGAGCAGGCACACAGTCATCAATCTGCACAGTCAGTTTCATAAACAAATGTTTTATTAACAAATGGTCTTCAGTATGGTTACAGTCCAAAGAGTCAACATGTAACAACACAAGATGAATGAGTAACGTTAAAATCCACATACTTCCACAACATGAAACAAAATGCAAGTGCTGCTGCAGGGGCCACAGTCACCTTTAGCGGCTACAAGACTCTGTACATACAGTCCAAATTGGCAATGGCAAACTGAATGTTCACATTCATGTGACAAACAGTGAAGGAAAAATATACATATATTTTAATAACAAGTTTTACTGTCCAAGCTTCCCATTGGTATGTTTGTGTGAACTCCCACGATCATTCTCCATGGTGGTCTGCTAAGATCTATGGTATGCACCCTAACGTATGGACATTCAGCCTCCAAGACAGGCAAAGGAAAGAAAAGCAAGACCCACATCCCTGTGTAGTCCCCATGGTTTACTGGTGTTGCCTCAATTCATATTCTATGTGAACACTAATAAGATGCGGTGGCACTCTTCCTTCTGTAGAGAATTATGGATTGTCCATTGGAGCAAAGTATGTCAGCTACTTTCTGTACACATCTTCCCTGCATTATACAGGAAGAGCCATTTTGTGGAAATCATGTTGACAAGAACCTGAGAAGTTCACACATGTCCAGGCACAGCATCTCTTTGATGTGCACTGCAGTCATAGGATCCAGTGGGTAGGCAGCCTTGTAATGTCCTTTCCACAACCCCAAAACCCATCAACCTACTTTTGATGAACTCTCCCACTCACTATTATAACCTACTCCCCTCATCCCCTTCTCCATTTCTCACAGATACTACCTGATAAGTTCACTACTACTATATTCACTCACTTCCCTCCTTCCTTCCCCATAACAGTATGCACCCATTTCACAACCTCATACATCACCACAAAATACCTCCCAAAGTGGGAGCAGCATTTCACTGTCTCTGCAGCCATCCCTGCCAAGACACGGAAGTGGCACCTGGAAAGCAAAAGAAAACCAGACACACTGAGACAGTCTCCCAGAAGGTGTGCATCCCTGGAACACAGTCGCGCCCTCTCTCTCTCTCTGCATTAAATCGCTGCAGTGGAGAAAAAAAAAAGGCGATATATTTTTTTTTAAAGCTGGATTACAGCGAGCTGTCTTTTTTATTATTTTTTTTATAGCTTTCTTGTTCCCTCAGATAGCACAGGCAAGGATCTGTGAAAAAGAAAAACCCCACAGGTCTGGTCTGTTTTCCTGTTTTTTTCTGCCGTGCAGCCAAATCAGCCTGAGTGGAACAGAACAGAGGGAGAGTCAGCCCACTGAAACAAACAGAGGAATTTTAAAAGGCAGGTATTTTGTGGTGATGTATGAGGTTGTGAAATGGGTGCATACTGTTATGGGGAGGGAAGCGAGTGAATATAGTAGTAGTGAACTTGATACATCACCAGTCTCTGCCACACCATCACTAGGTATATCTTCTTCCCTCCCTCTTCATCACCATGCAGACCTATTCACCCATCCTCATCATGCAGGTCCATCCTCTCTCATCACTATACAGGCCCATTCCCCCCCATTCACATCACCATACAAGTCCATTCTCCTCCCCCTTCAGCCCATCACCACTCAGACCCACTCCTCCCTCTTGACCCATCATGCACCCACATTCTTCACCTCCTCCCACCCCATCACCCTGTATACTCATTCCCCACACCCTCCTACTTCATCATCATGTAGACCCATTCCCCATCCCCTCCTACCCCCCATCATCATGTAGACCCATTCCCCATCCCCTCCTACCCCCCATCATCATGTAGACCCATTCCCCATCCCCTCCCAATCCACCCCCATCTAGACCTATTCCCCATCCCCTCCTACCCCATCATCATGTAGACCCATTCCCCATCCCCTCCCACTCCACCTCCATCTAGACCCATTCCCCATCCCCTCCCACCCCACCGCCATCTAGACCCACTCCCTACCCCATCATCATGTAAACCCATCCCCTACCCCGTCATGTAGACCCATTCCCTAACCCTTCCCACCCTATCACCATGTAGATCCATTCTCTGCCTTTTCTCCCATCCTCATCATGTAAACCCATTCCCCACCCTCTCCCACCCAATCACTGGGTAGACCCATTCCCCACTCCCTCCCACCCAATCATTAGGTAGACTCATTCTCTACCTTCCCTCCCTCCCACCATCATGTAAACCCACTTCCTATCACCACATACATCCATTCTTTACCTCCCTTATAACCATGCACTATCATTTTCCCCCACTGAATCACCAACTCCCCACATCAGCAGTCATCAACTCCCTTCCCTCATTATTACACCCACTTCTGTTCCCCATTCCTGTAAAAAATGAAACACATTCACTATACTTTGCAAGAAGAATGTTTACGTACTGCCTGCACAGCCAAGAGCACTGGCAATCAGCCACCTGCTGCCATACAATACAGTATTTGCTCCACCAACCAACCTACCCCAACCCTGAACGAGTAGAGGCAGGCACTTATCTACAAATCAAACTATTCTCCTCCTTCTCCTCATGAATTAAACAGAAGTTGGAGGAAGGATGGGGAAAGGGAGGGAAAGGAGCAGAGAAAAAGGCAGATGGGGCGGACTGAGAGATCAAGAGAAAGCCTGACGCACACAAATGGCAAGGGACACTGTCTCCTGCAAGACAATTAAATTCATTCTAAGTGTATCAAATAAATTCTTTGAACATTCATCCTGATAAAATCTTAATCAGAAACATAAAAAAACAAAGGTGAAGAGCACTCAACCAGTTAAAAACAACTAACAGAAAAAAGGGCACCCCTCGCTGTAACATCGATGACCAGTGCTATCTGTAAAGGGTTCCCAAGTAATTCACAGTTTTGGGTGTGGCATTTCTTAAGTACATAGCAACAGGTCCAGGCAGAAATTCTTCACTGCTATAAAAGACCAAACTTTCACTTCATAAATGCCACTTCAGGGATCTTTCCTTCTGCCTGAAATGAGAATGAGAGGCAAAGAATGAGCACAAAGAAGAGCAAAGAGGGACAGCTAATATCCAACATGGCCTATTCTATTGGTGGAAAGCACTTTGACACACTGAGAAGTTTTTAGCATTTTCTTACATTAAGTTGCGTGAATATCTGCGCAGCTCGAGGAAAATCCCAGTCATTGTCCTGAAGGCATCTGGAATCCAAGAGTCAGATAAAGAGTGATGGACGAGCAGCATCAAGTAAGGTGTCACACACAGAGAAATTGCAGGGGGTGGGGGGGGAAATCACACCACAGACCAGCAGATGGTCAACATGCACAGAGAGAACAGCAGAACAGAAGAATAGTCATGAGCATGCATAGGAAACAGGTTTTACGCACACACAGAAGAGCTGAGTGGGTCAGTCACTAGAGTCTGACAAAGCGAATGCTACATACCTGTAGAAGGTATTCTCCGAGGACAGCAGGCTGATTGTTCTCACTGATGGGGTGACGTCCACGGCAGCCCCTCCAATCGGAAACTTCACTAGTACAGGCCTTTGCTAGTCCTCGCGCACCCATGCGCGGCCGTCTTCCCGCCCGAACCGGCTCGTGTTCGTCAGTCCCATATGTAGCAAGACAAAGACAAGGGAAGACACAACTCCAAAGGGGAGGCGGGCGGGTTTGTGAGAACAATCAGCCTGCTGTCCTCGGAGAATACCTTCTACAGGTATGTAGCATTCGCTTTCTCCGAGGACAAGCAGGCTGCTTGTTCTCACTGATGGGGTATCCCTAGCCCCCAGGCTCACTCAAAACAACAAACATGGTCAATTGGGCCTCGCAACGGCGAGGACATAACTGATATTGACCTAAAAACTTATCCAACTAACAGAGAGTGTAGCCTGGAACAGAATAAAACATGGGCCTAGGTGGGTGGAGTTGGATTCTAAACCCCGAACAGATTCTGAAGCACTGACTGCCCGAACCGACTGTCGCGTCGGGTATCCTGCTGCAGGCAGTAATGAGATATGAATGTGTGGACAGATGACCACGTCGCAGCTTTGCAGATCTCTTCAATAGTGGCTGACTTCAAGTGGGCCACTGACGCAGCCATGGCTCTAACATTGTGAGCCGTGACATGACCCTCAAGAGCCAGCCCAGCCTGGGCGTAAGTGAAGGAAATGCAATCTGCAAGCCAATTGGATATGGTGCGTTTCCCCACAGCCACTCCCCTCCTGTTGGGATCAAAAGAAACAAACAATTGGGCGGACTATCTGTTGGGCTGTGTCCGCTCCAGATAGAAGGCCAATGCTCTCTTGCAGTCCAATGTGTGCAGCTGACGTTCAGCAGGGCAGGAATGAGGACGGGGAAAGAATGTTGGCAAGACAACTGACTGGTTCAGATGGAACTCCGACACTACCTTCGGCAAGAACTTAGGGTGAGTGCGGAGGACTACTCTGTTATGATGAAATTTGGTGTAAGGGGCCTGGGCTACCAGGGCCTGAAGCTCACTGACTCTGCGAGCTGAAGTAACTGCCACCAAGAAAATGACCTTCCAGGTCAAGTACTTCAGATGGCAGGAGTTCAGTGGCTCAAAAGGAGGTTTCATCAGCTGGGTGAGAACGACATTGAGATCCCATGACACTGTAGGAGGTTTGACAGGGGGCTTTGACAAAAGCAAACCTCTCATGAAGCGAACAACTAAAGGCTGTCCTGAGATCGGCTTACCTTCCACACGGTAATGGTATGCACTGATTGCGCTAAGGTGAACCCTTACAGAGTTGGTCTTGAGACCAGACTCAGACAAGTGCAGAAGGTATTCAAGCAGGGTCTGTGTAGGACAAGAGCGAGGATCTAGGGCAAAGTCTACGCTCTCAACATCCAGGCCGTGAGAGGCAGAGACCGGAGGTTGGGATGCAGAAGCGCCCCTTCGTCCTGTGTGATGAGGGTCGGAAAACACTCCAATCTCCACGGTTCTTCGGAGGATAACTCCAGAAGAAGAGGGAACCAGATCTGACGCGGTCAAAAGGGAGCAATCAGAATCATGGTGCCTCAGTCTTGCTTGAGTTTCAACAAAGTCTTCCCGACCAGAGGTATGGGAGGATAAGCATACAGGAGACCCTCCCCCCAGTCCAGGAGGAAAGCATCCGGTGCCAGTCTGCCGTTGGCCTGAAGCCTGGAACAGAACTGAGGGACCTTGTGGTTGGCTCGGGATGCAAAGAGATCTACCAAGGGGGTGCCCCACACCTGGAAGATCTGTCACACTACTCGGGAGTTGAGCGACCACTCGTGAGGTTGTATAATCCTGCTCAGTCTGTCGGCCAGACTGTTGTTTATGCCTGCCAGGTATGTGGCTTGGAGCACCATGCCTTGACGGCGAGCCGAAAGCCACATGCTGACGGCTTCCTGACACAGGGGGCGAGATCCGGTGCCCCCCTGCTTGTTGATGTAATACATGGCAACTTGGTTGTCTGTCTGAATTTGGATAATTTGGTGGGACAACCGATCTCTGAAAGCCTTCAGAGCGTTCCAGACCGCTCGTAACTCCAGGAGATTGATCTGCAGATCGCGTTCCTGGAGGGACCAGCTTCCTTGGGTGTGAAGCCCATCGACATGAGCTCCCCACCCCCGGAGATATGCATCCGTAGTCAGCACTTTTTGTGGCTGAGGAATTTGGAAAGGACGTCCCAGGGTCAAATTGGACCAAATCGTCCACCAACACAGGGATTTGAGAAAACTCGTGGACAGGTGGATCACATCTTCTAGATCCCCAGCAGCCTGAAACCACTGGGAAGCTAGGGTCCATTGAGCAGATTGCATGTGAAGGCGGGCCATGGGAGTCACATGAACTGTGGAGGCCATATGGCCCAGCAATCTCAACATCTGCCGAGCTGTGATCTGCTGGGACGCTCGCACCCGCGAGACGAGGGACAACAAGTTGTTGGCTCTCGCCTCTGGGAGATAGGCACGAGCCGTCCGAAAATCCAGCAGAGCTCCTATGAATTCGAGTCTCTGCACTGGGAGAAGATGGGACTTTGGATAATTTATCACAAACCCCAGTAGCTCCAGGAGGCGAATAGTCATCTGCATGAACTGTAAAGCTCCTGTCTCGGATGTGTTCTTCACCAGCCAATCGTCGAGATAGGGGAACACGTGCACTCCCAGTCTGCAAAGCGCCGCTGCTACTACAGCCAAGCACTTCGTGAACACTCTGGGCGCAGAGGCGAGCCCAAAGGGTAGCACACAGTACTGGAAGTGACGTGTGCCCAGCTGAAATCGCAGATACTGTCTGTGAGCTGGCAGTATCGGGATGTGCGTGTAGGCGTCCTTCAAGTCCAGAGAGCATAGCCAGTCGTTTTCCTGAATCATGGGAAGAAGGGTGCCCAGGGAAAGCATCCTGAACTTTTCCTTGACCAGATATTTGTTCAGGGCCCTTAGGTCTAGGATGGGACGCATCCCCCCTGTTTTCTTTTCCACAAGGAAGTACCTGGAATAGAATCCCAGCCCTTCTTGCCCGGATGGCACGGGCTCGACCACATTGGCGCTGAGAAGGGCGGAGTTCCTCTGCAAGTACCTGCTTGTGCTGGAAGCTGTAAGACTTAGCTCCCGGTGGGCAATTTGGAGGCTTGGAGGCCAAATTGAGGGTGTATCCTTGCCGGACTATTTGAAGAACCCACTGATCGGAGGTTATGAGAGGCCACCTTTGGTGAAAAACTTTCAACCTCCCCCCGACCGGCAGATCGCCCGGCACTGACACGTTGATGTCGGCTATGCTCTGCTGGAGCCAGTCAAAAGCTTGCCCCTTGCTTTTGCTGGGGAGCCGAGGGGCCTTGCTGAGGCGCACGCTGCTGACGAGAGCGCGCGCGCTGGGGCTTAGCCTGGGCCGCAGGCTGTCGAGAAGGAGGATTGTACCTACGCTTACCAGAAGAGTAGGGAACAGTCTTCCTTCCCCCATAAAAACGTCTACCTGTGGAGGTAGAAGCTGAAGGCTGCCGGAGGGAGAACTTGTCGAAAGCAGTATCCCGCTGGTGGAGCTGCTCTACCACCTGTTCGACCTTCTCTCCAAAAATATTGTCCGCACGGCAAGGCAAGTCCGCAATCCGCTGCTGGATCCTATTCTCCAGGTCGGAGGCACGCAGCCATGAGAGTCTGCGCATCACCACACCTTGAGCAGCGGCCCTGGACGCAACATCAAAGGTATCATATACCCCTCTGGCCAGGAATTTTCTGCACGCCTTCAGCTGCCTGACCACCTCCTGAAATGGCTTGGCTTGCTCAGGAGGGAGCTTGTCCACCAAGCCCGCCAACTGCCGCACATTGTTCCGCATGTGTATGCTCATGTAGAGCTGGTAAGACTGAATTTTGGCCACGAGCATAGAAGAATGGTAGGCCTTCCTCCCAAAGGAGTCTAAGGTTCTAGAGTCTTTGCCCGGAGGCACCGAAGCATGCTCCCTAGAATTAGCCTTCTTTAGGGCCAAATCCACAACTCCAGAGTCGTGAGGCAACTGAGTGCGCATCAGCTCTGGGTCCCCATGGATCCGGTACTGGGACTCGATCTTCTTGGGAATGTGGGGATTACTTAAAGGCTTGGTCCAGTTCGCCAGCAATGTCTTTTTTAGGACATGATGCATGGGTACTGTGGACGCTTCCTTAGGTGGAGAAGGATAGTCCAGGAGCTCAAACATTTCAGCCCTGGGCTCGTCCTCCACAACCACCGGGAAGGGGATGGCCGTAGACATCTCCCGGACAAAGGCCGCAAAAGACAGACTCTCGGGAGGAGAAAGCTGCCTTTCAGGGGAGGGAGTGGGATCAGAAGGAAGGCCATCAGACTCCTCGTCAGAGAAATACCTGATGTCCTCCTCCTCCTCCCATGAGGCCTCACCATCGGTATCAGACACAAGTTCACGAACCTGTGTCTGAAGCCGTGCCCGGCTCGACTCCGTGGAACCACGGCCACGGTGAGAGCGTTGAGAGGTAGACTCCCTCGCCCGCACCGGCGAAGCTCCCTCCGCCGACGTCGTCAGGGAGCCTTCCTGGGAGGTGACCGCAGTTGGTACCGCAAGCGGCACCGATGTCGGAGACCTCACCCCGGGCAAGGGGCCAGCCGGCGCCTCACTCGATGGTTCCGGTGGCGCAAGCACCCCCGGCACCGGAGGGGAAGGGCGCAACAGCTCTCCCAGGATCTCTGGGAGAACGGCCCGGAGACTCTTGTGCAGGGCGGCTGTGGAGAAAGACATGGAAGCCGATGCAGGTGTCGAAGTCAGAGTCTGTTCCGGGCGTGGAGGCTGTTCCGGGCTGTCCAAGGTGGAGCGCATCGACACCTCCTGAACAGAGGGTGAGCGGTCCTCCCGGTGCCGATGCCTACTGGGTGCCGACTCCCTCGACGACCCAGAGCTCTCGGTACCGACGCGGGAAGGAGACCGGTGTCGATGCTTCTTTGATTTTTTCAAACGAAGCATGTCACCGGAGCTTACCGGTACCGACGAGGAGGACGTAGAATCCAGCCGTCGCTTCCTCGGGGCCGAGGCCGAAGAAGGTCGGTCTCAGGGGGGCTGTACCGCAGGAGCCCTCAGGGTAGGGGGAGACCCACCCGAAGGCTCACCGCCACCAGCAGGGGAATGGACAGCCCTCACCTGCACTCCAGTCGAAGCACCACCGTCCGACGACATCAGCACTAGTGGAGGTCCCGGTACCACCGACGCCGACGCAGCCTTCCGATGTCTCGGCCACGACGATGCAGAGGGTCGATGCCTCGATGCAATCGATACAGTCGCGGCCGAGGGCGGAGGTCTTGACGCTGTCGACGTCGACGCACTCGATACTCCCAGTACCGATGCCGACGAAGAGCCCGAGAACAAAACGTTCCACTGGGCCAATCTCGCTGAGTCCTTTTCTGTAAAAGGGCGCAAAGACTGCAGGCCTGCGGGCGGTGCCCAGCCCCCAGACACTGAAGACACGGCGCGTGCCTATCAGTGAGCGAGATTACCCGGGCGCACTGGGTGCACTTCTTGAAGCCGCTGGGAGACTTCGATGACATGGGCGGAAAAATCACGCCGGCGAAATCAAAACTCGTAATTGCAGTAAGGCACCAAAAAGAGGGGGAGAAAAAACTCGACCCAAGGCCTCAAAAGGGCCTACCCCGAAAACGAAAGAAAACTTAACGGGGCCAAAAACTGGAAATACGGGAAGGGGAAAAAGACCGAAGGGCCCTTCTCCAAAATCCCTTTTTTTTTAAAAGCGAAAAGTCAAAAGACGCGCGAGGGTCAACTTAAGGGGCGCGAACGGCGCAAGCACGACCGTACCGAGCGCGGACAAAAGAAGACTGACGAACACGAGCCGGTTCGGGCGGGAAGACAGCCGCGTATGCGCGGTGCGCATGGGCGCGCGAGGACTAGCAAAGGCCTTTGCTAGTGAAGTTTCCGATTGGAGGGGCTGCCGTGGACATCACCCCATCAGTGAGAACAAGCAGCCTGCTTGTCCTCGGAGAAAATCCAGGATCTTCAGTTTTGCTGAGACCAATTCTGTGACCGAAACTGGCCACTCAGTTTCAGGAGAAACCAAAACTGCCCACCCCCTGGTGGAGACCCTCTTCTCAGGATCAGTCTCCCACGCTCTCCCCTGTTGCCCGACTACCTATAGTCCCTCCCCAGGCCTACCTTAGTAAAACCCTGGTGGCCTCTTCATGGGCAGAACGGACCCCATGTGTTCCTGCCCCGTGCACTGCTCTAATCCAAATAGCTGCCGAGACCGCTGTGGGAGGTCCCGGCAGCCATTTTCCAATTGGAATCAGCATAGGTGAGAACTTGCGCTTGCCTTTATTGGTTCCAATCGCAAAATGGCTGCCGGGACCTCCCGCGGTAGTTTCATGAGGCTGCTGTGGGACGTCTCGGCAGCTGTTTGGATTGGAGCAGCATATGGGGCAGGAATGAGGGAGGGGGGGCTGTTCCTGCCCCCGAAGAGTCTACTAGACCAAAGCCACATCGAAGAAACAGCACCACTGGGAAGTTACAAGTGGGGTTTGCTTCTGCCCCCGAAGAGACCACCAGGGCCTACGGGTAGGGCACAGGAGACTGATCGGGACGGGTGGGGTGGGATGTAGGGTTGAGGAGGTTTGGTTTCAGCTGAAAATGCACAGACATTTTCAGCCGAAACCTGAACCTGGATTTCCGGTCGGTTTCCATGCCAAATCTGATACTGAAACCAAAATTCAGTTGACCTCTAAGTCACAAATACACACAGAGGAGCAGGGTAGTTACACATGCATGCACAAATAAACCAGCAAGATGACAGATTCTCATGTCCTAACATATGCAGTTTTTCAATCACTCCTATGTGCAGGGTGTAAGGATGCTGCACTCACTTCTGAGACCACTCTAGGTTCATGCCAGATTGCAGTGAGAAGGCCTGCAGCAGGTCTTGATTAGTGGCAGTCAAGGTAGGAACAGGGCTGCTGGAAGGTGTGGGTGCCGGCGTAGCAAAGGCTTTGCGGATTTCTTCTATAGTTGCATTGCGCACAAAGAGCTGATCATTCACAATGCAGAGTCTGGACACAGCAAGAGGAAGAGAAGAGTTGAGAGTATCCTATCTCACCTACTAACCAGCCCTGTCACTTGCTGCCCCATCTGTTTAAGCCCTTCACCTACTACCTAGCCCTGTGCAACTCTCTTCACAAGGCCACGATACTCCCACTCTGTAGTCCTTAGAATATATTTGATTAATGTTTCCTCACTCACTATAACTTGACCCAGCAAACACCTGCTCCACTTTCCAGACTTCAAACAGCCCCATAACTACCTCCTCAAGCAGCTCCTAAACTATCTGAACTTGCTGTTGTCCCTTCCCTCACCCCCTACAAGTTCCACAACCCTGGCTTACAGTATACGCTAGACACAACACTCCTCTTACCCTGCATTGCCGGCTGGAACAGCAACGAACATTCGAGAGAAGGCTCGCACCTCATCTCGGGAGTTCTCTTCAACTAGTATGAGAGGGGAAAGAGGAAGGTGTGAGTTAATCTTGGATGGGAAAGAGCAACTGGTGCTTGGCAAATTTTGGAAGGGGGCTGGATACTTACCTTCCTTAAAGATACCATGGACCACAAAGGAAAGCAACATGTTCTAAAATACAGAGAAGAGAGAGAAAAAAAAGGTGAAATTAGATCTTACCTGCTAATTTTCTTTCCTCTAGACCCTCCAGACCGGTCAAGACGCGTGGGTTATGTCCTCCTACCAGCAGAGGGAGACTGAGAAAACACTAAGCTTTTGAAGCCTGTATATATAACCTGTGCAGAACCTCCACTAGCCAGTATAACCCTGACAAAGCAGAGAAACAACAACTAGCAACCCTGTACGTGGTCACAGTAAACTGCAAAAACAAGAAACATCTTCCGCTTGCTCTTATGGAAACATGGTCCTTTGCCTTTGATAAAACAGTTGGGCTTCTACAGGTGGACTATCAAAGAAGAGCCCCACCTGTCCCAGACTCCTATCACAAAACAGAAATAAACAGTCTGCAATTAGAGAAACAACAATCTACAGCTGCCAAGAATTATCCAACAAACACACCTCCTGGCCTCCAATACAGACAGGGCGGGCTCTTGACCGGTCTGGAGGGTCTAGAGGAAAGAAAATTAGCAGGTAAGATCTAATTTCACCTTCCTCAGCGACCCTCCAGACCGGTCAAGACGCGTGGGACGTACCAGAGCAGTAACTAACTTACGGGAGGGACCTACTAAGGCCAGAGGTCAAAACTGCTGCCCCAAAGCGCACCTCGTCCTTTGCATGCACAGGAATCCTATAATGCTTCACACAGGAATGCAATGAAAACCAAACCGCAGCCCGACAAATATCTAACGGAGAAATCATATTATTCTCCACCCACGAGGCTGCCATTCCCCTAGTGGAATGAGCAGACCAGCCCCTAGGCACCACAGGACCCTTCAAGTAAGCAGATGCAACTGCCTCCTTCAACCACCGTGCTATGGTCACCTTAGGAGCCGCTGCACCCTTCTTTGGGCCACCATGAAGAATGAACAAACGGTCAGAGGCTCTGAAGTCCTGAGTTCCAGAGAGATAACAACTCAAAACTCTCCTGACATCCAGCTTGGCAATACCACGCTGCTCCGAATCTCCAGCCATATCATCCAACACTGGCAGAGAGATGACCTGATTAACATGGAACTCGGAACCACCTTGGGCAAAAAAGGAAAGCACCATCCGCAACGAAACCTTTCCCTCAGAAAGGACAAAAATGGTTCCCTACAAGACAAAGCCTGAAGCTCTGAAACCCTCCGTGCTGAAGTAATCGCCACCAACAAGACCGTCTTTAAAGATAAATCCTTACAAGATGCCGATACCAGAGGCCCAAACGGAGGCCTGATCAAAGCATCCAAAACTAGCTTCAAATCCCACGGAGGCACCATCCGTCACTGAGGCGGACGCAGCAACTTAACACCCTTCAAAAAACGCACTACCTCAGGCACAGAAGCGAAGGACTTTCACTGAAGCTTCCCACGAAAACATGACAAAGCTGCCACCTGAACCTTCAGTGTAGACAAGGCCAGACCCCTATCAACACCATCGTGCAAAAATTCCAAAACTTCCGCCACCGAAGAGCGAAACGGCCGAACTCGATGGTCTTCACACCAGTGCTCAAAGATTCTCCAAACCCGGACATACGCCAAGGAAGTGGATCGTCTACGGGAACTCAACATCGTAGCAAAGCCACTGGACAAAAGCCCCTTCTTCAACTTGTGCCGCTCAAGAGCCAAGCCGTAAGCAAAAACCGAGCCGGATCCGGCATGATTATCGGGCCTTGACACAGAACTGATCCTAACACAGGCAGGGCCGCCGCCCCTGCCAACCGCACCAGGTCTCCGTACCATGGTCGACGCCGCCAATCCGGAGCCACCAGAATCACCCGACCGGAGTGATGTTCGATGCGCTATATTACTCGACCGACTAACAGCCACGGAGGAAACACATACAGCCACTCCCGAGGCCAAGGCAACAGAAGAGCATCGATTCCCTCCGCTCGAGGGTCTCTTCAGCGACTGAAAAAATCTCTGAACTTGCGCATAGCGAGCCGTTGCCCTAAGATCTATCACCGAAAGTCCCCAGACCGACACAACTCGCTGGAACACTGACCGAAGAAAAGACCACTCCCTGGGATCTAGAGTGTGCCTGCTGCGATAAACTGCATCTATGTGACCTACCCCGGCCACATGCGCTGCCAAGAGAGCCTGAAGATGAGTTCAACTGCGCCACCAAGGCTCTTTGTCCCCCCTTGACGGTTGACATACACTACTGCCATGGCGTTGTCGCAGAGCACTCGGACTGCCTTGTGGCGAACTACCGACGGCAAGGCCTGGAGCGCCACCCGAATGGCCCGAGTTTCCAGCCGGTTGATGGACCACTCTGCTTCTGCCCGAGACCACCGGCCTTGAGCTACCTGACCGAGACAATGTGCCCCCAACCTTGCAGACTGGCATCCGTGACCATTACCAGCCCCTGTGGGGACTCCAACGGCATTCCTTTTCCCAAATTGCGCGGGTTGAGCCACCAGTGCAGAAAACACATCTCCAAGTCCTGCGACAGAGGGGACCAACGATTGAGCAGAGCTGACTGTACCTGACGCATGTGCGCCCTGGCCCACGGAACTACCTCTATGGTCGCCGCCATCAGGCCCAGGACCTGACGATAAGTACGGGCTGTCGGCGCCTTCTTTGCAAGGAACCGACGAATCGTACCCTGCAACTTGGAACCAAAAGGCTGCACGAAGGAAAGTGAAGATAAGCTTCCGTCAAATCCAGGGAAGTGAGAAACTCTCCTTTCCGGACCGCACCAGTGACCGACCGCAACGTCTCCATCCGGAAAGAGGGCACCTTGAGTGCCGTATTGACCCTTTTGAGATCTAAAATGGGACGAAAAGTGTCCTCTTTCTTGTGGACCACAAAATAGATCAAATAGCACCCCGAGCGTTGCTGATCTGAAGGAACAGGAACCACGGCTCCCAACGCGAGCAGCCACCGCAGAGTGTCCCTCACTGCTGCCCTCTTGCTCCAAGACCGACAGAGGGATTCCAGAAACACTTCGGGAGAACAGCTTTCGAATTCCAGTGCATATCCGCCTCGAAACACCTCGAGAACCCACTGATCTGACCTGATTTGGGCCCAGCTCTGGTAAAACAGACTCAGCCGAGCCCCAACATGCACCAGAGCCTGAGCCCGCACACCTTCATTGGGAATTGCGGCCTGAATACTAACCTCCCGCGGAAAAGCCACGCCCTCCGCGACGACTCTCACGAAAGAACTGTGTGCGCTGGAAAAACCGACCCCTAGAGGTCCTACTACTATTAAACATTTCTATAGCGCTACTAGACTTACGCAGCGCTGTATAAATTAACATGAAAAGACAGTCCCTGCTCAACAGAGCTTACAATCTAAATTGGACAGACGAACAGACAGCTAGGGGTAGGTCCCACTCGATCTGCCCGGCCTATACCGCTGAGCCTCCCTAAACCGTCCCCGAGAGGAACTAGCTCTGGCCCCTGCCTTGAACCGAAAATCTGGAGCCATAGAACCTTGGTATCACTAAGACCTCACACTAACTTGTCCAAATCTTCTCCAAAGAGCATAGCTCCCTTAAGTGGCAGAGAACACAACTTAGCCTTAGAAGCCGCATCCGCGACCCAACCTTGTAAACCGAGGGCCCTACGCGCTCCCACAACCATAGCCATATTTTTGTCTGAAGTACGCAACACATCATAAAATGCCTCAGACAAAAAGGATGAACCCATGTCCAAGTTGGCTAACTCCTGACCCCCCAGAAGAACCAACATCTACCGAATCATCCAGGAGCTTCTCGGCCCAACGAAAACATGCCCGAGCTACCAGACCCCCACAAACCGAGGCCTGCAGGGCTAGAGCCGACAAAACAAAACTACGCTTGAGAAAAGATCCCAACCTCCTATCCTGAGGATCACGGAGGGCCGTTCCTCCATCAACCGGGATAGCCGTAGCTATAATTACTGCCGTCACTACTGCATCTACCGTGGGAGCCTTAAAGGAATCCCTATCTTCCTGAAGGAGGGGATAAAGCCTCGCCATTGCCTTTGCCACCTTACACAGCAAATCCCATTCCTGACAAATCATCTCCCAGAGATCCTTGTTCATAGGGAAGGATCACGCCTGACGCTGAATGCCCTTCACCAACGGATCCTGGCCAGTTTCCCCCAAAGCCACCTCAGGACCAAACTGAAGGGTGGACGACACCCGATCTATGAGTTCTGACAGCTCATCTCTATGGAAAATCCGCACTACTGAAGGATCCTCTCCAGGAATCCAACAAGCCTGCTCCTGAGAGCCGTCAATTCCATCTGACTCCCCCAGATCACTAAGCGCAGCTTCTGCAGCTACAGGAGAAAAACAATGCCTGTCCTCTGACCACTCTAACCGCGGTCTCTCAGCCAAGACGGAAACAGCCCCCTCTTCCAATTGGGGGGGGGGGGGGGGGGGGGGTCCCGATCTCCAGGCCTGATACTGCGTCCAGACAAAATCTGGAGGAAAGCCCACCATTCCTGGACCGTCATTAGGCCCTTTTGTGCCAAAAACGGAGGCCACAGGCCCAAAAACAGCTGGCTCCACGGGCCGCGTCGGACTCAAGATGGCGGCCGTTCCCGCCGAAACTGTTCCCACTGACAGCGGCCCTGCCTACGCTCCCGCTGACCCGGAGACTCCCAACACCATCGATCCCTCCGAGGTCAAGTCGGGGGGAGCCGCAGCCACCTTTATAGGCGCACCGCAAAGCTTACACTAAGCGCCCGGCGCCTCTACCCCTCGCCATGAGCACGCGCGACATCGGAGGAGCTGGGCCGCCATAAACCACGAGGGAAGGGAAAAGCTGTTCCGCAAATGCGCCAAACCAAAAACTCACTCACACTGCAAAAGCACTGAAGAAAGCGCTGCTCCCTCGTTCCAGCAAGGAATCGAAACCCCCGTTCGGTCCGCTGAAAATAAAGAAATAAATGCCCTTAAAGGCACAGTACTCCAACTCTGGCATCTGGAAATTGTAAGGCACTCAAGGCTACAATACTGAGAAAGCAGCCGAGGCACAAAGCTGGCAAGCAAAATGAAATAGAATAACTGACCTTAAAGGCACAGTACTCTAACTCTGGCATCTGGAAATTGTAAGGCACTCAAGGCTACAAAACTGAGAAAGCAGCCGAGGCACAAAGCTGCCAAGCAAACAGAAATAGAGAGCAGCACAGGGGGAGGGACCCAAACATAGGTGTAACACCCCAGGGGGAAAAAACTGGGCCCCACCGGACCCAGGGCCCCAAAGCACATTTTTTTTTTTTTTTACACACACGTACAGGGTACTGCAACAGAATAAAGTTTGGAAGGAAAAAATCCTACGACCCAATGACAAACTACCTCACCAGACTCTTGGAGACTGCACAGGCTGTCAACTGCTACCTCTGCTGAGACTGAGAAAATACTGGCTAGTGGAGGTTCTGCACAGGTTATATATACAGGCTTCAAAAGCTTAGTGTTTTCTCAGTCTCCCTCTGCTGGTAGGAGGACATAACCCACGCGTCTTGACCGGTCTGGAGGGTCGCTGAGGAAGGTGTATAATTATTGGAGAAAGAGAGATGGGTACTTGGAACAGGTATGCATTCATGAGTACGCAGACACAATGAGCACAAGCACGTGATACAAAGAGCACATGGGCCAAGAATGCATAGACCCAGAAAGCATACAAGCACCCCTAATGAGTGTGCATATCTACTAAGCCTGTGCACACAGAGAACATGAGCAGCCAGTCTGTGCAGCACAGCAGAATGATCACTCATTACAAAGTGCACAGTCATAATACAGAAAGCTGGTGGTGACATACTGCAAGTATGCTTTCTTAACACAAACAAGATACTGCCTCCTCCAGGAAGCACTGAGGGCACTCTTCCCTTCCATATTCTCTGCCTACTCCTCTAGCAGAGACTAAAATTAAATGCTGTCAAACTGAAGGCCTGCAACTTCAATAATTGGACAGACTCCTATGGCCTGTGCCCTGATTATGGCTAGACAGATCTGGATGGGCTGGAGTGGGCTTCACGGCACCTCCTGTAGTTGAGGAGTAAGACCAGTGCCAGGAAGACTTCTATGGTCTGTGCTCTGAATATGGCAAAAGATAGATTACGTGTGTTTATATTATATCGCATCATATGCTATAAGTTTATCTTGTTGGGCAGATAGGATGAGCCAGGCAGATCCTTATCTGCCGTCATCTCCTATGTACGGGTCTACAAGAGGATCAGAGGGGGTACAGAAGGGCATGAGGGGTGAGACACAGGATCAGAGTGGGGTATAAGGGGATCATCTCTCCTCCACCTGCAACCAGATGTCCTTTCTTTCTCTTCCTCCTGTTCCCCGATCCCACTCCTCACCTCCCCTATTCTCTGCCCCTCTTGCTTGAGATCCTTTCTTTATTTCATTCCTCTAAGATCTCTTTCTCATGTTCACTTTATCAATCAGTCAAGTCCCTTCCCCTCCCTTTTCTATCCCCACTCTTCCCTTCACAGTACTGTGCTAAGACCCCCCCCCCCCCCCCAAAAAAAAAGTGAAGATAAATACCTGTAGCAGGTATTTGAGGACAGCAGGCTGATTTTCTCACGATTGGGTCGATGTCCGCGGCGGCCCAGGAAACCGGCAAAACTTTGCAAGCAAAATAAAAATCTTTCGAGAACACTCCAGCGTGCAGGCAGAGCGCACCGCGCATGTGCAAATGGCTTCCCGCCCGCGGCACGAGTGTGTCATCCTCAGTTTAATAAAAAGCAATCAGAGAACCAGAACAACTCTAAAGGAGAGGTAGGTGGGTTTGTGAGAACAATCAGCCTGCTGTCCTCGGAGAATACCTGCTACAGGTATGTATCTTCACTTTAGGACAAGCAGGCTGCTTGTTCTCACGATTGGGGTATCCCTAGCACCCAGGCTCACTCAAAACAATGAATATTGGTCAATTGGGCCTTGCAACGGCGAGGACAGAACAGAGTTTGACCTGAAAAAAAAACACAACTAAGTGAGAGTGCAGCCTGGAACAGAACAAAAATGGGCCTAGGAGGGTGGAGTTGGATTCTAAACCCCGAACAGATTCTGCAGCACTGACTGCCCAAACCAACTGTCACGTCGGGTATCCTGCTGAAGGCAGTAGTGAGATGTGAATGTGTGGACTGATGACCACGTTGCAGCCTTGCAAATCTCTTCAATAGAAGCTGACAGCAAGTGAGCTACTGAGGCAGCCATGGCCCTCTAGAGTCAGCCCAGCTTGGGCATAAGTAAAGGATATGCAATCCGCTAGCCAATTAGAAATCGTGCGTTTTCCGATGGCGACTCCTCTCTTGTTGGGCTCAAAAGAAACAAACAACTGGGTGGACTGTCTGTAGGGCTTTGTCCGCTCCATGTAAAAGGCCAAAACTCTTACAGTCCAAGGTGTGCAACTTGTCTTCACCAGGGCGGATATGAGGACGGGGAAAGAATGTTGGCAAGACAATTGACTGGTTCAGATGGAACTCCGACACCACCTTCGGCAAGAACTTACGGTGAGTGCAGAGGACTACTCTGTTATGATGAAACTTGATATAAGGTGCATGCACTACCAGGGCTTGGAGCTCACTATGAGCTGAACAGCCACCAAGAAAATGACCTTTCAGGTCAAGTACTTCAGATGGCAGAAATTCAGTGGCTCAAAAGGAGCTTTCATCAGCTGGGTGAGAACAACGTTGAGATCCCATGACACTGGTGGAGGTTTGACAGGGGGCTTTGACAAAAGCAAACCTCTCATGAAGCGAACTAAAGGCTGTCCAGAGATAGGCTTACCCTCTACACGTTGATAAGCACTAATTGCACTAAGGCAAACTCTTATAAGACTCTGATAAGTGTAGAAGGTAGGACAAGAAAAAGTATCTAGGGCCTTGCTGTCACACCAGATGGCAAACCTCCTCCATTTGAAAGAATAACACTTTTTCGTGGAATCTTTCCTGGAAGCAAGACTTGGGAGACACCCTCTGAAAGACCCAAGGAAGCTGAGAGCCAGGACTTGAGGTTGGGATGTAGAAGCGACCCTTCGTTCCGGGTAATGAGGGTGAGAACACACTCCAATCTCCACGGTTCTTTGGAGGACAACTCCAGAAGAAGAGGAAACCAGATCTGACAAGGCCAGAAGGGAGCAACCAGGATCATTGTTCTGTGGTGTTGCTTGAGTTTCAGCAAAGTCTTCCCTACTAGAGGTATGGGAGGATACGCATACAGAAGCCCTGTCCCCAATGCAGGAGAAAGGCATCCGACGCTAGACTGTCGTGGGCCTGAAGTCTAGAACAGAATTGAGGGACTTTGTGATTGATCTGAGTGGCAAAAAGATCCACCAAGGGGGTGTCCCACGCTCGGAAGATCTTGTGGACAACGCGCATATTGAGCGATGTGGTCGTTCGGCAGCCATTACCTGCGTTCTTGAAGTCGATGCTTCCCTTGATGTCGACACCGCTAACCTCGGTACCGATGCCGAAGGACCGGACTGATCAGCAAAAAGATTTTCTCGTTGAGCTTCCTGAGACACTTGGGTCTGTTTTTTCATCAAAGGACACAGCTTACAAGCAACTGGTAGATGATTGGGCCCAAGGCACTGGAGACACCACACATGTGGGGGTTGGTACCCGAGATGGTCTAGTTGCACTGAGTACAACACTTGAAGCCGCTGGGTGTCCTCGATGACATGGACGGAAAAACGGCAGCTGCGAAATTAAAGGACGTGATTGTGCCAATCAAAAAGGCAGAAAAAGGGAAAATAAAAGACGGCCGCGACGAAAAGAAAAGAAAACTTAAATTTAGTGACAAAACTAAAGAAATAAGGGAAACTACTCTTAGAAACAAAAAGAAATTAAAAAAAAAATTTTTTTTAGAAATGAAGAGAAGAAGCGTAACAAACGAAGTCTCCTGGGCCTTGTAAGAGGAACACAGCGAAAAACCGTGCCACCTCAGATGTGGAAAAAAGGAAACTGAGAATGACATGCTCGTGCCGGGGCGGAAAGCCGTTTGCGCATGCGCGGTGCACTCTGCATGCACGCCGGAGTGTTCTCGAAAGATTTTTATTTTGCTTGCAAAGTTTTGCCGGTTTCCTGGGCCGCCGCGGACGTCGACCCAATCATGAGAACAAGCAGCCTGCTTGTCCTCGGAGAAAGACCAAATACATTTACTAGGCACACACATCAGAAAACTAAATTTAAACATAAAATTTAATATGCAAACACATGCATATTTATGCAAATATATTTCCAACACTGCAAAGGAACAGCCCCCATCAGTCAGCATGCTTAAATACATTTTCTAGTGCATTTTCTTTGCAAACGGACAAAGAAATGAATTTAACACTCCTGCCATAGTGAGCATACACCTAGAGTACACAGACACAGCAAGCATGTACACCCAATGTGCAGACTCAGCTAGAGAAACTGCACAAAAACACAGCATGTACCAGATGTAGAAGGGCACATCACTAAGGGTCAGTTTGTCAAAAAAGGAGCACTTGACCATTAGCGATCGAGCACTTCCACTTTTCAAGATGGCAGCAGGCGTTGCTAGATACCCCCCCAGACCAGGTTGTGTATTGCTGGATTAAGGTGGTACCACAGCACGGAAGCTCAAGGGCCTCCCTGTGCTGGGGGCCAAGTCTAGGGAGATGCTCTAACTCAATGTTCCTGGGCTAGGGGTGCCACCTAGCTGGAGGTGGGGTGTCTACCGGATCCACTTGGGCCATGAGTTCCCTGAGGTGAAATGCTGCACTTCACCTCAGATGAGACAGCTGCTTCCGCATAGGATCTTTACTTCAGCCTTGAACTAAAATATAGATTTTATGCTGAAGGGGATGCAAATAGTAATTGCATAAAAATGTATTTTTACACTGGGAGCAATTCCTGATTTGGTGGGTTTGCATGCCAACCGTGCTATCCTCCAGCGCGATTGTTTTACTGTGGATTTTTCAATACTAAAACTCATCAGGGTAAGACTAGCATGGGAAAACTGAAAGTAAATGTTAAAGATAGCTCAGTTTACTGCATCAGCCTCAGAGAGAGTAATTTTACAACAGCGTGCTTAGGGTGTGAATTAATTTAACATGAGCATTTACTGAGCAAAGTTCACGGCAGATTATAATAGGGAAATATTAATCAAATTCACCAACCATTTCATAATCTGAAAACCAATAACCAATTTCAAACAAAACAATACAATTAACTGAGGAAAAAATTTCTAAATAACCAAGTTTTCAATGCATTCCTCAAAATCTATAGTATCACAGGCGAGATATATGCCTATGTCCCTTTACAAAACAACTTCTCCAAAAGCTCTTGCACAAAGTTAAACCTGCTTCATGTATTTTATAATAAACTAGTAAAAAAGGCCCGTGTCTGACAGAAATGAAACGGGCGCTAGCAAGGTTTTCCTCTGAGTGTGTAGGTTTGAGAGAGAGAGTGTGTGTGAGAGATGGAGTGTGTGTGTCAGAGAGAGAATGAGAGACAGAGTGTGTGTGTGTTTGTGTGAGAGTGTGTGAGAGTGTGTGTGACAGAGAGATAGAGTGTGATAGACAGAGAGTGTGTCAGAGAGTGTATGTGAGAAACAGTGAGTGAGTGTGTGCCCCCCTCCCCACCCCATCTCTCTGGTCTCAGGACCCCCTCCCCACCTCCCTCTCCCCTGCCCCCCCCTCCAGCCATCCATGTCCAGCGACCCTCCTCTCCAGCTGCCCCCCTGCAGCCACCCATGTCCAGCAACCCTCCCCTCCCGTCACCCATGTCCAGCGACCTTCCCCTCCCCCCACTCCCGCACATCAAACCTCCTCGCCACCCGCAGCTGCCATTGGTAACGCTGTCCGGCCGCTGCTGCTTCTCCTGTTGAGCAGCAGCGGCCGCTACAAAAAGAAAAAAAGCAATAAATGTTTTTAAAAATCAAGCGCAGCACCGCAGACAGCCATCAGGCATTGGCTGTCGGCTCTGCAGCCGCTCCTCCTCTTGCCTCTCACGTCGCTGTGCTCCTCCGGGGTCTTACTCCAGGGGCAGTGACGTGGAGGCGAGAGGAGGAGTGGCTGTAGAGCCGACAGCCAATGTATTATCGACGACGACACCCAGATCTCTTTCTTGGTCCTTAACTCCTAACGTGGAACCTTGCATGACGTAGCTATAATTCGGGTTCTTTGTTCCCACATGCCATGCTCCAGTAGAATGTACTTTTATAAGTGTATACCATCCCCAATTTTGTAAGCACCTATGTCTGTGTGCAATATGCTACTTTACAATCAAAATGATCCCCCCCCCCCCCAAGCAATGCACACCCAGTCTGTAAACAGAGACAAGTACTCACCGTCTGTGCACAGATATCCACTATGAAAGAGTTGGTGTCATGCAGGGTTTTGGGCAGCTCGTTCAGTAAGGCCACAACATTTAATCTGGTGTGTTTCAACAACCTGAACCTCTGGGCTGCATGAGAGGAAAACTGTTAGCCACAACTGGAAGACTGTAGTGGGTACAGAATGACAATGAGCAAGCTTAGAAACTCACCCATGCCAAACATCACCTTCATGTTCTCTCACACCAGTGTGCCCCCCCCCCCCCTCTTGTGCTCTCTTCCATCACCCCATCCTCTCCAGTACTATTCCATGTCATGTCATCGCTGCCTAATTCTTTAGCACCTCCCCCACACCAAAGAACCACATCTCCCAGAATGTTCTACCAATAGCACATGCCCAATCCTCATTTCCCTCTTACTTTCTCTCTCATACCTCCATTTCATCCCCTAGAACTATTCCACCTCCGTCCCATAGTGTGCTCTTCCACCAGCATCTCCATCTGATGCACTCTCTCCCATCATCTTATGCTTTCCCACACCATCATCCTCTGATTCCCCCCATCTCTACATGTCATGGTACAAATTCTACCTGCATTCTTGAGTTTCTTCACATTTCTGTTGTCCTTGAAATATTCACCAAGACTGTTCCTGTTACACAGAAAAAGTGTGTTACTACATGTTCACTTTATACAGCTGCCTAACCTTTTCACAGAGTAACATCACCTTCAAAGAAATTCCAACGTCTCCCAAAAACAGTCATTCCAACAGGGTTAGCTCTAGCACTCGACAACCACTTGGTGCAGTACATTTTAGGGCTACTACTTGGCAGGGAGAAGCTGTTAGGCAAAGTATCCTTTCTTAGTCCTGCACTGGGCAGTGGCAGCCAACCCAACTGCTGTGGTCCAGACCAGGACAAAGATCAATCACTCCAGCCAGCCCCTCCTCCAACCTCAGCCTAAGGACAGACAGCCTCTTAGTAGTACCACCATGGTACTCCACTCCTAATTCTGACCTTCTCCTAGGCTTCTCCTCTACTGCATCAGTCTATGCAGCCAGCATGTCATGCCAGAAGGAATGTGGCTGTCGCTTGTCAGAGGGAGTCACTGGATGAGTTGGACAGTGGACCCTGGGGCTCAGTATGGCATGGCAGGCAGGCTATCAACAGAAGACTGACAGAAGAACAGTAAGGGGAACTGATGTTGAACATGGAGGGTGGGTAGGAAAGGGGAGATGTTGGATTGTGGGACACCTGGGCTAAGGAAAAGAATGAAAGATGCTGGACATATAGGAAGGGAGAGGGAACGGAAGAAAAGATGCTGGAGATGGAGGAGATAAGGAAGAGAAGATGCTAGACATGTGGGGGTAGGGCCTTGAGTCTTAAACCTTGATTCACCCCTGGGTTCACCTAGGGCATTACATAACCTTGGACCAGCCCTGCACCCTGAGAGATAAAGTTATGTACATGTAGCAAGTGTTTTCCAAGGACAGCAGGATAAATATTCTTACTTTCAGGTGACACCATCTGCATGAAAATGTTCACTAGCTTGTACACTACAACTTTATACAGCATTGCACTGTGCACATACACCTTCTCCCCTGCTGCTCCCGTGCAGGACCTAGCCAGTCTAGTCTTCACATGCAGAATTCAATGCCAAGAGGAGGTAGGCAGGTATGTAAAATATTTATCCTGCTGTTCTTGGAGAATACCTGCTACAGATATGTAACTCCGTTTTCTCCGAGGACAAGCAGGATAATATGTTCTTTCATCTGGGAATCCCTGGCTAACAGGCTGCCTTAAACAAAAAATAAGGAACAATAACAGGGCCCACAACAGGCAGAATCAATGGAATTCTGGAATTAGTAAGAAGCCACCTGTGTTTACATTTTTCTTTTTAGGCAGACTGGAACTGAAAGAAATGGGCCTAGGGGTGTGGAGTTGGATTCTAGACCCCAAATAGATTCTGCCAGGGCCATAATCACATGAAATTACGTGGAGGGGCATAATCGAACAGTGCCGGCCATCTATATGGGCAGCCATCTATATGGCTGGCGCCGCAAACAGCGGTCCCGAACCGTATTATCGAAAAAGATGGCCGGCCATCTTTCATTTCGATAATACAGTTGGGGCCGGCCAAATGTCAGAGATGGCCGGCATCGGTTTTCGCCAATAATGGAAACCGATGCTGGCCATCTCAAACCCGGCCAAATCCATGGCATTTGGTCATGGGAGAAGCCAGCATTTATAGTGCACTGGTCCCCCTCACATGCCAGGACACCAACCGGGCACCCTAGGGGGCACTGCAGTGGACTTCAAAAATTGCTCCCAGGTGCATACCTCCCTTACCTTGTGTGCTGACCCCCCAAAACCCACTACCCACAACTGTACAACACTACCATAGCCCTAAGGGGTGAAGGGGGGCACCTACATGTGGGTACAGTGGGGTTTTGTTTTTTTTTTGGGGGGGGGGGGTTTGGAGGGCTCACATTTACCACCACAAGTGTAACAGGTGGGGGTGGGCCTGGGTCCACCTGCCTGAAGTGCACTGCGCCCATTAAAAACTGCTCCAGGGACCTGCATACTGCTGTCATGGAGCTGAGTATGACATTTGAGGCTGGCAAAAAAAATGATTTTTAAATTTTTTTTGGGGGGTGGAAGGGGGTTGGTGACAACTGGGGGAGTAAGGGGAGGTGATCCCCAATTCCCTCCAGTGGTCATCTGCTCAGTTGGGGCACTTTTTTGAGGCTTGGTCCTAAAAATAAATGGACCAAGTGAAGCCGGAGAAGTGCTCGTCAGAGCCGGCCTTCTTTTTTCCATTATTGGCCCCACGCCCCTGTCCCGCCTTCCATACCCTGCCGAAACGCCCCCTTGAAGTTTGGCCGGCCCTGCGATGGAAAGCAGTTGAAGCCGGTGAAAATCAGCTTTCGATTATACCGATTTCGCCGGCTTCAGGAGATGGCCGGCCATCTCCCGATTTGTGTCGGAAGATCGCCGGCCTTTTCGTTCGAAAATAAGCTGGATAGTGACCCTTCAGCTTGGAACTCGATCATCCATTGTGCCTGCATTCGCTGTGTTTGTATGTGCACACTTGTAACAGAAGTTCTCTGTGGGTGATGTTACAGTTCTTATGAACCCTAGCAGCTCTAGCACCTGATTGGTCATGCACATTGAATCTTCCTCTGACGTGATCTTTACTAGCTGATCAACCAGGTAGGTAAACACGTACCACCAATCTGTGAAGAGATGCTGCAAACACTGCTAAGCACTATGTGAATACTCTTGGTGCTGACACAAGGGCCAAATAGCAGTGCATGAGACTGGAAGTGGCGCTTCCCTATTCAGATTCTAGATACAGTTATATCCCAGTCGCAGGAAGTATGTGGGTACAAGCATCCTTTAAGTCCAGAGAGCATAACCAATCTCCTTTTTGAATCATGGAAATTAGGGTGCCCAAGGAAGCCATTCTAAACTTTTGCTTGGCCAGGTTTAGGGCCCTCAAGGTCTAGGATGGGACAAAATCCTTCCATTTTTTTGTGACCAGGAAGTACTTAGAATAAAATAAAATCCCTTCCCTGGTGGAAAGAGAGTTCCTTGGTAAGCAATTCCTGATGCCGAGAGCTTAATTTTGATGTTCTTGATGGGCAATTAGGAAAACATTTTTCCAATTGCAGTTAACCTACCCAGACAATTTTGAGAACCCACAAGTCTGAGGTTGTGAGGGGCCTCCTTTCTTGGTGGGGGGAGGGGAAAAATTTAGCCCCCTTGCTACTGGAACGTCATCCGAAACAGTTCCTGAGGCTCTCCTGGAGACAGTCAAAAGCTCATCCCTTTTTTATTTATTTATTCATTTTCTTTAATACAACAAGTTTTTACACTTGACAGGCAATACAGATAAGAAAAATTTCTAATAAAAGAACAATATTTTTAGTAGAGAAAAGTACTCTTCTTTAGACCCCAAATACTCAAGGGGGGTGTGTAATCTCAGAAAAACAAAGAAGACAATTTAAACAAATATTAAGATCTTTACAGAAGAAATCTGCTTAACACGCATTCCCTATTCTAATACAAATTATTATCATCTAATTGGAAATTACTGGTTAGCCAATTTTCAAGTTTATAAATGCTTTCAGTTGTTCCGGTTGGTAAAAAATATATTTTAAACCAGCATATTTAATAACACATTTGCATGGGTAATTTAAGTAGAAGGAAGCCCCTAATTTTACTGCATCTGATCTCATTGAGAGGAATAATTTCCTCCTTTCCTGCATCTGTTTAGTAATATCAGGGTACATCCAGACTTTTTTCCCCCGGAACAAAGATTGTATTTTTTTTAAAGTACATGTGTTTCACCGCTTCCAGGTCTTGTTGAAAAATAAATTATACTATTAATGTCTTTCTTTCTGAGTCCACATTTAAAGTTGTTTCTAAAATCTCAGAAATATTCAGTTCTTCATCTTGATTTTCCCATGGGGTAGCTTGTAGGGGATTTTCCAGTGGTTTTTTAGTTTGTATATAACATATTTTATTTAACGGAGCAAAAGCTCATCCCTTATTTTGAATGGGGAGTTGGTTGAGACTTTTGGACCTTCTGCTGTCTTGGACAAGAGCAAGACCCCCGAGCTGTTTAGGAGGAGCGGGAGGTGGGCAGATATCTATGTCTTTCAGAGTAGAAGGATCTCCATTGCCCTCCACTAAAATACCTCCTGGAAGGGAATGCTGAAATGGGACTGGCGAATGACTTGAGTGTGTGAGAGCTGCCTGATGAGAGTAGCAGCCTTTTGCACCTTTTCACCATAAAAGTTATCTCCATGGCACAGAACAACTGCCAGATTCTCCTGCACTTCAGGCTTGAGGTCTGGGGCCCACAGCCAGGCAAGTCTACAGAAGCTCTGGATACCATATCAAAAATATCATAGGTCTCCCAAACCATGTATTTTTCACACTCCCAGCTCTTTGGCTGCCAGCTGACGGAGTTTGTTGGCCTTCTCCTGAGGGAGAGTGTCAGCAAACTCTGCTACACTATGCACAATGTTCTATAAGTGCATGCTCATGAAGAACAGGTAAGAAGCTATGTGGGAAGTAAGCACAGCATTCTGGAACAGCTTTTCCCCCAAAAGACTCCAAGGTCCTTGCCTAAGTTCCTGGGGGCACGGAGGAGTAGGTCTTCATACTCTTGGTCCTTTTAAGAGTGGATTTGACCACTATTGTGAGGAAGCTAGAACTTCTTGAGTCCTGGAGTCTTCTGGACTCTATATACAGAGTCAACCTTCTTGTTCACTTGCTGTACAGAATTTGTGTGTGTGTGTCGGGGGGGGGGGGGGGGGGGCAGGCTCCCACATCTTCATCTGCACCTCCTTAAGGATTCTGTGGATGGGCATTGTCACAGGTTCCTTGGGGGAAGGCTCAAACTGGAGGATGTCCAACGCTTCTGCTCTGGACTCACTTCCAATTTCCACCTGAAGAGGGGTGGACTTGGCCATCTCCCTAACAAAATCAAAGAAAGAGCTCCTCTGAGGGAGATTTTACGTCTCATACTACTAATCATTCTATAGCACTTCTAGAGATGCTCAGAATCAGACTTATAAAAGTACTCAGCAGGAGATGCCCAAGTCTCTCCCTGCCTCTATGGTCTGGCCTAGGCCTGGGGCATCAAGGCACTGAGGGCCTCCAGTTGTTGAGAAGCTCCTTCCCTCAAAGAGCTGAAGAATGACAATGATGCAGTGTGCACATCCCAAAACCCTTTGAGGTCTCAGTGTTGCTGCACGACGGGCAAGCAGTACAAAGGTTTGGCTGTATCGCCTCAAGCTTTGCTATCAGTGGTCTCAAAGCCATAGCTTCTTGCCATACAAAGTAGTGCTTCACGAAATCCTCAAATCTGCCCAGGAGATGCTCCACTGACAAAGACTGGGACCCAGTCAGTGTGGTCACATTCTTCAGAGACAATGAAGTGTACTGGATGCAAGGTCTTGGCTCCTTGGAGGTTGACACGTCCCCTGCCGTGTCAAGAAGAGTGAGCTGCCCTTACATTAGAGGCACTTTGAGGGCTGTGGTGCCTTAGTGCCTTGAAGCTCTTTGTACTGTGCCTCAAGGGGGAATCAATATTGGTACGCTTTGGCCTCTGTCCGACATCCTGCATTTGCATCCCTTGGTAATGACGAGGATAAATCTTCCTCTTCCTCAGGAGAAGATCGGAGGATGCCCGATTACAATGTTCTCTATCAACACGATGTTGAGGGTGGTTGAGAACCTTTCAGTGCTGATGTGTCCCCGGTATCTGATGCAGCTCTTGGAGTCATGTAGGCTGGTGCTTCCGATGTCGATGTCAATGGACTGGACCTATTTGTGCCAAAAAGTCCTTTTGCCTTGTTCTCATGACCTCTGATGTCTCTCCTTGAGATCTGCAAACAGAAGTTACAAAAAGAGGAACCATGATTGTGTCCCAGATGTTTCCAGCACCAATTAAGAGTATTTGTGATTGATATGATCCTGTTACACCTGGCCATTTCTGGGAGACACTGGTGTTTTGAAAAAGTGTCACAGCAAAATCAAACATCTCGATTGTGAAAATTGTACCCGGCTAGATGCCCAAGGCCTAAGAAGGCCTAGTGGGCTAGGGAAATAAAGAAAACTTAAAAAGTGCTGAAAAGCCTAATTAAAGAACCACATCCTCACATGGCAGTATCAGGACTTACACAACAGTACAAGGCAAAAATATCACCAAACCGCAATATGGAAAATTCCTTGAGACATGAGCTGAGAATAGCTGTGAGAAGCATATCCAACTTGCCCTGTGGAAAAAAAAAAAAAGAGACTGGCTAGGCCCCATGTGACTGGCAGGTGCTGTGCAACACTCTAAAAATGTTTAGTATACAACCTGGTGAGCATTCCTGTGCAGGCTCTGATGGATGATATCACCCAGATGCATGAATTTATTATCCTGTTTGTCCTCGGAAAGTACCTCATATACACAATCACCACAGAAAGATCTTCCCAAATAGGGACCCAAGAGATTCCCCCATATAAACTACCTCAGGAGGGAGACTGACCCCATTTACAATCAGGGAGACTGACCCCATTTACAATCACCCCAAGACAGAAAGATTACTCAAATGCAGTGTTCGCTTACAGTCACCTCAAGAGACCTCCCAAAAATTAAACATTTACCCTGAGAGAGAGCCCCTAAATATATAGCCATCTTCATATGTACTGACCAAGAGAGATCTCCCCAACATTAACTTCCAGAAATATTCTAATATAATGACCCTGAGCAAGATCTTCAATATTTTACAGATTCCCAAACCAATCACCCTAAGATTCACCCATATGCTTAGTCAGACCAAGACAGACTCCTCCCAAATAGCCACTTCAAGAAAGCTTCCCCTGTTAGGGACCCTACCAATCTGCACTAAATACAGTTATCCTCGGGACCGGTTTTAGCAATTGCGGGGCCCTGTGCAGACCAGTTTGGTGGGGCCCCTGCCCCCACCTAACCCCCGCCCCTTGTTGACAAGATGTGTTTTAAAAAATTTTTATTTAGGAAATTTCAAATAAAGACAAATAAAGCAAAACTTGTACAGAAAAACTAATTCAAATAAGCACAATGCTATCATAGCAAACCTAGTACTAAGGAGACACTCCACCTTCCTGTAATGCGACTCCTTCATTGTCATTTCTCCTACACGAATGGGTGGTCTTTTTTTTTTTTGCTTCCAACACCACAAGGACTCACGGAGCCCAGCTAGAGCCACCCTAATGCTCTCACAAAGGCCTGCACCATTCCCACCAAAATCTGCTCCCCAATCTCTTCATCACCCAGGGCAACTCTCATATGATGAGGTTAAAGAGATAAGGACTCTTTAGCTTGGAGAAGAGATGGCCGATGTGGGATATGATAGGGAGATACTAAATGCTGTGTGGAACCAGCATTTAGTATAAAGATTAGGGGACACTCCACAAAGTTACACAGTAATAGGTGGCATATCATTTAAGCTGATCAACCTTTATGATGTCACTAGTAAAACAGGCCCATTTCTGACACAAATGAAATGGGCTAGCAAGGTTTTCCTCGGCATGTGTATGTTTGAGAGAGAGAGAGAGAGAGAGTGTGAGTGAGAGCGAGAATGAGTGAGAGAGAGACAGAGTGTGTGTGTGTGTGTGTGTGTGAGTGAGAGCGAGAATGAGTGAGAGAGAGACAGAGTGTGTGTGTGTTTGTGTGTGAGAGAGAGAGAGTGAGTGTGTGAGAGAGTGTATGTGAGAGACAGAGAGTGAGTGTGTGTGTGTGGGGCTCTGAGTTAGTTCCGTGACCACCTCCTTCCTTCCCTCCCTCCCTCCCTCTCCTCCCCTCCGAGTTCTTGGCCCCCCTTTCCCTCCGAATTCCATGCCCCCCTCCCTCTCCTCCCCAGCGTGTTCCATGCCCCCCTTTCCTCGGAGTGTGTATGTTTGAGAGAGAGAGAGAGAGAGAGAGAGTGTGTGGGTGAGAGATGGAGTGTGTATGTGAGAGAGAGAGAGAGAGAGAGAGAGAGAGAGAGACATACAGAGTGTGTGTGTGTGTTTGTGTCAGACAGAGAGAGAGAGAGAGAGAGAGACATACAGAGTGTGTGTGTGTGTGAATCTGTGTGTGAGAGAGAGAGTGTGTGTGTGAGAAAGTGAAGCCTTCAAGCCTTGAAGCATTTGTGCGCTCTGTAAGGCTCCATCTCCTCAATTGACGACATGTAGTTCCGGAACGTTGCAGGAATGCTTCAAGGCTTGAAGGCTTCACTTTCTTGGCTTCAGAATGTTGGAGGTGCGTTTTATTACATAGGACTAGTAAAAAAAGGCCCATTTCTGACACAAATGAAACGGGCGCTAGCAAGGTTTTCCTCGGAGTGTGTATGTTTGGGAGAGTGTATGTGAGAGTGACTGTTTGAGAGTCAGAGTGAAAGTGTGAGTGTGTGAGAGAGAGTGAGTCTGGGTGTGAGTGTGTTTGTGACAGAGTGTGTGTGTGAGAATGAGAGTGTGTGCAAGTGAGACACAGTGTGAGAGAGAGTGTGTGTGTGTGGGCGAGAGAGAGAGTGTGTGTGAGACACAGATTCTCTGTGAGAGTGAGTGTATGAGACCAAGCGAGTGTGTGAGTGACTGTGTGGCACATAGAGAGTGAATGTGATACAGTGTGAGATAGAGTGTGTGAGAGTGAGAGTCAGAAAGACATTGTATATGAGAGAGAGAGTGTGAGCCCTGCCCTCCCAATCCATGCCCATCTGTGCCCTGCCCCCTCCATTCATCCTTTTCCAGCAATTCCCCTCTCTCCCTGAGCCCTGCCCTCCCAATCCATGCCCATCCATGTTCCTCTGTCACCTGCCCCCTCCATTCATCCCTATCCAGCAATTCCCATCTCTCCCTGAGGCCTGCCCTGCAATCCATATCCATCCATGCCCATCTGTCCCCTCCATTCATCCCTATCCAGCAATTCCCCTCTCCCTGAGTCCTGCCCTTCCAATCCATGCTCCTCTGTCACCTGGCCCCTCCATTCATCCCTATCCAGCAATTCCCCTCTCTGCCTGAGGCCTGCCCTGCAATCCATATGCATCCATGCCCATCTGTGCCCTCCATTCATCCCTATCCAGCAATTCCCCTCTTCCTGAGTCCTGCCCTTCCAATCCATGCTCCTCTGTCACCTGGCCCCTCCATTCATCCCTATCCAGCAATTCCCCTCTCTGCCTGAGGCCTGCCCTGCAATCCATATGCATCCATGCCCATCTGTGCCCTCCATTCATCCCTATCCAGCAATTCCCCTCTTCCTGAGTCCTGCCCTTCCAATCCATGCCCATCCATGCTCCTTTGTCACCTGGCCCCTCCATTCATCCCTATCCAGCAATTCCCCTCTCTCCTTGAGGCCTGCCCTGCAATCCATATCCATCCATGCCCATCTGTCCCCTCCATTCATCCCTTTCCAGCAATTCCCCTCTCTCCCTGAGCCCTGCCCTCCCAATCCATGCCCATCCATGCTCCTCTGTCCCCTGCTCCCTCCATTCATCCCTTTCCAGCAATTCCCCTCTCTCCCTGAGCCCTCCCCTCCCAATCCATGGCCATCCATGCTCCTCTGTCCCCTGCCGCCTCCATTCATCCTTTTCCAGCAAGTCCCCTCTCTCCCTTCCGTGACCCCCCCTCGCATCCATGCTCCTCTCTCTCCCATGTCACAGCCTGGCCCGCCCTCTTCTCCCCCCCCCTTCGCATCCATGCTGTCGTTTCTCCCCTGCCCTCCCGCTCCCATTGTTGTACTTTACTGGCCACCCTCTTCTGTCCCCCCAACATGCGTTTTTTTTTTTTTTCTTCTTGTTAAATTTACCTCCGTGGCGGTTCCGGCAGCAAAGCGTCAGGGAAGGAGGCGGTGCTCCCGACGTCTAGGTTTCCCTTCGCTGTGTTCCGCCTTCTTTTGACGTCATCCTTGACGTCAGAAGAAGGCGGAACACAGCGAAGGGAAGGCTAGACGTCGAGAGCGCCGCCTCCTTCCCTGACGCTTCGCTGCCGAGCGATGCGATTGGTTGAGTGTCATTGCTCCGCCCTCGATGTCATCACGTTTGACGCGTGGGCGGGGCAGACACAAAGCGATCTCACCCCCTTCACTTTTTGGCTAAGAGAGGCTTCATTAGAACGTTGGAGGTGCGTTTTATATAGAGAGATATCTTAAAAAGAGAAGGCAATATTACTGGTGCAGCAATCATTCATTAAAAAAACAAAACAAAACAGTAGAACTATACAGAAATATTTCCAATTGTTTGGGATGCCACCAGCTTGTTCAAAAGAAATTTCCATGTGCACCTTGATAAGCTACCTACTTATATAAATTTTTCATCAATGAACCCCAGAAAGAAACTCTCTTTAGCACAATGATAATATTAGGGGGAGCATTAACAATTCACTTGAGAGCTCAAGATCAGATCCAACATTCCCACAGTTTAAGGAGAGAGATTATGTTCAATAAAATTAACCCATTTGAAGGCACTACTCAGAGCAAGAAACACTCAGTGCAGATTAATAACTTGAACACACATTGGCTTACCACTCCCCAGTAAAAGCACAACAACTAGGAATACGTCTGATCTCACGGCAACATGAACAATGAGGTAGCTTGAGGCCATCGACCTCTAACATCAGAACGTACCACTCAAATCGAAGACAATCCAAAACCAGGCAAACAATGAAATTGATGCCACGGCACCACTCAGACGTTATGTCATGAGAGAACTTTAACATATGCAGTATGAGGAAGTAAATAGGGCACTGAAAGGAATGGAGAATGGATTGGGAACAAGTCACTCACCAGCTTGAGTGATGTTGGACAGGTTGTAGTTGCAGGAACACAGCTGCACTTCTCTAGACTCACTCAGCCACGGTTTTTTCACGTGGCTGAGTTGCTACAGAAGGGCAGCTATGATTGGTCAGGGAGCCCTCTCTAGCATCTAAAAAGGGTGTTCCTAACTGGCCCGGTGTCCAGCCAATCAAGAGTGAATGTGGCTGGAAGATTATAAACAATCCCAAAAACAAGTGAGAATTGAGGGTAGCCCTAAAATAAGCAACCTGTGAGTGCTAGAAAAAAAAATACAAATTTTAAAAAAACAAGCCCAAAGTCGCAAGATGCTGCAGAGGGAAGGACAGGGTCAGTCCAGTCGCAAACCCTGTTCAGTCTCTAGACGGCAGTGTGGGCCCCCTGGGGGTGCGAGAACCTGCGTGGCCGCACCGCTTGCTCCTGCCTAAGACCGGCCCTGGTTACCCTGAGAAAAATCTTCCCAAATTAATAGTTCCTATTACCTTTTCTCCTTGCATTTTACAGTTTAAATGCCCGGGATTGGCAGCTCTTGAGGACTACAGGGCCCTGTGGGTTCAAATCATGAAATGGCTGGAGCACCCCCAGGAGAAAATAAAGTGTCAGCAGTTCCCAGGAGAAAATAAAAGTGTCAGCAGTTCCCAATGCAGTTGAGAGGGAGCACAGCTTCAAACACAGTCATCCCAAGAAAGATCCACCTGAACAACTGGCCTTAATCACCTCAAGAGAGAATCCACTCCATAAAATACATAGTGACTCCATGAAAGCTTCCATCCCCACCAAATACAGTCATGCTAAGGAAAAAATCAAACCTGGCAGGGTTTCCTGTTGAGGTGGGGATGCAAAGAGAGCAGCAGGCCCCATCATGATATGCATCCAGAAGACCTTGCCTGTCTTCAGAGTCATAAACCGAATAATACCTGTCGGAAAAGAGAGCAAGAGTGAGACAAACCAACTTTTCAGAGCATTCAGCCAAGAGATGTTATCCCAATAAGACACATCAACAAAGCTTCAGAGCACTTGGCACTGAGAATAAGCACAAACAGAGAAAGAGACAGACAGACAGACAAAGAACAAGACCAATGTCTTGCACTGTGCCAAGAACACTTACTGCTGGAGAAACCGCAGGACCAGCGCCTTAATGTCATCAGATGCAAAATAGCTGCCCTAGAAATAAAGTGAGGAGGATTTAGTTGGAGAGAAATATTACATTACCTGTGCAGAACAGACCCCAGATGATCTGCACATAACAATACATGATGAATGAATGGATGCACACTGTACCTGTTCTGTGACAGGGCAACGCGTGTGCATGTAAGCTTTGACTGTATTTGTTGTGTATTATATAAACTGCCCTTTTCCAGTGGGCTACAAAGCGGTGAGCGGCAGTGTAAAACACACAACCAAATCATTAAAAAGCATAACAATTTAAATCACCGACTCTAATATTCATTAAGCCCAATGAAGTCCAGGCTGTCTATAAGAGAAACAAACAATTAGGTCTCCTAATAAATTCTCTTTGCAAGAAATAAAACTAGTAGAAAGAGGCAACACAAGTTAATACAGAATGTTCACTAAGAAAACAAAGAACCAAACCAAGCAGGAAGGGAAAATTAGGTTCTTACCTTGGTCATTTTCTTTCCTTTAGTCACAGCAGAAGAATCCATTAACTGATGGGTTGTATCCGCCTACCAGCAGGTGGAGATAGAGAACACTGAAAAACCGCAGTGACCCTTGGACGGCTAGCCCCATTCTGCCTTCAGTATTTGGAATTTCCAAAGCAGAGTGAATCATAAAGGTAGAATAACATAAACTTTCCTCACAGCGAACAAACGCCCCAGAACAGGAGCAATAACCACACAAAGGAGGGAAGAACTCAACCTCCTGCAACAGAACAGCATGTAGAAATCTGAAAACTGGTTTCCAACTTCTCCCAATGAGATTTATATCTGCATGAAAGATCTGAACAAACAACAAAGTCAGACAGGGAGGGATCATGGATTCATCTACTGTGACTGAAGGAAAGAAAATTACCAAGGTAAGAACCTAATTTTCCCTTCCTTGTCATCAGCAGCAGATGAATCCATTAACTGATGGGATGTACAAAAGCACTCCCTACTTAGGGTGGGAACAAGCCACTCCGCGAGCAAGCACTTGTGCTCCAAAAAGCGCGTCCCGCTTCACTGCAACATCCAGCCTGTAATGCCGGACAAATGAGAGATGGGAAGCCCAAGTAGCCGCACTACAGATCTCTTGAAGAGAGAGTGGACCCGTTTCAGCCCACGAGGAGGAAACTGCTATTGTGGAATGCGCCTTAAACGCTTCAGGCGGAGACCGGCCTGAAAGCAGATATGCAGAAAAAATGACTTCTTTGAGCCAACGGGCTATAGTGGCCTTAGACGCCGGCCCCCCGCGTCGAGGACCTGTCAACATGACAAAAAGGTGATCAGAAGTCCTGAAGTCATTAGACATCTGTAGATACTGCAACAGGGCCCTGCAGACATCCAAAAGATGTAACTGCCCAAAGGAGTCCAGAAAATCTTCCCTAGAAAAGGAAGAAAAATGGGCTGGTTCAGGTGAAACGCTGAAACCACTTTAGGGAGGAAGGAGGGCACTGTACGTACCGTCACTCTAGACTCCGAGAATTGCAGAAAAGGGTCCCGACAGGACAGCACCTGAAGCTCAGACACGCGTCTAGCCGAAGTCATGGCCACCAAAAAGACTGTCTTGAGAGTCACATCCTTCTCCGAAGCTCGCTTAAGCGGCTTGAAAGGTGAATCCTGGAGAGCCTTCAACACCAGCCCCAGGTTCCAGGCCGGGCAAGGCGCCCGCACGGGAGGACGGAGCATAAGCACCCCTCTGAGAAATCGGGCAATGTCCTGATGCGCAGCAAGGGACAAGCCAGAGACTTTCCCTCGATAGCATGCCAATGCTGCCACCTGGACCCGCACGGAATTGTAAGCCAGGCCTTTTTGTAAGCCATCCTGCAAAAAGTCCAGCACCGGCAAGACAGTAGCCCGCGTGGGAGTGATCATCTTTGAAACACACCATGCTTCAAACTTGGGCCAGATCCGAGCATAAGCTGCGGAAGTGGACCGCTTGTGGGCCTGCAAGAGAATGGAAATGACCTTGTTAGAGTAGCCTTTGTCTCTCAATTGCGCCCTCTCAAGAGCCAGGCCATAAGACCAAATTGGCAGGGATCCTCCATAGACACCGGACCCTGAACCAACAGGTTCGGCACCAGGGGCAAAGGAAATGGAGCCTCCACTACCATCCGACGGAGATCCGCATACCACGGACGCCTTGGCCAGTCTGGAGCGATGAGAATCACCAATCCCCGGTGTAGTCGAATCTGAAGAAGGACTCGCCCTATCAAGGGCCAAGAAGGGAACACATACAGGAGGCCCGAGGGCCAGGGTTGAGCCAAAGCATCCAACCCCGCCGAGTGAGGATCTCTCCTTCTGCTGAAAAAGCGAGGGACTTTGGCGTTTGAACTTGACGCCATTAGATCCATTCCGGGTGTTCCCCATTTGGCACAAATCTGAAGAAAAACTTCTTCTGCCAGTTCCCATTCCGCCGGGTCGATTTGGAGCCTGCTGAGAAAATCGGCTTGCACGTTGCTCTGACCTGCTATGTGAGCTGCTGACAGAAGCTGCAGATGGAGCATGGCCCAGTGGCAAATCTGAGCAGCCTCCGCGGCCAGAGCCCTGCACTGGGTGCTGCCCTGACGATTTATGTAGGTCACCGCTGTCGTGTTGTCTGACAGGACCCGGACAGCAAGCCCCTTCAGAGTCTTTTGGAAGGCCATAAGAGTCTGGAATATCGCTCTCAGTTCCAAGCGATTGATGGACCACCCCGCTTCCACGGTTGTCCACTGACCCTGAGCATAGCTGCCCTGGCAATGCGCTCCCCAGCCCAACAGGCTGGCATCAGTTATCACTAGGCACCAAGAAGGAAGCGCAAGCGGCATGCCTTGGCGCAGCATCCTATCTGAGAGCCACCACTCCATACTGAGCCGGGCCGCAGGGAGCCACGTTAGTCTGCGTTGATATTCCTGGGAATTCGGAGACCACTGATGAAGCAGGGCAATCTGCAAAGGCATCATATGCGCTCTCGCCCAAGGAACCACCTCCAAGGTGGCCGTCATCGACCCCAGCAGCTGGACAAAGTCCCAAGCTCACTGGCGAGGCATCAGCAGGAGCAGACGAACCTGATTCTGAAGCTTGCACCGCCTTTGGTTGGGGAGAAAGACAAACTTCGAGGCTGTGTCGAACTGGACCCCCAAATACTCGCGAGATTGAGAGGGAGGGGGGGTCAGGTGACTTTTGGGTATATTGACCATCCAGCCTAGAGTCTGCAGGACTGTAACCACTCTGGATGTGGCAAGGCGACTTTCGGCTGCCGAATCTGCTCTGATGAGCCAGTTGTCGAGATAAGGATGCACTCTGATACCCTCTCACCTGAGACAGGAAGCTACCACCACCAGTACCTTGAAAAAGGTACGGGAGGCTGTGGCTAGGCCGAAAGGCAAGGCTCGAAACTGGAAATGTTGTCCCAACACCGCAAACCGGAGAAACCGCTGATGCGGGGGCCCAAATAGGAATGTGCAAATACGCTTCCTTTAGGTCCAGAGACGTGAGAAACTCTCCTGGCTTTACCGCCACAATGACGGAGCGCAGGGTTTCCATGCGAAAGTGTCTTACTCTTAGGGTCTCGTTGACTTTTTGAAAGTCGAGGATTGGTCTGAAAGACCCGCCTTTTCGAGGCACAACAAAATTAATGGAATAGCGGCCGCAGCTGTGTTCGGCGGGAGGTACCGGGATCACCGCTCCGAGGTGCAGCAAGACTTGCAAGGCTCCTCTACCGCCGCTCGTTTGACGGCAGTGCCGTATCGGGACTCCACAAACACGTCTCTCATCGGGCACCGAATTCCAATCGGTAACCTTCTCTGATCAGGTCCAGGACCCATTGATCCGAGGTAATCTTGGTCCACTCCTCGAGAAAGAGGGAAAGACGTCCTCCTACTGCAGGAATCGAGTGGACCGGCGTCCCATCATTGTGGAGGACGTCCCTGAACGCCAGGCCAAGAACTGGCCACTGCGGAGCGTTTGTCCGACTCCGAGTGAAAGCAGTTCCTCTGCTGAAAATGGGCATGTTGAGAAAACCCAGTAGAGCACCCTGGGCGATACCTGCAAGCTTCATGGAAGCGAGGTCTGGAAGAGGAGGGAAACACAGGACTCTTGGAAGAAGGCCTTGGCCTATCCTCAGGTAACCGCTGGGGCTTAGAGTCCCCTAGGTCTTTAACAATCTTCTCCAAATCCTCTCCAAATAACAGGAGGCTCCGAAAGGGTAACCTCACCAGCCTTTGCTTAGAGACCATGTCAGCCGCACAATGCCGTAGCCAAAGAAGACGGCGGGCAGAAACCGCCACAGACATCTGTTTAGCCGAAGCTCTGACCAGATCATAAAGGGCGTCAGCCAAAAATGACAGGGCCGACTCCATCCGTGGGGCAACCTCAGAGAGGGACCTCGCACCATCCGCGGGTTGCTCCACCGCCTGCTGTAACCAGGAAAGACATGCCCGGGCTGCAAAGGAACTGCAAATAGATGCCCTTAAGGCCAGGCCCGAAATTTCAAAGGACCGCTTCAGCGCAGATTCTAGCCGCCGGTCCTGCATGTCTTTCAAAGCGACCCCTCCCTCTACTGGGAGAGTGGTCTTTTTTGTCACCGCCGTGACCAACACATTCACTTTAGGCATCCCCAAAGGGGCCAAGTGCTCCTCACTCAGAGGGTAAAGCTGACCTATAGCCCTGGCCACTTTCAAAGGCCCATCGGGGTCAGCTGAAATAAGCTCTTGGATGGAGTCATGCACAGGAAAGGCCCGAGTAGGCTTCTTAGTACGCGCCATCCTAAGATTAACAGAGGAGGCCTCGCCTTCAGCAGGATCATCAATCGAGAGGGCCTGCAAGGCGTCAGCAATAAGAGCTGGCAGCTCGTTGCGGTGGAAAATCCTCACCGCATTGGGATCATCCAAATCCAGTGGCAAACAGGCACCCTCCTCTGGATCATCGGTCCCTGAGGGCCTGCCAGATCCCTCAGACTCCCCACAGCCCGACCACGGGGGGGGGGGGGGGGGGGGGGGGGGGGGGGGGAGAGGAGAAAGGATATGCACCACTTTCAGATGGGGAATTTACCCGTCTATGTTTAGCGTGTTTCCAATGCTCAGGGGAAGAAATAACATCTGAAGCCATCCCCGGGGCATCAACACCCGGAGGGCACCCAGGATGCAACACAGTGTCAGACACCTGCGGCAGAGCTCTTTTCAGCATGAAGGCCTTATGCATCAGTAGCACAAACTCAGGGAAGAAAAACTCAACCTGGCCCTCCGTCCCCGAATTAGGTGAAACGGAGGTTGGAGCACCTCTGGCAGCCTCGAAACGAGGTGTCCCCCTGCACTCAGACTCCTCCGCCATCGCGGGGGTCGAGGCATGCGGCGCTTCCAAAATGGCGCCCGCTGCCAGCTCCATCGAGCGGGAAGAATCATCGCTCGTCATGCTCGTACTAGCGCGAGCGTCTAAGGAGCACGTTTTGCACAGCCCCGCTGCTGATCTGCGTTTACTACAACGGGAGCAGCGCTTAACTCCTTCAGCAGCCATCGCCCGACTGGACGGAAATATAGCAATAAAATGGTGGCTTCGCGCCAAAACTTACCCCGCTTGGAACAGCGTCCGCGGGACCTCCCCGGAGGAGCTGGGCACCACTCTCACCTCAGAAGACCGAGTCAACGAGCTCTGGCCAAGCTGCACCGAACCAGAATCTCTGGAGAAAGCCTCAGAACAGCCATGCAGTAAAAGCGCGCTCTTTTTTTTTTTTTTTTTAACGCTGTGAGGGAAGTTGGAGGCAGGCAGCAACAGAGGGACTCCGGGAGGATGGGGGAATGGGTAAGGCAGGGGAAGGGCGAACCTATATGCCTTTAAAGTGGGCACCACCAGCCACAACACCCCTGCTCAACTGGCAAAGCACAGGAGCCACCCCAGGCAGAAATTCAGGAGCTGATCAAGCTACGCCCACACCTGCTGGGAGATAGAGAAATACTTAAGGCAGAATGGGGCTAGCCGACCAAGGGTCACTGTGGTTTTTCAGTGTTCTCTATCTCCACCTGCTGGTAGGCGGATACAACCCATCAGTTAATGGATTCATCTGCTGCTGATGACAAGGAATGAATTATCGTTTATGAAAATCTTAAAATACTTATTAAATTGTAGAAACAAGTCAAAGAGGTGTACAAATACCAAACAAAAATAACAAAATGAAGGTAGAAAAGAACTCCATTAAAACTGATAGGAAAGCTGCAGCCATTCCAACAAGGGTATAAGACAGAGATCATTCATTCATTCTGTGGCTCCTGTGGGTCCCAGAGCTATACCCCAACCCGCAACAGGAAGAATAATGTCTTTAAAAATTATTAAAAGCTAGTTGAAAAGGTAAGTCTTTAGTGATGAATGGAAATTGTTAAGCAGTCTTTCAAGTCTTAGAAACTGCAGTAGGGATTTCCAGAGTGCTGGTGCTAGAAAATAAAAGGCGCTATTTCTGTTTGATTCCCACTTAGCTCTTGCTGGATTAGGCAATACTAGTCTGTTATCACTGAGTGATCATAGGAAACATGCTGGTGTATAGGGGATGACAAGTAAAGCAAGATAAGCTGCGATTCCCTCCTATAACAAACTAAGCCTTGCATAGCTTTCTAAAAAATTTGGAGGCCGATACTCGAAACAATTTAACTGAGCAGCAGCAATTCCTACCCAGAAACTGTACTGAGCAGGTCAGGAGTGGACATTCAATGGCACTTAAAATGGACAGTACAACTGAATATCTGCTCTGACTGTCACAACACTTGTTGGTTAGTGCCAGGGAGTCGGGTGGGGCGGGGCACGGCAGTTCTGCCAGCACCAGAGATATTCAGAACCGGTACCCACACAGCTAGAAGGGCAAGTAGGACCCCATAACAAGCAGTCCTAACTTTGCCTGGTTAGCTTTATGGGTATAGCACTGAATGTCAGTAGTAGAGAATGACACGTGGACAAAGTTTGTCCCCCCCCCCCCCCCCCCAGCTCTGTCCCTGTCCCTGCAGGCTCTGTACCAGTTCCCGCCCTGTGCCTGCAGGCTCTGTCCTCATCTGCACAAGCCTTGAACACTTATGATTTTATATTTAAATCTTTTTTATTAAAGTATAAAAAGGAACAATATTCTGTACAACTGCTGTTTATATGTATCACAAATAGAAAACAAGAACAACAATGAGCAACTATATTTACCCCCTCCCCCCACTGACATGCTCTACCCTTCCAATCCCAACAATAGCGGACTTCTACTACTCCAAGGAAACCTAATCCACCCTGTTAAAATGTCCAGGAGTACAAAATACAACCCGATCCGTATGCCCTAGTGAGGGAGAAATATGCCCTATGAAGCACTGTTATGATTTTGTAGGTTGCAACAATTTTTATTGAAGACAATGCATAAAAATACAGGAAACAAGAGGTAAGATATAACCAGAAATGAGCCCAGCAACCATAAAGAAGCCTCAATGGCAGGAAGTAGTCATCAAGATTTTAAATCCCCTCCCCCCCCCCCCCAAATCCCACACAAAGGAAACAAACAGGATCTGTGGCCCCGTACTCTTGCAGCCTCAGACCCCTCAATAAACTCTGCATGACATGAACCCTCCGTCCCCACTGAATTCACCTCCCAGCCGTACCTTCAAGCCCAAAGCTCTTTCCTTAGCAGCATTCCCCCCCTCCAAAAAATAAAGAAAACCCACAAAAACAAACCCCAACCCCAATACAATAGTGCCATTCCCATATTTACAAATGACAATAATAAACACCATCCCCTAGAACTCAGTGTATGGAGATAGGCATGCACTTGATTTCACCAATGCCACACCGAAGCTGCTGCTACTGAAGTCTAGAATTGAAGAATACATTTACATGCAACAAGACAACTTCTGAAATGGTAAAACTTGGCCTTTTGTCCCCACCCAATTAGCTCCGGGTACATCCAAGAGTAACTGTTCTACCATGCCAAGTGCAACTCCACCTAGACCAGAGACCATGTATCACACGGCAGAGGACCAAAATTGTTGAATATTAGGGCAGTCCCAAAACAAATGCCCCAAAGTACAAGCAGCCCCACCACATTTAATATAGAAAGGCAACTGTGCTCTACCTGCATGGAACAGCTGTGCCTGGGAGAAACAAGAACGGTGAATCATTCTGAAATAGCATTCTTGCAGCCAGGCCCCGGATACCAAACAGGGGATAGCCCCAGTGGCAACCTAAAGATCCCAAGTATCTAAAACCCTCCCCAGCTCCGTCACCTATCTATCTCAAAGGTCTGACAAATCTTGTTGTGGCCGACGCACCCAAAGAGCTCTGTAAAGGCTCGAAACAGACAGCACCTGCAAGGAATGCATTAGAAAAGAAAAAAAACTCGCAATTTGGCTCCCGCTTGGTGGCACAGAGAACCAGCACTGACGGAATAAATGTAGTGGTGCGACTGACAATACCTGAAACGATTACCCCATTGAACACCAACCTTCTCCTGAAGGTCCTCAAATAACATAAGTGTTGCATCTTGGGCCAAGAAATGCTCTAAATAAATTATTATTATTATAAACATTTGTATAGCGCTACCACGCAGTGCTGAACACCTGACATAGAGAGACAGTCCCTGCTCAGTAGAGCTTACAATCTAAAAATAATACAGACAGACAAGACAACTAAGGGCGAGGGAAGTACTGGGTGAGAAGGAATAAGGGGAGGTAATTGAGTAGTAGCTAGGAGCCAAACGTAGTGGTGAAAAGGTGGGTTTTTAGCATAGATTTGAAAACAGGTAGAGATGGAGCTAGACGTACAGGCTCAGGAAGTCTATTCCAGGCATAAGGTGCCGCGAGGGAAAAGGGGACGAAGCCTGGAGTTAGCGGTGGAGGAGAAGGGGGACGACAAGAGATTTGTCCAGTGAGCGGAGTTCACGGGGAGGAACGAAGGGAGAAACGAGAGTGGAGAGGTAATGGGGAGCTGCAGAATGGATGCATTTAAAGGTCAGTAAGAGAAGTTTGAATTGTATGCGGAAGCGGACAGGGAGCCAGTGAAGTGACTTGAGGAGTGGGCTAGTGTGGGTATAACGATTTTGGTGGAAAATAAGTCGTGCTGCAGAATTTTGGACAGACTGGAGAGGAGAGAGATAGCTGAGAGCAAGACCAGTGAGAAGTAAATTGCAATAATCCAAATGAGAGGTGACAAGGGTTTGGATAAGGGTTCTGGTAGCGTATTCAGAAAGGAAGGGGCGGATTTTGCTAATGTTGTAGATAAAGAAACGACAGGTTTTGGCAATCTGCTGAATATGGGCAGAGAAGAAGAGAGAGGAATCAAAGATGATTCCAAGGTTACGAGCCAAGGAGACAGGGAGGATGTGAGAGCCATTAACAGAGATAGAGAATGGGGGAAGAGGGGAGGTGGATTTAGGGGGAAAAAATAAGAAGTTCAGTTTTAGTCATGTTTAGCTTCAGATGGCGTTGAGACATCCAAGCAGCAATGTCAGACAAGCAGGATGAAATTTTGTCCTGGATTACGGTTGAGATTTCAGGGGTGGAGATGTAGATCTGAGAGTCATCTGCATAAAGATGGTATTGAAAGCCATGAGATGAAATCAGGGTACCAAGGGAAGAGGTATAGATGGAGAAAAGGAGGGGTCCAAGGACAGAACCCTGGGGGACACCACCTGAAAGCGGGATGGAAGTTGAAGAGGAACCGCCAGAGTGAACACTGAAAGTGCGAAGTGAGAGGTAAGAGGAGAACCAGGAAAGAACAGGGCCATGGAATCCAATCGAGGATAGTGTATCAAGGAGTATGGTGTGGTCAACAGTGTTGAAAGCAGCAGACACATCAAGAAGGATAAGGATAGAATAGAGACCTCTGGATTTAGCTAGCAGCAGGTCATTAGAAACTTTGGTAAGTGTAGTTTCAGTAGAGTGAAGAGGGGGGAAACCAGATTGGAGTGGGTCAAGAATAGGTTGAGAAGAAAGGAAGTCGAGACAGCGGCAGTGAACAGCGCGTTCAAGTAATTTGGAGAGGAAAGGAAGAAGGGAGATGGGGCGATAGTTGGAGGGACAGGTAGGGTCAAGTGTGGGTTTTTTAAGAAGTGGAGTGACAACAGTATGTTTGAAGGCCATAGGAACAGTTGCAGTGGAGAGTGAGAGATTAAGGATGTGACAGATGACAGGGATGATAGTAGGAGAGATAGCGCTAAGTAGATGAGTGGACACGGGATCAGATGAACAGGTAGTACATTTAGAGGAGGAAAGAAGAAGGGCAGTTTCCTCAGTAGAAACTTCAGAGGAGGAGGAAAAAGAAGGAGAGGAAGGAGAGTAGGGGGTGCGGATTAAGGGACAGAGAGGCGGGGAGGGTTTGGATGAAAATTCAAGGTTAATCTTACAGATTTTATCGTGGAAGTGCTCAGCTAGGGTCTGAGGAGAAAGAGAAGGGGGAATTGGGGACGGAGGCACTTTGAGAAGAGAGTTCAGTGTGGCGAAGAGAAGTTGAGGGTTAGAGCCAAGGGAATTTGTCAATTGGGTGAAGTAATCTTGTTTGGCCTGCGAAAGGGCAGACTGGAAGGAGTTAAGCATGAATTTGAAATGAATGAAGTCAGCAAGGGTGCAGGATTTAAGCCAAGAACATTCAGCAGAGCGGGCACAGGAACGAAAGTAGCGGATTTTAGAGGTAAGTCAAGGCTGGGATTTGGTACACCTAGTAGGACGGGATATGGGAGGGGCAAGAGTGTCCAGAGCAGAGGAGAGAATAGTATCATAGGAAGAAACGGCTTCATTGACAGATTTAGATAGAGTGGTGGAAGAGAAAAGGTTAGAGACACAAGAGGACAGAGTAAGGGGGTCAAATAGCTTGAAGATTTCTAGATGTGGGGGTTGAGACTGAGTGGGACTGGGGAGGAGGGTGCTTAAGTGTGAAGGTTAATAGTTGATGGTCAGAGAGGGGGAGAGCTGAGGAACAGAAGCTGGAGGAGAAGCAGTTGGAGGAGAGGATAAGGTCGAGACAGTGATCATTTTGGTGGGTAGGTGCAGAGGAAGATAGTTGAAGATTGAATGAGGAGTTAAGGCAAGGAATTGGGAAGCATAAGACTTAGAGGAATCATCAACGTGGATGTTAAAGTCACCAAGGATGATGGAGGGGGATGTAGGTTCAAGAAAGAAGGAAAGCCAGGCGTCAAAGTCAGTGAGAAAGGATGAAAGAGCCTTATCAGGGGATAGACAAATGACTGCCAATCGGAGAGGCAGAGGAGTGAAAAGGCGGATGGAGTGGACTTCAAAGGACAAAAAGCAGTGAGACTGGGGTGGAAGAAGAGGTTGGAATTTGCAGAAGGGAGAGAGTAGCAATCCAACGCCACTGCCATGGCCGTTAAGACCTTAAGTTTCCCCAAAACAGAAAAACAGGGTTATCCAGCTCAGGCTCAAAAGCTGGATTACCTCGGATAGCAAGAAGATCAATAATGGAAGGGTTCCCCCCACCCCAACATACGCACCAGGGCCCTCCAAACCTCCCACAGTAGTCAAAGACTAGAGCCCTTATAACAGGTGGGAAGCCACGTAGTTGGACAATGTAGCAAAGAAAGTAAGAAAATCATAAGGGGCAAAAAACACACTCTCCAAATCCAAAGGCATAAACTGGGACCTACCAAGACCAAGAAGCCAATTCCCCAAGTGGCAGAGTAAGCAAACCCAATTGTACGATTTATAATCAGGTAAACCTAAACCACCAGGGCTCCAATTCCCAAGTAAATATTGCCAACGTACTTTCAGCTTTCTACCCGCCCAACAAAACTTACTAAAAGGACATGAGTTTATAGAGATCTCATTGCAACACTGACAGTGGTAAAGTCTGCAACAAGTACAGCCACTCGTGGGAAATGACGATACGGCGCAGCCTAATATGCCCCATCAAATACAGTGGACGATTCCTCCAACCCTTCAACAGCTGTTGGTCTCCTCGAGCAATGGCGGAACATTAATAGAGAGTCGTTGGATGCATGGCCAACTGAATTCCCAGATACTGAAATGACCGAGTCGCCCACTTCAGTGGGATGTTGAAACCCCACAAAGTTTTCAAAGCTGCTGTCGATGACAATGCCTCCAACTTGTGAAGGTTTTATTAGCGATAATGGACAGCCCTGTCTGGTACCGTGCTAGATCAAAAACTAACAGACACTGCACCATTAACCATGACCTGCGCTCCAGGAGAAGAATAAAGCGCTTTGACCATAGACAGGAACCACCCATCAATACCATACTTCAACAAGATGTCAAAAAGAAAATACCAGTGAACGCGAACGAATGCCTTCTTGGCGTCAAAGCTGATCAACAGTGAAAGACAATCAACCAAGACCCATTGCTCTAAGGCCACCAAGATTCGCCACAAGTTTTTCGCGATAGGCCGACCACGTACAAACCCCACCTGTGCATCATGAATTAGGGAGGGCAGATACCAAGGAAGCCTACTGGCCATAACCTTAGCCAAAAGTTTGATCTCAAAATTAAGTAAGGAAATAGGCCGATAGGACTCAGTAACGTGGGATCCCAATTGGTACTTTGGGGAGGACTATAATCTGGTCAGTATTAAGTTTCTTCGGGACGGCATCCATCTCAACCATCACGTTAAATATACAGGTGACAGGCACCACGCAGGCCTCCCCCATTAGCTTATAGAATTCTTCCTGTCACAAAATGCCTAGCACCTACCTGGGGTTAACCCTGTGGCCACCTGGAGGGTCTGCCTACACCTGTCACTTGTGACCTACACTAGCAACTTCCACCCCATTGACTGGGTCCCATTTGGCTCTGGGCAAGTCTCCCACTCTGAAGTTATTCTCCAGTGATTTCTAGGTTACTGGGGTCACACTCTCAGGGGTCCCAGAATTCCTCGAAAGCACCCACAGACCCAACACACAAACCGCCAGGATTCTTAGTCAGTCCAGGACAACAGAGTCAATAAACAAAAAAGGTTTATTGTCACAAAATTAGAACAGTGAATCATATAAAACAGATGGAAAAGTAACAGACAATTACAGTTAGCGAATGATACATACCTGTAGCAGGTGTCCTCCGAGGACAGCAGGCTGATTGTTCTCACGACTGGGTTGACATCCATGGCAGCCCCCACCAACCGGAACAAAACTTTGCGGGCGGTCCCGCACGCAGGGTACGCCCACCGCGCATGCGCGGCCGTCTTCCCACCTGTGCGCGACCGTTCCCGCTCAGTTGAATGACAAGCAAAAATGAGTAAAAACGCAACTCCAAAGGGGAGGAGGGAGGGTAGGTGAGAACAATCAGCCTGCTGTCCTCGGAGAACACCTGCTACAGGTATGTATCATTCGCTTTCTCCGAGGACAAGCAGGCTGCTAGTTCTCACGACTGGGATATCCCTAGCTCTCAGGCTCACTCAAAACAAGAACCTAGGTCAATTGAACCTCGCAACGGCGAGGGTATAACAGAAATTGACCTACGAAGAACAACTAACTGAGAGTGCAGCCTGACCAGAATAAATTCGGGTCCTGGAGGGTGGAGTTGGATTTAAACCCCAAACAGATTCTGCAGCACCGACTGCCCGAACCGACTGTCGCGTCGGGTATCCTGCTGGAGGCAGTAATGTGATGTGAATGTGTGGACAGATGACCACGTCGCAGCCTTGCAAATCTCTTCAATAGTGGCTGACTTCAAGTGAGCCACCGACGCTGCCATGGCTCTGACACTATGAGCCGTGACATGACCCTCAAGAGTCAGCCCAGCCTGGGCGTAAGTGAAGGAAATGCAATCTGCTAGCCAATTGGAGATGGTGCGTTTCCCGACAGCGACCCCTTTCCTATTGGGGTCGAAAGAAACAAACAATTGGGCGGACTGTCTGTGGGGCTGTGTCCGCTCCAAATAGAAGGCCAACGCTCGCTTGCAGTCCAATGTGTGCAACTGATGTTCAGCAGGGCGGGTATGCGGTCTGGGAAAGAATGTTGGCAAGACAATTGACTGGTTAAGATGGAACTCCGACACCACCTTTGGCAGGAACTTAGGGTGAGTGCGGAGTACTACTCTGTTATGATGAAATTTAGTATACGGAGCATGAGCTACCAGGGCTTGAAGCTCACTGACCCTACGAGCTGAAGTAACTGCCACCAAGAAAATGACCTTCCAGGTCAAGTACTTCAGATGGCAAGAATTCAGTGGCTCAAAAGGAGGTTTCATCAGCTGGGTGAGGACGACATTGAGATCCCATGACACTGCTGGAGGCTTGACAGGGGGCCTTGACAAAAGCAAGCCTCTCATGAATCGAACGACTAAAGGCTCTCCAGAGATGGCTTTACCCTCTACACGATAATGGTAAGCACTAATCGCACTAAGATGATTCCTTACTGAGTTGGTCTTGAGTCCAGACTCTGATAAGTGCAGAAGGTATTCAAGCAGGTTCTGTGCAGGTCAAGAGCAAAGTTCTAGGGCCTTGCTCTCACACCAAACGACAAACCTCCTCCACTTAAAAAAGTAACTCTTTTTAGTGGAATCCTTTCTAGAGGCAAGCAAGACACGGGAGACACCCTCAGACAGACCCAACGAAGCGAAGTCTACGCCTTCAACATCCAGGCCGTGAGAGCCAGAGACTGAAGGTTGGGGTGTAGAAGCGCTCCGTCGTTCTGCGAAATGAGAGTCGGAAAACACTCCAATCTCCACGGTTCTTCGGAGGACAACTCCAGAAGAAGAGGGAACCAGATCTGGCGGGGCCAAAAAGGTGCTATCAGAATCATGGTGCCGTGGTCTTGCTTGAGCTTCAGTAAGGTCTTCCCCACCAAAGGTATGGGAGGATAAGCATACAGGACGCCGGTCCCCGAATGGAGGAGAAAGGCATCCGACGCCAGTCTGCCGTGTGCCTCTAGTCTGGAACAGAACAGAGGCAGCTTGTGGTTGGTCTGAGAGGCGAAAAGGTCCACCGAGGGGGTGCCCCACTCTCGGAAGATCTTGCGTACCACTCTGGAATGGAGTGACCACTCGTGCGGTTGCATGACTCTGCTCAGTCTGTTGGTCAGACTGTTGTTTACACCTGCCAGGTATGTGGCTTGGAGAAGCATGCCGAACTGGCAGGCCCAACACCACATCCCGACGGCTTCCTGGCACAGGGGGCGAGATCCGGTGCCCCCCTGCTTGTTGATTAATACATTGCAACCTGATTGTCTGTCCGAATTTGGATAATTTGACAGGACAGCCGATCTCTGAAAGCCTTCAGTGCGTTCCAGACCGCTCGGAGCTCCAGGAGGTTGACCTGAAGATCTTGTTCCTGGAGGGACCACAGTCCCTGGGTGTGAAGCCCATCGACATGAGCTCCCCACCCCAGGCGAGATGCATCCGTCGTTAGCACTTTCGTGGGCTGTGGAATTTGGAATGGGCGTCCCAGGGTCAAATTGGCCCGAATGGTCCACCAGTGCAGTGAAGTGTGGCAACTGGTGGAGAGGCAGATGACATCTTCTAGATTCCCGGTGGCTTGGTACCACTGGGAAGCTAGGGTCCATTGAGCAGATCTCATGTGAAGACGAGCCATGGGAGTCACATGAACTGTAGAGGTCATATGACCTAGGAGTCTCAACATCTGCCGAGCTGTGACCTGCTGAGACGCTCTGGTCTGGGAACCGAGGGACAGGAGGTTGTTGGCCCTCGCTTCGGGAAGGAAGGCCTGAGCGGTCTGAGTATTCAGCAGAGCTCCTATGAATTCCAGAGATTGGACTGGCTGGAGATGGGACTTTGGATAATTTATCACAAACCCCAGCAGCTCCAGGAGGTGAATAGTGCACTGCATGGACCGGAGAGCTCCTGCCTCCGAGGTGTTCTTGACCAGCCAATCGTCGAGATATGGGAACACGTGCACTCCCAGATTGCGTAGATACGCCGCAACCACCACGAAGCACTTCGTGAACACCCGTGGGGCAGAGGCGAGCCCAAAGGGCAGCATACAATACTGAAAGTGCTGTGTCCCCAGGCGGAATCTGAGATACTGTCTGTGAGCTGGCAGTATCGGGATGTGAGTGTATGCGTCCTTTAAATCCAGGGAACATAGCCAATCGTTTTTCTGAATCATTGGCAGAAGGGTGCCCAAGGAAAGCATCCTGAACTTCTCTTTGACCAGATATTTGTTCAGGCCTCTCAGGTCTAGGATGGGGCGCATCCCCCCTGTTTTCTTTTCCACAAGGAAGTACCTGGAATAGAATCCCTGCCCTTCCTGCCCGGGTGGCACGGGCTCGACCGCATTGGCGCTGAGAAGGGCGGAGAGTTCCTCTGCAAGTACCTGCTTGTGATGGGATCTGAAGGATTGGGCTCCCGGAGGACAATTTGGTGGAGGGGAGGCCAAATTTAGGGCGTATCCGCACCGCACTATTTGGAGAACCCACTGGTCGGAGGTTACAAGAGGCCACCTTTGGTGAAAAAATTTTAACCTCCCCCCGACTGGCAGATCGTCCGGTACGGACACTTTGATGGCGGCTATGTTCCCATGGATCCAGTCAAAAGCCCGTCCCCGGCTTTTGCTGTGGAGGCGCAGGGGGCTGCTTAGGCACACGCTGTTGACGGGAACGAGCGCGCTGGGGCTGTCCCTGTGCCTGATGAGGCCTTTGGACCGGCTGGGTGTACCTACGCTTGTTGTAGACGTAGGGTACAGCCTGCCTGGCCCGGGAAAAACGGCCACCTGCTGAGGTGGATGCTGAAGGCGCCCGGTGGGAGAGTTTGTCGAGAGCGGTTTCCCGCTGATGTAGTTGGTCCACCAACTGCTTGACTTTCTCACCAAAAATATTATCTCCCCGGCAAGGGACATCAGCCAGCCTCTGCTGGGTGCGGTTGTCCAGGTCAGAGGCACGCAGCCATGAGAGCCTGCGCATCACTATACCCTGGGCCGCAGTACGAGATGCCACATCACAGGTGTCATATATACCCCTGGACAGGAACTTTCTGCACGCCTTCAGCTGCCTGACCACCTCCTGAAAAGGCCTGGACTGCTCCGGGGGGAGCTTGTCAACCAGGTCCGCCGGGTTGCTTCACATTATTCCGCATGTGTATGCTTGTGTAGAGCTGGTAGGACTGGATGCGGGTCACGAGCATTGAAGACTGGTAGGCCTTCCTCCCAAACGAGTCCAGAGTGCGAGACTCCCATCCCGGGGGCACCGAGGCGGTATCCCTCGAACTTCGTGCCCTCTTGAGAGCAGAGTCCACGACCGCCGAGTCATGAGGCAATTGAGGCCGCATTAACTCTGGGTCCGAGTGGATCCTGTATTGGGACTCCGCTTTCTTGGGGATGGTGGGATTAGATAATGGTCTCAACCAGTTCCGAAGCAGTGTCTCTTTGAGGACATTGTGCAACGGCACCGTGGAGGACTCTCTAGGTGGTGATGGATAGTCGAGGACCTCGAGCATCTCAGCCCTCGGCTCATCCACAGAGACCACGGGGAAGGGAATGCAAATCGACATATCCCTGACGAAGGAGGCAAAGGAGAGGCTCTCAGGTGGCGAGAGCTTTCTCTCAGGTGAAGGAGTGGGGTCGGAGGGAAGGCCCACGGACTCCTCTGAGGAGAAATATCTGGGGTCTTCCTCCTCCCCCCACGAGGCCTCTTCCTCGGTGTCGGACATGAGCTCCTGTAGCTCAGTCCTCAACCGAGCCCGGCTCAACTTCGAGGCACCGAGGCCTCGGTGGCGTCATCGAGCGGTGGACTCCCGCGCCGGCGGGGATGAAGCTCCCTCCATCGACGGGGACTCCACCTGCGTGGCGGTCGAGACCGGCGCCGCAAGCGGCGTCGGCGTCTAAGGCCTCGGCACCGGGCTAGAGCACGCCAGCGCCTCCATCAACAGCGCCGAGGGCGCAAGCACCCCCGGCGCCGGCACAGTCTGGCGCATCAGCCCTTCCAGGATCCCCAGAAGGATGGATCGGAGGCACTCGTCTAGGCCCGCTGTCGGGAAAGGCGAGGGGGCCGGTAGAGGTGTCGGTGCCGGAAGCTGTTCGGGTCCAGGAGACGGCACCGAAGTGCTGGCACCCTGGCGTGACGATACCTCTACTACAGAGGGGGACCGCTCCTCTCGGCGCTGCTGCTTCCTCGGCGTCGAATCCTCTCTGGCGCCAGGAGCCATATGCGCCGTGGGCGACTGATGACGGTGCTTTTTTGTCTTTTTGCGGTGCCCGTCATCGGCGCTCGGTGGAATTGAAGAGGAGGAAGTCGATCCCCCTCGGCCTCGAGGGATCGGGTCCGACAGGGTTCGGTCCCGAGGGCCCTGGGTAGAGGGAGTGACCGGGGTCGATTGCTCACGCGGCCGCTCACCCCTGCCGTCTCCGGAAGACCGGCGGGCCAACGGGACCTGTGCTCCTGGGGTCGGTGCCGATTTTGTGGACATCGGTACCGGTACCGAAGATCCGGCCGTCGATACCGATGCCGTCAAAGTCGACGTCGAGGGGCCGGCGCAAGTTCCAAAAAGACGGTACCGTAGAACTTGCCTCGCCACCTGTGTCCGTTTCCGTAAACCGAGACACAAGGTGCACGCCTTGGTATCGTGCTCCGGCCCGAGGCACTGGAGGCACCAAGCGTGAGTGTCGGTCTGCGAGATATGCCGGCCGCACCGACCACACTTCTTAAATCCACTCGGGACCTTCGAGGACATCGACGGAAAAATCGCGTCGGCGAAGTCAAAGTCGTCGATGGTGGCGGTAAAATTCACACCCCGAAAAATAACTCGACCGTGCGGCCACAAGGCCGCGAGACGTCCCCTCTAGAAGACGAGGGAAAAACAAAGTTCTTCTTTTTTTTTTTTTTAACAAAATAAAACAGAAAAGTAAATACAACAGAACGAAGAAAAATCTCGCGGTGAACGTGCGATCCGGTTTCCGGGGCTGACAGAGAGAGAGAGACGAACGCGGCTCTCTCCAGCGCGGAAAAGAAAAGACTGAGCGGGAACGGTCGCGCACGGGCGGGAATACGGCCGCGCATGCGCGGTGGGCGTACCCTGCGTGCGGGACCGCCCGCAAAGTTTTGTTCCGGTTGGTGGGGGCTGCCGTGGACGTCAACTCAGTCGTGAGAACAAGCAGCCTGCTTGTCCTCGGAGAAAACTGAATAAGGATCAATATTAAAACTGTCTAAATACTTTGTCACTACTTGGATAGCACCTGGGAAGCCTCAGGAAATTAACTGCTCACAAGCCTGAACAGGGGTCTCAGGACAGAGATGTTTACCTCTGTGCTCCCTAGCTGAGACTAAAGATTTCCTCACAGTTCACCTCTGTTCTCCCTAGCTGAGACTAAGGATTTCCTCACAGCTCAGGTGGGAAAAAACTGTTGCTTCTGTAACAGATTTACAAAAAAAAGACAGTCACCATCTGCTAGCCAAACAAGGGAAATGCACTAGGGAACAATAAAGTCATACATTCACACAAGAAAATCTGGACATAAATCCCCTGTTTCATCACACTGCCCTATACCCACCCGGATCAGGAGCCTTCATCAAAGAGCCCTGCCGAATCGCCAACTGGACCTTATCAGGACTAAAATGTTGATTCAGCACAGCCCATTCAGCGGGAGTAAGTTCAGGCACCTGGATATTCAGGTATTGAGATGCCTGCAGATCCTCCTCGTGGGGGGGGGGGGGGGGGGGGGGGGGCAGCATAGAGTGTTTTATAATACCAAAGATATCCTGTATAGCTGCATTAGCAGTAACTGGGCAAACCCCGGAGTCCCGAAGCGATATACCAGAGTTGCTCCTCCACATCAAGATATTAAACAGGCCAACAGCCGTCCACACTTGTTACTTTGTGCATAAAGACAATACTTATAATATGTTTGGGATTTCCTTGTTCTCTCCAGCAATAGCTCATTAAGAGCCACTTGGGTTTCCAATAATTGCTGTTTGTGAGCCGGGGCATGTCCAAAGCGCTGCCTCTGCAATCGCAACGAAGCTTCCAACCACAATATCTCCCGGACCAATCTCAGACTGCTGGATAGAGGAGAATAAAGTGGGGGAAACCAAAAGATAGTCAATATGCGATTGTGTTGAATGAGCTCGTAATAAATGGGTATAACCCCTTGTCAGTAGGGTGTGGAACACGCCACACATCAATTAATTTCTTCACCAATTCATTCCGGAATTCATTACATTAGTTAACAATAACCAGTTGATAATCTTTTCTCTCTTCTGTATTGTGAATTTAACAATATGTACACTATTTGTGGTTTATTTGCTAATCTGTTACTCTCAGCCACTTCATTATACTACTTCACTATTGTTGAAATTCAAACTCTATATTTTTAATCTAAACTGTAAGCCACATTGAACTCAAACTTGTTTTCAGGATAATGTGGGATATAAGTGTCATAAATAAACCAACCAAGTCCAGTGCAGTGCACAAATTGGGCAAAGCCCGGGCGGGATTAACAGTCTCCAAACGAGGGTTATAGGATTTATCGACAGCTGAGTCCCACGCCGTGTTAAAGTCACCACTCACAACAAGGGGGACAGGATGAAAAGATAACAGCAATTGAGGCAACTGTTTATTAAAAAAGGTGATTATACTAATTAGGGGCATATACTGTGCATACAAGGATCTCCTGATGGGTCACCGTCATCAGACAGATCACATAATGGCAGGATCCACCGCCACCGTTTGAACTGCATCTGCCACTCTCTTCCCAATCAGCACAGCACCCCACTATGTTTCCCCTGGGCCACTGCAGAAACACAGTCGCCCCCAACCACTTTTAATTTTGCGTGTTCTACGGTAGAAAGATAGGTTTCCTACAGGAGAGCAAATCCACCTTGGCCCTCTGAAGCTGCTGGAGTATTTCAGCACATTTCACATTCTAAGTAAAAAACCACATATTACGGAACCCAAGCAGTCCCATTAGCAACAAACACACATGGTCTCCGATCCAGGCCAGAGGCTATCCCAGCCACCAGCCTCCCCCACAAAAATCTGGGAATGATACTAATAGGAAGAAACTGCCATACAAATAAGCAATACAAAATCCCCCTGCCCTCCAACCATCCACCCACCTTGCGCACCCCAAGCCCTTCCGACTCCCCTAATCCCAACCTCCCCAACCCCCAGAATCTCTTTGGAAAGCCATCACGTGGAATCCCCACCACCCGCTCAAGCCTAGCAAATTAATTAAAAGAAAAGCAATTGAAAAACAAGCACACCTCCACCACACACACTTAACTCGACCCCAACCAAACATCCCAAATACAATCCACAACAGCATAAAATACAACCAGTCACTTCATTTCAAGAACACATCCAGATGGCATCTAAACCCTCACACCACACATACTCACTCCCCAGGGGAGCCAGCAACATCAATATGCCCACTGCAGAGATCCACTATAACAGACAAGAACAACAGGAAGCTGTAAAAGGTTACCTGCACACCCATGTACCCATACTCACTCCAGACCTGCAGCTCACGCTATCTTCAGTATATGCCCACTCTCAACTGACAAACAACCCCAAACTAACTATATGCCACGGACCACCAACCACACCTCTAAGCTCCACGAACACCCAAGCACTACCATATGCTTAGGAGACCTCAAGTCCTACAGCATGGAGCTGAGAAAGTCCCAAATAGTCCACCAAGTCTCCATCTCTGAGGGACTCTGGCTCCCAAAAAAAAAAAAAAGTAAAAAATATATATTCGTGTGATTCAAGCAGCCCTATCTGCTTGCCGCGGAGATCAGGCTGCTGCACATAGGAACCAGAAAAGTTCAGCAAATCCATCAGCTTTAAAGGCCACCGTGAACTATAAGGAAGAGTCCAGACCAAGCAGTCTCAACTGGCAAGCCAACATCAGTACAACGATCAGCACCCACTGCCAGCAGGGGTCGAAGGGGCCTCATCAGTTGGCAAGGTATTCACATAGCGTCTGGCAGTCTCAATGGTGTCAAAAAGCTGTGTCTGGACACCTTGATTTTCCGCTCAAACAGCTGGGAGCAGAGCAGTGCAAAACTGTGCCTCTTGGCTGATACCCCCACCAAATAGTCCTGAAAGCACAAAATCATTTTGTTCTTGTAAGTCGCGGATTTCCCCGCCAGCAATGCCTGTAAGATCGCAACTTTGTAGGCATAGTTCAGCAGCTTAAGGATCACTACCAGGGGCCTTCCATTAGCCACCTGCTGAGAGCCCGTACAATGTGCCTGCTCAATGCGCAGAGGTCCCAGGTGCAATGACAGTCCCAATTCCCGCTGGAACTAGGCCTCCAAGAAGCCTATCAGTTCAGGCTCCATCACTGACTCTTGCAGTCCCACCAAGCACAAATTACTTCACCTACAGCGATCCTCTAGGTCTTCCAGTTTTGCTCGACAGTGCTACAATTCTCTCTGTAACTGGGCCTGTGCCTCCTTTATCTCAGTGACCAGTGTCTCGAGCTCACTGGTGCGCTGCTGCCATGTCGCAAAGTCCCAGCCCAAATCGTCCAGCTTACTCTGCATATGGCCACGTTTATCATCTAGCAGTTGAAACTGCTTTATCAAGCATGCCCTCCATCAGAGCCGCCACATCTGCTACCCACGTGCAGCAATGATGGTCCTGCAGGGCTCCAGGCGCTGCCATTTTGTCGAACGGGTGCCGGCCTTGAGTCATGCCCCTCTGCACACCCTTAGCTGCCATTGCATGATTGGCTCACTTTCCAACTGAGGGCGACTGGTTCAGGGGAGATTCTCACCGCAGCAGGTACCAGGAAATAGGCCAATTGCCACAGTGAGGTTGATTTTGGCAAGGGATGGGTTTCAGCGTCCTCTCCGCACTGGGGAATCATGAGACCTCTCTGTTATGAGTTTTTAATCTGTGGATGAATAACAAGTCATCAACAATCTCAGGATTCAGTCTAGCTCTCCTGTTTCCCACAGTCCTTCCTACAACAGAAAATGTCCTCTCAGAAGATGTGCTGTAGAAATGCACAGGAGTCCCTGTGCAAGTTTTGCCAGTTTTGGACAGCACTCTTGCTTGTTTTTGAAAAAAATAAAATGTCGTCGTTTGCATTAGAGAATGACATGGGGATGGGGACAAAGACTGTCCATGTGTAATTCTCTAGTCAGTAGTATCTGAATAGATTCTTGGCATCACTGAAGACCCAGATTTTCAATGCTGGTGCCCAAATAGGGCCTGGCACTGAACATCCAGACCCATTTTAGCCAGTAGTGGACAGATGAATACTGACCCCTTTAAATTTTAAGTGCTGGGGCTGCTTGGGCGGGACCTCACCAATGGATCTGTTTGCATTCCAGGAAAATGCGCAGTATTCTCTTTTCTGCTGTCTGTGGCCAAGCCTGCATGGATTTGCATGATGCCTTTGCAGTGTTTTGGAGTCAAGGTCTTCCTTATGCTTTTCCTCCTTTTCCCCCCTTTCCCCTTGATCTCAAAGGCTCAAGTGAGTTTAATCACACTGGCCAAGACAAGTTTGGTTCCTGTGGTTGCTGACCCTTTCTACAGACCATACCATACCCCTAGGGCATCATCCAGAACTTTTGGTATACCACCAGGGGCTGCTTCTCCACCCCAACATGAAAACTTTGTCCCTTATAGATGGAGATAGAATGGACTACAGTCAACTCGCTCCCCATAACAGAATCAAAGAAGTTTTACTGGCATGCCAAAAACCATCAACATGGAAATCTTACCAAATTAAGTGGCACTGTTTTGCTCGATGGGCAAAAACCTGCAACAAAACCTCCTGAAATGCTCACCCACAGAAGTTCTATTATATCTTCCCAGACCCAGGTCTCAAAACTTCTTTATTATGACTTCACCTGACAGCCATTTTGGCTTACTATCTCCAACTACAGGGAAAACATATCTCGACTTATCGCCTTGTCTCGTAGGAGGTTTAATGAACATGAGACCACCCTTGAAAGTCCTGCCACCAGCTTGGGACTTTAAGGCTGTCTTAATCAAACTCGTGGAAGCACCATCTGAACTACTAGCGACAGTTTCACTCAAACATTTCCGGAAAAGTCTTTTTAATTGCTATAACCACAGCTAAAAGAATCAGTGAATTTAAAGCATTAGTCCATTACCCTTATTTTTAACATAACAGGGTGGTTATGTGTATCCACCCAATTTTTTTTTAACCAAAACTATTTTCAGACTTCCACCTCAATCAATCCCCAGTTTTATTAGTGACCCCCCCCCACCCCCTGCCTCACCCTACCCATGGAAGTCTCCCCTTCGATTGTAGATGTACCCTAGCTTATTATTTTGAAAATACAAAGAAAATATGACTTCACAACATTTTGTAACTTATAACCCTAATGACCCTGGAGAACTAGTTTCCAAAAGGACACTATCCAACTGGATCTCAGACTGTGTTTCACTCACATGTCTACAGCCACCAGAACGCATTGGAGCATATAAACTCAGAGCAAAAGCTGCTTCCATTAGAAACCTCAAACCAACTTCCACTACAGACATCTGTGAAGCTACCACTTTTGGTCTCAACTCATACTTTTATTTATTATTTATTTGTTACATTTGTATCTCACATTTTCCCACCTATTTGTAGGCTCAATGTGGCTTACATAGTACCAGAGAGGCCTTTGCTGACTCCAGTGTGAACAAATACAAAGTGATGTTGTGGTAAGATAAAGTTCATGTGGCATAGCCACATTAGGGAATCATACAGCACAACAGTTATATTATGTCCATTCTGTACTTTAGTTTTGTTGTGTTGCAGAGATCAGGCATTTAAGTTGGATCGGTAGGGTATGCCTTTTTAAACAGGCTAGTTTTTAGTGTTTTCCGGAAGTTTAGGTGGTCGTATGTCGTTTTCAAGGCTTTTGGTAATGCGTTCCATAGTTGTGTGCTTATGTAGGAAAAACTGGATGCGTAAGTTGATTTGTATTTAAGTCTTTTGCAGCTTGGGTAGTGTAGATTCAGATATGTTCATGTTGATTTGGAAGTGTTTCTAGTTGGTAGGTCGATCAAGTCTGTCACGTATCCTGGAGCTTCACCGTAGATAATTTTGTGAAACAGGGTGCAGATTTTGAAAGCAATGCGTTCTTTGATTGGGAGCCAGTGTAGTTTTTCGCTGAGGGGTTTTGCGCTTTCGTATCGCGTTTTTCCAAATATAAGCCTAGCTGCCGTGTTTTGAGCAGTCTGAAGTTTCTGTAAGGTTTGTTCTTTGCATCCCGCATAGATTCCTTTGCAGTAGTCAACGTGGCTTAGTACCACTGACTGTACCAGGTTGCGAAATGTTTCCATCGGGAAGAATTGTTTCATGCGTTTGAGTTTCCACATTGAGTGGAACATTTTCTTTGTTGTGGTTTTCACTTGGCTCTCTAGTGTTAAGTTGCGGTCCATTGTAACGCCAAGGATTTTCACGCTGTCTGAGATGGGGAGGGTGTAATCTGGGGTGTTGATACTTGTGCGGTTGTCCGCATTGTGCTGGGATGAGAGGATGAGGCTATGTGTTTTTTCTTTATTGAGTTTTAGTTGAAATGCATTTGCCCATGAGTCCATGATGTTCAAGCTGAGCTTGATTTCGTTGGTGATTTCTGTCAGTTTAGTTTTGTAAGGAATGTATATTGTGACATTGTCTGCATAGATGAAAGGGTTAAGGCCTTGGTTAGATAAGGACTTGGCTAGTGGGGTCATCATTAGGTTGAAGAGGATCGGTGATAGTGGTGATCCTTGTGGTACTGTACATTCTGCTTTCCACGGTGATGATATGCTTGATTTTGATTTTACTCGATATGTTCTTGTGGTTAGGAAACCCTTGATCCAGCTAAGTATATTTCCACCAATTCCGAAGTTGTCTAGTAATCTTATTAGTATATTATGGTTTACCATGTCGAATGCACTAGATATGTCGAATTGGAGGAGAAGGATGTTATTGCCTATTGCTATGTCCTGCTTGAATTTGGCTAGGAGAGTGAGTAGTACTGTTTCTGTGCTGTGGAGGGGGCGAAATCCTGACTGTGATTCATGTAATATTGAGAATTTGTTTATATAATCTGTAAGTTGTTTGGTTACCATGCTTTCCATCAGTTTGACTACCAACGGGATAGATGCAACTGGATGGTAGTTAGTGATTTCATTTGTATTTTACTTGGTATCTTTTGGTATCGGGGTGAGTAGGATATTGCCATTTTCCTTAGGGAAGAGACCTTGCTGAAGCATTTAATTTAGGTGGGATGTAAGGTCTGTTATGAAGCGGTCAGGGACAGATTTCATTAGATAGCTAGGGCAGGTATCTAGTTTACAGTGAGTGTTGGAGAACTTGCTAATCGCCTGGGTAACTGTTTCGACGGTAAGGTTCGGTCAGCCAGGTATTCTCCAAAGGTTGGGTCCAACTCATTAAGGAAGTTTTCGATGTCAGTGTTGTCCTGAAGTAGTGTGTTATGTAGGTTTACAATTTTTTCATTGAAATACTTGGCAAGTTTATCTGCAGATGGGATGTCTATATTCGTTGTAGTGACCAGGTTGGTGTCTAGGAGTTTGTTCATGAGTTGGTATAATTTCTTCGTGTCTTTGTAATCTGTCTCTATTTTATATATTTATTTGTTGCATTTGTATCCCACATTTTCCCACCTATTTGCAGGCTCAATGTGGCTTACAATTTTTCCGTCATGACTTATGTCATTTCAGAATACATATAGAATTGGTAATATATATAGAACATGAATGCTAAATGAACAGTCAGGTAAAAAAGGGAAAATATACAAACAGTATCACATATTGAACAAGGATTGCATATTAAAATTAAACAATACGGTATAGGAAGAGAGTAAGGTAAAATTATGTATAATCATACCTGATAATTTTCTTTCCATTAATCATAGCTGATCAATCCATAGACTGGTGGGTTGTGTCCATCTACCAGCAGGTGGAGATAGAGAGCAAACTTTTGCCTCCCTATATGTGGTCATGTGCTGCCGGAAACTCCTCAGTATGTCGATATCAAAGCTCCATCCGCAGGACTCAGCACTTAGAGAATTACACCCACGAAGGGACACTCTGCCCAGCTCACCACCGCCGAAACGGGGGAGGGGAATTAACCCAGCTCATCCCCACACAAGTGGGGGAGGGAAATCCGTCCAGCTCATCCCCGCGGAGCGGGGGAGGGACACCACACCCGCCGATGCGGGGGGATCTGGCTTATCCTGCAACCGCAACCACGGGAGGAGCTGACTGACCCTAACACCGCCGAAGCGGGAGGGGTACAAAGCTGCCCTACAGCCGCATGAAGCGGGAGGGAGTGCCGGCAGAATTTATGTCTCAATCCAGCCCCGTAAAACGGAGGGGAGAGGAATGCAGCAGCTCACTGTAACACAAACTCGTCTCAACTCTTGAAGAATCCAAGTGAAAGAAGAACTTGAACACGAAGTCCTCCTGAAGTAACTGAAGGCTAAACTTGAACCTAAAATTCAACCAGAATATAAACAGTACAGATATCTGGGAGGGGCTATGGATTGATCAGCTATGATTAATGGAAAGAAAATTATCAGGTATGATTATACATAATTTTACCTTCCATATCATCAAGCTGATCAATCCATAGACTGGTGGGATGTACCGAAGCAGTACTCACCCAGGGCGGGAAATTGAAATCCCTGACCTCAACACTGAAGCTCCAAACCGGGCCTCCGCCCGTGCAGCCACAGTCAAACGGTAATGCTTGGAGAATGTATTAGCCGAAGCCCAAGTTGCCGCCTTGCATATCTCTTCCAAGGAGACGGATCCGGCCTCTGCCATCGAGGCCGCCTGAGCTCTCGTGGAGTGAGCCTTCAGCTGGATAGGCGGCACCTTCCCCGCGGCCACATAAGCCGCTGCAATGGCTTCCTTGACCCATCTTGCCACTGTAGGCTTAGCAGCCTGCAGACCCTTACGAGGACCTGCAAACAGGACAAACAGATGATCCGATTTCCGGAAATCATTGGTCACTTCCAAGTATCTGATGATGACTCGTCTCACATCCAGATATTTAAGAGCAGAGTACTCCTCTGGGTAGTCCTCCCTACGAAAGGAAGGGAGACAGAGCTGCTGATTCACATGGAAGCGAGAAACAATCTTGGGCAGGAAGGAAGGCACTGTGCGAATAGTCACTCCTGCCTCAGTGAACTGCAGAAAAGGCTCTCGACATGAGAGCGCCTGGAGCTCGGAAACTCTTCTGGCTGAAGTGATAGCCACCAAAAAGACTGCTTTCAACGTCAAGTCTTTCAGAGATGCCCTCGACAAGGGTTCAAAAGGCGGCTTCTGCAATGCTCTTAGTACCAGGTTGAGATTCCACGCAGGCACCACTGAGTGCAGAGGAGGGCGCAGGTGATTAACTCCCTTGAGAAAGCGCACCACATCTGGCTGCGAAGCCAGGGAAGCACCCTTCAGGCGGCCCCTGAAGCAAGCCAGAGCCGCTACCTGGACTTTAAGGGAACTGAGCGACAGGCCTTTCTCCAGACCTTCTTGCAGGAACGCCAACACTGAAGAAATTGGAGCAGTGAAGGGAGAAAGAGAGCCTGCTTCACACCATGCTGCAAAGATACGCCAAACCCTGGCGTAAGCAGTAGAAGTAGAGCGCTTCCTCGCTCTCAGCATAGTGGCGATGACCTTGTCTGAGAAGCCCTTCTTCCTCAGACGCTGCCGCTCAATAGCCAGGCCGTAAGACCAAAGGGAGAGGGATCCTCCATCATCACGGGACCCTGACGTAACAGGCCCTGCTCCACTGACAGCCGCAGAGGATCGTCGACTGAGAGCCTGATCAAGTCCGCATACCAGGGACGTCTGGGCCAATCCGGACCCACCAGGATTACCCTGCCGGGATGCTTTGCCACCCGGTCTAGCACCCTGCCCAACATGGGCCAGGGCGGGAACACATAGAGGAGCTCTTGTGTCGGCCACTGTTGGAGAAGAGCATCTACTCCCAGGGATCGAGGGTCCCGTCCTCTGCTGAAGAAGCGCGGCACTTGGCAATTGGCCGATGACGCCATCAGATCTAGGCTCGGCTGGCCCCAGCGCTTCGTGATGTCCAAGAACGCCTGAGCAGATAGTTGCCACTCTCCGGGCTCCAAGGTATGGCGACTGAGAAAGTCCGCCTTGACATTCATGACTCCGGCAATGTGGGCCGCTGAAAGCTGCTCCAGGTTCGCTTCCGCCCACTGGCAAAGACTCATAGCCTCCTTGGCTAGAGGGGCGCTCTTGGTACCTCCCTGGCGGTTGATATAGGCCACAGCCGTGGCATTGTCCGACAGGACCCGTACAGGCTACAACACCAGTACCGGGATGAACTCCAATAACACCAACCGAATGGCTCTGAGTTCCAGGAGGTTGATAGACCACTTGCCTCTGCAGGAGACTAGAGCCCCTGCGCTGTCCTTCCCAAGCAGTGGGCTCCCCAGCCCATCAAAGAGGCGTCTGTCGTGACGACAATCCACTCCGGGGTCACCAGAGGCAATCCTGCAGACAACTTGTCTGTCTGCGTCCACCAGCTCAGCGCCTTGCGCACTGCTGGGTCCACAGGAATGCGCACAGCATAATCCTCCGACATCGGAGTCCAGCGCAGCAGCAGAGATAGCTGTAGTGGTCTCATATGAGCCCTGGCCCAGGGCACTACTTCCATCGTGGCCGTCATAGAGCCCAACAGCTGCACGTAGTCCCAAGCCCGAATAGGAGAGGCTACTAGGAACTAGTCCACCTGAGCCTGAAGCTTGACAATCCGATTGTCTGGCAGGAACACTCTGCCCACTTGGGTGTCGAATCGAACTCCCAGATACTCCAGGGACTGAGTCGGGCGCAGCTGGCTCTTCTTCCAGTTGATGATCCATCCCAGGGAGCTCACCAGAGCAACTACCCGGTCCATAGCTTTGCCGCACTCTGCATAAGAGGGGGCTCGGATCAACCAGTCGTCCAGATAAGGATGGACTTGTACTCCTTCCTTTAGCAGGAAGGCCGCTATGACCCCCATTACTTTGGAAAAGGTCCGCGGAGCAGTAGCCAACCCGAAAGGGAGGGCTCTGAACTGGAAGTGTCGTCTCAGGACTGTAAAACGCAGAAAGCGTTGGAGAGGAGGCCAGATGGGAATATGCAGGTACGCTTCCTTGATGTCCAAGGAAGCCAAGAACTCTCCTGCCTTCACTGCCGCTATAACAGAGCGGAGAGTCTCCATGCGAAAGTGCCTCACTTTCCAGGCCCGATTGACCCCTTTGAGGTCGAGGATAGGCCGGACAGAACCTCCTTTCTTTGGAACCACAAAGTAAATGGAGTAACGTCCCTTGCCAATCTGATTTTTTGGCACCGGAACGACCGCACCCAGGCGGATCAGGTTGTCCAAGGTCTGCTGCACTGCCACAGCTTGACCGGAGACTTGCAGGGAGAGAGTACAAACCCGTCTCTTAAGGGTTGGCAGAACTCTAGCTTGTAGCCGTCTCTGATGACTTCCAGCACCCACGCGTCTGAAGTTATAGTGGTCCACTCGCCCAGAAACGAGGACAGCCGTCCTCCAATCTGCACTGGGGCGTGGACCAAGGCCCCGTCATTGGGTACGAGACCCTGGGGGAGGACCGGAGGGAGCACCTCCGGGACGGCGGTCTCTGCGAAAGGAATGCTGCTTGGGGGAGAAATTCCTCTTGAAGGAAGAGGGGGCAGAGGAACCCGACTTGCCCGGGCGGTACCGACGGGCTTCCAGCAACCGTCCTCTGGAGGTACCGGGACGAGTACTAGCCCGAGCCCTGACCTCTGGTAATTTCTTGCCCTTAGACGTGCCGAGATCGGTCACGATTTTGTCCAGCTCGACCCCAAAGAGCAGCTTGCCTTTAAAAGGCAATCTAGCCAGGCGGGATTTAGAGGCGTGGTCAGCCGACCAATGTTTCAGCCAAAGCCACCGCCGCGCAGAGACTGCCTGAGCCATGCCCTTAGCTGAGGCTCTCAAGACATCATACAGCAAGTCTGCCAAATAGGCTAAGCCCGATTCCAGGGCCGGCCAATCAGCCCTCAAGGAAAGATCCGAGGGGGAAGCCCGCTGCACCATAGTCAGGCACGCCCTGGCCACATAGGAGCCGCAAACTGAGGCCTGCAAATTTAACGCAGCTGCCTCAAAGGACGACCTTAAGGCCGCCTCCAATCTTCTGTCTTGGGCGTCCTTTAGGGCCGTGCCACCTTCCACCGGCAACGCCGTTTTCTTAGTCACCGCAGTGATTAAAGAATCCACGGTAGGCCACAGATAGGCCTCACGTTCACTCACAGCCAAAGGATAGAGGCGGGACATAGCCCTAGCCACTTTAAGGCTCGTTTCCGGGACATCCCATTGAGCCGCAATTAAGGTGTGCATGGCATCATGCACGTGGAAGGATCTAGGCGGGCGCTTCGTCCCCAGCATAATGGCAGAGCCAACAGGGGCTGAGGGAGAGACGTCCTCCGGAGAGGAAATCTTCAAAGTGTCCATGGCCTGTAACAACAGGTTGGGCAAATCCTCTGGGCTAAAAAGCCGCGCTGCAGAGGGGTCATCCTCTCCATCCGAGCGGGGATCTATCTCCTCCAAGGAATCCGCAAAGGACCGTTGGGAGACCTCAGACACGCTGCCCTCATCTACATCGGAGGAGACAAAGTCCTCCAAGGCCTGGAAATCAACCCGAGGGCGTTTACCTCTGGGAACCTCAACCTCTTTATCAGAAGAGGGAGCAGGGGCAGCGTTTTGCATGAGGAAAGCCTGATGCAGCAGCAAAACAAACTCGGGGGAGAAACCCCCCAGACTGTGCACTTCCGCAGCCTGGGCAACAGCCCTAGACGCACTCTCAACCGGCACTCGCAATAGCGGGGGAGAGACATGCTGCGCATCCAAAATGGCGTCCGGCGCGAAACTCCGCGAATGAGCCGCGCGGGAAGAACGGCGCTTAACTTTAGCCGCTTTGTGCCGTCGCCCAAATTAAGGGCGTTCATGGCATTAATGTCTCCAACCTCAAGGGCGGCCCACGAAGAAGCCGTCCGAGCCGCGTGGCTGGCCAAGATGGCGGAGGCGAGGAGCGGGGGATGGGCGTTTATGGCGGGAAAAAACCGCCACGCCGGAGGAACGACCGGGACATTCATCGGTCACTAAACTGTCACCCATCAAGGGCGAATCAGGTTGTAAAACCCCCGCATCCCCTCTAGAAGCGCTCCAGCGATCCGGGGAGCGACCCTTTGCGCCCTCGCCCTCCAACGCCATATGCCACGAGGAGAAGAATCGGGGAACCCCCTGCCCGCTATAAAAAGGTAAAATTACCTGCTTGCCGCTCCGAGCTGTAACGAACTGGTGTCCCAATGAGTAGCTGCAATGAACGTTTAAAGAAACGTCGAATTAAACGCCTTTAAAGACGTTTAAAATTTTTTTTTTTTTTTTTAAACGGAGCCAGCGGGAGGGGGGAGAAAAGGAGGGACCTGGCACCACCAGGTTTGCACTTGCTCAAAAGAGCCCTCAACCCCAGGCCTCAACAAAACCTAAGGATTAGGCTTGGAGGCCTAGCCAGAGCTGCTGCTGTGTGTGACCACCACCTGCTGAGATAGAGAACATACTGGGGAGTTTCCGGCAGCACATGACCACATATAGGGAGGCAAAAGTTTGCTCTCTATCTCCACCTGCTGGTAGATGGACACAACCCACCAGTCTATGGATTGATCAGCTTGATGATATGGAATCCTATTGTTAAGTAAATGATGGTGAATTACAGTTCCAATTATAAGTCATTATGGTATGTCATATTAAAGAGATGTGTCTTCAGTACCTTACAGAAGTAAATTAGGTTGTGAATTATCTTCAGGTCTAAAGGTAGAGCATTCCACTTTTGTGAACTCAAGTATGAAAAGCTGGATGCATGTATTAGTCTATATTTTAGTTTCATAGTATGATCTTTTGGTCTGTCTTATTGAGTTTTTGTATTTGTTTCCATGCGTTGAGTGTAGGTTCATCTTTTGTTTTTTTCCATGCTCGTTCGAGTTTCCTGGATTGTGTTTTTAGGTTTTTCAGTTCATCATTGAACCATGGTATTGAGTTATGCTTACGTGAGATTCTTGTTCGAAAGGGTGCTATTTTATCTAGTATGCTTCTGCATCTTTTATCCCATTCTAAAATGTAGTACATGGAGTCCGTTTGTGCTGTCCATTCGTTATTGCATACTAGTTGCCAGAATGTTTTCGTGTCTACTTGACCTCTTGTGCTGTAGGTTGTGTGTCTAGATTGTAAGCTCTTTGAGCAGGGACTGTCTTTTTTGTGTATGGTGTACAGCGCTGCATATGCCTTGTAGCGCTATAGAAATGTTAAATAGTAGTAGTAGTGTTCTTGTATTCGGTGTAAACCCTTCTTCCGCCAGTGTAGGGCCAGTGTAGGGATAAGTTTAATTTGTAGTGATTGGTCCAGGGTGTTTCTGTCCGTTTAATATCTGTTATTATTAAGTTTTGGTCTGATGATAGTTTGTGTGAGATGAGATCGAGTGTGTGCCCTTTGACGTGGGTTGCTTGCATTTGTGGCCATTTGAGATCCCATAATTGGAGGAATTCCTTACATTCTCGTGCATTGATAGAATTTGAGTTTTCTAGGTGAAGGCTGATGTCTCCTAATACTAGTATATTGGAGTTGGTTACACATGTGTTTCAAATGAAGTCCATGAAGTTGGTCTGGCCTTCGTTCCAATTACCTGGAGGTCTGTAAAACAAGACACAATTCAAATGATTGCGTAGGGTTTTGTTGTGGATTCTGACTGAGGCAATTTCAAGTTGAGGTGTTATGGACTTGGCAGTGGTTTCGGTGGTAAAACTGGAACGATAGATTAGTGCTATGCCTCCGCCTCTCTTTTCTTTTCTGGTCCAGTGTGTAATTTTGTATCCTGGAGGGCACAAGTCTAGGATTATAGGGTATTTTTGGCCATGGATCCAGGTTTCATTGATGAAAAGTAGGTCAAGGTTTTCTGACATGATTCACTCTATTAGTATTGCTGTTTTGTTTACAGCGGATCTGGCGTTGATGTAGCCCACTAGGATTGTTTGGTTTGGGTCTTCTGCGTTTGGTGTTGTGTGGACTTTTATTAGTTGTTGTTTTTTTGTTAAGGTGAGTTTTTAGGGCCCTTCTTTCCCTTCTGTTGTGGTTGTCCGCATGTTGGTGTTCTTCCTTTGTTTAAGTTGTTGTCAGTTTGATGAGGTGTGGTGTAATCTTTGATGGTTGTATAATATGGGTACGTTTGTCTTGACCTTTCTTCAGTGCAAAATACAGCATTCATACAATCTGTTTTATGAATCATGTTTGCAAGTTAATTTTTACAGACAAGAGACTTTATTTCTCCTCCCACTACATCCCTAGGACCACATTCACTAACATTCCAAAACTCTATGGCCCTCAACATGGAACTCACCATGGAATGTGCCTGCATCCCCTGCTTATCTTCAGAGAAAGTGGAGTTACCTGTAATGGGGGGTCTCGGTAAACAGGGGAAAGCAGTCACACTCGCCTTCCCACCGTCCCCACAAAAACATGAATGGAAATCTGGAAAAGGCGAAGTTACTTACCTGTAGCAGGTATTCTCCGAGGACAGCAGGCTGATTGTTCTCACATGTGGGTGACGCCCATGGAAGCCAGGTCCGGAAAATCTTCCTAGCAACAAAGGTTGCTAAAAGCCTTCGAGCACGCGGGTGCGCGCACCGAGCATGCGCGACCTTCTTCCCACCAGATGCGCGAGAGTCCCGCTTCAGTCAACTTATGAAGCAAAACCAAAGAAAGGAACAACTCCAAAGGGGAGGCGGGCGGGTTGATGAGAACAATCAGCCTGCTGTCCTGCTACAGGTAAGTAACTTCGCTTTCTCCAGGTAAGTAACTTCGCTTTCTCCGAGGACAAGCAGGCTGCATGTTCTCACATGTGGGTATCCCTAGCCCCCAGGCTCACTCAAAACAACAAACAGAGTCAATTGGGCCTCGCAATGGTGAGGACATAAAGATTGATCTACGAAGAAACATCTGAGAGTGCAGCCTGGAACAGAATAAAAATGGGCCTAGGGGGGTGGAGTTGGATTCTAAACCCCGAACAGATTCTTCAGCACCGACTGCCCGAACCGACTGTCGCGTCGGCTATCCTGCTGAAGGCAGTAATGAGATGTGAATGTGTGGACTGATGACCACGTTGCAGCCTTGCAAATCTCTTCGATAGTGGCTGACTTCAAGTGGGCCACTGATGCTGCTGTGGCTCTAACACTATGAGCCATGACATGGCCCTCAAGAGTCAGCCCAGCCTGGGCGTAAGTGAAGGAAATGCAATCTGCTAGCCAATTTGAAATGGTGCGTTTCCCGACAGCAACTCCCCTTCTGTTGGGGTCGAAAGAAACAAACATTTGGGCGGACTGTCTGAAGGGGCTTGTCCACTCCACATAGAAGGCCAATGCTCTCTTGCAGTCCAATGTATGCAACTGACGTTCAGCAGGGCGGGTATGAGGACGGGGAAAGAATGTTGGCAAGACAATTGACTGGTTCAGATGGAACTCCGACACCACCTTTGGCAAGAACTTAGGGTGAGTGCGGAGGACTACTCTGTTATGATGAAATTTAGTATAAGGAGCATGGGCTACCAAGGCTTGAAGCTCATGACTCTACGAGCTGAAGTAACAGCCATCAAGAAAATGACCTTCTAGGTCAAGTACTTCAGATGGCAGGAATTCAGTGGCTCAAAAGGAGCTTTCATCAGCTGCGTGAGATCCCATGACACTGTAGGAGGTTTGACAGGGGGCTTTGACAAAAGCAAACCTCTCATGAATTGAACAACTAAAGGCTGTCCAGAGATAGGCTTACCCTCCACACGATAATGAAAACTACTACTACTTAACATTTCTAAAGCGCTACTAGGGTTACGCAGCGCTGTACAATTTAACATAGAGGGACAGTCCCTGCTCAAAAAGCTTACAATCTAATAGACAAGTGAACGGTCAGTCCGATAGGGACAGTCAAATTGGGGCAGTCTGGATTTACTGAACCGTAAGTGTTAGATGCCGAATGCAGCATTGAAGAGGTGGGTTTTAAGTAAAGACTTGAAGATGGGCAGGGAGGGGGCTTGGCGTTAAGGGCTCAGGAAAGATGTTCCAAGCATAGGGTGAGGCGAGGAAGAATGAGCGGAGCCTGGAGTTGGCGGTGGTGGAGAAGGGTACTGAGAGGAGGGATTTGTCCTGTGAACGGAAGTTACGGGCGGGAACGTAAGGGGAGATGAAGGAAGAAAGGTAGTGAGGGGCAGCAGACTGGGTGCATAAGCACTAATAGCACTAAGATTAACTTTTATGGAGTTGGTCTTAAGACCAGACTCTGACAAGTGCAGAAGGTTTTCAAGCAGGGTCTGTGTAGGACAAGAGCGAGGATCTAGGGCCTTGCTGTCACACCAGATGGCAAACCTCCTCCATTTGAAAGAGTAACACCTCTTCATGGAATCTTTCCTGGAAGCAAGACTCGGGAGACACCCTCAGAAATACCCAATGAGACGAAATCTATGCTCTCAACATCCAGGCCGTGAGAGCCAGAGACTGGAGGTTGGGATGCAGAAGTGCCCCCTCGTTCTGAGTGATGAGGGTTGGAAAACACTCCAATCTCCATGGTTCTTCGGAGGATAACTCCAGAAGAAGAGGGAACCAAATCTGACGCAGCCAGAAGGGAGCAATCAGAATCATGGTTCCGCGGTCTTGCCTGAGTTTCAGCAAAGTCTTCCCTACTAGAGGCATGGGAGGATATGCATACAGAAGGCCTGACCCCCAATGTAGGAGAAAGGCACCCGAGGCTAGCCTGTCGTGGGTCTAAAGTCTGGAACAGAACTGAGGGACCTTGTGATTGATCTGAGTGGCAAAGAGATCCTCTGAGGGGGTGCCCCACACTCAGAAGATCTTGCGGACAACTGCCCTGTTGAGAGACCACTCGTGAGGTTGCATTATCCTGCTCAACCTGTCGGCCAGACTGTTGTTTACGTCTGCCAGACATGTGGCCTGGAGAAACATGCCGTGATGGCGGGCCCAAAGCCACATCTGGATGGCTTCCCGACACAGGGGGCGAGATCCGGTCCTCCCTGCTTGTTGACATAGTACATGGCAACCTGGTTGTCTGTCTGAATTTGGATAATTAGATTGGACAGCCGATCTCTGAAAGCCTTTAGAGTGTTCCAGATCACTCGCAACTCCAGGAAATTGATCTGAATACCTGATTCCTGAAGGGACCAAGCTCCCTGAGTGTGGAGCCCATCCACATGAGCTCCCCACCCCAGGAGAGATGCATCCATAGTCAGCACTTTTTGAGGCTGAGGAATTTGGAAGGGACGTCCCAAGATCAAATTGGAGCGAATTGTTCACCATATCAGGGAATTGTGAAAAGCGGTAGACAACTGAACTGCATCCTCTAGATCCCCAGCAGCTTGATACTACTGGGAAACTAGGGTCCATTGAGCTGATCTCATGTGAAGAAGGGCCATGGGAGTCACATGAACTGTGGAGGCTATATGGCCCAGAGGTCTCAACATCTGCCAAGCTGTGATCTGCTGAGACGCTCTGGCCATGGAAACCAGCGACAGAAGATTGTCTGCCCTCGCTTCGGTAAGGTAGGCTCCTATGAATTCTAGTCGTTGAACTGGAAGAAGGTGGTAATTTATGACAAACCCCAGTAGCTCCAGGAGTTGAATAGTCTTCTGAATGGACTGTAGAGCTCCTGCCTCCAAGGTGTTCTTTACCAGCCAATCGTCGAGATAAGGGAACACATGCACTCCCAGCCTGCGTAGCGACGCTGCAACGACCGCCAGGCATTTGGTGAACACCTGGGCCACAGAGGCGAGCCCAAAGGGCAGTACACAATACTGAAAGTGCTGTGTTCCCAGACGAAATCGAAGATACTGTCTGTGAGCTGGCAGTATCGGGATGTGTGTATAAGCATCCTTTAAGTCCAGGGAGCATAGCCAGTCGTTTTTCTGAATCATGGGAAGAAGGGTGCCTAGGGAAAGCATCCTGAACTTTTCTTGAATCAGATATTTATTCAGGGCCCTTAGGTATAGGATGGGACGCATCCCCCCTCTTCTTTTGCACAAGGAAGTACCTGGAATAGAATCCCAGCCCTTCTTGCCCCGGTGGCACGGGCTCGACCGCATTGGCGCTGAGAAGAGCGGCGAGTTCCTCTGCAAGTACCTGCCTGTGCTAGAAGCTGAAGAACTGAGCTCCCGGTGGGCAATTTGGAGGCTTGGAGATCAAATTGAGGGAGTATCCCTGCCAGACTATTTAAAGAACCCACTGATCGGAGGTTACAAGAGGCTACCTTTGGTGAAAAAATTTGAACTTCCCCCGACCGGTAGATCGGACACTTTTATAGCGGCTATGATCGCCCGGAGCCAGTCAAAAACCTGTCCCTTGCTTTTCCTGGGGAGCTGCAGGGACCTGTCGAGGCGCACGCTGTTGACATGAACAAGCGCGCTGGGGTTGAGCCTGAACAGGCTGGCGGGAAGGTGGATTGTACCTACACTTATGATAAGTATAGGGAGCATTCCTCCTTCCCCCATAAAAACGTCTACCTGATGAGGTAGATGCTGAAGGCGTCCTTTGGGAGAGTTTGTTGAGTGCGGTTTCCCGCTGGTGGAACTGCTCGACCACCTGCTCGACTTTCTCGCCGAAAATATTATCCCCCCGGCAAAGAACATCCGCAAGCCACTGCTGGACTCGATTTTCCAGGTCAGAGGCACGCAGCCACGAGTCTGCGCATCACTATACCCTGAGCAGCGGCTCTGGACGCCACATCAAAAGAGTCGTAAGCACCCCTGGACAGGAATTTACAACACGCCTTCAGCTGCCTGACCACCTGCTGAAAAGGCTTGGCATGCTCCGAAGGGAGCTGATCGACCAAGTCCGCCAGTTGCTTCACATTATTCCGCAAATGAATGCCCGTCTAGAGCTGATAAGACCGAATTTTGGACACGAGCATAGAGGAGTGGTAGGCCTTCCTCCCAAGAGTCCAAAGTCCGAGCTTCCTGGCCCGGGGGCGCCGATGCGAAATCTCTCGTACTTTTGGCTCACTTGAGAGCGGAATCCACAACCGCAGAGTCATGAGACAACTGGGTCTTCATCAACTCCGGGTCCCCGTGAATCCGATACTGGGACTCAACCTTCTTAGGGATGGTGGGGTTAGATAATGGTTTCATCCAGTTCCTGAACAATGTCTGCTTGAGGACATTATGTAGAGGGGCAGTGGATGACTCCTTAGGTGGCGAAGGATAGTCGAGGACCTCGAACATCTCAGCCCTGGGCTCATCCTCAGCTACCACCGGGAAGGGAATGGCCATAGACATTTCCCACACAAAGGACGAGAAAGACAAACTCTCAGGGGGAGAAAGCTTTCTCTCTGGCAAAGGAATGGGGTCAGAGGAAAGGCCACAAGACTCCTCAGAAGAGAAATATCTTGGGTCTTCCTCTGCCTCCCACGAGGCCTCTCCCTCGGTATCGGACAGGAGTTCCCTGAGGTGCTATGGCCCCGATGGCGATGCCGAGAAGCTGACTCCCGTGTCGGCGGCGATGAAGCTCCCTCCATCGATGTCGACGGGGAGTGAACTTGGGTGGCAGCCGAGGCCGACGCTGCAAGCGGCACCAACGTCGAAGGCCTCACCACAGGCGGCGAGCCAGCCGCCACATCCATTGACGGTACTGTAGGCGCAAGCACCGCCGGTACCGAACAGACTGTCTCAGCAGCCCTTCCAGGATCCCTTGAAGAATGGCTCGGAGACGTTCGTCAAAAGTGTCTGTCGAGAAAGGCTGTGGGATCGGTGCAGGAGTCAAAGCCAGAATCTGCCGAGGACGAGGAGGCAGTACCGGGCTGTCCGGAGACCGGTGCATCGACACCTCTTGTATGGAGGGTGAGCGGTCCTCCCGGCGTCGACACTTCCTGGGTGCCGAATCCCTCAATGCCCCGGAGCTCTCGGTACCGTGACGAGAAGGTGACTGATGACGGTGCTTCTTTGCCTTCGCTCGAGGCATGTCACCTGTACCCTTTGGTAGCGACGAGGACGTGGAATCCACACGTCTCCTCGGGGTCGGGTCCGAAAGAGGTCGGTCCCGATGGGCCTGTACCGCAGGAGCCCTCGAGGCAGGTGGAGACCCACTCGATGGTTCACTGCTGCCAGTGTGGGATGGTCTCTGGACAGCCATTACCTGCGCTCTTGACATCGATGCACTCTCCAGTGCCGACATCGACACCGCTGCTGATCTTGGTGCCGAAATACTGGGCAAAGCTCCAAACAGACGTTCCCGTTGAGCTTGTCTCGACGCTTGTGTCCACTTTTTAAGGCTAAGACACAACTTACACGCGTCGGGGCGATGATCGGCCCCAAGGTACTGGATACACCACATGTGAGGGTCGGTGCCTGAGATTGCCCAGTTGCACCGAGTGCACTTCTTGAAGCCGCTGGTGAAACTCGATGTCATCGATGGAAAAATAGCGGCGGTGAAATCAAAACTCGCGATGGTGCCAAAAGAAGGGCACAAAAAAATGGAAAACCCGTACGGGCGGCCAAACAGGCCGCACACGCAAACGAAAGGAAACTTAAATGGAGAAAAACTAATAAATAAAGGAAAACTAAAACTCTTTTTTTTTTTTTTTAAGACACAGCTCAAACGCGAGACGAAGACGAACGAAAACGAAGGGAATCGGCGAAAAAAACGCTGAAAACGAAGGCTCTTCTTCTCTGGGGTACAGAGCAACCGCGAAACAGCCACTCCTAACCGCGGAAAAGAGAAGACTGAAGCGGGACTCTCGCGCGTCAGGCAGGAAGACGGCCGTGCATGCGTGGTGCGCACACCCAAAGGCTTTTAGTAACCTTTGTTGCTAGGAAGATTTTCCTGACCTGGGGCTGCCGTGGACGCCACCCACATGTGAGAACAAGCAGCCTGCTTGTCCTCGGAGAATATGCTAATATATTTTCAAATTCTTTATTTAATTCTGTTTTCTGCATCAGCTTTGATACAGACTGGCTGGTGGGAGGGGTTGAAGGCTGCATGGCAATATAAATGCACCAAGTCAAAAGCAAATTTTTCACACTCTGATGGGGGAAATCCAAGGTCTTATTAAGGATCAGGTGAAAATAGGGGGAGATTTCAACATTGCCCCAGATGCGCGACTGGACCACTCCTCGGGGAGAGGGCAAACTGGTGACCCTGGACGTAAGGCGCTGCTGCAATTCCTTAAAGAGCTTGAGGTGGTAGATTGTTGGAGAATGCTGCATGGGATACACGACAGTCATACACACATTTAGATAGACTGTGGGTACATCGAAATAGCTGGAGGAGGAGGCTGAAATAGAGGCAGTCCAGGTTTCAGACCACGCTCCTACGTGGATTAAGTTTAAGGGGCTGGGGGATAGGAAACAGGGCGGTGTACAGAAATTGAATGATACAATACTTAAAAATGAAAAAGTTCGGGAGGAGATTAAGAGGGCCATACAAGAATTCTATCACTTCAATGACAATAGGGAGGTTCCAGATGAGATACTGTGGGATGCAATATAAGCAGTGGTGAGAGGAGTCTTGATTAAATGGGGGGGGGGGGGGGGGGGGGGCGCGGGAAAAAAAAAAGAGAACAGGGATAGCCTGCTCCATTTAGAAAAAGCACATAAATGTAACCCCACATTAAAATTTGGGAGGAGCTTAAAAAAGTAAGGGGAGCGTTAGAACAACTGCAAATGGTAGACATTGACTACATGAGAACCAAGCTTAAACAGCAGAATTTTGAATTTGTCAACAAATCAAGTGCCCTATTGGCTCGTCTGTTACGGGCCAGATGAACCAAATCTCTTATTCATGGCAATTATACCCCATTCTTCCCAATTAGTAGAGGGACCAGACAGGGCTGTCCTCTGTCACCACTTCTATTTGCCATTTATATAGAACCCTTGGCGGAACTGATGCGTAATCACCCTGATATTCAGGGTATTATGGTGGGGAAGAGGGAGCACCGCATAGCTATGTTCGCTGATGACTTATTGCTTTACGTGGCAGAGCCACAGGGACTTTGGCGGCAGTGCTGGCTGTACTTGGGGAAATTGAGAGACATGCAGAATGGATAAAAGTGAAATATGGGGGATCTCCCTAACCCAGAAGGAAGAAAACAGATTGAGAAGTAAATTCGCTTTTATATGGGCTAAGAATCACATTTGATATTTGGGGATTCAAATCCCTAAAGACGTGAGCTGCGTGTACAGACTTAATTATGGTAAATTAGTAGAAAAAATTCGGATAGAACTTTCTAGATGGAAAGGGCTGTGGCTATCCTGGTGGGGGCGTATGGCTGTGGTAAAGATGAATGTATTACCCAGGCTGTTGTTCTTGTTTCAATGTTTGCCGGTGGTGGTCCCTTGACAGACACTTCGACAGCTGCAAAAATATATTCTGCAGTTTATATGGGGAGGCAAGCACCCTTGACTAGCTGGGTGGGTGATATTTTTTATTTATTTTATTTGTTACATTTGTATCCCACATTTTCCCACTTATTAGCAGGCTCAATGTGGCTTACATAGTACCGTAACGGCGCTTGCCAGTTCCGGTATGAACAAATACAAGGTCATATTATGGTAGAATAAGGTTCAGGTATGATGAATACTTTGGGGGAGTTTAGGGGGGAAGAGGGAGAGTTTATGGTCTTTGGTTTCATTATGTCGCAGATATCCAGGTTTTTTATGTTGGTTCGGTGGGGTATGCCTTTCTGAACAGGTTTGTTTTTAGGGCCTTACGGAAATTTAAGCGGTCGAGCGTAGTTTTTACTACTTTTGGCAGTGCTTTCCATAATTGTGCGCTTAAATAGGAAAAGCTGGATGCGTAAGTCGATTTGTATTTGAGTCCTTTGCTGCTTCGGTAGTGAAGATTTAGGTATGAACGTGATGATCTTGTAGTGTTTCTAGTTGGCAGGTCAATGAGGTCTGTCATATATCCCGGGGCGTCGCTGTAAATGATTCTGTGAACTAGTGTGCAGATTTTGAAAGCAATACATTCTTTGACTGGGAGCCAGTGCAGTTTTTCTCGGAGGGGTTTGGCGCTTTCAAAACACGTTTTTCCAAATATAAGCCTGGCTGCTGTGTTTTGTGTGGTCTGAAGTTTCTTTATGATTTGTTCTTCGCATCCTGCATAGATTCCACTGCAGTAATCTGCATGGCTTAATACCATTGATTGTATCAGGTTGTGAAATACTTCCCTTGGGAGGAATGGTTTCACGTGTTTGAGTTTCCACATTGAGTGAAACATTTTCTTTATGGTGGATTTCACTTGGTTCTCTAGTGAAAGGTTTCGGTCGATTGTTACGCCGAGAATTTTCAGGCTGTCTGAGATAGGGAGGGAGTAACCCGGGGTGTTGATGTTTGATGGTTTTTATGTGTCATATTGGGATGAGATACTGAGACAATGTTTTTTTTCTGTGTTGAGTTTTAGTTGGAATGCATTTGCCCATGAGTTCATGATGTTTAGACTGAGGTTGATTTCATTATTGATTTCTGCCAGATCGTGTTTGTAGGGGATGTATATTGTAATGTCATCAGTGTAGATAAATAGGTTAAGGCCTTGGCTAGTGGGGTCATCATGAGGTTGAAGAGGATCGGTGATAGTGGTGATCCTTGCGGTACTCCGCAGTCTGGTTTCCAAGGTGATATGTTTTTACTTGATTTCACTTGGTATGTTCTGGTGGTTAGGAAACCTTTGATCCATTTGATAGTGTTTCCACCGATTCCAAAGTACTCTAGGAGTCTTAGTAGTATGTTGTAGTTGACCATGTCGAACATGCTGGACATGTCAAACTGGAGAATGCTTTTGCTTATTGCTATTTCCTGCTTGAATTTAGTTAGGAGAGTAAGTAGTACTGTTTCGGTACTGTGTAGGGGGTGAAATCCTGATTGTGAGTCGTGTAGTATTGTGAATTTATTTATGTAGTCATTAAGTTGTTTGGTTACCAAGCCTTCCATTAGTTTGACTACCAAGGGGATAGATGCTACTGGGCGGTAGTTGGTGATGTCATTTGTTTTTTTTTCTTGGCGTCTTTTGGTATTGGGGTGAGTAGGATGTTGCCTTTTTCTTTAGGGACGATGCCTTGTTGGAGCATGAAGTTTAGGTGGGATGTGAGGTCTGTTAGGAAACTGTGGGGGGTGGATTTTATTAGGAAGCTGTGGCAGGTGTCCAATTGACAGTGGCTGTTGGAGTACCTATTAATTGCCTGGGTAACTGTATCGGTGGTGAGGAGAGCGAAATTTGTCCAGATTCGGTCCGCTGGGTATTCACCAGGAGTTGGGTCTAGTCCATTGATGAAGTTTTCGATTTCCATGTTGTTCTGAGGTAGCATTTTGCGTAGGTTTGCAATTTTTTCGTTGAAGTATTTAGGTTGTCTGCAGGTGGGGTGTCAGTGTTGGTTCTGGTAACCGGCGTTGCATCTAGTAGTTTATTCACAAGTTGGTATAATTTCTTCGTATTTTTGTAATCCGGCCCTATTTTAGTTTTGTAGTATGACCTTTTGGTCTGTCTTATTGCGCATTTGTATTTCCTTTGTATTTGTTTCCACGCGTTGAGTGTGTGCTCATCTTTTATTTTTTTCCATGCATGTTCCAGTCTCCTGGATTGTGTTTTTAATTTTTTCAGTTCTTCATTGAACCAAGGTATTGAGTTGTGTCTGCATGAAGTTCTTGTTTGTAAGGGTGCTAATTCATCTAATATGTGTCAGCACCTTTTGTCCCATTCTGAGAGGTAGTATATGGAGTCCGTTTGTGCTGTCCAATCGTTGTTGTATATCTGTTGCCAGAATGTATTCGAAATGGGGAGAGATGGAGAGGGGTGGTAGAGCGGTGCTAAGGATTGAGTGGTACTATATGACTGCTCAAATTAAGATGGTTTTGGATTGGGAACGGGGGAAGTTAAAGCCAGCAAGTCAGATGGAGCAAACAAACTGCCCCAAAGGGCTTTGAAAACTTATTTGTGGACTTCTGAGGGAATGGGAGGGGCGCTGGCGGGAACATACAATCCATTCCTTAGGCATCTTATTGGTATGTGGGGGGATCTATGGAAGAGTTGGGGACAAGGAGATAAGGTGTCCACCCGGGCGGCTATGAGGTGGGAACCAAAGTTTGGAGCTAGGAGAGATAATGCCACATTTGTGAGATGGGATCAGGTAGGCCTTTTGAGCTTTCGAGATACGATGCAGGGGGGAAAGATGAAGAGTTTTGAGGAGTTGAGGTCCAAGTATGGACTCCCTGAAGGTGATATTTTCCACTACCTGCAAATCCAACATTTTGTGAGAACGATGGGGTGGATGAGAGAGGGTCCACAAGAGAAGGAAAGTTTGGAAAATTTGTGGGGCTTGTTGCAGAGGGTGCCCAGACTCATCTCCGTGCTGTATAAATTCTTTAGGGGTAGTGAAGGGGGCATGGGAAGCAGATCTTAATTGCCATTGCCATTTTAATGAACGGGAGTGGGAAATGATCTGTGGGGAGGTCCAAAAGGCATCAACGTGCATTAGTGCAAGAAAATGCTTACAAGGTACTCACCAGGTGGTACTGTACACTGAGAGACTGAAGCGCATGTAACCTAATGCCTCTGATCTTTGTTGGAGATGTGGGTTACATACGGGCTCCTTTGTGCATATCTGGTGGACCTGTCCGCAGCTGATCCCGTTCTGGCATGTAGTAATGAAAGCCTTAGTAACTATGATAGGGAAATCGCTGGTGTGCAGCCCATCAGTGTGTTTGCTGGGACTGCATAATAAGAGTGACTCCTGGGAGAGGAGCAAATTGATGAGATGGGGGCTAGCGGCAGCAAAATGTCTTATAGCGCGGAGACGGCAGACTACTGATCCTCCGTTAGTGGAGACTGGAAGTGTAAACTGGAACAATTTATAGTCATGGAACGCCTCACGGCGTATTGTAGAGATGGAGAGTTACGGCGCAAGAGAGGGTGGTCCCAACTTCAAGACTGCTTAGCCCAACTTTTGTAATTACTTGTTATGACTTGAGCTTGTTCAGTACAAGGGGGGGAGGGGGGGGAATGAAAGAGTAATGGGGATGGGTGCAGGGAGGGGGAGTTACCTTAGAGTGTGTAAAATAGTAATTTTAAGGGTGCATGATGATCTGCAGAGCCTGGTGACGAAGTTTGCAGCATCTGACTTTATATGTAAGAATTATATAAAACTCATGGAGCATAAAAAGTGTACGTAGACCATCGCTGAAGGGACGGTGGAGAATACTAATAAGCTATGTATTTCATGAGCTAACTGGATCAGGTCCGGTGCTCAAGGCATAATTGTATGTTTGATTGCACTGCGTTGTAATGTTGGCTTTATATTATAAAACTGAATAAAACATTTAAAGTTGAAAAAAAAATCTTCTTACTTACCTTACAGGGAGGAAGTGTTGTGGGAGTCTCCACATCAAAGGCAATAGGGGGAGGTAATGTGTGTCCATCCTTACAGAAAAGAAAAAAAGAAGCATCAGGAGCACTGGAACTTACTGCAGTTGGCTAGGAACTGAATATAGTTCTGAATAAAGGAAATAATAATTTCTCACCAGCCTCAGAAGAATGGGAAACCTCACTCTCACGGCCCTGTCAAAATCACACAGGAGAAAGAGAAAAAACAACAAAAGAGAGATAACAGTGAGGAAAAGCAAGAAGCTGTTCTGATAGACACAGCCTGCTAGGGGAATAGTGGAATGCAGCAGCGAGGCCAAGCACTAACTGTGCATATTCCACTCTGCAGAGCGGAAAGCCAATGTACCCTGTTTTCTTTTTAGGTACCTACACCCTCATCCTCCCTTATAAGTGCTTCTGCCCTCCCAGACAGGCAGACGTTCCCTATGTCCCCCCAAGCTTCCAGCAAGGCACAAGTTCCCCTACCCTTACAAGTCATGAGCTCCACCCCCCCTCCCCCCCATCTCTCCCACCACTCTAGACAGGTGCAAATTCCCTGCCTTTCTAGATGCAAGTGCCACTGTCCTCCTGCTCTCCAGACAGGAGCTTATCCTCTGCAAACTGATTTCCTAAACACTGCTGTCCTAAACATCCCTCCTATAATTTTTGTGGTCTGATGCTTTCTGTTCACAGGCCACTGGGCTTTATTTCTCTAACACTCAAGATATTTCGACATTTTGGGTGCTGTGGATCCAAATATGAGAAATGGAGTCACCCCCTGAATGTAAGTGCTGGAGACTCCAAGAAAACAGTTGGCTATGTTGCCTTTGCAGAAAATCCCAAAACGTAGGGGGCATTCTCACCCTCTCCTTATTGTATTGGGCCCAAAATATGGGACATAGAGGCATGAGAAATGGACAGAGGCAAGCTTCCAGAAACTGTTCATTATACAACCTAGGCAAAACTAATGTTAAAATTCTGTAGCCCATCTCCAGTTAGGAGCTCTGCACAAATTATGGATCCACAGTCTGTCTCATTAACCCTGCTCCTCAGTGACAGAGATATACACAGTCTCGTTAACCAAAGGGCTCCATGCACTATCTTCTCAGTGACATGAATACACGGTATTGGAGTTGCAGTGGCAGGAATAATCAAATCCACTGCTTTTCTCCTTGATCCAGAAATACACTTGGGCAGTGGGCACCCTTCGAATATCTGCTCTTCTCTGTACTTATGCCCAGGATTCAGACTGCGAAGAGAGAGTTCAGGGTCGTCAGGTTTGGGACAGAGACTGGTGTCCTACAAGATTTCTATACTCACCTGCCTTTTTTAACTCACCTGTGAACCTTGGGGGCCACACTACAGCAGGAGTCTCTCATTAGGGAGTGAAAGAGCAGAGGTTTAAGGTGGGAGGAATGGCACATAGCGGTTAATTAGGATGAAGGGAGGGGACCCCCAACTTGCTGCTTGCTCCAATTCTTTCAAAGTCTCCACTTCAATCAGCCTGTGAATTCCTTTCCCTCCCCCCTTGACCAGCAACTGAGACACAATAATTACACTCTGAAGAGAAGGTACAATGGCGGAACAGTACAGGAGCAGAGGTGTACAAGATGTCATGGAAGAAGAGATGCAGTGATGCACAGAGGAACAGGGGGAAAGAAGAACTGTCATGCCACACAGTCACTCCCAGTAGCGCTCCCTGATTATGCTCAACCAGTCCCCTTATCAGAGGCTCTGATCACTGCTTTTCTGAATGCCAGAGTCACGGGAAGTGCACAGACTAGTACTTGACTGCTGCGCTTGCCATCTCTGCATAGCCCCTGCCCGTTACACCTCAGTGCTCAATATTTTTTTCAGAATTTGTTCTTGCTCAGGTGCTGATATAGGCAGAGCTGCACATGCAAATCTAAAGGTTTCTGTGGGGACACAGTGCACCACCGTGGATTGCCAACATCTACCAACGTTCCGTCGCTGCAGCTAGTGAGAGGGGGGACTGCTGCCCCACTCTTGTCCACCTCTGAACATCCATCTTCTGCCAGAGAACGCCTTGCGTCTGCTCTGGATGTGCTGCTGTTTGGCCACTGCGCGACTGTGCCTGTCTTAGGTTGTTCCTCCCTTGAGGAATCTTACCCGTCTCGGGCTAACCTTCCTTCTCTGAAGGCCAAACAGGGCATATCCACCTGGGCACTGTGCTGCTCTGCCAACACCCTGCCATTTCTCATTTTCATGGGCACCAGGGCTTACAGAATGACAGCACCTCTCCAACCATATGGGCACAGAGAGGGCACATAGCACAAGGCTTCATGTATGAACAAGATCAACCCAAATCAATGTCATGCAAAATCAACACTATTCAACCGTGAGAGAAAACAGCAGCATCAAAAGAGCAAATGCTGAGCTTTCTGAGGGAAGGCTACAGGCTGGGAGAGACTGTGACAGCAATGTTAGAAGGAGGGCAGAGGTAAGAGAGCGGGGGGACCTGGGAAAACAATAGGGGAGGCAATGGCGAAAACAGTGAGAGGGATGAGTAATAAAAGGAAGGGTTCAAAGCAAGAAGAAATAGAGAAAGACTCCTGCAAAATGCAAGCCAGGGGAATACAAGGGCAACAGGAACTGTACTGAAAAGTAGAAGATTTCCCAAACAGCTGAAATAACAAATCCACACAATCAGAGGCGGAAGGACAGTGGCTGCTGCAAGAAAAACACTCTCTCAGCATATGTTAAACAGAATTGTATATGGAGTCCTGAGAAACCAATTGTTCAGCAAACCCTGAACTCCCATACTTTCTTCATGTTGAAACACACATCTGCTCCTCCTCCAGACAGAAACAGTCCCTGCAAAACATCAAATCAGGCCAGCCACTCTTTCTCCTGTCACTCACCCCCAGAGGACTAAGGAGTTCATCAAGTCCTTCCATAGAAGGGATGAAGGGGAGAGTTCCACCCTCCACAGAAACCACCCCCCCCCCCAACACTGACCTGATGTAGGAAGATTGATCCTTAAAAGAATCACAGAGGGGATTCCCATCCAACCAGAGCTCCTCCAGCTTCAGCCCTTTGACTTTGTCCAGCTCCCGGTCAGACCTCAGCTGAAGACATTCAAACGTTTTCAAGATATTACATGTGTGACTGACGGAATCCTTCTATCTAAACCTTGCTGTGTTCTCAATCAATTTCTTACCCTCCTCTCCATGAGCATGCCCAAGAGAAGAACACAGCAGTAAGGACACAACATATATATAATTATATCGTTTACAATAAAATTAAATAAGTGAAAAAAAAGGATTCATAAACAGTTTATAAAATGGATGGAAGTCAAATAAGGTCTCGGTCAGCAATTCAAACCAGGGAGCAAACCAAACTACCCAGGACCATCTTTAGGCTGGCGTGGGGCCTGCTACAGTAAAGCGAATACACTTCCCTGTAAGCAGGTATTCTCCAAGGACAGCGTGCCTTACATTCTCAAGTGGGTAACACAACCCGCGTTGCCCAGTCCAGAGATTACAACAAGCTAAAAAGAACTTTGTGGAGCAAAAGATTCGTTCCACTGTGCATGCGCGAGTGCCTTCCTGCCCACTGTGAGAGCATGGTACCACAGTACAATACTATAGCAAATGAAAACAAAAATAGGAGACAACTCCTAGGGGAGGTGGGAGGGATTGTGAGAATATAAGGCCTGCTGTCCTCGGAGAATACCTGCTACAGGTAAGTATCTTTGCTTTCTCCGAGGACAAGCAGGCCTATAATTCTCACAAGTGGGGAATCCCTAGCTACCAGGCTCACTGAAAACAACCGTAGGTCAATTGGGCCTTGCAACGGCAAGGGCATAACATAGATCAACCTGAAACTATATACAAACTGTGTGAGAGTGCAGCCTGGAAAAAAATAAAACAGGATGAATGGATTCTAGATCCAAAATTCTGCAGTACTGCTGTCCAAACCCACCATCGCACTGGGTGTCCTGCTAAAGGCAGTAATGAGATGTGAATGTGTGGACTGGAGACCATGTTGCAGAAGGTAAAATTATGTATCATACCTGATAATTTTCTTTCCATTAATCATAGCTGATCAATCCATAGACTGGTGGGTTGTGTCCATCTACCAGCAGGTGGAGATAGAGAGCAAACTTTTGCCTCCCTATATGTCAGTGATGGGCAACCTTTTGAGCTTGGTGTGTCAAAATTCGCCAAAAAACCGAGCATAACTCGGGTGGTGTGTCACTTCGATAAAAAAAACCATAATTTCACGATACTTATAGTTTAAATAACAAAAATGTATAATTGTAATATATAACTGTATTTAATAAACCAAAAACTAATTATTTAACTTACCTGCTTAGTGACTTCTTTGTTCATCTGTCAATCGGTTTCTTTTGTTGGTCTTGGTATTATTTAACTTGTGTGGGGTGCCGTGAACTAAGATAAGTGAGGGGGAGGGGGAATTCTTTAACTAATCTGCCTATTAGTGACTTTTTTGTTGCTGAATTTCATTGGCTAAATCTTCAATTGAAGGTTGGTATTTTGTACACTTCAAGCCCAAGCATGCGCTACTAACTTCATCTTTCAATCTGTTTCTTTTGTTGGTTTTGATATTATTTAACACTGAGAATAAGGTTTCACAAAAGTACGTAGAGGGAAAAATTGTGAGTAAAGCCATTGCTATATTTTTCAGGGTGCTAAAAGTGTCTGGTAATCGGATCCAGGCACTCCAAATTTCCTGGTAACTCAGATATTCTCTTAATAATTGCATCTTTATTCTGCATATCGTGAAATAGAACTGGTGCACATCTTAGGAGAGTTTCTTTAATAAATCCTCCCTCACTGAGTGCTTTTCCATGCTGAGCTATGGAGTGAGCAATGCTCAAACTTGCAGATGTTAAATTTGTAGAACCTTTTACAAATGTAAGGATGGAATTAGATTGGCTCTTATAAAAGTGTAGCTGCCTGGAAATGTATTCCTTCCTTTCATCCTCACTTTTTTTCAGGAGCTGGGAATGATTAGTTTCAAAATGTCTATTTATATTCCACGTTCTGCTTACTACCGTTTCAGTACATAGAACGCAAAATGATCTGCCATTTTTTTCTATAATGCCATACATCTCGGTCCATGTCTCTTGAAAGGGTCGGCAACTGCTACTACCACTTCCTTTACTTAACCTTGTTTTTTTATTTTTTGGGTTCTCCATCAGGGGGGCAGTGACAGAAGATAGAATTATAGATAGCCTGTTAGCCCTGCAGGCAATTAGGGGTTAACTAGCCTAACTGACCACCTTATGTAAATTAAGATGGCTGCCGCTATTTCTAATGGCGGGAAACGGCACCCATAGCACATGCCCTTGCCTCTCCCAGCCTCCCCCTCACCTATCTCAGTAATGATGGTCAATTAGAAATCCACGACACCCCAGAACAGTAGATTGGATGATGGTTGCTGTGGTTATGTGGTTGCTGGTAATGGCGATCACAGGGCCCTCAGAGATGCGTCCCCCACGGCATTCCACTGCTCTCTGCTCCGCCGGCCGGAAGTGAGGTCAAACGGCCGTGCAGGAGCCGGGGCAGAGGGAGCAGCAGGGAGGGAACGAGCGGAGGACTCGGAGGGAGCCAATAGGAGCGCACACGGGTAAACATGCACCGGGGGGGGGGGGGGAGGTCGCGCTGCACCTTGGGGGGGGCGCATCGGTGATCCGCCCGGGTGTCAGCAAGGAACGCCGCTGCTTCTCTGTATGCGGCCACATGCGGCCGCGTGTCATCGAAAATGGCTACGCGTGTCAGTACTGACACGCGTGTCATAGGTTCGCTATCAGGGCTATATGTGGTCATGTGCTGCCGGAAACTCCTCAGTATGTTGATATCAAAGCTCCATCCGCAGGACTCAGCACTTAGAGAATTACACCCACAAAGGGACACTCTGCCCAGCTCACCACCGCCGAAACGGGGGAGGGGAATTAACCCAGCTCATCCCCACACAAGTGGGGGAGGGGAATCCGTCCAGCTCATCCCCGCGGAGCGGGGGAGGGACACCACACCCGCCGATGCGGGGGGATCTGGCTTATCCTGCAACCGCAACCGCGGGAGGAGCTGACTGACCCTAACACCGCCGAAGCGGGAAGGGTACAAAGCTGCCCTACAGCCGCACGAAGCGGGAGGGAGTGCCGGCAGAATTTTAAGTCTCAATCCAGCCCCGTAAAACGGAGGGGAGAGGAATGCAGCAGCTCACTGTAACACAAACTCGTCTCAACTCTTGACGAATCCAAGTGAAAAAACTTGAACACGAAGTCCTCCTGAAGTAACTGAAGACTAAACTTGAGCCTAAAATTCAACCAGAATAAAAACAGTACAGATATCTGGGAGGGACTATGGATTGATCAGCTATGATTAATGGAAAGAAAATTATCAGGTATGATACATAATTTTACCTTCCATATCATCATGCTGATCAATCCATAGACTGGTGGGATGTACCGAAGCAGTACTCACCCAGGGCGGGACATAGAAATCCCTGACCGCAACACTGAAGCTCCAAACCGGGCCTCCGCCCGAGCAGCCACAGTCAAGCGGTAATGCCTGGAAAAAGTATGGGCCGAAGCCCAAGTTGCCGTCTTGCAAATCTCTTCCAAGGAGACGGACCCGGCCTCTGCCATCGAGGCCGCCTGAGCTCTAGTGGAGTGAGCCTTCAGCTGGATAGGCGGCACCTTCCCCACGGCCACATAAGCCGCTGCAATGGCTTCCTTGACCCATCTTGCCACTGTAGGCTTAGCCGCCTGCAGACCCTTACGAGGACCTGCAAACAGGACAAACAGATGATCCGATTTCCGGAAATCATTGGTCACTTCCAAGTATCTGATGATGACACGTCTCACATCCAGATATTTGAGAGCAGAGTATTCCTCTGGGTAGTCCTCCCTCCGAAAGGAAGGGAGACAGAGCTGCTGATTCACATGGAAGCGAGAAACAATCTTGGGCAGGAAGGAAGGCACTGTGCGAATAGTCACTCCTGCCTCAGTGAACTGCAGAAAAGGCTCTCGACATGAGAGTGCCTGGAGCTCGGAAACTCTTCTGGCTGAAGTGATAGCCACCAAAAAGACTGCTTTCAACGTCAGGTCTTTCAGAGATGCCCTCGACAAGGGTTCAAAAGGTGGCTTCTGCAATGCTCTTAGCACCAGGTTGAGATTCCACGCAGGCACCACTGAGTGCAGAGGAGGGCGCAGGTGATTAACTCCCTTGAGAAAGCGCACCACATCTGGCTGCGAAGCCAGGGAAGCACCCTTCAGGCGGCCCCTGAAGCAAGCCAGAGCCGCTACCTGGACTTTAAGGGAACTGAGCGACAGGCCTTTCTCCAGACCTTCTTGCAGGAACGCCAACACTGAAGAAATTGGAGCAGTGAAGGGAGAAAGTGAGCCTGCTTCACACCACGCTGCAAAGATACGCCAAACCCTGGCGTAAGCAGTAGAAGTAGAGCGCTTCCTCGCTCTCAGCATAGTGGCGATGACCTTGTCTGAGAAGCCCTTCTTTCTCAGACGCTGCCGCTCAATAGCCAGGCCGTAAGACCAAAGGGGGAGGGATCCTCCATCACCACGGGACCCTGATGTAACAGGCCCTGCTCCACTGGCAGCCGCAGAGGATCGTCGACTGAGAGCCTGATCAAGTCCGCATACCAGGGACGTCTGGGCCAATCCGGACCCACCAGGATTATCCGGCCTGGATGCTTTGCCACCCGGTCTAGCACCCTGCCCAACATGGGCCAGGGCGGGAACACATAGAGAAGCTCTTGTGTCGGCCACTGTTGGAGAAGAGCATCTACTCCCAGGGATCGAGGGCCCCGTCCTCTGCTGAAAAAGCGCAGCACTTGGCAATTGGCCGATGACGCCATCAGATCTAGGCTCGGCTGGCCCCAGCGCTTCGTGATGTCCAAGAACGCCTGAGCAGATAGCTGCCACTCTCCGGGCTCCAAGGTATGGCGACTGAGAAAGTCCGCCTTGACATTCATGACTCCGGCAATGTGGGCCGCTGACAGCTGTTCCAGGTTCGCTTCCGCCCACTGGAATAGATTCATAGCCTCCTTGGCTAGAGGGGCGCTCTTGGTACCTCCCTGGCGGTTGACATAGGCCACAGCCGTGGCATTGTCCGACAGGACCCGTACTGGCTTCAACGCCAGTACCGGGATGAACTCCAAAAGCGCCAACCGAATGGCTCTGAGTTCCAGGAGGTTGATAGACCACTTTGCCTCTGCAGGAGACCAGAGCCCCTGCGCTGTCCTTCCCAAGCAGTGGGCTCCCCAGCCCGACAAAGAGGCGTCCGTCGTGACGACAATCCACTCCGGGGTCACCAGAGGCATACCTGCAGACAACTTGTCTGTCTGCGTCCACCAACTCAGCGCCTTGCGCGCTGCTGGGTCCAAGGGAAGGCGCACAGCATAATCCTCCGACATCGGAGTCCAGCGCTGCAGCAGAGAGAGTTGTAGTGGTCTCATATGAGCCCTGGCCCAGGGCACTACTTCCATCGTGGCCGTCATAGAGCCCAACAGCTGCACATAGTCCCAAGCCCGAAGAGGAGAGGCTAGTAGGAACTGGTCCACCTGAGCCTGAAGCTTGACAATCCGATTGTCTGGCAGGAACACTCAGCCCACTTGGGTGTCGAATCGAACTCCCAGATACTCCAGGGACTGAGTTGGGCGCAGCTGGCTTTTCTCCCAGTTTATGATCCACCCCAGGGAGCTCAAAAGAGCAACCACCCGGTTCACAGCTTTGCCGCACTCTGCATAAGAGGGGGCTCAGATCAACCAGTCGTCCAGATAAGGATGGACTTGTACTCCTTCCTTCCTCAGGAAGGCTGCGATGACCACCATTACTTTGGAGAAGGTCCGCGGAGCAGTAGCCAACCCGAACGGGAGGGCTCTGAACTGGAAGTGTCGGCCCAGGACTGCAAAACGCAGAAAGCGTTGATGAGGCCAGATGGGAATATGCAAGTACGCTTCCTTGATGTCCAAGGATGCCAGGTACTCCCCTGCCTTCACTGCCTTCTATAACAGAGCGGAGAGTCTCCATGCGAAAGTGCCGAACTCTCAAGGCCCGATTGACCCCTTTGAGGTCGAGGATAGGCCGTACAGAACCTCCTTTCTTTGGTACCACAAAGTAAATGGAGTAACGCCCCTTGCCAAGCTGACTTTCTGGCACCGGAACGACCGCACCCAGGCGGATCAGATTGTATAAGGTCTGCTGCACTGCCACAGCTTTGACCGGAGACTTGCAGGGAGAGAGTACAAACCCGTCTCTTAAGGGTCGGCAGAACTCTAGCTTGTAGCCGTCTCTGATGACTTCCAGCACCCAAGCGTCTGAAGTTATTGTGGTCCACTCGCCCAGAAACGAGGACAGCCGTCCTCCAATCTGCACTGGGGCGTGGACCAAGGCCCCGTCATTGGGTACGAGACCCTGGGGGAGGACCGGAGGGAGCACCTCCGGGACGGCGGTCTCTGCAAAAGGAATGCTGCTTGGGGGAGAAGTTCCTCTTGAAGGAAGAGGGGGCAGAGGAGCCCGACCTGCCCGAGCGGTACCGACGGGCTTCCTGAAACCGTCCTCTGGAGGTACCGGGGCGAGTACTAGCCCGAGCCCTGACCTCTGGTAACTTCTTGCCCTTAGACGTGCCGAGATCGGTTACGATTTTGTCCAGCTCGACCCCAAAGAGCAGCTTGCCTTTAAAAGGCAATCTAGCCAGGCGGGATTTAGAGGTGTGGTCAGCAGACCAATGCTTCAGCCAAAGCCACCGCCGCGCAGAGATTGTCTGAGCCATGCCTTTAGCTGAGGCCCTCAAGACATCATACAGCAAGTCTGCCAAATAGGCTAAGCCCGATTCCAGGGCCGGCCAATCAGCCCTCAAGGAATGATCCGAGGGGGAAGCCCGCTGCACCATAGTCAGGCACGCCTTGGCCACATAGGAGCCGCAAACTGAGGCCTGCAAACTTAAAGCAGCGGCCTCAAAGGACGACCTTAAGGCCGCCTCCAATCTTCTGTCTTGGGCGTCCTTTAGGGCTGTGCCACCTTCCACCGGCAACGCCGTTTTCTTAGTCACCGCAGTGATTAAAGAATCCACGGTAGGCCACAGATAGGCGTCACGTTCACTTTCAGGCAAAGGATAGAGGCGGGACATAGCCCTAGCCACTTTAAGGCTCGCTTCCGGGACATCCCATTGAGCCGAAATTAAGGTGTGCATGGCATCATGCACGTGGAAGGTTCTAGGCGGGCGCTTCGTCCCCAGCATAATGGCAGAACCAACAGGGGCTGAGGGAGAGACGTCCTCCGGAGAGGAAATCTTCAAAATGCCCATGGCCTGCACTAACAGGTTGGGCAAATCCTCTGAGCTAAAGAGCCGCGCTGCAGAGGGGTCATCCGCTCCATCCGAGCGGGGATCCGTCTCCTCCAAGGAATCCGCAAAGGACCATTGGGAGAACTCAGATACGCTGCCCTCATCTACATCGGAGGAGACAAAGTCCTCCAAGGCCTGGGAATCAACCCGAGGGCGTTTACCTCCGGGGGCCTCAACCTCTTTACCAGACGAGGGAGCAGGGGCAGCGTTTTGCATAAGGAAGGCCTGATGCAGCAGCAAAACAAACTCGGGGGAGAAACCCCCCAGACTGTGCACTTCCGCAGCCTGGGCTACAGCCCTAGACGCACCCTCAACCGGCTGCGCGTCACACGAGGGAAGACACAGGCAGGCAGGGAAGGAAGGCCAATGGCAGCTGAGCTGATCTGCCTGCTCCGGAGATGTAAGTTGAATAGCGAAGAGACGGGCCGGGTGGAGGGGCGGCGGCAGCAGCGACTCGGGGGGGGGGGGGGGGTACCGGCGGCGGCGAACTTGGGGGGAGGGGGCAGCGGCGACCCAATAGCCCGTTTTAACGGGCTCAACGGCTAGTATATGTATATATTAACCAATTGTAGAATCTAGCTTCCTCTAATAAAGGTTTCATTTACTCATTACGAATCCAAAAGAATCCACGGTAATTATTGAGTAGTCTGGGTTAGTGAGACAGGCTGTAAATCCATAGCAGAACAGCATCTTGAGTGTGAAGCCCATCTAGATGAGCCACCATCTCGGGCGAGATGCATCCATCGTCAAAACTTTTTGTGGCTGAGGAATTTGGAATGGAAGTCCCAGAGTCAAATTGGATCAAATGGTCCACCACAACAGGGAGCGAACTAGCTCCGAGTACACTCAGATAACATCCTCCAGATTCCTTGTGGCTTGGTACCACTGAGAAACTAGGGTCCACTGGGCAGTTCTTATGTGACGACATGCCATGGGCATCACATAAACTGTGGACGCCATGTGGCCCAATAATCTCAACATCTGCCGAGCAGGGACCTGCTGAGAGGTTCAAACCCGAGAAGCCAGTGCGACTACAGCATCCGCTCTCAGCCCCGGAAGGAAGACTCAAACCTTCTGCATATCGAGCAGGGCTCCAATGAATTCCAACTGCTGGACAGGGAGCAGATGGGACGGGGTAGCTTAAAACAAACCCTAGTAGCTCGAGCACCCTAATAGTCCTCTGCATGGACTCCTGAGCACCAGCCTTCGACGTGCTCTTCACCAGCCAATCGTCCAGACAGAGAACACATGGACTCCCAGTTTGCGTAGCGATGCTGTGACTACTGCTAGACATTTGGTAAAGCCCCTGGGAGCTAACGTGAGGCCAAAAGGCAACACATGGTACTGGAAGTGCTTTACTCCTGGCCGCAATTGCAGAGACTTCCTGTGAGCTGGAAGTATCGGGATATGTGTGTAAGAACCCTTCAAGTCCAGAGAGCATAGCCAATCATTTTCCTGAATCATGGAGAGAAGTTCCTGAACTTTTCTTTGACCAGGAATTTGTTCTGGACCCTTAGGTCTAGGATGGGGTGATTCCCCTGTCTTCTTTTACACAAAGAAGTACCCAGAATAGAATCCCGCCCTTCTTCCCCTGGTGGAACAGGCTAGACCGCATGGGCCTTCAGAAGGGCTGAAAGTTCCTATGCAAGTACCTGCTTGTTCTAAGAGCTGAAGTGATGAGCTCTTGGTGGGCAATTTGGCAGTCTCTGTCGCCAATGCAGGACATAATTGAGAGACTATTTAAAGAACCCACCAGTCGGAGATTACAAAGGGCCACCTTTGGAGAAAAAACTTCAGCCTCCCCCAACCAGAAAGTCATCCAGTACGGTCACTGGTACTGCGGCTATGCTCTGCTGGAGCCCGTCAAAAGCTTGCCCCCTGCTTCAACTGGGAAGCTATAGGGACTTTAGGCACACACTGGTGACAGGAACGAGTGCACTGGGGTTGAGCCTGCTGAGGCGGGCGACAGGCAGCATACCTACATCTCTGTGATTAGTAGGCACCCTTCCTCAACTTGTCAAAATACCTCCTAGAGAAGGAGGCAGATGTAGAAGGTGCCCAGCAGGAGAGAGAATGGATGGTATCAGTAAGTTTCTTGATTTGGTCAGAAACCGCCTCCGCCTTCTCTCCAAAAAGGTTATCCCCCCAGGCACAGGGCATCTGCCAACCTCTGCTGAACCACTGGTTCCAAGTCAGAGATACAAAGTCATGAGAGTCTGTGCATCGCTATACTTTGGGCAGAGATCCTGGAAGCCACATCAGAAGAGTCAAAGGCGCCCTAGTTAAGAACTTACGACACATCTGCTGCTGCATGGCCAACTGGCAAAGTGATTTGGCCTGCTTTGAAAGGAGAGTGTCTGCCAAATATAGCAACTTGCACACAGAGTCCTGTAAGCATACGCTCGTGAACAGCTGGTATGATTTAATATGGGACATGAGTATAAAAAACTGGAACATCTTATGCCCAAGAGTCCCGGGGGCATTGAAGCATAGTCTCTAGAACTCTTGGCCCTTTTGAGGGCAGATTCAACCACCAGGGAATGATGAAGCTTATCAAACCCAGGGGTACTCTGAATCCGGTACATGGTGTCAATCTTTTTTGGGGAGTACCTGGACAGACAGAGGGGACTCCCAATTCCACATGAGAACATCCTGGCACGAGAACATCCTGTAAGATCTCCTGAAGCTGGACTGTCAAAGCCTCTGTAGGAGGGGACTCGTAGTCCAGGACCTCAACTATCTTGGCCCTGGGCTCATCCTCCATTTCTAAATGAAATGGAATGGCAGCTGCCATTTCCTTAAAAAAGGGGACGGAAAGGATCTTTAGGGGAGACTTTCTCTTTTCCTGTGGAGGGGAGGGGTCAGATAGTATCCCAGAACACTCCTCCAAGAAGTATCAAGGGTCATCATCTGACTCCCAAGAGCACTCCTCATTGGCATCAGACAGAACCTTCTGTAGAGAAGGCCGAGACCGAGACTGCCTCGAACTACAGGAGCCATGTCGTCGAGAGAGGCATAAAGGAGTCGGTTCCGACATCGACTCCAGCAAAGCTTCCTCCACCGACGTCGAGGGAGTGCCGACTTGGGCAGCAGTTGATGCTTGGGTCGTACACAACACCGGCATCGGAAGCCTCAGCACAGGCTGAGGGCCAAGCGGGGCTGCAACGAGAGGCACGGCAGGCACAAGCACCCTCAGTGCCGATGCACACTGTTGAATAAAGCCTGCCAGCAGCTCAAGGAGCAAGGCCATCGGCTCAGAAACAGCCTGCAGACTACTGGGGTCGAGATGGGAAGCTGGTCCTGGCTGCATGGAGACCGCCACACAGCATCTCTTGTATGGAGGGGGAGCAATTCTCCTGGCGCCGACGCTTCTCGGGTGCCGAATCCCTCAGTGCCCTAGAGCTCCTGGCACCTTGCGTTGAGGGGGATTGATGCCGATGCTTCTTGGACTTCGTCCGAAGCCGGCCATCGAGGCTCCTCAGTACTGACGGGGATGATGTCAAATCCTCCCATCGCCTCGGTAGAGTCCGATGCAGGTCAGTCCCGAGATCCCTGCACAGCAGTTGGTATCGACGCAGGTGGAGACCCACTCAATACATAATTGCTCCCAGTGTTGGCAGGTCTAGCAGCTCCCGATGCCAGGTTTTCAGACCGGGCTACAAAACTCTTCTCACATTGGGACTCTCTGGCCAACTGAGTCATTTTCTTCATACGAAGACACAGTTGTAAGGGCTATGATCAGGCCCCAAACATTAAAGACACCAAGAATGGATGTCCTTACCAGAGATGGTCCTATTGCGTCGGTAACAGTGCTTAAAGCCACTGGGAACTTTCGTGGATATGGAAGAAAAAACTTCTGTGGCCAAATCAAACGACTCGATGGTGCCGAAAAAAGGGGCAAAGCACCAGAGAAAAAAAATAAAGGGAGAACGCGATCAAAGTTAATCCCTAAATGCAGCATAGACACACAGAAAAGAAAGGAAACTTAAAAGCGGGGGGGGGGGGGGGGGGGGGGGGGGAAGGGAAGGGAAAAGGGAGAATCCAACAGGGAAACATGAAAACCAGAGTGCAAAACAACGCCGAAAGGCACTCAAGAAGCTCTTCCAAGGAGCAGCAGAAAATGGCGTCCACTTCCCACCGCAGTAAAAAAAATAAAAAGAAAAAGAACTGGCAAGAAGGCACTCGAGAATGCGCAAGCTCTTTTTAGTCTGTTATAAGCTCCAGACTGGGCAATGTGGGCCGTGTTAACCACTTGTGAGAATTATAGGCCTGCTTGTCCTCGGAGAAAGCGAATGATACATACCTGTAGCAGGTGTTCTCCGAGGACAGCAGGCTGATTGTTCCCACGACTGGGTTGACATCCACGGCAGCCCCCACCAACTGGAAAAAAACTTCGCGGGCGGTCCCGCACGCAGGGCATGCCCACCGCGCATGCGCGGCCGTCTTCCTGCCCGTGCGCAACCGTTCCCGCTCAGTTGAATGACAAGCAAAGAAATGAGTAAAACGCAACTCCAAAAGGGAGGAGGGAGGGTAGGTGAGAACAATCAGCCTGCTGTCCTCGGAGAACACCTGCTACAGGTATGTATCATTCGCTTTCTCCGAGGACAAGCAGGCTGCTTGTTCTCACGACTGGGGTATCCCTAGCTCTCAGGCTCACTCAAAACAAGAACCCAGGTCAATTTAACCTCGCAACGGCGAGGGTATAACAGAAATTGACCTACGAAGAACAACTAACTGAGAGTGCAGCCTGAACAGAATAAAATCGGGTCCTGGAGGGTGGAGTTGGATTCAAACCCCAAACAGATTCTGCAGCACCGACTGCCCGAACCGACTGTCGCGTCGGGTATCCTGCTGGAGGCAGTAATGTGATGTGAATGTGTGGACAGATGACCACGTCGCAGCCTTGCAAATCTCTTCAATAGTGGCTGACTTCAAGTGGGCCACTGACGCTGCCATGGCTCTAACACTATGAGCCGTGACATGACCCTCAACAGCCACCCAGCCTGGGCGTAAGTGAAGGAAATGCAATCTGCTAGCCAATAGGAGATGGTGCGTTTCCCGACAGCGGCCCCCTTCCTATTGGGGTCGAAAGAAATAAACAATTGGGCGGACTGTCTGTGGGGTTGTGTCCGCTCCAGATAGAAGGCCAACGCTCACTTGCAGTCCAATGTGTGCAACTGACGTTCAGCAGGGCGGGTATGCGGTCTGGGAAAGAATGTTGGCAAGACAATTGACTGGTTAAGATGGAACTCCGACACCACCTTTGGCAGGAACTTAGGGTGAGTGCGGAGTACTACTCTGTTATGATGAAATTTGGTATAAGGAGCATGAGCTACTAGGGCTTGAAGCTCACTGACCCTACGAGCTGAAGTAACTGCCACCAAGAAAATGACCTTCCAGGTCAAGTACTTCAGATGGCAGGTATTCAGTGGCTCAAAAGGAGGTTTCATCAGCTGGGTGAGGACGACGTTGAGATCCCATGACACTGCAGGAGGCTTGACAGGGGGCCTTGACAAAAGCAAGCCTCTCATGAATCGAACTACTAAAGGCTCTCCAGAGATGGCTTTACCCTCTACACGATGATGGTAAGCACTAATCGCACTGAGGTGATTCCTTACTGAGTTGGTCTTGAGGCCAGACTCTGATAAGTGCAGAAGGTATTCAAGCAGGTTCTGTGCAGGACAAGAACGAGGTTCTAAGGCCTTGCTCTCACACCAAACGACAAACCTCCTCCACTTAAAAAGTAACCCTTTTTAGTGGAGTCCTTTCTAGAGGCAAGCAAGACGCGGGAGACACCCTCAGACAGACCCAACGAAGCAAAGTCTACGCCCTCAACATCCAGGCCGTGAGAGCCAGAGACTGAAGGCTGGGGTGCAGAAGTGCTCCGTCGTTCTGCGAAATGAGAGTCGGAAAACACTCCAATCTCCACAGTTCTTCGGAGGACAACTCCAGAAGTAGAGGGAACCAGATCTGACGGGGCCAAAAAGGCGCTATCAGAATCATGGTGCTGTGGTCTTGCTTGAGCTTCAGCAAGGTGTTCCCCACCAAAGGTATGGGAGGATAAGCATACAGAGGCAGCTTGTGGTTGGTCTGAGAGGCGAAAAGGTCCACCAAGGGGGTGCCCCACTCTCGGAAGATCTTGCGTACCACTCTGGAATGGAGCGACCACTCGTGCGGTTGCATGACTCTGCTCAGCCTATCGGCCAGACTGTTGTTTACACCTGCCAGGTACGTGGCTTGGAGAAGCATGCCGAACTGGCAAGCCCAACGTCACATCCTCACGGCTTCCTGACATAGGGGGTGAGATCCGGTGCCCCCCTGCTTGTTGACATAATACATTGCAACCTGATTGTCTGTCCGAATTTGGATGATTTGGTAGGACAGCCGATCTCTGAAGGCCTTCAGTGCGTTCCAGACCGCTCGGAGCTCCAGGAGGTTGATCTGAAGATCTTGTTCCTGGAGGGACCACAGTCCCTGGGTGTGGAGCCCATCGACTTGAGCTCCCCACCCCAGGTGAGATGCATCCGTCATCAGCACCTTCGTGGGCTGCGGAATTTGGAATGGACGTCCCAGGGTCAAATTGGTCCGAATGGTCCACCAGTGCAGCGAATTACGGCAACTGGCAGACAGGCGGATGACATCTTCTAGATTCCCGGTAGCTTGGCACCACTGGGAAGCTAGGGTCCATTGAGCAGATGTCATGTGAAGGCGCGCCATGGGAGTCACATGAACAGTGGAAGCCATATGACCCAGGAGTCTCAACATCTGCCGAGCTGTGACCTGCTGAGATGCTCTGGTCTGGGAAGCGAGGGACAGAAGATTCTGCGCCCTTGCTTCGGGAAGAAAGGCCCGAGCCGTCTGAGAATTCAGCAGAGCTCCTATGAATTCCAGAGATTGGACTGGCTGGAGATGGGATTTCGGGTAATTTACCACAAACCCCAGCAGCTCCAGAAGGTCAACAGTGCACTGCATGGACCGAATTGCTCCTGCCTCTGAGGTGCTCTTGACCAGCCAATCGCCGAGATACGGGAACACGTACACCCCCAGCTTGCGTACATACGCCGCAACTACCACGAGACACTTCGTGAACACCCGTGGTGCAGAGGCGAGCCCAAAGGACAGCACACAATACTGAAAGTGCCGTGTCCCCAGACGGAATCTGAGATACTGTCTGTGAGCTGGCAGTATCGGGATGTAAGTGTAAGCGTCCTTTAAATCCAGGGAACATAGCCAATCGTCTTTCTGAATCATTGGCAGAAGGGTGCCCAAGGAAAGCATCCTGAACTTCTCTTTGACCAGATATTTGTTCAGGCCTCTCAGGTCTAGGATGGGGCGCATCCCCCCTGTTTTCTTTTCCACAAGGAAGTACCTGGAATAGAATCCCTGCCCTTCCTGCCCGGGTGGCACGGGCTCGACCGCATTGGCGCTGAGAAGGGCGGAGAGTTCCTCTGCAAGTACCTGCTTGTGGTGGGAGCTGAAGGATTGGGCAATTTGGTGGAGTGGAGACCAAATTCAGGGTGTATCCGCACCGCACTATTTGGAGAACCCACTGGTCGGAGGTTATAAGAGGCCACCTTTGGTGAAAAGCTTTCAACCTCCCCCCGACCGGCAGGTCGTCCGGTACGGACACTTTGATGGCGGCTAAGTTCCCATGGATCCAGTCAAAAGCCCGTCCCCTGCTTTTGCTGTGGAGGCGCAGGGGGCTGCTTAGGCGCACGCTGTTGACGGGAACGAGTGCGCTGGGACTGTCCCTGTGCCTGATGAGGCCTTCGGGCCGGCTGGGTGTACCTACGCTTGCTGTAGGCGTAGGGTGCAGCCTGCCAGGCCCGGGAAAAACGTTGACCTGCAAAGGTGGATGCTGAAGGCGCCCGGTGGGAGAGCTTTCGAGAGCGGTTTCCCGCTGGTGTAGTTGGTCCACCAACTGCTCGACCTTCTCGCCGAAAATGTTATCCCCCCAGCAAGGGACATCCGCCAGTCGCTGCTGGGTACGGTTGTCCAGGTCAGAGGCACACAGCAAGGAGAGTCTGCGCATCACTATACCTTGGGCCGCAGCTCGAGATGCCACATCACAGGTGTCATAGATACCCCTGGACAGGAACTTTCTGCACGCCTTCAGCTGCCTGACCACCTCCTGAAAAGGCCTGGACTGCTCCGGGGGGAGCTTGTCGACTAGGTCCGCCAGTTGCCTCACATTGTTCCACATGTGAATGCTCGTGTAGAGCTGGTATGACTGGATGCAGGTCACGAGCAAGGACGATTGGTAGGCCTTCCTCCCAAACGAGTCCAGAGTGCGAGACTCCCGCCCAGGGGGCGCCGAGGCGGTATCCCTCGAACTCCGTGCTCTCTTGAGAGCAGAGTCCACGACCGCCGAGTCATGAGGCAATTGAGGCCGCATCAACTCTGGGTCAGAGTGAATCCTGTATTGGGACTCCGCTTTCTTGGGGATGGTGGGATTAGATAGTGGCTTCAGCCAGTTCCGAAGCAGTGTCTCCTTAAGGACATTGTGCAACGGCACTGTGGAAGAATCTCTAGGTGGTGATGGATAGTTGAGGACCGAGCATCTCCGCCCTCGGCTCATCCACAGTGACCACGGGAAAGGGAATGCAAATAGACATATCCCTGACAAAGGAGGCAAAGGAGAGGCTCTCAGGGGGCGAGAGCTTCCTCTCCGGTGAAGGAGTGGGGTCGGAGGGAAGGCCCACAGACTCCTCTGAGGAGAAATATCTGGGGTCCTCCTCCTCCCCCCACGAGGCCTCCTCTTCCTCGGTGTCGGACATGAGCTCTCTCAGCTCAGACCTCAACCGGCCCCTCTCGACTGCGAGGAACCACGTCCTCGATGATGGCGTCAAGCGGTGCACTCCCGCACCGGCGGGGACGAAGCTCCCTCCATCGACGTTGACGGGGACTCCACCTGCGTGGCGATCGACACCGGTGCCGCAAGCGGCGTCGGAGGCCTCGGCATCGGGCCAGAGCACACCAGCGCCTCCATCAATGGCGCCGGGGGGCGCATGCGCCCCCGGTGCCGGCAGAGCCTGGTGCATCAGCCCTTCCAGGATCCCGGGAAGGATGGCTCGGAGGCACTCGTCGAGGCCCGCTGTCGGGAAAGGCAGGGGGGGCGGTGTGGGTGTCGGTGCTGGAAGCTGCTCGGGTCCAGGAGATGGTACCGAAGTACCCGCGGACTGACGCAGCAACACCTCTTCCACCGAGGGGGAACGCTCCTCCCGGCAGTGCCGCTTCCTGGGCGTCGAGTCATCCCTCGAGGTACCGGAGCTGGCAGTCCCGTGTGCCGTGGGCGACCGATGACAGTGTTTCTTTGCTTTCTTTCGATGCCCGTCATCGGCGCTCAGCGGAAGAGACAAAGAGGAGGTAGAACCCCCCCCGGCCTCGAGGAATCGGATCCGACAGGGTTCGGTCCCGATGGCCGTGGGTAGAGGGAGTGGCCGGGGCCGACTGCCCGCGCGGCCGCTCACCCCCGCCGTCACCGGCGGCCCAACGGTACCTGTACTCCTGGGGTCGGTGCCAGAGTCGGCGCCGATTTCGTCGACATCGGTACTGGTACCGAAGACCCGGCCGTCAACACCGATGTCATCGAAGTCGACGGGCCGGCGCAAGTTCCGAAAAGACGGTCCCGAAGAACTTGCCTCGCCACCTGTGTCCGCTTCCTCAAGCCGAGACACAAGGTGCACGTCTTGGAATTATGCTCCGGCCCGAGGCACTGGAGGCACCAAGCGTATCGGTCTGCGAGATCTGCCTGCTGCACCGACCACACTTTTTGAATCCGCTCGGGTCCTTCGAGGATATCGACGGAAAAATCGCGTCGACGAAGTCAAAGTCGTTGATGGTGGCGGTGAAAAGCACACCCGAAAAAGAAACGACTGCACAGCCACAAGGCCGCAACGAAGCGCCCTCGCGGCTAATAACGACGAGGACACTCTTTCTTTTTTTTTTTTGAAGTTCGGTAGAAAAAATACGCGAACGCGTACGCTAAATGGAAAAAAAGCCGCGGCTAGGCCGCAATCCGGTTTCCAGGGCTGACAGAGAGACGATAACACGTCTTTCTCCAGTGCGGAATATAAAAAAACTGAGCAGGAACGGTCGCGCACAGGCAAGAAGACGGCCGCGCATGCGCGGTGGGCGTGCCCTGCATGCGGGACCGCCTGCAAAGTTTTTTTCCGGTTGGTGGGGGCTGCCGTGGACGTCAACCCAGTCGTGAGAACAAGCAGCCTGCTTGTCCTCGGAGAATGAAGAGGAAGTGTTGCACTATAGATGTACAGCCCATATTTCATCAATGTACAAGGGGTATATGTGTCTATGTATCAAGAGATATTAATTGTGATGCAAATTCAAAATTCCTGTTAACTTCTTTTCTTCAGATCCTTCCAAACCAGTCCAGATACTTGAGTTTGTGTCAGCATGCCAAGAGTTCCACAATTTTTCCAGCTATATCATTACTGCACAAGGACTGCTGCAGCTGAACAATTTCCAGTATACTATTGCCTACACTGAACTAACAACCTTTAAAACTAGAACCTGAAATAAAAATCAGCAGAGCACTTTGTTCCCATTCCTATGATTGGCACCAACTCAGTTGGGAGATGGGCAACAATACTTGTGGGTCATAGGAGTGGATGCTGTCTGCTTTGATGACACCTATCCTTTCTCTATCTGCTTGCCACTAGTCTGTAGGCCTGGGCAGGTGTGACAGATGAAGAACTAAGAAAGGTTACACAGTTTACACGCCTAAAGATGTCCCTGACAGATCTCTATCCTCTGCTACACTTACCACATTAGAAGATAGATTTAAGATCTTGAGGTTAGGAGCTTTCCGTACCAAATCAGTCAATTCATCCAGTCGATATAACTTGTTGTTGCTCAGGTTAAGAGACAGCAGCTGTAAACAGAGAGCATTAAAGACAAAGGAAGGCATAGAGGGATTCCAATGTAATAGTTTCTGTTCAGTGAGTGGGAAATGCTCTCCATAAGGAGAGGAATAGGTATAGTAAGCCAGGAAAGGAAAGCAGAGGAGATTGGACAAGATGAGACAAGTGGTGGTGAGCCTGCAGGCTGTAGTTAAAGAGGAAAAGGAATCTCACTTCTTACCTCAGGAATGTTCTCCTCTATGATTTGGAGGACTGTCTGCATGCAATTCTTCCGATTCAGCACCAAATCAATATTATGACAGAGAAGCTCTGCATGTGCAAAATTCAGAACAGCAACAAGACACAGTAAAAGTTCTATATCCATCATGCTCTTCCACATTCACTTTTGCCATCAATCTATTACTCATTATTCCTAATTTGCCCTCTCATCCAACCTAATTATTTTACTGATCTATCTTTCCACTACCATCTGTCATCCACCATCCATGCACCTCTGTACTCTGTTTTTCAGGCATGTGACCTAATACTTCAGTGTGCCTGTTATTCCTGCTGCTGCCTGATCCTGTCCATTGCTAAAACGTACCAGTAGTGATGTAATTTTAGTCTCCTTTACATATTTTACCAGAGTTAGCGAGACAAGGGGATGCAATAGCCTCTTGCACCGAGGTTGTCTCTTCAGGAGCTTCTGCCTAGGAGGGAAAGGTTAAGACATCTGGCATGTAGATAACTGGGTGGCTGGTGGGCATGAGGATCGCCTGGTCACTTGCCTGCCTGGTACGAAGGAGGCAGACCTCACACGTCTCCTAGATAGGCTTTTAGAGAGTGCTGGGTAGGAGCCGGCTGTCTTGGTACATGTGGGTACCAATGGCATAGGAGAATATGAAAGGGAGGTTCTGGAAGCCAAATTTGGGCTCTTAGGTAGAAAGCTGAAATCCAGATCCTCCAGGGTAGCATTTTTGAAATGCTCCCTATTCCATGCACAAGACCTAAGAGGCAGGCAGAGCTCCGTAGACTCAATGCATGGTTGAGATGATGGTGCAACGATAAGGAATTTAGATTTGTTAGGACTTGGGCAACATTCTGGGGAAGGGGGAGCCTGTTACAAGAGGATGGACTCCACCTTAACCGGGACGGAACTAAGCTGCTGGCGCTAACTTTTAAAAAGGAGATAGAGCAACTTTTAAACTAAAATGGGGAGGAAAGCCAACAGTCGCCCAGGACTGCATGGTTCGGTGTGGAGTATCCTCAAAGGATACTATTGAAACAGGACATTTAGGGAATCCCAATAGAGAGTTTTAAATGGGAGAACTGAGTAAAGGATGAAAATTATCCCTGTCAACTTCAAAGCAGCTTGTAGATGCAAGGAAAAAACACAATTTGAAGTGCTTATATACAAACGCTAGATGCCTAAAAAATAAGTTGGGAAAGTTGGAGTACATAGAACTAAATGAAAAGGTAGATATAATAGGTATCTCAGAGACCTGGTGGAAGGAGGACAATCAGTGGGACACTTATCAAGGTACAATTATATTGCAATAATAGAGTAGATCAAATTGGAGGGGAGGGTGTGCAATATGTTCAAGAGCGAATTGAGTCCAACAAAATAAATATTCTACATGAAACAGATAGCAGTGTGGAATCTTTGTGGATAGAAATTCCATGTGTGAAGGGAAAGAGTATACACTGGTGTATTACCATCCACCAGGACAGAATAACAAATGTTTACAAAAATTAGGAAAACTAGAAAATAGGGCAACATTATAATAATGGGTGATTTCAATTACCCCAATACTGACTAAATGCTACATCAGGGAGCGCCAGGGAGGTAAAATTCTTAGATGTAATACATGACTGCTTCTTGGAGCAACTGATCCAAGAACCAACAAAAAGGGGAGCTATTTTAGATCTAGTCCTTAGTGGAATGCAGGGCATGGTACAAGAGAGAACGGTGTTGGTCCGCTGGGAAACATGATTAAATTTGAGCGGATATCTGGAGTGAAGCCACTAAAGAAATCTACTGTAGCAGTATTCAATTTTCAAAAGAATGACTATGACAAAATTAGGAAAATGGTTAAAAAGAAGCTGAGAGGGTTGGTCGCAAAGGTTGATACTTTAAATAAGGCGTGGATGAAGTTTAAAAATACCGTTGTGGAAGCCTAGACCAGATGTATTCCACGTGTTAACAAAAGTGGAAAGAAGAGCAAATGACAGCCAGCGTGGTTAAAAGGTGAAGTGAAAGAGGCTATTAGAGCCAAAAAAAGCATCCTTCAAAGAATGAAAAAAGGATCTGAATGAAGAAAATAAGAAGCAGCGTAAGCAGTGTCAAGCCAGGTGCAAAGCACTGATAAAGAAGGCTAAGAAAATATTAAGAAAAACTTGCTGTGGAGACAAAAATTCATAGTAACACCTTTTTCAGGTACATCAGAAGCAGAAAGCCTGTGAGGGAATCCGTGAGAACGTTAGATCATGAAGGAACAAAAGAGACACCCAGGAAAGAAAAAGCCATAGTGGAGAAATTGAATGAACTCTTTGCTTCGGTCATTATGGAAGAAGATGTAAGAGATCTACCTGTACCAGAAATGGTTTTCAAAGTGACTATGCACAGGAACTGAAAGAAATCTCAGTGAACCTGGAAGATGTACTTTGCTAAACTGACAAGTTAAAGACTGATAAACCACCTGGACCAAATGGCATACACCCTAGGGTTATGAAAAAACTCAAACATGAAATTGCTGATCTATTGTTAGTTATTTGTAATCTGTCATTAAAATCGTCCGTAGTACCTGAAGACTGAAGGGTAGACAATGTAACCTGATTTTTTAAAAGGGTTTCAGAGGTGATCCAGGAGATTACAGACCGGTAAGCCTGACTTCAGTGCCAAGCAAAATAATGGAAACTATTATAAAGAATAAAATTACAAAACACATAGATAAACATGCTTTAATGGGATAGAGTCAGCATGGGTTAAGCCACGGGAAGTCTTGCCTCAAGAATTTGTTTAATTTCTTTGAAGGCGTAAATAAACATGTCGAAAAGGTGAGCTGGCTGAAGTAGTATATCTGAATTTTCAGAAAGCTTTTGACAAAATTCCTAATGAGAGACTCCTGAGAAAATTAAAAAGTCATGGGATAAGAGACAATGTTCTTATGTGGATTAGGAAGTGGTTATTGGACAGAAAATAGAGGCCAAGGTTAAATGGCCATTTTTCTCAATGGAGGGTGAATACTGGAATGCCGCAGGAATCTGTACTGGGACCGGTGCTATTAAACATATTTATGAATGATCTGGAAAATGGAACAAGTGAGGTGATTAAATCTGCAGATTTCAAAGAAATATTAAAAGTTGTAAAAACACACGTGGATTGCAAAAAATTGCAGGAATGCCTTAGGAAACTGGAAGACTGGGCATCCAAATGGCAGATTAAATATAATGTGGACAAATGCAAAGTGATGCACATTGGAAAGAATAATCTGAATCATAGCTACCTAATGCTAGGGTCCACCTTTGGGGTCAGCACTCAAGAAAAAGATCTAGGTATCATTGTAGACAACATGCTGAAATCTTTTGCTCAGTGTGCTGCGGCAGCGGCCAAAAAAGCAAGCAGGATGTTAGGAATTATTAGGAAAGGGATGCAAAATAAGACCAAGCCATCTCCGTCTGGCTGCCTGGGTTCGTAACATCTTTAAGATGCTAAGGTCAGCAAGCCTCCAAGGTTAAAGGAAAGGGGAGGGGAAGTAGGTTTCTGTTTCTGAAGTTGAACAAGCAAAGGAGAGGAGGGGAAGATAACAGGTTTAACAGATCTATTCGGATAAGCTTTGATGGTGTCAGCATGGTCTGTTCCTGCTGTCAGCTATTGTATGAGGCAAACACTCTCTTTCTCTCTCTCACACACACACACACACACACTCTCTCTCTCCTAACGCTTAAAAACATAATCACCATTACATGATAACCTTGCTAGTGCACATTTCATTTGTTTAAGAAACGGGTCTTCTTTACTAGTAATATTATAATTACTCTGTATCGCTCCATGATGTAACCTCACCTTGAGTACTGTGTTTAATTCTGGTCACCGTATCTCAAACAAAGATATAATGGAATTAGAAAAGGTTAAAAGTAGAATGACCAAAATGATAAAGGGGATGAAACTCCTCTTGTATGAGGAAAGGCTAAAGAGGTTAGGGCTCTTCAGCTTGGAAAAGAGATGGGTGAGAGGGATATATATGATTGAGGTCTATAAAATCCTGAGTGGTATAGAACTGGTAGAAGTGAATCAATTTTTCACTCTTTCAAAAAGTACAAAGACCAGGGGACACTCAATGAAATTACATGGAAATATTTTTAAAACAAATAGGAGCATTGTTGAAACATAAAATAGAGGGGTGGGGAGGGAATAAAATGTAAAAAGTTTGATGACAGAAGGTAACAGTTTGCCACCACTGAATACTTGTTCATGTCTGAGTTTCTGTATCTTCAGAATGTGGAATGTGTTTCTTGTGATTTGTCATCAATAAAAATGTTGAAACTTAAAACAAATAGGAGCAAATATTTTTTCACTCAAAGAATTAAGCTCTGGAACTCGTTGCTAGAGGATGTGGTAACAGTGGTTAGCGTATCTGGGTTTAAAAAAGGTTTGGACAAGTTCCTAGAGAAAAGTATATAGTCTATTATTGAGATGGACATGGGGAAAGCCACTGCTAGCCCTGGGATTGGTAGAATGGATTGTTGCTACTAATTGGGTTTCTTCCAGGTACTTGTGACCTTGATTGGCCACTGTTGGAAGAAGGATACTGGGCTAGATGGACCACTGGTCTGACCCAGTATGGTTATTCTTATGTTAGTTCGCTTTTGGACTCTGGAGCGCTTTTTTTTGCATTTGTTGGTCTTCTTGAGAAACTAGCTTTCCAGCAGCACCCAAAGCATGTTGTTAATGCTCATATATTACATCCACAACATGCTGGCTTCTGCCCAAAACATAGCACAAAGATGGTTAGAACAGCTTTTCTAAGCAAACTCCATTCTGCTTTTGATAATGGCAAGGTAGGCTTGGTGATGTTACCAGACCTAACTGTGGTATTCAACCTTATAGTAAATGCTCTCTTGCTGATCCATTTAAAAGACACTGGTATCTCCGGTACAGTGTTTCAATGATTTTCTTTTTTTTTTTTTTTTTTTACAGGGCAGAACTTTCTCAAGCAAAACCGAAACCTCTCCATTTTTCATAACAACATTCCACTGTAGCGAACTGTAAGGTTCAATATTGGCTCCATTACTTTTCAACATTTTCGAGTCCATTTACCTTCTTTGTAAAACAGTCATGTTATCAGCATCATTTATTGTGCCAATGATGTCCTCCTCATATCTTACAATGATTTTCTCTCTCCTGATATCTTGCCATTCCAATTTTGTTAATTCTATAGTCTCATCGCTTACTGACAATTGCCGTGTTCTCAATTTTTTCCGAAATCATAACCTTATGGCTTACTGGTTGGTTACTGTGCCCTTCTCATCTAGCCGGATTAATGGCAACCCAACTCTCCTTATAAATCTCTTTTAAGTACCTTGACATCTATTTGGATTATTAACTATCTTTCTAGCTTCAGATTTCAGCAGTAGTTAAAAAAATGTATTGTTTCATACTCTTATCAGTTCATGGTGGTTCACCACTATTTAGATCATGCAATAGATGGCATTGCAATAATCTAAACTTGATGTTACCAGGAAGTTTAGATTATTGCAATGCCATCTATTGCAGTCCTCCCATTCAGTCAAGCGAATACAGATTGTTCAAAACACTGAAGTGAGGATCTAGTGTTATACTAATAAATATGAATATACTAGTAAAAAAGCCCCGTTTCTGATGCAAATGAAACGGGGGCTAGCAATGTTTTCTTCTGTGTGCATGTGGGAGTGTGTGTGTCCGTGCCCTCTGGCCTCTCTCCCCTCCCCTCTCTGAGTCCTTCACTGTTACAGAGCCAGCGATTTGATTTCGTGCTCTGCTGTTTTCCTTCACTGACTGTGTTACAGAGAGGGCGGGGCAGACACTCATAGGGAAACCGGATATCTCGCCCCCTTCACACTTCCGGCTGGAGGCTTCATAGAACGTTGGTTTTGCCTTTTATATAGAGAGATTACCACTTTATTAATTCACCATCACCAGCTTCCAATACATTATAGAATTCAGTTTAAAATTGGAGTGGAGAAGCCTACTACTTAGTGCAGAAGACTTTGATCCTGATGAACTGGGTTCACTTTGCACTGCAGCTCCTTGTGACTCTGAGCAAGTCACTTAACTCTTCAATGCCCAGGTACAAAATAAATGCCTATATACAATATGTAAACCGCTGTGAATGTAACCACAGAAAGGTGGTATATCAAGTCTCATTCCCTTTCCCTTATTATTATTTATCTTATAAAATTCTCCTACTGACTCACAAAGTACTATGTAATGGCATCCCATAGTTTTCCATATCCCTGCTAGGGCCTTGATTTCCCTGCAAGATGGTCGTTTATTTATCCATCCCATTTCTTGTGCCTGACAGGACTCAGCAATCTGCTTTTTACTTTATTGCATCTTCCTTATGGAATGTGCTTCTTCAGGACCTTTGCCTGGGGCTCTCTCTTCCCAAATGTAAAGCAGCACTCAAACTCACCTTTCTATCAGGCCTAGCCTAGCCTACTTAGAAGTAGGTGGCCGAGTCTCTGTCCTTGTCTTTGTCCATCTAGCTTTTGAACTCTATCTGTAACCCTCGATTTTTAATGCTTTACTTTTTTTCTTGCCTATCACTTAAAGGTGCTCCTTTCCTTCTCTCAATATTTTTCTATGTAAACTGCTTTGCTATATGCATCAAAAAAGTGCAAACTATAAACCATGCACCTTCCAACCACCATTCAAATCAATCAATGACTCGCTCATCAGCCAACATATCAACTCATACACCTATCCCAGATACCCATAAGCCACACCAGGCTACTCATCCCTTCTATTCATCAGCCATCTTCTAGCTGCTTAACTGTCCACTCACTCATAATCCATCATCCATTAATTTATTCCTTAACCCACTCATGTAGTTAACATATCCATTTACCCACTCAACATCTAGCACACCCATCTATGCATGCATCAATAACTCATACATCATGCCAATCAGTTATCAATATGCACTCACCCACCATCCATCACAACAAAGAATCACACATTGATGATCAAACTCACCACATCCACCATATTCAACTAAACCATACATCTACCATCTTTCTAACATCAACATACCATCCACATACCTATCTATTAAACCTGTATCCATCAATCCACTTAGCTACTTCATGAAAAGACCAAATATTTAACAGCAGGTACCCTGACAAAAATGGCCCACAACAAAAGAGTCCCCAACAAAACAGCCCAATAATCATTTACCTGCACTGGTGTTTAGCGCTCTACCTCTGCACCAGGACCCCAGGTTATATCAGAGTAAAACGTAGCTATATGCAAAAAGGCACCCCATTGAGTAGCAGTGATATGGATTATCACCAAACGGCTGGGCACCAGGTTCCAGCAACAGAAAGGTTCAGGGAACAGCTCAAAGAGAGAAGTGGAGCCACAAATAGGGCTGACTCAGTGTGTGTGTGTGTGTGTGTGTGTGTGTGTGTGGGGGGGGGGGGTCCACTGAAGGAAGCTTATGCAGAGCAGCATCCTAAGTAGAGCCAAAGTGGCCATACGGAGCAGGTGGTGCTATTGCTTCTCAACTAGTATGCATCAGATCTCAGCACCACAGCCCTCGTCAGTACCATGGTTCTAAGACACCTCTGCTGCTCCTTGGGTGTTGACAAGTTGGGTGGTGCCAGAAGTAACTGAGGCAAGGTAGTGTGCACTGAAGCAGAAGCAATTTAATTGGTCTGGGCGGGACCCTCCTTGGTTACATGCTGTAAAGTGGTGTCAAGTGAGGGAAAATGCTTGTGCTATGCTGGCTGGCATCAGAGCCAAGGGTAGTATGGAAGATGGAGCAGTTCTCTGCACTAGAAGAGTTGGGTGCTGGAGGCTGTGCTAAACGTTGGCACTGGCACAATCAGGTGCTGGAGGCTGTTGTCAGTGCCAGAGCAGAGAGTGCAGCATCACAGCTTCTGATGCAGTGCCCCCAAGGCATCTTCCATAGAAGCAAGGACCAAACTGAGCAATCTCCTTCTGTTGCCATTACGGAGGCTATGCGGCTTGGTCTGGGACATGGGCACTAAGGTAGGTGCTACTGCAAGGATCCCAGGGGTCTGTGGCAGTGTGCCAGCACAATGGGCACTGAGGTGCGTAAGTCAAGTTGGAGATGTCCAGTTGTGTGAAAATGCTCCAAATTAAAACAGGTGGACCCTGATCCCAGCGTGTTGCACAGAGTGAATAACATTTCCCTCCCTGAAGGTTCCTCTTTGGCTCTTATGCTCCATCACCTGCAAGTTGAAATTCAGGTGGGATTCGGAGAGTCAGGGATCCCTAGGAAAGTCAAGAAACAAAAATTTAGAAAATAAAATAAAATAATAAATGAACTTGATGCGGAAAAAGCATTCGATAAAGTGGACTGGGAATTCATGTTTGATATGATGCGCTATATATATGGGCTTTCATGGCTGGTTTTATGAGGCTATCATTGCATTATACACAGAGCCCTCAGCCGCGATCCTCCTTAATGGAGTGAAAAGTGAGAATTTTCAGATATACAGGGGGACACGTCAGGGGTGCCCATTATCGCCCTTATTATTTATCATAGCGCTGGAACCCCTGCTCAGAGCAATAAAATTGGAAAGGGCAATACAGGGGGCTAAGATAGGAGCCAATGAGATTAAGGTGTTGGCATTTGCTGATGACCTGCTAATTTTGACTACTAACTCTAATGAAGCACTCCCGATATTATTAAATATAATTGAGAGGTATAGCCAACTCTCGGGGTTCATTCTTAACCTTGCAAAGTCAACAGCCATGATGGTGCATGGGGAAGGGACTCCCAGCTCTAAACAACTTAAGGTGAACTGGGTGGATAGCGAAATTCGGTATCTGGGGGTCCATATACCAAAAGATTTAACGCAACTGTACCACCTAAATGTTTCCAAATTGATGAGGGACACGTGTACAAGATTGCAATTGTGGCATGACTACCCACTTTCTCTGTTGGGTCGTATTGCTATAATTAATATGATGATAGTGCCTAGGTGGCTATATGTTTTTCAGGTACTTCCGCTATTCTTAACAACTACAGTGGAAAAGAAATGGACTAGAGTCATCCAACGTTTCCTCTGGCGGTGGAAACGGGCACGAATACCGTTGTGGATACTCCACACCCCAGTGGAATATGGGGGTCTGGGGCTTTTGAACATTAGACATTTAACAATAGCTAGCGGCATGCGCCACATAAATGACTGGCTCAGAGGAACGAGCTACTTTTCGGCCACAGCAATAGAGACTGCAGCGCTACAACAAGTACATCCTGGATACATGCTGCATGCTTCAAAAGCGATAATAAGTAAGGAGTTTGTGGACACAGGAATCTTCACATCAGCACGAGCGGTCTGGAGATGGGTTTGCAGATTACACCGCTTTTCAGCAAAAACGACACCGTACATGCCCATATGTGGGAATTTGGACTTTCCACCAGGGCAGCTACATAGCGCTTACCGGAGGTGGAAACAACAGGGTCTGATTTTTCTAGCACAGGTATTGACAGCGGAAGGAAAGATTCAACCCTTTGGGGAGTTACAAAAAAGTTATCAGTTACCACCACTGGACATTTTTTACTATTATCAATTGAAACACTACATCACCGGATTACCCTGGGACGATCTGACTGAGGATGTCCGGGAGGAGTTGGCGGAGGCATACACCATCAGATCCCAGCAGAAGGTACCATTGAAGTTCCATCATAGACACCTTAAAGATGCAAATACAGAACTTGACACCGGAAAGCTGGCAGAGGCATGGAGTGCGGAGCTGGGTGTAACTATAAAAGCTGCAACATTAAAGGAACACATTTTGGGATTGAGGCAAATAACCCAATCCTCAAAACATTGGGAGATGCAGTACAAGGTAGCGCTCAGAGCACATATACCGCCAAGGCGGGCCTTTCATATGGGCTTATCCCCAGATGGGGCATGCCCAAAATGCGGGGCTGCAGGAGCCACTCTTGGATACATGTTTTGGGTCTGCCCGCAAATACGTACCTTCTGGGACAGACTTTTGAAATGGATCTCACATACTTGGCATGCTGGCTGGCAACCCAATCCGGAGATGCTGTTTGGAAAACTGCAAATACTTGAACCAATCCCACAGGGCATGCGAGAATTCTCGCTTCGAGCCATAATTGTGGCCAAGTTAAACATTTTAAAATCATGGTTGTCCATAAGAGCTCCCTTGCTTCAGTCTTGGAGAGGGGAGATGATACAGCTTATGAGATTTGAAAGGCTGGAAGCAAAACAACAACCCCCCGCCAGAGAGAAACGATTCTATCGCAGATGGGGTCCCTTTTTGGACACATTGACTCCTAGAGCACGAGGCCATTTATTGAATATGTGAAAAGTAAAGCACGGACTTGATTAACAGGTTAAGAGACTGAGTTACCTCCAAAGGGGGGGGGGGGGGGGGAAAGGGAGAGGGTGGGTAGTAGATTAACCAGGGAAGGGGGAGGGGGGAAGGGGATGGGAGGTAAGGAAGGTTAAAGGGTTGGAAGATTAGTTGTTAGTTGCAGAGACTTACAATGCTGTGAGTATGTTGCACAACGTTGAATGTATATGTTTTCTGAAAAACTCAATAAAAATCATTTAAACATAAAATAATAAATGGAAAACAGGGAGACCTGTTGTATTGGGCTTTTTTTCCCATGGCCATTCTGTCAGCGCTCTTTTGTTGTGAGCCATTCTGCAGGGGGCTGGTTTGTCTTTCAGCTATTTTGTCAGGGCTCTTTTGCTGTGATTTTGACGGGTCACCTTATTAGTAGATCCACTATCTTACCCATCCGTCCGTCCGTCCACTAACCACTCATCATCCAGCCAATCACGACCGAGCATTCACCCTATGAAACTAGTCACAAGGAAAAGGACCCTACCTGGATCATTGCGAATATTCTTCAGATCTATTGCCTGCTGTGCACCGTCATAACGCTTACTCATGCAAATCTAAAACATGAGAAAACAGAATTACATAGACTGCAAGCGTTTCTTTGAACATAGAGCCCTGTGGAATCCATTCCAAAGAGATAGCCCAGAATTCAGTGGCAATGTTATGCACTTCCAAATGGAAGGAACCAGATTTAATTCCCGAGTTGTGTCTTCTGTTCACTGGGTTAGCCAGGACTGAGGGTAGAAGAGATGAAGAGGAGAGAGAGCTGTGCTTATTACAGAGTCTCATCACTTCTGAACAAGCTAAGGAAGCGGGAAGGTTTTGGGAGAGTTGTGGGAAGGGAACTCGGGGAGTTAGGTTTAGAAAGATGCTTTTCATATGTGTGTTCAATAATTGTTTGTACTGCGGTTTTCTTACAGGATGTCATAAGATAAACCTTTAATAAAAAAATGTTTTCAAATTATATAGTGTCATCACTTAGTGATCAGATTCAGGGTCTACAATTGCAGAATTCTGAAAGCAGCCCTGGTGCAATTGTCCCTGGCTCAGGACCATCACTGCAATGACCAAACTAATTATGGCAGGGAAGGGGTGGGGGAGTGGATTATAAGACAGAGGAAAATTATCCTCAAATAGTTAACTTACATAGTGTGTATTTCCAGGAGGGGAGGGGGTTACACAGATGAAGCACGCGTGGGTCTCAAATTTATGTGCTTGTGCCTAAGCACCTATGCACATGCATACTCCACTACTCTAGGATTATATAAAGGAAAGCAAGTGCCTACTTTCCTGTACAGAACAGGCTCCTACCGCCTGCCCTCCAGGCACTTAACTGTAGCGTGCTGTTATAGGATTGACTTTTATGAGCCTCCCATGTTTTTGTCCCGACAATGAGAGAACCCCTTCTCAAAACCCCCTTACCTTCAGAATCACAGTCTCCTCTGGTTTCAGTTCTTTTTGAATACTCTTGGGAAGGTCTGAAGGGACTG